>NC_079289.1:39577500-40222500 GCF_023638135.1 Falco biarmicus | reverse complement strand
CTGCAAAGTTCTGCGTCTGTCCATAGCCATTTGTTGGGTCACAGGAAGAGCATCAGAGGCAAATAAGTTTTGTATAACTGTTAGCTCCAAAACAATACAGGTCAGTGCCCCATCCTTAGCAGGTGACTTCTGAAGGCAGGCAACACCTAGTACAATGGAATGGCTCATTTTCCACTACTTTAAGGATCTCCAGCACTTGAACATAGGCTTAAGAGGGTTCGTCCTCTCAGAATCCAGGGCAGATCCCCTCTGAGGTTAAGGGTCTGGTTAAGCAGGCTTGAGGATCTTCCAGATAACCTTAGAGGTAATTTTTGCTTATGACAGGCTACTGTTAAAACTGATCCTCTAGAGAGACATACAAATAGACGTTGATCCTCATCATTTAAGTAGTTTCAAATTTACACTTCACTCACATCTTTCTTAACGATAATTAATAAATCTATAAATGAAATAATCTGTTGTCTTACCATTTATTTGATTTCTTCTGTTTAAGCTGGGCTGTTACAAATTAGGAATGAAAGGCCAGAGAATGCATAAGGAAGAAGAAACTTGTTCACACCAGTAATTAGAGCTCTCAGAAGCATTAATCACTCTGATTTCAGTTTCTATGACTGTTCTGAATTAAAAAAATTATTGAATAAGAAACAGGGATCAGGGACTCAAATCTGAATCTCTTTTCTGAGACAATATAGGCTTTGTTATATATAAGCCTTTGCTCTATATAAGCACTTGACTACTAACTCACTGTTACTTTAGTCCTGCCTTTGGAGTACAGGAACTCAATTCTCGTAGGGTTTGCATTCCTATATATACGATTTCATTGCCTTGGTCAGAAGGAATGCTGCTTCTCTCAGAAGGGATAGAACCGAGACTTCTGAATATTTGAGCAAGGTGTAAGGAAGAAATAAAATAGAGTAAAACTAATAATTTCCTAACCATTAAGAAGGTGGAGAAAAAATAAGACCACCACACTCAAACAATATAACAAATAAACAACACAGGAAATAAGACAATAAAATGCTACAAAGGAAATAATATTTAACTAAGAAAATAGTCTCCACTATTAAAATTTTTCAGGCACAATTATGTAATGAGTCTCACATACACACATTAATACAAGAATGGGTTATAGCAGGTGAGATTCAATTACTTATACATAGGCACCTAGTGCATCTATTGGGTCTTTTGGGGTATATGAGCCATCCTCATGAGGCTGGCTGCTGTGACACAGGATCTACAGGAGACCTTCAACTTTGTGACATGGCAACTGGAAGAAAAATATAATACCCAATTTATTTCAATTATATAGAATGTCTATTTTTAACAAACTGAACTCCATCCAGAGAGGCAATAAAGAGAATCATATAAGCAATTGATCACGTTAAGCACCAAAGACCAAAATTTGTCACTTACAAAGAAAGAGTTTAAGAAAAAAAACCTACAGCTAAAGAAAAAGTTTGAGCGGTCATTAAGAGAGAAGACTTTCAAGAAGTTACAGTAGTGTCTAAATAAATAAAGTTTGACAGATGACAATGCAACACAGTAATTCAGAAAGGTTGAGGAACAACTTGCCGAGGTTCTAAAAATAATAGTAAATACTTTTTTCAAGGACACAGAATGTGATGAGCCAATAGGTAACCAAAGTAAAAAGAAGAGTTCTCAGAGTATACTAGGCCACAGTTAGAAAGGCTAAATACATTTTTTGCATCTGTGCTCACCCTGCAGAAAACGAAAGTTTCCTATGCTGTAAGTCTTTGAGGGTTGTGTTTCAGTATCAGTTACAAAATGACATTTCTGTAGAGCTTACAGAGCAACAGAATGAAGAGTAATGAGTCATACTGGAAACCTAACAAATCAAGGAAGATATAGCTAAGCTACCAGTGTACAATATAAGCGGTTTTAAATCAGCTGTGGTAGCAGATGTTTAGGAAGTTGAAGAAGAGAGTCAACTCTTAAAGTTTCAAAGGAACATAGAAGGAATAGTAGAACACTATTTTTTCAGTATTATTTTTACAAATGTTCTTTAAAAAAAAATAATCAGTTGTGGATACTATTAAGTTGCATTGAAGGAGTCAGCAAGAAAAAAAAAAAGTTCCTTTGCTTTTCAAAAGACATTCAGTAATTCCATCAACAGAAATGCTTAAAGAGTCTTCCAGTAAAAAAGTAAATAAATAGAGGAAGTGCAATAAGTAGCAAGCTTCTAACAAGGAATAGTAGTCATTTAAGAAGAAGGAAACAGAACAGGAACAAAGTTTTGTTTCTGTCAGGGAGACAGAGAGATTACTGGTAAAATTCCTGTGTGAATCCATTATCTGTGCTATAAACACGCTTATAAATGATCGGGGAAAGGTATTAAGAATGAGATAATACAGTTTGTTGACCTCACTAAGCTATTAAAAGTAGTAAAGACCAAAAAAGTGACTGAAAATAGCTGCCACACACATACATCCCCAAAGAAAAAGCCAACCACAACAATTAGAATAAGAATATATGGCTAAATAAGCCTATGATACATAGTTTGATATTATATGAAGTTCTTATTCTCCCATCTCTAAAAGTAAACATTAGGAACATATATAGACAGCACATTCTAGTAAGAAATACTTTACCTTTACTAACAAAAGAACAGAAGTTTTTTACTGACCCAGACCTTTAGGACAGGGGTCCTCAAACTTTTTAAACAGGGGGCCAGCATGCAGATGAATTGGCAGGCAGTCATCTGCAGCTGCTTAGTTTCTCCCCAACCCCCAGTGGGGTGGTGGTTCTGTAAATACCAGGGGCCTGACTGAGGACCCTGGGGGGCCATATCCAGCCCACGGGCCATAGTTCAAGGACCCCTGCTTTAGGATCTCAGACTTCTTTAGGTCTGGCTTGATTTGAGCTGGCTTTAACTTGCTGTAACAGCTGCCTACTGATCAATTGACTACTCGCTACCTGATGTGCTGCAGCTGGGAGTACTGCACATAATAAAGGCCTGTCAGCCTAAGGCAATGACAAAGCTCTGACACAGCCCTTTGTGTCAGCTGAGGCATGGAAATATGCTGTGCAACTTTCAAGCTCTGGCTTGATTTACTTAAAAAAGAAGAAAAATATAATAAAACCTACAAATAAATACATGTCTGTGAAAAACAAGAGAGGCAAGAACACCTGCTTACCAGTACTATACTCCTCCTGGCAAATGAACTAAGGGTGATGACGACTGGTACCATTTTGTCTTGAAGGTGCCTGAAAGTCTCAGCCTTAGGATCCACAAGAAAATTGGAAAAGTGGCAGTTAAGACCAGAAGAAATGGTTAGTTGTAGGTAGGCATTTTTCTATAATGATAGTTGTTAGTGAAGTTTTTTTGGTTTTTTTTTCTGAATTAATTGGGTGATTTGGATTATTAGACTGTTAAAACATCAATTGAACTAACATTAAGTTCTGGGCTCCATAGAGATGCTGCATTCCCCTTTGCCATTAATGAGATTTTGGGTGTAAACACAAGGACAAGAAAGAGACCAGGCAATCAACAGCTTCCTAATAAAGAATTGCTAAACTGAGTAGGCTCTTGTCACAGCAGAAGAATGAATGAGTGGTAATATAGTGGAAATGCGCAAAGCAAGGAGTCATACAGTAAGTAAAGATCCATTATGTCTTCCCTTTTTTAATACTGGGAAGAGAAGTCATCAGACAAAAAACGTAGATGTCAGCTTAAAAAGAAACAGTCATACTTAGGTATTGAGATATACTGCCACACGACACTATGAATGCTCAAAGTTCACATCATTTCAAGAACAGACAAATGTAGGAAAGAAAAACTGTCTAGGACTTTTAATAGAAATATACTATTTCTTCTAAGAAAGTCCAAAGCTACAAATTTTTGGAGACTGGAAGTATATTCTGGGGAATTCTGACTCTGCATTTGCAGTTTGAGTACCCCTCCTTAGACTTCTGCTGAAAAGCTGATATTCTTTGACACATTTGATCTGACAGATATTAGTGAGTCTATAAAACAATATAACAATACAACTCAGTATAATAATACCACTTAACCTTCCACATATTTTAGAGTAAGGAAATCCTGGGTACACTGAATATAGTTGTAATATTGTAATACTGAGTACAAAGGAATGGTTTATTATTTTGTTTGTATAGGCTAATCTTAACTCTTAATTTAGATCTGAATGGATTTTAATGATGCTTCTGAAAAGAACAGACTCAGTTTTTCCTTAGAGAATATGTATTAATTAAAAGGCTTCATATATAAAATGAATGCATATGTATTGTACTGCTCTCTTTACTGCTGGTAAATACACATGTACAATCTAGAAGATATGAGAAGGCTTAACAATGTATCAGTTTTTAAGCTTACCTTTACTAAATTTGCAATATTTCTGCAAAGCTCTGAGTGGGGAATTGGCATTGCCACATTTACTAACATAGTTCTCAATAACCAAGGACACTTTGGGGATAGTACCATGATCACCCTAATGTTGCACAGAATTATATTAAGTTTAAATATAAATTTGATGCAGTTATTTTTTTCGCTCAGAAGATTTAAATTAGCAGAAGAGTCCTTAGGTTTCATAATAATGTTTCAGATATGAAATTTAATAAAAAGAAGAAATATTTTATTCCCTTATTCCCAATACTCATCAGATATGATTCTGAATTTCAGATGGGATTATCTAATCTAATATGCCACGTGTGGGAAGGGAGAAGGTATGTGATGCCCAGCCATCTTTTATAAAATTATGGAAATTAGTACTATCAGAGAACATATGGGACTATTAATACACCAGTTTGGGTTAAACTGCAAGGAAAACATTGTAACAAATCTACGTAAGAAGTGTAAGTTTCAAGAGTGTTAAATTATGAGAAAGACTGTCTCAAATGGCTGCTGTTTACATGATGTAACTAACTTCTGCTGTTACATTTAGAAGATAAGGTTGCTTTTACAAAGATGTTAAGACCCATCTTATGGGGCAGGTTTTTTGGACATCTTTAGCTGAGTGCAAAGATACTCTCCAAGTAAGATGTATACAATTTAAGAGTATGAAGTGATTATTAGTTAGCAGACAAAAAAAGATAGTTGCCATTTAATGAGGTATTAGCCTAAGCATGTGGGGTCATCACTCCTTATAACACAACTGAAGAGTCTCTGCTGTCCAGAAAAGTATCAGTCAGGAGGGGCAGGGATCGCACGGGCCCTGGGTGCTGCTGATTTGTTAGGACCCACAAGCTGTATCATCAGTGGTAACACTGATGTTTTGACTATAAGATCCTATAATTACTATTTATGCTGAGCAACTGGTTTTCCTTTAGGATTTTATATCTTTCCATGTTGGCAATTCCTCTCTTTAATCATTGATGCACTAGGAAGCCCACTTATGTCTGCAAGTTTTATCTTCCTAATGTCTTTTGCCAGCAGTTTTTCTCAGCAGTCCAAATCAGAGCTATGCAGCTGCATCATATCACAGCTGTCCTTGTAGGCAGTTACACCCCTGAGACAACCGACAGCTTATAGCAAGGGTTAGAGGAGGCAGTTACATAGAAAATACCTAAAAGAAATGCTCTGTTAGAGCAATAAGGAAGATATTCTGTGAAAGCGTGGTTGTTGTTGTTTTTTAATTAAAGAAAATACTGATATAAAATTCTTCACGTTTATACACAGAAAGAGACAATCCCCAGGGTCATAGTGCTAAGAAAAATGGTACATTCTTAGATGAAAACCTAATGTGATGTAGGACATAAACATCACACTCACCTCCTCAACTAACACTGTTAAACTAAAGGCTTAACTGTCCTATGATCCCTATAAAGTTTCTATAAAACAATAAATAGCTGTCATTGATGGGTGTATTTCTCCACCTAATAATCCTAGGAACAGAACCATCTGCCCTAACATATGCATGTAAAGGTCAGGCATGCTGAAGGACTAATCATATCAATCTCCAGTTGTACCCAACAAAGACAGCCAAGTACCTGCATGGCATAGTTACCTGACCTTTCTCAGACACTGAGATGAAAACCAATAATTCTCTTGTGATAAGTTGTATCTCCATTGACTATGAAGAGATGTGTGGGATACAAACACAGATTAAAAGTGTAATTTTTTATCTCTACTTTAGATCAGTTGAATCCAAAGCTATTTCTTCCTGGCTACAACTAAATTGTGTAGCAAATTCTTGTCCAAATTCAGACTGGAAAAGAACTGAGCTTCCTTTTGGTCAGCGCAGTCATGTCTTCCTCCTATGAAAAGGAAGAAGCCAAAGTAGAAATGTATGAAACTGGCCTTCATCCTGACCTGGATTCAGGTCTTGGTCAGAGCATTTATTTATCAGAAGTGTGGAAAGTGAGCATGGGTCTTCTATAGAATCTATAGAGCCTGTGCTGACTGGAAAGATTGAGACTTAGATACTTTGGTTAGAAGCTAAAACGGGTTAAAATGCATCTGAGTTTTATTTGCTTCACTTAGGAAGCAGCGTAAACTAAATATTTTTAATAGTGTTAAAATGCTTACATCCAGCGTGTAATGCTGTTTGACCAATCCACTGTATAAAATCATTCAGAAAGTTTCCCAAATATCTTTGTGTAGAGCAAGCCAGATCACATGGTAGATCTGGATCTGAAACCAAAATTATCTTGCTGATACTCCACAAAAAAGGAATAAAGTCACCACACCTCTCCTCTATGTTGGCTATGCTGTGTCCACCAGAAAGCTAAATAAACAAACAAACAAATTTAATAGCATGGTTATTTTAGTTTCTTTCATGTAAAAGAATTCTCAACACAGGTAATAGAGAAATGGTATAACACAGAATAATAGAAATAAACTGGAAATAATAGAAAAGTTACTCATATACATTTTCCAAGTCATTGTTTCTCTAGGAACAATAATATTTTTAGACTTTTGCAAGTAAATAAATTTTAAATAATATTTATGCACTACAGCATAGAGGTAGGAATATTCTAACGTTGAAGCTATTCTTTATATCTGACTGGTACATGTCAGAAGTAGGTACACTGAAATCAATGCACATAAATATTTGATAAATGAAAGAAAACTCTAAACCATGTATGAATTCTCCAAATATGTTGGAAGAGAAAATTTTGTTATCTGTAACTCCATTGTAATTTCATTTCAGTAATTTTATAAAATCCTTAGGTTTAAAAGCTATTACTAAAATATAATTAAAGAATATTTTATTTTATTTTATTTCTTGTTCTGGAACTCAATTCTATACCTGTCACCATGTGAGGAATATAGTCAGAGAGCTCTGCTATGCTTAGTATATAATACAGCAAAATTTCAAACCAGAAGTAATACATTTCAATGCAAAAGTAATTGGTTATATTTTGTGAATTTATATCCTGAGTTTAAAATAATTGGACTATATTAATCCTTGCTATAACTTCACTGATCTTTTGTGTTTCGGAACACATTAAATTAGCTGTGTCTTGATGTATGACATGGAGGTATCAGCACAGAGGAGGGAGGTGTAATTCCCCAAATAGGACTGCCTGTGTCCTTTGATGGGTACATGTCTGCATCTTTTCTCCATGACCATCATGACTGCTTTAATATTACCTATGCTTAAATTAAATTGCTTGCTGGTAGTATTGAACTGTTCATTTTTTTCTCATTTGGGGTATCAAATACTTTAAGCAATATTACTTATTTCACATCTTTGTTACTATCTAGTTATTAGAAAATATGGTGTGCAGCATTTTGGATGGACATAGGTATGAGTGAAGGTATATTTAGAGCTGATTGGTTAAAACTTGCTGACAATACTTTCTCATCTTGAAAAGCTAAATGTAAAAGGATGTGTTGATTCATTCTCAATTTTCTTTCAGACCCATGATGCCTCACCTCCCCGGACGTCTCTCCCCTGTGGCTGCTGCCTCCTGTATTTAGAGAACTGTCTACAGCTGTTTTCACTCTCCTGTATCTCCTTCACAAACCTTGTTACACAGATTTCTTTGATCTTGTAAGCCAAATAAATCAGACAGTCCTGATGGACAGCTAACTTTAAAAATGGTTAAAAACTGGAAAGAGCAATTCCTTCAGCTAGCTGTCTGTCTGTCTGCCTATCTATGTATGTAATTGATTTATTTTTCCCCACTTCTTTCCAAAAGATAAGAATTATTTTATGGGAAGAAAATTTAAATTTTCACCCTACTTTAAGCTGTAAAATTAATATTACAGTAATAAAAATCCTGTATGAACAGCTTCTTTAGGAAGAAGGAATATTCCAATTCAAGGAGACTGCTGAAAGGCAGGAACAAGTAGGGAACTTTTTAAAGGATTTCATTTGGAATGTAGAATGTAATTAATTGCTTCGGCTTGCTAAATAATTCATAAATGTTTCATGAGAAAAAGACCCAGAAGAGAAAGAAACTAATTAGGATATTTGTAAATAATTATATAATCATAATTGTAGTACTGTTTTTCAATGAAGAAATATGGCTTTAAGAAACTTTTCTGAAGAGACATTTCTAGCAGTCTATATTTCTTTATTTCTTTTAAATGAAACTGAGGCAAAAATTTGAGAATTTGAAAATCATAAGAAACAGAAAGTATTTAAAAAATCTTGATTTTAACATGCTTGATCTTTTTAGCATTATAGAAACTGAAACTTCAGTTTCTCCAAATGATCTAAAATGGTAGGTATTAGGAGGGGGGTCAGTCTGTGATTTTTTTTTTTTACGCATCTGGCTACAATTATCCTATTTAGTACCTTGCCTTTTGGGAACTGTAATTTAGAAGCCTTATGTTCAGAGCTGATTAAATTGAAATTGATGGGCAGCAAAGGAAATTAAATTCCCTAGGGATCTGTGTCCACATATCATGAAAGCCCCAGCCATTAAACAATATTCAAAAGGCAAATTTTATGTGAAGATTATTAAATTGCTGCAACAGAAGGCAATATTATAATCTAAACTAAAATATCCTTAAATTAATTTTTTCAATTTGCTTTTGTTGATATGTAAGAAACAGCAGTACTGATACTTTTCTAAGACTTCATTCCTCTTGCAATGAAAAATTGCAATTATTTCTGTGTATAAAAATGTGAAACTTAATTTTAAAATAACTGAATTAAACAGAAAAGAAGAATATTAACATTTAGGTTTTATTAATGTTATGTTTTCTACTTTAAATGTTGGGCAAATAATGTAACTAAATAAATAAATAAAAGAAGAAAGGTAGTTGACTAGCAAAATCATATGACTCTGATAAAGAAAACTGAAAAACAATGGCATCATTTAGTATTATTTTTCCAGGCTTCAGCTGTATAGCAGGATTGAAATTAGATCAGTAAGCTATTTCAGTCCAAAGCCTATTAAATATGTTTGTTCGTAGACACACATTTGGGCTAATTTTACTTTTTATTTAAACCAATAACATTCTGTTATAAACCAGCTATTTTAAGGTAATGGTTGGGCATAGGACATGGATCTTGAAAGTGATGGATCATTGAACCTTTACAGTTTAATAACACCTCAGAAGAAGACTCATAGAACTTTGTGAACTTATGCAAGTCCTTAGTGTATTTCACTGATTTGCATCTCTCAGGAGATTATGGTTATTACTAGACCTTGTAACATACTTTCCCTCTGCAAACAGCAAGTGGGGGTGAAAGAGGAGCCTGAAGCTGCTTGAGACTATTTTAATGAGTGAAGCCTCCTTGAACTGACTTTCAGAAAAGACATTAATTGCAGAAAGGTCTCATAATAATTATAGTATCTTGAAACATGTAAGTTATGTTGGCTATAAAATGGGGCCTACACAATCAAATTATTACAGGCACAATATTAAACTGCCTCCTTTTTGTGGTTTGCTCCCACTATTAGCATGTTCTCATTAACCAAGTTAAAATATTTCATTTCTACAGATTTTATAGTAGATGGGGTTTATATTGTACTTCAGAGGCTACAAGACTAATAACACATCTCTTTAAAATGTGCAGTGAAGCAGCAGTGCCTTAAGTACCCCATGCATGCATTCCTGCATTGGAGAATATCCTAAAATCAAACAGACCTCTAAAGATGTAATATAGTTTCAGGGCTTCCCATCCCACAAAGAAAAACTTATGTATTATTAGCTGTGCTCTTCATTCTTTCCTGATTTTTCTTTCTTTTTTTTTTTTTTTTTTTTTTTCCTTTTTTTTGGGGGGGGGTGGTGTGGTGTGGTGGGTTTTGGGTTTTTTTTGGCTTGGGTTTTTTTTTTTTGTCTTCAGGAGAAAGGTAGAAAAATGTGTGTTAACTGATAGACTGGCTTAAGTGGGTGATATGGGTAGTCTGTAGTAGCATAGAACTGTCATGAGTTTCCTGAGAAAAAAACACCTGTTGAGTTGAGGACTCATCATCATAATGTCCAGGATAACATCATGGCCAGATCAGACCATTATTGTAAATTTATCCTGGTTATTTCCATGTGAGAACCAGGCAAGTTGAAAAGACGTTTTCTCCCCAAAATACCTGCCATATATAAAAAGCATTTTAAAATATTTTTTTTCTTCCCAGAAGGTAGTAGTGAAAACAGAATAAGTTTTAGCTAAGTGAAAATATGAAACTATTCAGCCAATTTTACCGTCACCTGCAATTTATGCAATTGTTCCTCTGTGCTTTTTTTCTCCCAGGATAGCTGCTTATGCTACACTGAGTTCTACTCCATCCCAGCTGTATATCACTTACTTTTAGTCATTTGGAACATTTTAAAAGTCCAGAAGATATTGAAGATAGCTTTTTCCCTCAAGTTAGGTCTCAAAAATGAGGTTCATTCATTCAAAAATGAATGAATTTTGCTTATAAAAGTCTCTTTACTGTGGCAAAGAGCTGCAAAACTACACTAAGAAGAAATTTTTGTACGTTCTTTGATGCTGCCACAGTTTCTTTAAAGGCCTATTTTATGCAAAATTTCAGAGAAAGATAATTACTTGTTAAATTAGTTCTAAATTACAATATACAATGTTTGGAAAAAGTATCTCTGTAAGGATGATTTGTCATTTCTTCAAACTATCAATTCTAAGTGAAAGATTTTGATTTACAGGCTTGTAAAAAAAGTGAATCTGCTGAAGATGGTCAATATTATGCCTAATGTTATCTACTATTAATTACCATTTCTGCTTAATCAAAGTTAGTTCTTTTCAGTTCTTCTCTTATAAACTATTTAATAAAATGGACATCTGTTTTTGCTATTAAGATATAATACTTTAAAGATATTATTTCTATTGAGTTCATTTTGGATATGACAGAAATAAGGACAAAATATTTCAATTCAATTGTAGGTATTGTGTTTAGCTGAAACTGTTTCCCATTACTACTGTCAGAGCTCCCTTCAGTTCTCTTCAGCTACATGTTCTAGACAACTGCTCTTCTTATATAAGGCTCACAGTATATCATCTGTATAACTCCAGTGGTATCAGGGATCTTTGACTTAATCACATTATTAGTTCAATGAGTTGCCAAACTTTTCCTCCAGACTACTTTCTGAAACTGCTATAAAACACAAATGTGTTTGGTACAAATCATCAAGCTCTAGTCAGTTGATTGGTTGTTGGGTTTTTTTTTTTTTTTGGTTTTTTTTTTTTTTTTCAAACTGAGAACTTATGGGTGAAGATCAGAGGAGCTACCTACATGTATAATATCATGGTAGTCACCTGCTTTTCTAACATAGGCAAGAAAGAAAGGTAAAATAAGCCATCTTCAGACAACCAGAAGAAATCTTATGATCACAGCCCCTGGTTACTATAGGGAACTTTCTGTTGGAAGGGTGGTACTGCTGGCTACAAGAAATCAAGGAGATTTTTAGAATGTGTTCAAGAGAATTTCTTGACATAGATGACCAATAAGTAGGAGAAGCAGTCTGCTAGACCTGCTGCTTAATGTTAAAGAAGAGTTGGCCAAAGCTGTTAAAGGTAGCCTTGACTACAACAAACAAAAGATAGTGAAGCTTAAGGTCTAGAGAGAAGGGAACTAGATGAGGAGCAGTACCAGACCCTAGAATAGAGGAGCAGAGTCTTTTTGCTTCTGAGTTCTGTTTTGAAGGGTGAAGTGGCCCAGAGAGTTAATAACTAAAATATCTTCAAAGCACAAGAAGAATCCATTTTGATATGCAGAAAGTTAAATGTGAATAGCAGAAGGCTGTTAACGTAGAACAACAAAATCCTCACTGAGCAAAACGTAAAGCACATAAAAGGCTGAAACAGGGATGGGGTACCCATCAGGAGTATAGGACACATTGCCCAAATTTGCAGGAATGGATTTAGGAAATTCCATTCCGCAGCAGAGACAAAGTGTTGTGAACTGACTGCAACCCCCACTCCTTGTCTGCCCTGCACCACTGCAGGGCAGGAGAAGAACAGTCAGGAATGAAGGTGTGAAGTTGAGCTGCAATGAATCAAGGGAGATGTTTTTAGTTTTCATCTTTGCTTCTTACTATCCTATTTTTAATTGGCAATAAAATGAATTATTTTCACCAAGTCTATTCTGTTTTACTCGTGACGGTGGTTTGTAACTGATCTCCCTGTCTTTATCTCTACCACAAGCTTTTTCATATTATTTTCTCCTCCTGTCTTGTTCAGAAGGGACAGTGAGGGAGTGGCTGTGTGGGGTCTGGCAGCCAGCCAAAGTGAACCCCTCTCAGCAACATCTTAAAGATGCTGAGTGAGCTGGTCAATATAATTTTGAGGTCGGCCTCTACCAATTTTGACATGGTGATTAGGGGAGATTTCTAGTAACCTGAAAGTCAAACATAGCATCCATTTTCAAGGAAGGCAAGATAGTTTGGAGAGTAGCATGCTCTTTTGCATAACTCCGGCTTCTAGGAAGGTCATGCAGAAAATATTTAAGCATATGAGGAATAAGAATATTGTTAGCAGTATGGATTTATCAAACATTAATTATGCCTGACTAACTGGACAGCTTTCTGTGGTGGATGAAGTGAGATCAGTGATGTTGTTTGCCCTGACTTTAACAAGGCTTTTGACATTATCTTCCATAGTATAGCTAAACTGGTGAGGTATGGTTTGGATAGGTGGGCTTTAAGGTGAGAGGCTTGGATGTTTGACTCATAGTGTGGTAATCAGAGTAAAAAAGTCATCTGGAGGTCAATAATTATTCATGTTCCTCAGGGTACCTAGAACTTTTATTGATAGTGGGAATGGTATTTTTTAAAGTCTTCATCTGGGTGACTTGAAGGAAAGTATCCTCAGGGGATCTGTGGATAGTTTCAAAAGCCGGGGGCATAGGGTGTGGGGAGCAATTGATGCACTAGAAGGAAGAGCTTCTATTCAGACAGTCCTTGACAAAACAGGTTACTAAGGGTCTAATCCAGTCAGGAACAGAACTTGACAGGAATGGAGACTACACAACGTGCCTGTATGACCTGCTTTACTCCCTGACTGTCCTCATGGTGAGAAAGTTTTTGTTTATATCCACTCTGAACTTGTCTTGTTTCAACTTATGTCTCTTGTCTCTTTTCCTCCCACCATGCACTCCTGTGAAGAGCCTGGCTCCCTCTTCCTAGTAATCTCCACCTAAGTACTGGGGGACTAGTGCTAGGTGGTCCCAACACTATCTCTTTTCTAGACTCACCAAGCCCCATCCCTTCATTCTTATAGGAAAAGTGCTCCAAACCCCAACTATCTCAGGGGCCCACCACTGACCTCACTCCAGTTTGTTGAGATTTTTTTTAATATTGGGGCTGAGTGAAGCGTTCCAGATGTGTTAAGTGTGAGTTGGTTAGCACTTCTTTCAGTCTACTGGCTCTGCTTATGTTGATGTCACATATAAAACAATTGCCTTTCTGTTGACTCGTATTCATTTTGCTGTCCACCAGGGCCCCCAGGTCCTTATTGCAGAGCTGCTCTGTAGCTAGTCAGTCCCAATCTGTATCCCTGCAAGGGCTGATTCCTTCCCAGATGCAGGGTTTCACATTTGTTCTTGTTGAATTTCATGAGGTTGCTGTTGGCCCATTCCTTCAGGAAGTGTAAACCTTTCTGCATGACAGACCTACCAACTTCAACACCCGCTTCCACAGTTCAGTGTCATCTGCAAACTTAATGATAGGGCACTCTGATCTTTTCAGTGATGGAGATAGCAAGCAGGACATGTTCCAGGATATACCCGCACACTACTCCATTTGTTACTGTCCTCCAAGTATGGAATGCAAATTTTTAAATACAACTATCATCTGAGCCCAGTGTTTCACTCTTATAGTTGTCTATTCATCCAGACTATGGTCTTGGGAGTTGGACTAGATGATCTCCAGAAGTCCCTTCCAACTCTGACCATTCTGTGATCCTGTGTTTCCTACCTTGGCTACAAGAATACTGCAAGAGGCAGTTTCAAAAGCCTTGCTAAAGTCAAATGTCATCCGCTCTTCTCACCCCCTCCACAGATACAGTGTTTTCATCACAGGAGGCAGTCAGGATGGTCACACATGATTCACTTTTAGCAAATCCATGTTGTTTTCAATAACTTTCTTCTTTTTCATGTGTCCAGAGATGCATTCTAAGAGATCTTGTCAACAATTTACCCAGGAAACACAGTGGAACTTATCAGGCTGGAGTTACCTAGGCTGACCTTTTGGTGTTTCATAATGATGCAACACTTGCTTTTATACAGTCATAAGGGACCTTCCCCAGACTTTTTCAAAATGTCCCAACTTTCCCCCAACTTTTAAAAAATGTCCGTACAAGGACATTAAACAGTTTTTTCCAGCATGTTTGGATGCAGATTGTCAGGTCCCATGGTCTTGGGTGAGATGAATTGTCTCCAGTAATCCTTGACATAATCACCATCCACTGCTGTTGATTCTCTTCCCTGAACCTTTTCACCAAGTGCAGAGGCCTGGGAGACTTTGGTTGTGAAAGCTGGTGCAGCTGAAAAGGCACTAAGACAGACTTTTACTGAGTGTGCATAGTAAAAGGGCAAGCAGCAGTGTCTACGTGTAATGTCAAGTTCCAATCAGATACTAGGAAAAATTGTGTACCATGAAGGTAGTCTAACAGAGAGGAAGTGGTTACACCATTCTTGGAAACATTCAAATCTTAATTTGATAAGGACCTAAGAAATATGATTTGCTTTAGCTGGACCAGATGACCCCTGCTCCAACCTCAAAAATTCCATGATTTGCTGAGATGAAAGTGAACTGCGCAATCCCTGTCTCTCAGTCTTTGTTGAGTCCAGCCACTTAGAGTGTGAGCTTCTCTTTTGTGCTTACGTTTCTAAACACAAACCCTCAGAAAGGGACAGCAAATTTATAAGGCAGGTGCCCTTTCTTTTCCCCATGTTAAGAGCCAGCTAACTGTGTTGCAATGAATATATGCTGACAGAACTGCTATTCAAGGACTTGTTATGAAGTGAAAAAGTTCAGCTCAAGTTCTTTCATTTTTGTAGATAATTCAATGGGAGTTTTGAGGCAAAGCACAAAAACAATTTTTATTTACAAGACAATTGTAACCATTCTACAGACTGAATTCTAGCAGAGGATACACATTAAGAAATTCACACCCATCTGTGCAGAAATCCACATTAAGCAGTGCATTAAATCCTTCCAAAAGCCTTACAAACATGACTTTAGAATAAACTAGTTTACTTTAAAGACAGAAAAAGTGTACCATTGTCTGTCTCATTGCTTGTTTATTCAGAAGTCAGGATTGTGCTTCTTCCCATTCAGCCAAATATTTAGGACGAACTTTATCAGAATGTGGATACAGGGATAATGTGGATTAGATTCATGTCCAGTCTCCTGAGAATCTGTTAATTGTCATAAGATATTGTTTGGACATACATGTTTTATGTATTTGAAAGCACAAATTCTTTGTAAATGAAAGGTTTAAATGATGCAGCAATAATACAGAAAATTATTATATTTACAAGCCAAAAGTTGTGTATTAAAATTCAAGAAATATTTTTTTTTTATTTAGTGTACCTTATAATGCTGAATGAACTCAGATCTGAACTTAGAGACAATCTAGAACCAGTTCATGCAAACTCTATTGGCTGAATTGCAGCTGCTAATGATCTGTAAAAGGAAAGTCGATTTACCCCTTGATAGAGATTACTGTACCAAATGTAGCAAAAAGCTATGTGAAATGTGAAATGTTTGCTGTTTAATGGAGAAGGATACTGTTAGTATGTCCAGTTTCTTTTTTGGGTCAAAGAAAATAGGTCTGTTGTCTTCTGTAAATTTTTAAATCACAGACACACACAAAATAATTTGAAGTTTTGTTTTACTGATGTTTACTAATGCAAACTTTTTTTAATATATGAACATATTAGATTTTCAATTTCACATTTCTCCTTTCAGCTGTATTTACCACCTATTAGATCAATAAACTATTTAGATTATGAAAAACTATGGCTACCATGGTTGGAATACTGTCAGGCTAAATTGTTTTTTTTAAGTATCGTTGATATTCCCACACAACTTGATTGGTCTGCCTTGTATATGTAACTATGCTTCCCTTTTGCTAAGTGTACTGTGATTCTTAGTAATAGATAGTCTTGAATTTTTCACTGAACTTAATTAACGAACAATATATTCCATGTTTCTTTCTCTTTTGTATTATCTGCACACAGATTTTAATTTTTATTTGGTGTTTTTCTATAAGGAAACCTTGTATTTTTCAGAGTTGTGAGGCAGATGTGCTCACAAAATTTTTTCCAGAGATCACCATAAAATATACTGAAGGAATCTTGAATGCATAAAGCTAAGTTTTGTTTGAAGGCAAGAAAGAAAACTGTGTTTTTCAAATAAATAGAGTGAGAGGATATAACCAAAGATTCCTTGAAAAGAGTACACACATTTCCTTTGGAGGGTGTAAAACAATGGGTCTTCTTTCTTTTTACATTATTTTCTCTCCCCTTCTCTCTCTCTTTCCATTATTTCTGTGTTTGGACTGTAGGTTACTGACTCAGTATTTCCCCTGGTCTTTACTGTCTCATTCCCTCCTTCCCCATCTTGAACTCCAGAACCTTTTCCCAGTTCTGCACACTCATTTACTCTGAAGGAAGGTTCAGTTTCCTTGTCCAGAGTGCAGTAGCCAAGGTAAGCCTTCCTCTCCGCCTTCCTCCCTGCTGCTGAGCCAAATTTTTATATAATGCAGCGTGTTTCACAGTAAACTGCGATCAAATCAACAAAACTTTTACTAATGCATTTGTAATTTCTGGAGTTTGGATGTTTTATTTGATATACTTTTTATTTTGACTTTTTATTTTATATGACTTCACCCCCCACCCCTCTCTTCTTCCTGGGCTCAGCTTCAGTCTCAATTTTCTCTACCTCCTCCCCACCAGGTGGTGCAGGGGGACAGGGAACAGGGCTTCCAGCCCGTTCATAATGTGTTGTCTCTGCCGCTCCTTGCTCTTTCCTCCTCATGCTCTTGCATGCCCCAGCTTGGGGTCCCTCTCTGTGGACACAGTCACCCATGAAGTTCTCCAACGTGGATCTTTCCCATGGCCTGAAGTTCTTCATGAACTGCTCAACCATGAATCCATTACACAGGATGTAGTCCTTCAGGAAGAAACTGCTCCGGTGTGATGTTGTTTCTCACATATTCTCACTCCTCTCTCCTGATTGCTGTTGCACAGCAGTTTTATCCCCTTCTTAATATTTTGTCACAGAGGTGCTACCACCATGGATGATAGGCTCAGCTTTGGCCAGCGGTTGGTCCATCTTGGACCTGGCTGGCACTGGTTCTCTCAGACGGGGGAAGCTTCAGATATCTTCTCACAGAAACCACCCCTGCAACCCCGCTGCTACCAAAACTTTGCCACATAAACCCAGTTCACTCTTCCATTCTATTGCTATTCCTTAGGTCTTCAGGGAACAGTTTGCTACTATTTTTTTTGACAACAAATTTATGCATCTGTGTCATGGAAGGATAACAATGACATTTCCACACAGCAAAATATTTAGGCACGTGCATAACTTCAATAAGCGCTTTGTTTATCTTGTGAATGAAGAACTGTAGTGATTATATAATTTATCTGTAAGAATTGATTCTGCATGTGATATTTGGAGGGTTGTCAAAATATGTATATGGGAAAATATGGAGAAGTATGAAGGTTATATTGGTGTACATTTGAAATGCCTGTATTTCTCAGGAATTACAAAATAACAAACTATGGATTTCTTAACGAGTGACTGACAAAAATATACACTACATTATCTTCAAATCGACCTAAGTCACAGAAAGCTTATTAAATGATCTGGATACTAAAAAATAGTAATTTGGAGTCTTTTAAGTTTTCCTTGCTTTGGAAGAACAGTTGTCCCATAGATATCATTTCTACTGTACATTGCTCATATGGACATGTAATTCCTACTAAAAAATGTTCTGGAGTAGCTTTTATAAGCATTAAATCATTACATATGAAAAGGTTATTATCTTCAACTTCTCCAACACTAAAAATGAATAACCACACCAGAAAACAAGGCATTTGACCATTGATAGGATTAAGCTTCTTTTTCAAACTCCATAGAAGTTTTTTAGGTGAAATCCTGTTCTGGCTTCAGCAGCAGATTTTGGAGCTAGAGAGGGTGATATACAGGCATGCAAGAAGTCTTGTCTAAAAGATCTCATCGAGGTTCATGTTCTGTGCTGGGCAGTAGGGATGGGGTGCAGGGTTCTTTTTAGATCTCAGTAAGAAAAGGCACAGCAGCACATGGTATAACAAAACTGCTTTAATGATAATAATAACACAATAGATATAGGAAAAGAACTACAAATAGTGAGTAAATTTTGCACTCCTCCAGATGCTGGAAGCCTACTTGGGCAGATCACTGGTAGGCAGCCACGGCAGGCTGTAGAGAGGTTCACCTTCCCCCCAGTAGCATGTCTCCTTATACCTAGTGTAGCAAACAGAACTATATAACTTGCTTTGACAATCAAGAATGCCATCTTCATTAATAACCACCACTAGCTACCCATACCAAGGAACTGTAACCAGCAGCAGTACACACCTAGAGCCTTTCAGCTTGTTCTTTAGTTATATTGCTGGTTGTTACACAGCAGTGACTCATACTAAACGATGGGTATCTCAGCCCTAAGCACAAGACCCAATATGGCTGTCAGGACGTGCTCAAGAAGCTTCTGCAAGGCTCCCCACACAGTCCAGCTGAGAATCTCTCCTTGGTTACTTATACTTTTGCCTATGCAGGACAGTATTCTGGTTCACTGTGTTAAACCAGACTTTCTCATGGTTCATTTCCTTGAATCTCAATTACTTTTACCATTAGGCAGGAATCTAGAAGGGAGTGAAGAATAAGAAAACAAACTGTTGTACAAGATTTTCTTTTTAATCTCCTGACATTTATCTGCATGATGAATAATGAAGGTAGAAATTGTTACATTACGTAAGTTGCAGCTTTAGTAGGTTTTTGAGTCTGCAGACTCAAACCCTTATACCTAGGCTTTCCAGCTACAGCTTTTCTCTCTTGTATGGAGAGGAGGATTAGTCTCAGAGTTTCTCTTCTGAATATGCTTCCTTAGCAAAACTACTGGCTTTCCAACTGATGCTCAGCATTATAATATCTTATTAGTTATAGTTTAGGTAGACAATAGAAGATTTTTTTGGATAATTTGGGGTAAATATCTTAAATTTTTATACTGAGATCCTGTGTTTTATTGCTTTTCCTTGTACTAACTACTGATCATAACACAACCTGCAGAGCATTTCTCCATTTCAGTTTTGGAAATTTTAGGTGTAGGAAAAAAGACGCAAAGAGCTACATCTAGGCCATTTGGACACAGGCCAATGGGATTACGAGTAATGATGAATTACTATATGGATTTTCTGCTTAATATTCACATGTGCAATATATACAGATACAGATATTAACAGTCCTTAGTTAAGTACAATATTAAATATTAGAAACAATGCTTGCTGACATGCTGTTTACATGAGACGACTTCTGTTAGAATTGGTATCAGTTGTGCCAGTTTAGCAAGTTTTCTAAATGTGATTTAAATAAAGATCAGCAATAAGCTGACAAGCAGAGAATATTGAACACACTAACGATATTGTGATGGTATAAAAAGTCAATTTCACTCAGTAAGCCCATCAAAGGTTACTGAAAGTTTTCTCCTCTAATAAAATAAGATGTTACTTTTTTCTTTTTTTCACTGAGATCAACCTTCTTGCTTTAAAAATAGCCTATTGAAAAGATGTAGCTTTTGATCCTAAATGATTTTATATGTAAAATGTGAAATTTATTTTTCTCTGAAAATACTGTAACAGTCTTCTCTAGACTCTGACGGTCAACTTCATCACTAGGGTCAAATGTCAGTGTGTTAGAGAGCTGCAGGAGCAGACTGCTTCACAAGGGGTACAGACCAAGCACAGGCCATTTAAAAAGCCTGAGGCTGTTTGTAAGACTGTAATGAAACTACTGAATTAGCATGAACAAAGTGAGTGTATTGCTGATTAAACTCAATTAATAGAGCAGAGGATGGATAACACAATAAAGATGAGGTTAAGGCAGCTCCAGAAAGTGATCAAAAGAACTGATTACCTTTGGGTCTGTTTAGGGAACCACAATCCAGGAGAGGAGCTATAGGATGAGGACAAAATAAATGGTTATCTTTGGATTAGTTCCAGATGTAATGAGGCAGGGATAAGGAACAACCTGTCAGGATAATTTGTGGAAGTAAAGTTCAGAAGGCCATGCATAGGTCCAGGGACTTTTAGGAAATTAAAAGACAAATCAAAGACTACTTGGGTGGGCCAGCAGAATAAGGATTGGTATTGATGACCCTAGCAGCAGAAAAGGCAAACACCTCCTCCAGGACACCTTGGTATTCCAGCCAGGATGTATGTGGGACCCTTGCCATCAGCATGGACTCCAGGGAATCACAGAGGAATCTTGTGGGCCTTAAAAGTTACAAAAACTCAGGGGATTGGAAATGCATAATCATAGTACTATGCTACTACTAGCTACTATGACTGTGTATTGTTACATTTATTATTTTTTTTGCTGTGATTATCATAATTGTCTTATGTGTATCTCACAGTTAAATGCTGCTTTGATGTAACCATATTTACCTCACTGTTTGAGTTATATGTTGCAGTCTACACAAGCTATTATCTATAGAAGTTATTACAAATCCTTATAACATACCTCACATAGCCAGTATCCTTCTCTGGTAACACTAATGTGTGCTGTCTGCCTGCTAGCAGTTTTGCCTTGGAACAGGCTGTTCCTTGATCTTTCTTGAGTTGCTGTCTTCCTCTGCTTCTTCTCTTAGAGTTTCTGTGTTTTCTTGGCTTCTTGCCTGTTTTGGCTCCTAGGTGACTTCAGTTCTTTGTTTTTTAATGGGATTTTAAAAAGTTACAAATCTGTAATCTCACTATAATGTTTTCTCTTCCCCCCGTCTCCTCTTCCCCTCCCCTCCCTTCCCTCTTTTCCTCCCTTCCTCTTTCCTTTCCCCCTTTCTTCCTCCCTCCTTCCCTCTCCTTTTCTGTCTTCCTTTTTCTTCTTTCTTTTGCTTACAAACAACAGTTAAAGCTATGGCTCATAATTCGCTTATTTTAGTAGAAGGGATTGCTCAGCCATAGTACAACACTAGCAAGGAAATATTACAAGACTCATAGACCTGCAGCGTTGAGCTCTGTACCTTAGTGGGTACTCAGTCGCTGTGTGACTCCTGAAATATTGTGTCTGCTTTTCGAACAGTTTAGGCACGTTATATATCAAATATGTAATGTCAACCTATTGTACATGAATAGAACTACTGCAAAATACCACTTCTATATGTATAATCTCATGAATAAAATTTGTATTTTTTAGCTCCTCTCTTTCTCTTTCAAAATAAATGAAATTTGGGATATGCCTCCTATGTAATATACTGTCAAAAAAGTAAAACTTGCCAGCACAGTACATGGGAGGCAATCTTATTCCTTCTCAGCTTTCATTGCCATTTTTTACATCAAGAGAAATGTTACTGCAATGGCTTTTTTCTGACCTTCTACTGAAATAAGGAAATAAGTCAGTGATAAAGTAAGATGTTTCAGTTCCTTTCCCTTTGCCATTGTCTTGGTTTACTGACTAACTTTAAAATATCCTCAACATTATTTTAATGATCTAGTTGATTTGCAATGATGATATGGCCCAGCCCATTTATAGGTTCTACTTCTGCAATTAGTAAGTTTATGTTTTGTTAAATGCTTCAAGTATGACCTATTTTTATCAAGTACTGAGTATTTTTATTACTATTTGAAAGGAGACTGCTAATTTATTATATCACTCTGTGGCCATGAGTGAATAGATATGTCTTTCCCGGTATGTTCCCGCATTGACTTAAAACTTCATGCTACAAAAGTTCCATAATGCTCATCAAATTATGGTCATTATTATCAAATTATTATGACTAGAGTACCTTCACATGCATGGCATAAGTAAAGAACTCAGTAACTGGTTCACCATGGCTAAAAATCTGAGTATAACTGTAATGGCTGTCTGAGGTACTAGATGATGCTTAGTCAAAGTTTTCATTTAATTTAGAAACTGAGTGCCAAAATAATAAAAAAAATTAGCAGTTTTAATGATCAGAATGAAAAATTCCTCCTTCACATTCAGTTGCATGTTCAGTGTTTTACACTTACTAGGTCTTAGATCCCTGGTTCTGGGATCTCACAATTCTGAAATGCCTAAAGTTTGATTCTGTACTAATTCAGGAAGCTTCAATGTGTAGGTGGAAAGAAGCTGATAAAACCCAGGCCTTTTTTTCATATTCACCCACATGAGGTAAGGAAAGATGAAAAATTTGCCTCCTCCTGTGAAAGTCTTCAGATTAAAAATAAAACAACCCTCTACCCCCATTCTAGAATAAAACAGGACACAGTGAATGAATAAAGATTCTACAATCAGTAGAGTGACTTAAGCACTTAAGCAGTAGGCTGTCAAGTCATGTTTCATTTTGTTTGTTTTTGTCTAGATAAATTCCTGACATAAAGCTTAAATTACTAGACAACGATGTTAGGAACACCATCTTCTCTAACTTTGCTTTGACAAGTGCTCTCAGCGTGAGGTGTTCTTTTAAGATGTCTAGCATATTAAACCTTTCAAAAGATGTAGCAATGGGGACACTCAGAATAAAATTTAACTTCCTTAACACCTTATGCATAGCTTTTAGACATCTCACTTAAGCTAGTAAATGCAAATAAATAAGCATTTATAAGTCGTGTGAGGATTTTTTTTCTTTTTTTTTTTTTTTTTCTTTTTCTTTTGAATAAACAGCTAGCTTGGATGTTGGCATCTACCTTGTAGACCTCTAAAACTGGGCAAGATGAGTGACATACTGTTTCTAGTTCTTAACAGCTGTAGCTGAATTGTTTTAGATGATGAAGACCTCTGCTTCTGGACATGTGTACCTGTGGGACTACAAGTTTTTGTTTACATAGGCTTTGCAAGTACATTGGTTCTTAGACTACTTTTGTGAACACAGACACTAAGTTCTGCTTTGGTAATCTGTGAATTTCTGTATTTCTGTGCTAGTTTATTTGATTAATCCTCTGGAAATAAGTATTTAAACAAGTTCTTTTCCACTAAAATATGATCACATCCTTGTGCCCTAGCTACAATAACCTTGTGAGCAGAGAACTTAAAAATGATTGAGGAAAGACTGGGAATACAGCACTGTAAAAATACATTGTTTTCTGAAATGTCTGAGGATCCCATTCCATTTTGAATAATATATATATATATATATATATATATATATATATATATTCATTGGGATGTTTCTCCGCTCCATCTGGGATCTCAATCTGGATTTATGTATATTTAATTACTGCGTGCAAAATGAAAATTCTTGAGAGAAAACGCTGTCCCAGATTAGTCAAAAGTCATGGGACTACTACACATTACTGAAATGTAAAAATTGCGTACTGTAGTCACCTCAGTAGAAGGGTTTTTTTTTATATTTCTCTAACATCTCATGAAATTGGCCCAGTCATTTATAAAATAGAAGTACTACTTTGATGCCCTAGTTCTGTGTTCTCATATACCTTTTTAAAGATGATTTAATAAGATCATCTAATAACTTCTCTCAGATATGGTAGACAGAGGAATGCTTATTTTGTGAATCTTACCTGTTTATTCTTGTGACTGAGGTGATGAACTTTTTGATGTTTGCACTACTTGTCTGCTTCTGGAGATGCACAGACTACCTGTGTTGACACTTCAGGAATTCACTAATTTTTATAAGAACAAAATAAATAATTGAATCTTAGCTGCTATTGACTTTTTCCTCCTCCAAAGTTAGATAGTAGATGAAAAGGTGGTGTTTTTTCTTTTAAATTTCAATGTATCTCAAGGATAGTACTTTCTCAGGGTTTTTTTGTGCATTCTGTAATTATGGTGAATTATAATCAATAACAGAAGGAATTACTTTGTGACAAGCAAGTTATTTCTCACCTACAAAGGTTTACATCGAGGTCTGAATTTCATTTAGGGGAGAAATAGTTAACATTTTATGATATTGCTATAATGAACAATTTTTTTTGGTGTTAATTCCAGCCCAGATTATTGAAATAGCTTGATATTGTATTTGCCACTAGCAGACTCACAGGCTGGTATCCCATTAATAGATTATTCTGACAACAATGACATTGAACCACAATGTGACATGGATTTCTGAAAGCATATTCTGTCATCTAAGTAATTAGGTTCAGCTTTATGTGTGGTTCTCCAAATCCACAGCAGAATAATAATTAGAAATTAAGTCAATATATAGAAGATACAGGCTAGATCAACTGTCTACAAAGTGTGAGTGACAAAACAGCCTAGTAGAATCTATTTTTTTCATTCATAGCTCTGCCATCTTGTATCAACTATCCAGTTCTTTGGATAATGGAATGAATGGAAGGAGACATTATCACAAACATAGTATGGCAGAACTCTTATTTTGGGAACTACTGCTACTTCAGCAATGAAGGCTAGGAAAGATACTTGATTTCCACATATAAACAGATGGATAAACACAGGCTATGAATAAATTACAGTAGAATCTTTAACTCTTCGTGTGGTGAGGGTACAATCATAGCTACAAGGTGAAGAATCCTAGAAACTTCTCAGGCTATGATCCATAAATTTATGAGAATCAATTTCTGGCTTTATGTAGTAGGAAAATAGGTTAAGTAAAAGGGAAAATACATTGCAATTTATCCTCCTAAGACAATGTTTCACTTTGGGGGTAATGAACTCATGTTTAAGTAGTCTTTTTCCTAATTTAATGTAGTTTCTAGTTTGATAAATCATACTCTGTCATATAAGAACTATCAGAATCTGGCCTCAGAAAAAATATTTTTTCTAGAATATGGATATATGTATTTTTATTTCATTAAGTATTTGATGCTTACCTGTTATTGAACTGTAATATTTAAGTCAGTACGTTATAAGTATTTCAATTGTAGAATTAGAGCCTGCATAGGAGAATGAAATTACATGCTAGAGAACTTCATGAAACTGGCAAATTATGTACTAGACCGATAGCAATATCCTTCAATTGGTCAAAGTAGAGTATACTTGCTTCTTATCTTTCTTTGTTTATTCCTTGAATTCTGATCAATGCAGAATTTATGTTCACTCCTAACTGAACTAGCAAGATCAATCTAAAACCACACCAGAAAATTAAGTGCAAATTTACATCTTAACTTGTGAAATATGAAACAGAGGTTTCCTTTCATATTATAGCTAGAGTGCAAAAGACAAGGCTACTAGTCACAGGATAAGCAGTATCATTCTGCACCCATGGCACCTACACAGCCAGAGAAGTTCCAAAGTAATAACAGATTCCTGGTTCTCCAGCTAAGATCTATGCAGCAAAATTAATAAGAAAATGCCTTCATTTTATCATGATGGCATTTGGGAGTTTTAAAATGCTCTAGTCCATTAGTCAGTTTTGTTAATGACTGTGCTCATGCTTTTAATCATGTGAAACACATTGACTGAGCTTCATTTAGTTCAAAGTGCCTTTCAGAAGCCTGAACAGAATCTGAGTGGTATGAAACTTTAGCTTTTCTTACTGTGACATACATTTACCCAATTTAATTTGTGATTTATATGAAGATGCAATACATCCATAGATTGTAGAGAAAAACCCCTGCCCATTTTAAACATTGAAATTTGGATGCTTAAAGTTGCCAGATTGTCTTTTTTATTCATGATTCATATATCTATTCTACCTTCCTAGAGATAATTATGGAAAAATATTTATACTTGCACTTTTTTGCATTATTCTTGCACAGATATTGTATTTGCAAAATTATTTCATCTCTGTGAGTAACTCTTGTTGCCTGCAAACCAAGAATTTCCAATATCAGATCTCAATAATGGTTTGGAGGACTGTTGGGTAGTTTTTTAGTGGTTATTTTTGGTAGGTCTTTTATTTTATTATTATTATTTCACAATGACTGTTTTATAATCAAACAAATGAACAGGTTTTGAACCTTTGCCAGCATGAATTTGAATACCTAAGTTACCAGGATATCAACTCCTAGTACAAAACACAGAAGTGTTTCTACTGAACATACAATATTCATAATATATCATGTCTCACTTTGTTCATTACGCCAACACACTGTGAAATTTTATGACAAGTTTAAACCCTGTATATGAAAACAAAATAAAACATAATACCAAGTATAAACAGAATTATGGCATCTTTTTAAAAAAAATATCCTGAAAAGCATTGTTTCTGCCTATTAATAGAAATCTTTAAGCTGTGTACTTCCAAGAACTCCTTCATTTTCTGAGATTTTTTTTCATTTGTACATGTTGATGATCTTTTAAGAGCTTGGCCAAAATTCAATGCTGTCTGGATTTAAGAATTACTACATTCCTCAGCTTTGTTTTTGGAGATGTTACATTCATAATGCATTCAAAACTGGTCTGACAAATACTAATGGTACTGGACTCCCTCATTAAGAAGTAACAAGTAATATTTCTCTTTTCTTTCAAAAAAGGAAAAAAAAATGCTGTCAGCCTTTCTACAAAATGCTCATAAAACTTACCCCAACACCAGAAGACCTGAAATGACTTCTTATTTTACTCTGAGAGTGTTCAAAACCAACATCTCTCAGAAGTGCCCTACCTGTTAAATAAAGTAAGGTTTTTTTTAAGGCATATGAAAGCTTCCATCATTCTAATGTTTCTGTCATGGGTCAAGAAACAGACAGAAAAAAACACAAGATATTTTGCAGAGAGAAACAAAGTCCCAAACAGTTGCACTTTTTCTCACATGTATGCTATATTTTTAAAGTCATTCTAAACACAGATTTTCAGCATACTAGTATCATAAATAAATTAAGTTGGTGAGTATTGGTTGAAAAGATTCTAAGAATAGTTTTAGTTTTATAGCTGTAGGAGTTCTGATACCTTTTGTATATTAAATTCACAGGATATGAATTAAATACAGTAAAATTTAAGTGAGTTTTTTATGTGTTCTGTAGTTGTGGCATGTACAGAATTTCAGTAGTCTCTGAAACACAAAAGTACAAAGTCCATCTGCTCCTCTTAATTATACTTGTCTGAATTTTTGAAAATCAACCCATGTTGATAACACAGAGAATAATTTTTTTACTAAACATAAAGTAGATTTGGGTAAAACTACACAAAACTATTTTCTCATCAGGCAGAAGGCAACCATAATTATTTAATGTATATTCAGTAAGAATATTTGGCTTCATGTGGTGTCATTCCTTAAGGGGAAAAATAGTTGTTTAACAATGCTATGACAATAACAAACAATAATGAATTAGCCTTTTTGCCAAAATGTCACAAACTTTTATTTGCATAGGCTCTTGAGTAGCTACTAGATGAATTTTAAGCATTTTAAACCTGCAAATGGGAAAATGTCAATGCATTTCACCCTGGTGAGGATTTTCTTCCTTTAAGGGGCTTCTTCAGTCATTAACTACTTGGCAATGACCTACTTTGTGTTCATTGACTAATTAGTCCAGTTCCAATTCAGTCCACATTTAGGTAAATTACTTCAGAGGGAGCTGGGTCAAGCTGTTGTATTTTTTTCAGTGTTTGGTGTGATTGTTCCGGTGCATTCACAGAAATACATAAAAATTGAAAGTCTCCCCTGCTATGAAATTCACCAATATAATTGTAATATTTTTTTATATAAAATTATTATCAGCTTCTCATTCAAACCAACTTGTCTCTGACTTCTGTGGCCATTTTACAGTGGTCACTTCAGCACAGGTTACTTTCTTAAATCATGATTCCATCACCTTGTCTCAACTGTTGTGTATCAGAGCATTATGCAGCTTTTAAAGAACATGCCAAATAACACAACCGCACACCAATGCACACATCTTTGGTGTTTGTTCATATCTTCTACAGATTCACATATTTTTAACATCTTACTAAATCTAAATTCTACTGCTCCTTCTGGTAGGTACCAGAAGTTGGATTTCCTTTGTCTAACCTAAGACATGAGAAATGTAGATATTTACATTTTAGCTAAAACATAAATTATGTTAGGATTCAGTTACATGATCGTGGATGTATGAATCCTTCTTAGAAATCATAGGATAGCACAAACAGTCTCCAACTGCTGCTTTAAAAGTCGATCGTTCTCCCACTGATTCCAATTCATGTCTTCTAGCCACATGTAGATGTTTCAGAAATTTTAAGTCATATAAGGCACTGAAAACCTATATTCCTGCAACTGAATACTACACACATAGTCTTTTAGTCAGTGAGAAAAACAGTGAGATTCATGTAGGCTATTTTCCTTCTAGGTCTACCCTAGAATAAGAAAATTCATGACAGAAATGTCTGTTTCTCTGGAATACCCAGAGCTGTTGTCTATATACACTAAACACAGCTAATCTGCTTTAGAGGCAGTTTTTAAACAGTGTAAATGTGAGAATGACACTTGTCTTCAGGTCAGAATTCAGGGACCTTATGATTCTCACTCACTGGGTTACTTTTGTTTAGATATCTCTTCCCATTCTACAAGAAAGACATAGACAGCTTAGAATCACACAATGATCACTTGTTGGATAACACAGAAGATACCTAGGAACAGGATGTTACAAGGCTAAGGAGCAGCTAACCGCCTTGAGTGTCTGCTGGGCAGGTAGTCATGAACCATGAGAAGAAGGATTACCTTCTCTTTATCCTTGAGTATGCTGGTCTTCAGTGTTGTTGAAATGGCATTTGCTGATTCTCTACCTTATTCTAAGGGCTTTATATGTTTTCTCGTCCATATTTTCTCTCTTGAATTCTTGACCTGCAAACTATTACCACCTCATTAATTTGTTTAAAGTTTTCATATTCTGCATGGCCTGAACTATCTCACAGATCACCAACAATTTCCTAAGCAAAACTGAGCCAAAGTTACATGGTATTGCTGCACTGAAATACTCCAGCCTGTGAAACTATTTAGTTTAGTTCCAAATAGTTTAGGATACCTCCTACTATGCATACAGATGTCCACAGCATAACTGAACTTCCAAGATGCAGACATTCAACTTCCCTGTGTAAAACTTCAAAAGAGTGCCACAATACTACAGTTCAATTACTTAAGTGCATATGTACATGAATAATTCCTTTCTATTACCTGTCTGATAGTTCAGTAATCCAAAGTAAAAGATAAGATTATCCTTCTGTTATATACCAAACCTATCTATTTCCTAAATACTTCATATATAAATCTTGTTCACATTTTATTTGTGTCATAAACCTCTGAAGTTTTGTTTGAAAGTATGTATTGTGGCAAAAGTAGCTAATTAAATCCACATGTATCAGTACTTTTTCTAGAGATCTTTTATCTGTTTGGTCCACACTGTAAATTTCTGAAGTGATAAAAATGTTAGGAACCACAAAGAAGCAATGTAGTTCACACATTGAACTTATGAAACTCAAAGGTGCTATAGGTAGTTTTCAGAAAAAGTCGGTGTGGCATTACACATATTGTTTTATTACTGTATTATTGTCTTTATGACTGTTAAGTGAAATTTAGAGGAAATATTAGTTATTCTAAGAAGATGGAAATCACAGTGTCATTCCACAGCTTAATTTTGTCTAATTTCAAATTCCTAATATATTATAATATTTTAGCTTTTCAGCTCTGATCAACATAAATCTCATTCTGGAAAATATTTTCAGTGCCTGATACAGTGCATCTTCAAGGAACCAGCAGTAATACGTCAGTACTTCTATGAATATTCGAATGGCCCTCTACAGAACATACAGAAGCTACAAAAGAAAGTAACAGAGAGAAAATTACTTGCAGGAATATTGCACCACATCTAGTCCTTTGGTGTTTTTCTGCAAAGCTGCTGGTTAATTTTCCAAGCAGATGCTTTTATTGCAAGGAAAGCCAGCAAGCTCTGGCCTTTACTGATTACAAGCCCTCCAAAATGAATTCATAGAGTGTTTATAGGAAATTATAGTCATGAACTTTGGTTAATTTTCCAGGGAATGATTCTCCTTGAACACTGTTGAAAAGCATTTTTCATCCTAAGTATAGAATAAGCAAAGGATGACAAGCTCAATCCATCTCTCATTTGTCTAAACAGAGACAAAGTCTAAAGCACTTCCCTAAGGAATCCGATTTTAGTTCACAGTGATAAAATATGAATGATTTGGGTCCAGATGGTCTCTCTTGCTCTTACTGGACTTGATTAATTAATTAATTGTTGTTTAGCCAGAAGTTAATCCACAAAATACACCAAATATGAGATTTAAGAAGTTCTTTCAGGTACTCCCTTCCCCACCATTACTGAGTTGATTTACGTTTCTATGTTTAGACTTGTAATGTAGGTACAGATGTTTCAGTCTTCAAAGATATCTACAAATATGTTATGATGTGTGGCTTGCACTGTCATCATAAGCAGATTGTTGTGGCTCAAAAGCTGTAATAGAACCCATATCACAGAAGCTGCTGGACTGTGACAACAGTGATAAATACAAATGAGTTTTCTGTTTTGAGAAAAATCAAGCAATAGTCTAGATGATTAAAGTCATATGGGGAGAGATGACACAAGGAGTTTTCTAGTTTGGAGCCAAAAGTTACAGATGTGTGTAACTGCAACTTTAAGTTCAGTGGCTAAATCTACCTAAGAGTGTCTATAAATAGTCCTCTGTGCTACTTTTTTATAGGGAACTATTCAGTAGGCTGGTTCCTGTGAACCACTGTCTAAGTGTGCAAATGTTCACACTTCTAAATTTACAGAACTGAGGTAGCATGTGCAGCAATCAGAACTATTCTAGGCAGTTTTGCTAAAGTGATCCAAATAATTTCATTGGATCTGTCTCTTAAGTCATCTGCTTTATGGAAAAGATCAGGTTGTTCTCATTTGTCCTCCTTTGCTGTCTTCTCTTAATACAGCAAACCAAATTCAGTGTAAAGCAACAGAGATGACTATCTTTATGCAAACTTCATGTCTCTGTAATTCTCATGGCTGCTGTAGACAGTGCATCTTTTGAAAAAAGTTAATCTTTCTAAAGGATATCAACTGGGTTGCAGGGAAAAACAACAGCAACAAGAAAACAGCGGTCTGTTCCCCAATCCTGTGTGGTCGATGTGATATACCAGAAATGTGTATTTAGGAAGGAATGATGCTAGCTTTAAGTAATCAGAAATTATTTAATACAAAATTACAAAACGTAACTTTAAAATAGAAAAAAATATTTTAAATGTTATGAGGAAAAGAGAAGGGGAGAACATTCACCATCATTACTTAAAGCCTTGAAATTCTGTAGATTTTCTTAATTGCATTTTTTCACTCCATCTTTTGTCTCTTTGAGCATTCTGTCTTCTTCAGAGTCTATCCAAAGTACTTGTCTGTCTCTTGACGCACATGTTCTATTCACATCTGTATGTTATCCTGTTGAAATTACTGGCTTTTTTCTAACTATACATATCAGCATTGAATGAAATTGAAAATTGGCAAAAGAAAAATGCTAGAAAGGAGAGGAGGGGACAGTAGTGGAAGAAATGTTTTCTGAGAGGAGTGAACACACAAGCAATCTTTCACAAAGATTTAAGAAACATTGTCTTTAGTTTCTACAGTAGTAATTTAAGGTTTTTGTTTCTAGAGGAACATGTTGTTAGCCACGATTACTTCTTGACACCACTATAGTGTTTCATTAAGGAACAGATGGTTCTACCGGTTTATAATGTCTGTCCTTCATCAGCTATAACAGCAGGCACTCACGGATTTTCCTCTAAGTTAGAAAAACTCTGAACACCTCAAAGACTTCAGATAACACATATTTGATTTCTCCTGTTTTACAGGTATTTAACTGAGAGAAAGATTATGATGGCAGATTTAACCCTAAAGGAAGGACACTCTTCAGTGTATGAGTGGTCTTTTGGTTTTTTTTTTTTTTTTGTTTGTTTTTTTGGGTTTTTTTTAAGTCTGTTGTGGTTTTATACATCCATTCGGAAATAAAGGCTTCCTTTAAGTTTCTATAAGGAAGACAAACAATGGCTTTCAAACTTGCTTTCAAATACTGTGTGTAACATTAAGTATGAAACAATAGCAAAGACAATATGAATATTTATCCTATACAGGTGTAATGCTTAGTTGATGAAGATTCTCCTTGTTCAGTCTAGTGTTATACACTCCAACCAACCTCCAGCCAGCATTTTTCAAAAAAGTTGCTATCTTTATTATGTAATTGCCCATTGTACTACATCTGCTGTGAGAAGCCTCACTTTTCTTGGCTGTGTTCCCAGGAGTCTCGTGTATAACTATTTCATTTAATTTATTGCAAAAGATGACAGAGAATTTCCATTTTCAAAACTCAACAGTATGTTAGTTCGTAGATGTCCATTAATAATTAAATACTTATGATCAGCTGAAAGGTAGGTCAGATAGATACTCATGAAACAATGTGGAAGATATTTTGTTGCTTATTTCTGATAAGAGGACTCTATCTAGGGAGTTTTGTGGTTTGGTGGGTTTTTTTTCATACATCAAAGAATAAAGGGAAACAGCTAGCCATTTGAAACTATACTCATCTTTAACACCCAGAGAAAAAATTCAAAATATAGTTTATGTCATTAGCAATCAAAAAGCTGTAAGCCAGATGGTGTTAAGATATAACTAATGAGAGAAATAAGTTGTTGGTAACCATTTTAGTTATGAAGAATTCAATTGTCAAGTGTCAGTTATATTTTACTTATAGATAGGAACTAGATGGCTCAGCAAGCTATGAGCTAGCTAAAAGTATGTTTTTCAGCTCTAAGCATTGAAACCCACTCACATTTTGTGACACATATCTACCTACAAGAATTAAGTTAATATTCATAGAAGAATGTGACTTTGTCTTTTATCCATCTAGTTGATCAAATAGATTTTACTACATATACATATACTATATATACTCATATATAGTATATCTGCAGTAATCATACATACATAGTATATATAGACATATATAGTGTGTATACATATACACACACACACTACACACACACACACACACACACACACACACATATATATAAATAAATACACACACACATATAGTCTTACCTCTGTTCCCAGTAAGATCATGAAGCAGATCCTCCTGGAAACTATGCTAAGGTACCTGGGAAATAAGAGGGTCATTAGTGACAGCCAACAAGTCTTCACTAAGGGCAAATTGTGCCTGACAAATTTGGCGGCCTTCTACAACAGGGTTGGTAGATGAGGGAAGAGAAACTGATGTCATATACCTGAACTTGTGCGAGGCATTTGACATTGTCCTGTACAACATCCTTGTCTCTAAACTGGGGAGACATGGATTTGATCTGTGGACCACTTTGTGGATAAGAAATTCACTAGATGGTCTCACCCAAAGAGTTGCAGTCAACAGCTCAATGTCCGAGTGGAGACTGGTGATGATTGGTGTTCCTCAGGGGTCAGTACTGGGTTCAGTGTTTAATTTCTTTGTAGATGGCATAGACAGCGAGATTGAGTGCACCCTCAGCAAATGTGCCAATGACATCAAGCTGAGTGGTGTGGTCAACACACTGGAGGGAACGGATGCCATCCAGGGGAACATTAACAGGCTTGAGAAGTGGGCCCATGGTAACCTCATGAAGTTCAACAAGGCCAAGTGCAAGGTCCTGCACATTGGTGAGGGCAATCCCAAGCACAAATTCAGGCTGGGCACAGAATGGATTGAGAGCAGCCCTAAGGAGATTGACCTGTGGGTTGTTGGTAGACTAGAAGCTCAACACAGCCCAGCAATGTGCACTTGCAGCCCAGAAAGTCAACCGAATCCTGGGCTGCATCAAAAGAAGCATGGTCAGCAGGTCGAGGGAGGTGATTCTGCCACTCTGTTGTCATGAGACCCCACCTGGAGTACTGCGTTCATCTCTGGGGCCTCCAACGTAAAAAGGACATGGACCTGTTGGAGAGAGTCCAGAGGAGGGCCACGAAGATGAGGCCGAAGCACCTCTCCCATGAAGACAGGCTGAGGGAGTTGAGTTTGTCCATCCTGGAGAAGGGAAGGCTCTGGGGAAGCCTTATAGCAGCCTTCCAGTACCTCAAGAGGCTTACAAGAAAGCTGGAGAAGGACTTTTTACAAGGGCATGTAGTGATAGGACAAGGGGTAATGTTTTAAGCTGAAAGAGAGAGGGTAGATTTAGATGAGGTATTAGGAAGAAATTCTTTACTGTGAGGGTGGCAAGTCTCTGGAACAGGTTGCCCAGGGCAGCTGTGGATACCCCATCATTGGTAGTATTCAAGGCCAGGCTGGATGGGGCTTTGAGCAACTTTGTCTAGTGGAAGGTGTCCCTGCCCATGGCAGAAGGGTTGGAACTAGATGAACTTTAAGGTCCCTTCAGACAAAAAACATTGCATGATTCTTTGAGTCTATGATTTATGATGTTTCCATGGCAAGGAGGCAAAAACATAATTTCATTACTTTTTTGAGAATACAAATTTTGACTTCTATAGGCAGCTCTGTGCATGGAATTCCACTCTGAAGACTACACAACAACTACACAATGTGGATAATGGGGCATTTATTTAAATTTTGTATAAGCCTTCTCTAGCTAACAAATATTGAATGGGTAATTTGGTAGGAATTCAGTTGCCAGCATGCAACTGAATGCATGATACCTATGTAGTGGCATTTGGAATATCTCAACAAATCTGGGATAGCCACCCTGGCACATGTAACACAGGATGTAAGTGAGACACACGTACTTCTAGAGAAGCAACTGGAAGCCAAAGGGGATACTGTAGGGCAACTCAGCTTGTGCTAGACACCTACATTCAGGTGGCTGAATTGCCCCTTCATTTTTATTTTTTAAATATTTGCAACATATTCCACAGCTACTGAGTTTAGGACAAGTTCTCATCTTGAATTATGTTTATTGCTTTAGAAAGAGTTACAGTAATTGTTCAGGAACAGCTTCACAGTTAGTTTTGATCATCATAGTTTATTACCTCATCATCTATGTAAAACAAAGAAGTGGAGAAAAAGTGACAGACTGCTCAGTGGAATTTGAATGGAATATTTAAGATGTCTATTTTTGGTAATGAATTTCTTATAATTCCATGTGCAGAGTAATGGTGTGAGTTACTTTGTAGTTCAAAACTATTTATGGCAACACAGAAGAGAGCAAAAGGGTTCTAACGTAAACGTATTTTTGCTTAGGTGCATATTTCTGCCTCTGTTCTTTTGTGTGAGCAGGCTATTTGTTTCTGTATGTAAAATGTTCTCAGTGACTTGACAACTTTTCTAGAGAACTATATATCGTTCACATTCAGGCCACAATATTCTTTGAGTCAGACAGAAGAACGGAACAGAAACCAGAAGTCAAAAAGGGGTAACTGACAGAAGTTCAGGAAGGAATAGGCAGGAGGCAGGCAGGTAACAAACAGCTTTTGGAAAAATGACATGAAAAAACCTTTAATGCAAGGGGAGGTTCGAAACAGAAATCAGATGGTGCCAGTTTGGCAAGTAATCTAGGACATACCTTTTGGAAGGAAAGAGCAACTGGGATCTCTGATTAGGAATGATAAATTGGATAATAGAGATAAAACCACTTCAGTGGAAAGTGTAGAGGGATAAACTGAGAATGAAAAGAGTGGTCAGAAACAAAAGGCATGGAAGGGGGTCAGAATGACAAGGACTGAAGCAGGAGCAAGCTTGTGAGATGGTTTGCAACAGTCATCAGTTCTTTTGTTCAGAAAGCAGAGGTTTTTGAGGTGGATCCAAAGACTTGGCCTGTGAGTATTAGTATGACTCAAATCCCCATGCAAAATTATTTCTCTTGGTCTAGCATAATGTGTACATTTCTTTACAAGTAGCAACTTTTCATAGATTGTACAGAGAGTGACTAACTAATATAAATTCAATATGTATATGAATTTGTATATGATTTATTCTCCAGATGCCTTATTAAAGTAATAAAAATGTCTAACTGCAAAGACTCCCACTTCTGGTGAGAGCACTCTTTTACAAGGTGTTCCAATGTTAAGTTATTCAAATTTTAGAAAAGGTGGCTTTGTGACATTTTTGTTTTGGTTTATTTTTTTTTGTTTGTTTGTTTGATTGATGGTTGGGTTTTTTTTAGGTATTTTTTCTTATGTTTGATTAGTTTGCTCCCCCTCCCCAGTAATATTTACCCTACAAATAGTGGCAAGGGAGGCAGATGAAAACTTCATTTCCAGAGTATAAGGGTCCATGTTAGAAAAATGCGTATTTCTGTGTGAACAGGTAATAATATCATATATCGAAACCAACATCACATTGGCTACATTTCTTATTTGCTATTCCACTGCAGATTTCCATATTCTCAGGTGTTTGTGTTCTTTGATGATTTTGCTGTTTGACAATTAAACAAATAATGATCTGCTATGATTAACACATCCAAAACAGAAAAGGAAACAGCAAAATACTGCCTTAAAACTTGCCTCTTGAGTGGAAATAGCTTTTACGTCTAAAGGATATTAGTTACTCAACTTTTTTACACTGCTATAGCAGATGCTCTGTAAGTACCCACCTCAGTCCAAGAAGCTCAACACTTTTTCTTCAATGTGACAGTGCAACTAACTTGTGATGCCAATACATGAAAATCAGAAAATACTCGGACAGGTGGCACTCTCTGCCTGATTTCCAAGACTTCCTAACTCTGAATGAACAAACATATGAATGGATGTAGGTATTCTTCATCTAAAAATTTCCAGTGTGTTTGCTTTCAAAGGTGTGCCCTGTATTGTCCAAGATAATTCCCTAGAACATCAGCTGAGAGAAGGACATTTAGACTTAGACTTTGCAGATATGCAGATAGCACAAAGTTGTTACTTTACACAGACCTGAGGTAACTACATTGGTCAGTCTTAAATGGAGCTTGAAATTTAGAACAATTCATGCCTGTATCACTTGGATTATAAACTGGCTACTTCCTGATTTGCTTTTCTTCTTATTTAGCCCCTTGTCAGATCCAGTCCATGATCTCATATTGAGAACTTGTTTAGCTTTTAAATCTTGAGGACGCCCTTATTGTTGCTTTGGAAGGTTTTGATTACCAGCAGGTTTCAGCATTCTTTTCAGAGTCACTAAAATAAACTGTCTTTTCCACAGCTTAGATTTTTTTGTGTGTTTTTTTTTTTCTTTCCTTCTTTCCCAATGATAGGAATTCTTATCTTCTTTGTAACTCCATAATCATTTGGGAACTACAACTACAAGCCATAAATGGTCAGAATTTGAGTAGGAGTTTTAGGGGCATAAGTTTACACTATAAAATACTGTATTTGATTATTTTTACACTATTTTCCAAGAATTAAAAAATAATTCACTAACTTTTCCTTGGTAGACTGTTAGAGAGTCTATTAGATTATTAGACTATAGATATTAGATTATTAGTTACAGATAATTAGTTTATTGGAATTAGAGATACATCACAGATGGGAAAGTTTTAGCAAATTTCTTATCTGAATCCCATAAAAATCAGTTAAAGTGGTTTTGTGGGATGTGGGATACAGCCAATCATTACAGCTAAAGTTGTACCTATTATTTGTCCACCCGTTCAAGTTTTAAAGTAGATTTCAAGGTTTCTTAAAACTGTGTGTGTCTGAAAGAACAATGTTGCTATTTTTTCCTGTCTTTCAGATTATTCACAAAACTTCCAGTGATTTAATTTCAATATTTTTATGCTTTGTTATGCAAGATGCGTCCTTCAAAGTATGAGCAATGAGTAAGTTAGACCATTTAGTGTTTTTTCATGTGTAGCTTTATGAATTACTCTCATTAGAGATGAGTGATTACTGTATGCGTTACTACATTTCAGAAAAAGATAGGCAAATGTGATAATTAAAGATTACAGGATATGTTACAACACTGGTGAGCAAATACTTTTGGTACATTGCATTAATTGACTTAATAATGAGTGAGATCACTGGGATAAATTTGTATGTTTTCAGTATCCATGAGGATGTTTGGACAAGGCATAGATACAGATATCCAGATTAGGAAGCAAACACAATGATCAGTATTTGTAAACCTGAAAAATTATCTTTTATATTTCTTAGGTTTCTAGAACACGTTTTTACATCAAAATAAAATCACTTCTTCATTACTTTCTTGTATTTAGTGCCCTCTCGCTACAAACTGAACTGTATTTCATAAACTGTTCCTATATCAAAAGTGATACTTTTTTAAAACAGTGTTTTAATAAAAATCTATGTTGGTATGTTTTCAAAAGATCCACTACAAAACCTTGTCAGGCTGCTGGCTAGCTTTAACAAGTGGCATGGGAGCAAATATACTCTTCTGTTTTAAAGGAACAAAAGGTTGCCAGTTTTTATTCAGGCTTTTCGCACTTTCCATTCCACCTGTTCCAATCCTTTATCAAGGTACTATTTATATTATTCCTGCTACTATGCTTTCTAGTGCTTCATAAGGTAGTAGGGGTATAGAAGGGGACAATTCTGGAAACAGTTATTCAAGTTTTACTGAAAAGTAAATTTCTCATAGATCTCCATAATTGAGGGTCATTTCTTCCTGCCAGCACAAGAACCACCAGATGACAGAAAGCAATGAATATATCATCTTCTAAGTTGTGGTTATTCTGTATGTCAAATCATTTTTCATCACCCTGAAGACCTGTCTGATTTCCTTGCATACTAGTTCACCCTGTTGATGCTGAAGTTGTAGGAGAGGAAAAGAAGATAAATGCATAAATAAAAGGGAAATATGATTTTGTCTCCAAACACCAATACAAGGAAATGGGATGAGATAATCAAAAGAAAATTGCATTTGCTAAAATATTGCTATGGAGATGAGTTTAGAGCCAATTATTTAACTCCTTTCCCAGAATACTTTCATTGAATTATTTGATCAGCCTGTTACAAATGTCTAAAAAATAATGCTACTTGTGGTCTTGGCGGACTATGAGGGTTTTCTCATTTGTGGGGTGCACATTCAAAGTAAAAAGGGGGGGGGGAATTGTGCTTGTTTGCATGTATTGCTGTTTTGATACTGTTGTTTTAAGACAGGAAAATGTAAGTTAGTTTTTGCAGTGTATTTTGAGATACAACTATAGCTTCCCTCTGTCCCCAGACTTCTACCCCAGCAGGGCAACATAAAAACTAAGACATAAAACCCCAGCTTTTCTACTGTCTGAGCAAACAGCTTTGGTGGAGACTCCTCCATCATGCTTCATACCTTCTAATAATATCCTGACGGTTAGGAAATTCTATGAAGATATAAAAACATTATCTTTGATAAATTTTAATCTTTCACTGAGCTCATATTTCCTTTCTCTATGTTCAGAGGTTATGATGTTGTGTAGTAGGAAACCTGTGCCTTCTTAGACAGTTCCTTTCATTACAAATTTTGAAAGTGACCTGTGCTTTGTTGTTTCAGTTAGGTATGTGATTTTCTTGATCAGGTTCTGGTTAGGTTTCCCAAACAAAAATACCTTGGAATACCTCAACACTGGCACTTTCTTTAGTATTTCTTTCTCAAATTGTTACTCAGTTTAGTGGCTTTTGGAGATTCTCTACTAGTTTACTGAACGATTCCCAGGACTGTATGGGGAGAATAGATGTAAAAATGTAGAAAGAAGAAAAACACCCCCTAAATACCACAGTGTTCAGTGTATTAAGAAATCTTTTAGATTTATCCTTGGATACTGTTATTTAGTGGTTCTAGCTTTGTCTGAAAAGCTTTAGGAGATGCTGCTAGTAAAGACTTAGGTAAGTAGTGAATTAGTGATGTATGCATTGGTGTTTTCCAAATCTCAATTTTAAGTGTGAAGTCTTACTATGGTTTAACCAGCTGCTCGCTTACTCCCCTCACCCCAAGGGACAGGGAGGAAAACTGGAAAGGACTGTAAAATTCCAGAGTTGAGATAAGAACTGTTTAACAAAAGAACAATAGTAATGATAACAATAAGAGTTATAATGAAAACGAGGGAGAAGGGGAGAGGAATGAAATCCAAAGGGAAGGGAGGCAAGAAAACAAGTGATGCACAGTACAACTGCTCATCCTTCCCTGACTGATGCCCAGCCAGTCCCCGAGCAACAATTGGCAGCCCTGGCCAACACATAAACACACACCCCCCGCTCCAGTTTATATACTCAGTGTGACACCCCATGGTATGGAATACCCCTCTGCCTAGTTCAGGTCAGCTGTCCTGGCTGTGTCCCCCCTCCAGCCCTCTTGCTAGCAAGGCCTGAGAAACTGAAAAGTCCCTGACCACACTGTTCCCCCAAATCCAGCACGGCACTAGCCACCAAGAACAAAATTAACTATATCCCAGCCAAAATCAGGACAGCACTTTAAACAGAAAGTAGAACACAAACCCAAGCCAATTTTTTTATGCTGATTTTTTTAAACATGTTATTATTTTAATATATAATCATATCTAAGTGCCAATGCTGAATACAGTGGTGAACTATTTCTTTTGGAGAAATTTGACATTACATTTCTGTATGAGGGTCAATTCCTTAATGTTATTTGTATGCGAGTACTTAGTGCTACTGTGTGATCATCATTATGGCTGGAAGTTCAACTGGTACTAGAACACCTAAATATTTTCATGACTTTTTTGTTGCCACATAATTCTAAATTATGATAACAGTAATAACAATTTTAATAGCAATACTGTATAGAAAGCCTGGTATTATGTGTCTACCTTCTTCAAACTTCAAACTAACTTCTCAATACTTCAATCTCCTGCTTATTAAAGACTTTTCTTTGGAAAATAATACAGCTTAACTTGTTTTTTGTCTTGATAAGGGAGTAGACAAGAACAGGAAATAAAAGATGAGATGACTACATGCCTTCAAATATAATAGTGTTGCAAGGCAAGAACACAGTGTTAATTATTATATGTTTCTAACTTTTGGTGGTGTTGTTTTTGTTTTATTTTGAAATAATATTTTAAAAAATATTCAAAGGAGAACTGAAAGGTGGGTTTTCTGTTTGATTGTGGTTTTTTGAGTGACAGGCGTGTTTATATATATTTTTTTTCAAATATGTAATGAAAGCACTACTGAGCAATGATAAACCACAACTTCTCCTTGTCAAGTAAATGAAACATCTTGCTAATAGAGACCTTTCTTTTGGTCAGATTATTAACCCATTCAATTCTAGGAGCAAAGAGGAAACTGCTTTACTTAAAATATCAGAGTTTATATTCACATATAAGCTATTTATTAGAAACCATACCAAATATTTTCTTCTGATGCAATGTTATAGATTAATGTTTTAAAATACACATATATTCTATACCACTTTCATGCCACTTGGCTTTTATTGATGTTGTATAATGACAAAAGTATGAAAGGGGAAAAGCTATTTTTACTTTTAAATCTCCTGAGCTAATTTTCATTGGTTGTTCCTCTAGTGTTTAAATTACATGTAACTGAGTAGTTTGAAGTGAATACTTCATTTGATACATTTTACCTGATTTCCACATGAAATCTGTACAATTATCATAGAAAAATTTTGAGTCTCGTGCATAATGTTATTGAATAATTCCTGCTCTGAGAATAAACCTCAACACTTATGCTGTGTAGCTACGATCATATTATATGCATAAATAAAGCTTTTTTTTTTTTTAAATAATCACAGATCATTCATAATAAGAATTCAGATTAAAATGGAAAAATGAGGTAATGATTAGCTTAATTTTCTTCATTCAGTAAGGTTAGCTACACTGATATCAGCTGGGATTCTGGTTTGGTGACTCTTTTTAAAGGATTGTTCTAAAAAGAAAACTGAGATTTTCAGAACAGATTTCTGCATATGAATTAACAGCAATGATCAGTATTCACTATTTATTTAAGTACAATTTCCTCTTTCTTGCCCTCCCCCCACCCCCACCCCTCCTTAATTTTGTGAAACTTACACTTTCCAGAATAAATACAAATATGGACCATGTTAACCACAGGTCTGACTTTGCAAGGCCATGGTGAAAAACATTTCTCAGAGCTCATGCAGTCGTTGTCCTCACTTCATAGCAGAATGGCTCCAGTGATCTCAGTGTGATACTGTGCTCTGAGCGGCACTTCTCCCTCTGCTGTTCATGGTTCTCACTTCAAGTACACCTTTTCAGTTCTTAGTCTTCCTTTTCCCCTTGGAGCATTGACACTTATAACAAATAAACAAGCCATCTTTATAAGGAAAAGATTAATTTTTACAGAACAGAAAGCATCTATTTACAGGAAAATTATATATTAAAATAAAATGCAGTGCACACGTATCAGTCTAGTTTCTGAAAGGTTTCCATTGGAGGTTCTCAACATGTCCATAGCTGATATGTAAGGTTGTAATATAGTACAGTTTCTTTAACTCTCTCAATCTTTCCCACACAGTAGAAGCACCTTTAAATTCTCATTTTTCTTTTGAAATTCAGGTTCTCAGTCCTTTTTGAATGAAGTATGTTGATCTGGCATTTCCTCCACTGCCTTGTATACTGGGTCTGGCTGGGATGGAATGAACTTTCTTCTAACAGCCCACATGGTGTTGGTAGTATGCCAGTGTTTAAAGGTATCACTCAGCAGTGCATTCAGGGCATCAAGGTTTTCACTCTTCCTTCCCCTCTCATCAGTGAGTGGGCTGGGGAAGAAGCTTAGAAGGACATAACTGAAACAACTGACCCCAACTGACCAAAGTGATGTTCCATACCGTATGACATCAAGCTCAGCAATAAAAGCTCCAGGAAATGAGGAGGAAGGCAGGATGTTCATAGTTACGATGTTGTTTCCAAAACACCCATTACAAGTGTTGAATATCTGCTTTCCAGGCAGTGGCTAAACCTCTTCCTGATGATGGGACATAGCAAATGAATCCTTTGTTTTTCTTTGTTTGCACATGCAGCTTTAGATATCACTATTTTACTGTCATAATCTCAATCTACAAGTTTTCTGCCTTCCTTCTATTTTCTCTCAGTCCAGAAGAGAAGGGAGTGAGCAAGAGGCTGGGTAGGTGTTTAGTTGTTGGCCAGGGTCAACTTACCACACCTTGTGACTTTTCATCAGTCTTTTAGAGTACGTTGATCTCGTACTAGTGGTGCTGACTTTTAATTTTGTTTTGGTTTTCTTCCCCACAGGCTTTTATCAAGCTAAATTTTGTTGATTTATAATTTAAATATTGCATCAAATACAATAATAGCTTTAGTCTACTGCCCAGATCATATTTTTAGTTCATAAAATTGTTGATTAATATTGTTCTCAAGTCATGGCATAACATATTTGCAAGGATTAGAGGTTGATTAAACAGGTATGTATTTGAGAGCTATTAAATAAATTTATCCTGACTTTTGAATGAACAAAACCTTGTATATGATTTTTTTTAAAAGTCTTTTATAAAAAAAGTCAGAATTATACAACAAAATACAGTTCAATAAATTTGCCCTTATTTTTAAAAGGTAATTTATGTGATGGTACCACAATTTTGACAAGCACCCTGGCAAGAACTAAACGTTTGACACCCTTACAGACTTTCCTGTCTGCATGCTTAGATTTCAGAGCATCTGACAGTATCAAGCATTAGCTCATAACTACGTATTAATTGAGAATGTTTAATATTGATTAGGTGAGTAAAGTGACATCCATCTACGAAGATACTGGCTAAAACTTAGGCACATAATGTAAGCTATTTATCTAGACGTCCTCTGCAGTCAATGGAAAGGGACATATTCCAAAAGGTAATTTACTCTAAACATAACTGACAAAGAGAGGAGGGTTGGATTACTCGTTGCAGGTGGTTCTATAGGTAATTGAATGATTGGTGTGCACTACCAGTGTAACTTCTCTACAGCTACATATAGGTAAGATTAAGCCCACTCTTAATTACACCTTATTTCCTCATTACATAAAAGATGAATACTGGAAATGTTTGACTTAAAAAAATCAAAGTATCTTTCTGGATATATATTTCCACAGCATTTTCTTAAAATTATCTTTTTCATAAACACTTCTGTTGATAAATCTGACTGTTGTCCAGAATATTTAAGGGCATTATAAGAGTGGTACACTTGTACTCAAAGTGAAATACTATGCATAACACAGAATTAAATGAAAGGTGTCTCAATTTTCAAGAAAAGGGAATAAATATATATAGATAAGGGGAATATATAGAATTACTGTAAAGAAATGGAAACAAAATATTAGGATTATAAACTTTCATATCTCTAGTAATGAACCAATTGAAAATCCTATGGATTTAGGAATAAACTTTCCCAAATTTAGCTTCTCATTCCTTCTTATTTTTCCATTCCTGTTACATTATGCCATCTTTGCTACCGGCATCTTCTCTGGTATCTTCTTTAACACCCACAATTGGTTACCAGCCCTCAAAGATAATGATGTGCTCTTCCTTTGTATTTTTTTCCTATGCATTAGGATATACACTGATCAAAGACAGGTTATTAAAAAGTTCTCATGGATGTCAGGTAACATTTACAAAAAAAGTAACGCATAACTACATTCAGTGATTAATAAATCATATTTAAATTCCATTTATATGTTTCAATCTGGTGATAGTTTGCATTTTATTGATTAATATTATTTTTATTATTGATTTTTTGTTGAACAGATCCGTTATCGGAATTTAACTCTGTTGCCTAGTCTTGATTACCCAGATACATTAAATGCTGTCATTCCCCAAGGAGCATCCGTAATTCTTAAAGCTAGTAGTGTTACTAAGAAATTAGTCTTGCAATCTCAGTTGCAAAAAAACCCTAGAAAATTTATATTATATTTAGCTTTATCCTCACTAAGCTACACTCTTATTGTTTGAGGTATAGGTTCTAGAGAAACTAAGGCCTGTAAAATACATATTAGCTTGTGCAGTATTTGAAATGTATTTTTTCACACCTACACAAAGTACTTTGCAAAAACTTTATACAAAAATCAAGCACCAAGATTCACAAGTAGAGACTCTTTTGCTGACAATGTGTCCCACTGGTGGGAATTATAACCAGATATAAAGATCCTTCCGAGGGATTAAAAATAAAAGTGTAAAATTAGGACTTAACATGAACAAAAAAAAGTCATGTACTTGTTAGGGTCATTTTCCTGGAACTTGCGTGAGGCATTATAAAAATCTTCAGTGTGGTCAGTGTGTGTCAAGCAAAGTTTGGAGTTGATAAAAATATGTCCAATATCCAATGAGAAATACATGTATGGATTGCAAGGTAATGTATTTGGTTCACAAATATTTACATATTATATTTAAAATTTATATTCTACTTATTTTTTTCTATAACACTATATACCCAAATATAAACTGAAATGAAATAAAAAAATAAGAAATACAATGATTCAAAGTAGTAGAATATGCTATCCCTGGTCATCTTCCCCCAGATGAGTAAGTAGCTTACCTTTCAGTGCTCCAGCAATGTCCGCTAAAAGTTGAGACAAAGAAACATCTAACAAGCATTCAACACTGTTGCCAGTGAGGCCACTGGGAAAAGGCAAGACAGTAATGTAGTGCAAGAAAGAGAGGAAGTCAGGACTTCTGCTGATTTCTTACACAGTAGGCTTTGTTCACCTAGGATGGATCATCCCATCAGTGTACTGTCTATGAAAGCAGCAACATGCTGTGCCCTAAGGATAGATTATCAACAGCTGCTTCTCTACAGGACAACAATAACTGAGCTTCAATCCTTTGTGGTGCTGTAGTTTCAGATTAGTTGTCTGAGTTGTCATTGGTATTGTAATCAAAACAGTTGGCTTTTTTTTTTTTTTTTGCTTTATTTTTAACAGCATTCTGAGTAAGTCTAACAGGAGCTGTATGTGGATCATACTCTGTCTTTATAAGGATAGTGGTTGAGACCTTTGAAGGGTGGAGACTTCTCACTCTCAAGATAGAAACAGATTGTTTTCTGAGGCTTGTAGAAATTTCCAAACTCTTCTTTTGAAAGAATGATAATTTTGAAATTTGGAAAATATCAATCAGATAACCTTTTCTGTACCCTTATCAGTTAAGATCCCACAAAAATCCAAAGTGAATGCAATCATGAGTGGACTCCAAAGTCTTTCTCAAGTTATAGAGAACACAGTCCCTATTCTGTGCCTCTACCTAGGAAGATTAATTTGCAGATAAATTAATATTGATGATACTAATGGACTTCAGAATGAAGAAAAGTTAATTCAGCTTCAGGTGTGCAACCTATCTCATGCAGTATGCAGATAATGTCCTGATTAGGAACTGCAGAAGCTGTTTATCCAGTGGTTTACTTGGATACTTACCTTTTTTTTGTCAATGTTATCTCAAAAATAAATTAAAATGTGCAAACAGAAGTTTTCAGATGTTTGGGAGTCCCTTTCCCAATTATCAGTCACACTCAGTTTTATAGTAGATAGGAGGTTTTTTATATATTGCACAAAATATTAATAGAAGGTGTTACCTCTTCCCAACAAACACTGTCTCACACAGTACCTGAAGCTAGTGGTCCAAAGAGATGGACTACTCAGTTTCTAGATCTAATCCTTATACCAATGAAGTCACTGCTAGTTGTACACTGCATTTTCTTGGCTAACACAGTAATAACGTGATAAATGTATTCACTTCTTTCCGAACCCCTCACTGCCTGCACAGCATTTTTACCCTTTCTTTACTTTTTCCCCCAACGCACCACCACCTTGGCTGAGAGGCTGATCTGTGCCATGTAGTGGGTGTGTTGGATGATAGTTCCATCTGTGATGATAATGAACTTTTGTTAGAGACTGTAAGTTTTTTTTTTATAAATGAATTCTCTAAAAATAATTAATTATTTATTATTTTTAAATTAGTATTTTAATATTTAAATTATTATAGATTAATATTTTAAAATATTATTATTTTTAAAATAGAGTTTTTCATTTTAAGCTAAGTTTTCATCATACTCATCAGAAAACTGTTTATCAGGGCTCTGGTGTTCTCTAAGTTTATTTCACCTGGATTGGTTTCAGAATTTTCACAGAACATTACATTTCCTTTGTTGTCCTTCTTAGGCTGCAGTAAGCCATACATTTTACCCTATAAATAATTATAATAATGCACAGACTTTGGAAAGCAATGTTGTATTAATTGTAATTTGACATTTTTACAACTTCATCCCCAAACATGAATAAAATACTAAAATAAGTTATAAAAATAAACCCACCACTTTCCAGACATTCTGAATGGTGAGACAACAGCTAAAATATCAAACAGTGTATATTGTACAATTATGATTAAAGCTGCTTAATGTTGAAAATTACTTCAAAATGTTACATTTCCAGAAATTTATTTTGAAAATGCTGAAGTTCAGTTTAGGTAGGCATATGTAAAAATTAAACACCTTTGAAGATGTAAATTACTGTGCACTTTAATTTCTGAAATCAGCAGGCATTCAATTTAGACTTGTGCACGTACCCTCACAGAATTTAATGACTTCAAACATAGAGAAGAAAGTATAAAAATATTATTGTACAATACTTCGAACGTATAAAACCATAACCTGGACCGCCAAATATCAGCATAACACATACACATATTGTTTTATCTAAAAACAACAACACAAATTTGTTATGTAGAATATCTGGTAGAGAAACCAGAGCAAATTTAGGATAGATAAACTCAGGGAAATGAAAGAAGAAGGAAAAAAGAAATATTATCTTTTGTTAACATATTACATTTCATTTACACTAATAAAAAATGTGAGCAGTGAAAACAGATGCATATCCTTCATAACTTGTATTATTTAACCAGTTTCTGATTTTTCTATTTTAACAGATTAACACAAAATTTTTTTCATTTGAGACTGTAGAAAACATCTAAAATGCAGGTAATTAATCCTTGTATACATACTAAAGTGTTTTTAATATCACATCAATCAATAAAACAATACTAATATAATCCCAAAAAAAATTAATTGGGTTTTGTTATAAGAAAAAAAAAATAACCCACCTAAGACAGTTAGTTCATATACTTTAAAACATTGTTTTACAGCATATTTTAATTTTCATTATGAAAGGTAGACAAACATTAATAACCACTATTCCTGAGTCATACTTTTGTAGTACAGAAATGAATGGAATCACAGAGAAGAAAGATGAATCTTTTCTGTTTGCTGACCTTGAGAATGATATTCTAAATAAATCTAAAATTAGATAAAAGGGTTTATATTGTTCTGTATTCATAGACTCATCAATAAGATAGGAAAGAAATTGATAAAATGTAGTATCTTTAGAACTGAGAAAGACAAAAGTGTACTTAAAATTTCTACTTCATGTTTCAGCATAGTTTATGCTGGTATAGACTTTGTATTTCTCGGGTGTTAGTCTTGCAAACTAGAAGAGAAATTTACAGTTTACCCAGAGAATATTCTAAATAATATTAACTTTCTACATATTTATAGAAAGAAAAGTGGTATCACATGGACTTTTTCAACTCTACAAAAACTACAAACTGTTACTAGGAAATGTCTGATGGCCTAATGCTTAAATCATTTTGATATACAGATGAACAAGATCTTGAGTAGTCTAGACTTAAAACCTAAAATGTTTAACAAATGGATATTGAAAACTTGTCCAGAAATTAACATTAATTGATAATATGAGTACACATAGCTAAAAAGTATAATTTTAAGTGTAGGAAACATTTAATTGTACCCACTTTTCATTGCTCAGAATAAACATTCCAGGTTGTGAATCTTACTTAATTTTTGCTTAAGCATAAACACTTTGCACAATAACTACTTACAGTCTAGTTGTACGTTAAAATACATCAGTCTAGGTTACTTTGCTGCTGGGATGGAATTTAATCTGTGTGTTTCCCAAAGGTCTTAATGAACAGATAATTATGTAGAATTTCTCAGAACACGAATTAAGAGTTTTATCTAATTGGCTGAAAAACTGTTTTTTCTTCTTGCTTACCTCGAAGTATTTTCTGAAAGAAATCAGAGAATGTTTAGTAAAACCCTTTTAATTGGAACACAGTATATTAGAAACTAGAGCTATCCATATACACTCAGTGTCACTGTCATCCATACACCAAACATGGTTTTATAACTTCTGTGGTCCATCGATTTTAATTGGTTTATCCAAACCTTGTTTATAATAGTGCAGAGTAAGTAAGGGCCAGTATTAAGAATGAGTGAAAAAAAAAATATAGAAGAAATCATTATGAGTACAAAGAAGAAAACTCTTTAATATATAAGGAAACAGATGCTGTGTTAAACAAATTAGTGCACAATATACATTAGATTCATGTATTGGAGGGTCATATCTGTGCAGCTGTAAATCACATATTTCAAGTGGTGTCATATAATGCAGATTGTTTTTTCCTGGTTGATCTTTTTACTATTTCTACTAATTATCTCTGATAATTTCCTTTATTTTGCAAGTGTCTTTTCTAACATCACCTCTGCTATACTCAAAATCATGTTTTGAACAAACAAGAAACACACCTTATATGTGAAACCAAGAATTTATTGTTGGTCTAATTAAAAAAAAAATAATCACTGTGCAATCAAAATGCAGCAAATATTGGATACTGTTAGTCCAAGTATAGTAAATTAAGACTGACAGTCCAAAATTACCTAATTTTGGTACAAACAAACACTACTAACAATGCTGCAGTTAAAATTGTAATGCAAGAAAAGTCTTTGCTCTGATGTTACACTCACCCTCTCACTAATCCTCCAAATTCTGAGGTTTATAGGTTTAGCTACATTGGGAGGAACATCAGGCTGGCATCATCCTGACCTCTTCCTCAAGAGAAGTGTAATGTTAATAAGGTTTTCTATGTTCTTTATGTGAATAGAAGCACAATGTTGATGTTGTGGATCTTTTTGGTTGATTGTGTTTTTTAATCTTCAGAATGCATTTACTTGAGGTAATTTCTGTGCCTTTTCTAAAATTCTTTAGGCTTTACCCTTTCTTCATCTTTCTGCAACTGTTTTGCATTTTAATATATATATGGTGCATGCTAGAAATGTTAGATGCTTTATATTTGCCCTTTTCATAATCCTCAAAATTCTTAATTCTGTGTAACTGCCACTAATTGAGCACCATTGAGTTGTTGATGGCCCTGTAACTTCTCATATCATCCTGCATCCAGATGTTCGAAGCCTTTGCTATCATCCCATGCCTGTGCTCCTTTACTCAGCATCATTATGCTAGGGTTATAAATCGGTCATTCTACACAGCCTAACTACTTGTTTTTCTCATTTATATCAAAATTATTAACAAGAGGTGTTAGGGCACCCACTTATAGAAAGCTAAGCAAAAATTAAACAAATTATGTTTCAGCCACCTGGTCAATTAGACAGTTGTTACCAATAAGCAAGCTAAAACAAACTGCAAATAAGCCAACACAAGTTCAGAGAAAGTCTGATAAATCCAGAACTTTAGTTCACGTTAATAAAAATCCTGTCAACTGCTACTAGTAGTGACAGTACTAATCAGACTGTAGGGCTACACACTGTACTCCTTCCTTGTGCTCTCTGATAACCTCACATGCCTGATGCAGCTGCTTATGAATTAAAGTTGCATCTAGTATATAGCATTATACTTTTTGGTTTTATACCATCTGTTATGGAGATGTGGATATTGTATTTTTGCATGCCAGCTTCTAGAGCAATAATGTAATTTGTTTCAAAAAATGATCCATTATATTGGGCAGGATGCTAATTTTCATTGCTCGAGGACATACAGATATGTGTTACAGTCAGTCTAAAGTCACAATGAAGCTGTGGTACCTTAAAAGACCATTAGAATACTTTGAAACATGGCAGGTTCTTATGTTAAATAATCTGTCTTGGGACACTTAATCTGCTTCAATTCTTTAACATAACTGACCATGGTCCTTCCAAGAATAAGTCCATATTCTTTTCTAACACACAAAGAAAGTCTAAGAATTGCCAGCAACCAGTAAAATGGTGATGAGAAACTAAATTAAAGTAGAATGGATGTGCATCAATGGTTTTCATTGTTAAATAAAAATACAATTATTAGTAAGATTTGAGGACTGCTACATATTTTGTGACATTGTTTGTATCTGACACCAATAGACGATTTTACATGAAGGGGTTATGCTAGTGTAGAATAATAATAGTAGGACTTAAAGGGATCTGGAAAATGATTGGTGAATCTGTAACTTTACCTAATCAGTTTTGAAAACTGTCCTACATATAAAATAATTTTGAAAGTAGAAATGCAAATCAGTATATGGATGAAGCAGTTTTGATCTGTGCTGCTGAAAACAGCACATTTCTAAGGATGTGTGCAAAATCTAGTGTTGTGATAGTCACATCAGTGTGATGTGCAATTACAGTCAGGAAGACATTCCTAGTGGACAATGTGTCTGGCTTCCTCATGGTTAAAAAAAATCCTGAACACTGAATAGATTGAGAAATATTAAAAGGAAGACAGTAGTCTTGATATACCACTTCAAGTAAATCTGAAAGTTATATGGACATTGCCCTTGTATTCTTATGGCTACCCTGGCCTCAAAAGTCAGAGCATTGCTACTCTGCAGTCACCTTACTTAATATGAACATATATTGAGATATATAACGGCAAAAGCAAAGACCTCTTTGAGAGCTGCAAAGCTTCTCAAGAAGCCGAGTGAATACATGGAATATTAGCCTATGCCAGCTCCAGTTTGCCATTGTTATATTTATCAATATGCAATGTAGTGATTTCTATAGCATATGCTTCTCTGCCATCTCTCATCCTTTCTAGATTCAACTCTGTTAAGAAGAGATGCAAGGGAGAGAGCCGTTCTCACACTTTTGACATTTAGATTATTCACTAGGTACTTAAACTGCTACATATATGTAGATACATATATACTGCCTAAATATATAGATACTTATAAAATATATTTACAGAAAATAAGAGAGGGAGAAAGAGAATGTAAGAAGTGAAGGGGAAGACACCCCCACCCCACCCCCTGATGATAAAATCACAGTAGCATTAAACTCTTGAGTCCAGCTGAGATTTGCTTACCTAGTGGATATGTTTTAATTGTTGTTACTAAATCTATTCCTTCTGACCCGAGATGTCACATCACTATGTGGCTGAAGCTATGCTTGCTAAGTTATTCTGGCATTAATCACATTTATTATTTTCAGGACCACAATTCTCTTATTTATGGGCACTACCCTTGGGAATGCAGGTCACTGTTATCTAACAGCAGAATCTACAGCTGCTCTTGCTGACTTCAATTTGATTCTTACTTCCTTGACAGAGGTCATATAGAAACAATTGAAGTTTATTTTATGAGACATCTGTTATATTTGTGGTTATACTTATTCTTCAAGATTGCCCTCCAAAGTAGCAGTTGCTAAAAGAAAAATCAGGCACCTTAAGATATAAGAAAAACCAAAAAATGAAAGAAAATAGCAGAAGTTCTCTGATGATTAGTTTAACATGGCAAAACAGGGAATTATTTTAAATGAAGAAAGCCATAATTTGGGGGCTGAAATATATAGCAAAATGTGAAAAGCACAACTCTGAAGCATTTTATGCTTATAAATCTGGAAGAATTCACTAGCTGTTAATGTGTTTCAATATTGGAATACAGATATAGTCAAATACCTAAATGATTTATCTACAAACACATTTTTTTTTTCCAAATTCCTATACGGTCTCAGATTATATTAGAGGTTCATAAATTTATACCTGGAAAATACAAGAAATACAATTCAGAATATTTAGAAGAGTTTTTGTTCCCATGGCTTCCAGTTAATATGGTGATTTTTCCATCACAGTAATTGCTACTAATAAAGAAATAAGAAGGAAAAAAATGTATATATTATAAAGAAAATCATGCTTCTGAAGGTAAGCATCTCATACAGTGTGGGTTTTTTTTTTCTCCTAAAATGTAGGTATTTGGTTTGAGTTAGTAAGCCTAGAAAATATATATAGTCAATAGACATTTATCAGCCAATTTATCTAACCCTAAGTACCATCTTTATTTATGAAAATAACTCATACACCAGAATCGCCTGCTTCTGCTCAGTTCCAATGCTTAAGGTAGGAATCCCAGCCAAAATGTTGTCAATTACATCAATGTACAAAACAGCAATCTGACACTTTGATCATGGAGTTGTAGCAGTTAAGGAATAATATGGTCCTAGAAGACAGACACAGACAATTGAGTATGGTGTGGTATTGTCTGAAGATAAGGATTTCCAGAATTAGTTCCATGAGTTTAAGGGTTTTTGTTTGTTTGTTTTACTTATAAGCTGTGTAAGTTTTGCTGTGTGTTTTTTTCTCTTATGCATGTTAGTCCCATTAGATGTTTCTGCTTTAACAGAGCCGCACTCCAAGATGTCTTAATGTTTCTATTTAGAAACTTCTTCCTTTCCCCTTTTCCACACCATTTTTTTCTATGTATTCTATGTATACAACTATCTATACATGGAAACGTTTTTTTATTTTCCTATGGAATGCTTCATAGGCTGAACAAAACCTGTATGGCTGTCTGAAGAAACAGTCTCCTAGGAGATATATGGATATTTTTTCTGAAGGTACTTGTAAAAATACCATTAAACTTAAGAAACGTGATTTGTCATTTCCATTAAGTTTTCTCTGCTGGTATGTAGTGCAAGATATTACCTTTTTAAATATATTTGATAATTTCAGTTTCTTCATAAACAGTCTTGTCATTTTTCCTAAAACTCCCATACGGACCAGGCCAACTGGAAAATGAGCCTATCCAGCCCCTTTTTTTCAGCCTTATTTATCATGGAATCAGAATTTCCCTGCAGGTATAAATTGCAAAGAATCTGGATTAAACCAATTTTAATTCAATGTCAGATGCCCACTATCACTCAGGTTGGTTTTGCAACTCTTACTCCTTTCACACATCACTTCTTTCCTGCCTCCCAGTTTTATGCCCTTGTTAATACACTAAGACCGTATTAAGCTTTTATTTCTATTAAGTGTCTTTGTTTAAGTCAATACTTTCTACAACAATGCATACTTATTTCTGATTTGAGATATGTCCATACATTGATGCAAGAGTCACTGTTGTAAACTTATACAATCATAAGTGCACTTCTCATGGCTTCTTTTTGCTAATATCCTTATGTATAAAATGACAGAAAGCACTCATATGCTGCTTAAAACTAATTCACACCTTTTAAGAAGATAGTCCAAGTATTTCAGGATATTTTAGTTACGTATTTTATGGAGAAATTGATCTGCCACAGTATCCTTCTTCTGCTAATATTTCTAGTTTTTGATGCTTATGCAGTGATGTGACTGTTACCACTTCTTGCAACTTCTGAATCTTGCACGTTGTCTTGGACTCTGTTGATGGTTTTGGTTTGGTTTTATTTGACTATTACATATCACGTGCAGCTCTGTGATTGTTTTCAGTAGAGTCTGTGACATCTGCCTGCATTTCTACTTATTTTTGCTATAATTTTGGATTCTTTGTGATACCCAAAGTACCAAAATATTCTCATTCTCTCATAAATTACAACCTAGACTATGTTGCATAATATTTGCCTAGCAAATAATTTCCCTTTCAGATTTTTATGAAAGACTGTTCTTACACATTTAGGCTTTTATAAAGGTTTTAATCAGTTTCCCAAAATTGCGCTATTGGTTTTTAAGGCTTGAATCAGTTGCAAAATCTATAGTTTTCTCTGTCCTGTATCTAACACTTTTAAAAAAAGTTAAAAATAGAAGTTCAACATTTGTTTCTTTTCATCCAGTGCAGTACTTTAAAATTATATTATGGTTTCATAACTAGTAGACTAACTGTAACCTTTCAAAATCTTAATTCCAGAGTAGTTATTCTGAACACTAGTGTGTGAGAAATAACAGGAACAGCTGAGTTTTCTTTCTAGGTAAACATTGTTTTGAGCCAGAGACCAAAGTACTTTTTGGTCTAGATCTAATTGTCCTGTTCTAGTTGTCCTTTAAATTTCTTTCCCTTTTAATACTAGCAGAACTTCAAAAGGCTCTTTGTTCCTATGGTAAATTTCCTAGATAATATTACTTCTGTTTTCACATCTTGCTCGGGCATCATTCTAAATTCTGTATTTGCAATGCAATGTTGCAAACAAGGAGTACTTTGGACTAACAGATAGGGGATTTGTCCTCCAACCACATGTTGTTTTGTTGTTTGGTTTTTTTGTTTGGGTTTGTTTTTTTTTTTCAGACTTCTCTGTATTATCAACACTGTTTCCAGCACAAATCCAAAAGATGGCCCCATACTAAATGCTATGAATAAAATTAATACTTATAATGAAGAGAAGAGGGAAAGAGGAATAAAATCCAAGGGAAAAACTCAAACCAAAAAGCCTCCAAGTGATGCACATTACAATTGCTCACTACCCACCAAAATATGCTCAGCCAGTCCCCAAGCAGCGATCAGCATCTAAGGGCCAACTCCTCCCAGTTTATGTACTGAGCATGACATTCTATGATATGGAACATCCCTTTGGCTAATTCAGATCAGCTGTCCTAGCTTTGCTCCCTCTTGGCTTCTTGTGCATATGCTCACAGGCAGAATATTTAAAACTTGAAAAGTTCTTGATTTAGAGTAAGCATTACTTAACCATAACTAACCTAGTATGTTTTCAACATTATTCTCATACTAAATTCAAAACACAGCACTGTACCAGATACTGAGAAGAAAAGTAATTCCAGCCCAGCTGAAACCAGAACAATGAGCCACAGTCTCTTCAGGGGTATACCTGCTGCATCATAGACTTATCCGCAGCCACAGTCCCTTTGAGCTGCACTTATTCCAGTATGGCCTTATCCATGGGCCAAAATGCCTTCAGAGATACACCTGCCCCAGCACGGCCCTACACAAAGCCACAGTTAGTTCAGAAGTAAACCTGCTCCAACATGGCCTTACCGCTGGCTGCAGTCCCTCCAGGGGTGTACCTGCTCTGTTGTGGGCTTCTCCATGTCCACATGTTTTAAGGTGATGCTTTAAGCTGTACCTGTTGCAGCATGGATTTATCTACAGCCACAGATGCTTTGAGGTGTACCTTCTGCAACATGGACTTATCCTCAGGACACAATCCCATCAGAGGTATACTGCTGTGGCACAGACATAACCACTGCCACAGATGCTTCAAGATGTACCTGCTTTGGTGTGGACTTATTCATGGCCAAAGACACTTCAGGGTGTCCTGCTCCTGAGTGGACTCATCCACAGGTCATAGTCCCTTCAACTTGAGCTCGCACTGGAGTTCCAGCCTGTCTGGTACAACAGCATGGAAACAGCAGCATAGAAACAGCAGTTATGCACTGGCCATCTGCCAGCCCAGGTGCATCACCATTGCTGTTACCAAAATGTTCCCGGCCACAGCAGAGTAAGATGATAAGCAGTGCAGCACTACAGCAAGCAGTGAAAACAAAAAAGTAGCCACTAACAAATACTACTTATATACAGTAGGGGAAGCAAGTCCCATGGCAAGCACAGAAAACTGCCCTTTAAAAGCTAAGCATCAAAAACAGTTATAAATTGAATCTAGCACATTCCAGTCAACCCTGTCATTATCTCATACCTTTCGAGCTTCATGGTGGGTGCTGGAAAGGACTGTGGTGGGTTGATCCACCCCTTGTCCCATCACCACAATTAGAACAACAGAAATTCCTGACAATCATTCTATTCTCTATCAATGTTAAGTGCATGTTTTGCCCATTACTGCTCCCAGTTACAATCCTTATCTTGAATTCCTCATGTATTATGTTGAGTGCCAAAAAGGACTGTCATGTTTTAACCACAGCCAGTAACTAAGAACCACAATCATGCTTTCTCACTTCCCCCGGTGCAATAGGGGAGAGAATCAGAAGAGTAAAAGTCAGAAAAGTTGTGATTAAGATAGAGATAATAGGTATAGCAAAAGCCACACACACAAGCGAGGCAAACCAAGAAATTAATTCACTACTTCCCATCATCAGGCAGGTGTTCAGCCTCTCCAGGAAAGCAGGGCTCCATCACATGTAACAGTTGCTCAGGAAAACAAAGACCATCACTCCAAACATTCCCCCCCCTTTCTGCTTCTTCCCCCAGCTTTATATGTTGAACATGACATCATGTGGTGTGGGACATCCCTTCGGTCAGCTTAAAGTCAGCTGTCCTGGCTGTGCCCCCTCCCAGCTCCTAGTGCCCCCCCAGCCTCCCCACTGGCTGGACAGCGTGAGAAGCAGAAAAGGTCTTGGCTCTGTGTCAGCCCTGCTCAAAAAAATAATGAAAAAATCTCTGTGTTATCAACACTGTTTTGCTCACAAATCCAAAACATAGCCCCACACTAAATGTGAAGAAAATTAAAAAGAAAATTAACTCTGCCTCACCCAAAACCAGCACAATGGAGCTGCTCCAGGTGGAATCTATCAGCTATAGTGCACTGCTTAATTATTCAGTTACCTAATCAACACCTGTATTTCAGACAATCATAAGTTTTAGACACCACCTACACTAAGAAACATGATTTCAGTATACATTAACTGCATTGCCTATCTCACTTTTATATTTATCCAGCATTACACGTGGAACAGTTCTTGTTGAAGAGTTTCCACATTCTGAAGATGCATCTGCATGTCCTACTTGTATCCACATGTCTCATTTGCCAGGAAAGTACTTTAACTACCAGGTGATTCAGTGTTCCAAATTAATTTTTTTTTGCATTTGTCATACAGTTAAGTTTCTATCATCCTTCTTTGGACCAAAATAAATTTAGAAATATGTGTATTGTACAAACAGATGATCATGTACAAATTAGGATTATGATTATGACTATGTTACTAGGACTTACTGCATGGAAAAAAAAAAAAAAGTTAAGTGCACTTATTTTGGATCGTCTGAAATGTAACATTACAGAATGGTACATTTCTTGGCTACTGTGACAAGGAACAGAGAACTATCTGTCCTACATCAACCAAAGGTCCATCTAGCCCAGTATGCTACAGAGTGTCTTTGGAAGGATGTAAGAAAGATGGAAGCATGAGATACTTCCTCTAACCATTTATGGAGATGGTATTAAAGTGAAGTTAAGTAATTACTGTATAATTACTGCTTAAAAACTCAACTTACTGTGGTTATAAGTAGATAGCCCAACTCCTTGTTTCATAAGAGTACTCAATGGGTAGATGGTGTATTCAAATATGGGTCTCATACATATCTGGGAAGAGGGAGATAGATGTGTCTTAAATATAGGAATGTTCTGAATTTCAAAGGGGAGATTATAGTTGAAGTGTTTTCAAGTTTCATTCAGACTCCAGAATGTAAGTTCCCATAATTCACCACTACCAGTTATGAGCATGTCTAAGAACGGTACAGTCTTTACTTATATTTTGCTTTTTGATTTTATGGTGTACGTAAATCCCTGGTCTATCATAGACTCATTATTTTCTCTGCATTTTATCATCTCCTCTTCCCACGACTTTCCAAATTGGTCGAGCTTCTATTATAAAGAAATGAAGAAAACTGTTATCTCTTTTCTCACATATATGAGGAACAGTAATCACAGGCATTGCATGAAAAGATCATTGCTGTTCCTGCATTCAATCCAGTTTATCTCTCCTTTGTCTCACTTATAATCTGCTGCCAGTGTTTTAAAGATCTCTGTCAGGTTTCTCCAATGTGTGCTTTTTGATGTTCTCTTTTTTCCTTAGTCAGCAATCTACTCTGCTTATATTCTCCCATCTGCACTTACAATTAGAGGTATTAGAAGCTTTGTTGTTACTGTCATTTGAAACAACTTTTCTTTGGCTCTGCTTCATCAGCTTGCCATTTCGTTTTATGTTTCAAACACATCTTGTCTCCCTTGACTGTTCTTAGTTTTTATCTCTAGCATTACTCTTCTCTTTAGAGAACTGAAAAACTGTATATTGCGTATAGGAAAAGTCATAATATTATAACATGTTACATGTACAGAAGGATTTGTAACAATTGCAGGTTTTGTTTGTTTGTTTTAATTACACACATAGCTTCAATGTGTTGAAATACAAGGTAACTAAAGAAAAACAATACGGACATTATGTCTCAATTCAGTTGCCCATGTGTTTCCTACCAAATGTAATTTGAGATTTCCTGAAGTATCCCACCTAGCTTCCAGCTGCCACTGCAGAGATGTTCCTGTCTCCCACAGTCGTATCTGCCAACTGTTTCTGAACCTTTCAGATAACCTCAGGTGTCTCAAAAATACTGTGCTTAGGCAGCTGAACTGCTTTCTAACAGCCTAGTAAGACTGAACTCAATTCCTCTGTAGATATCCTTGACTGTACCAAATAGCTCTACAATGGCAAAAAATGGGAGTTAAGACCCCTACTTCATGTGAAGACCTCCAGATGTAAGCTTCTAACTAGAAGTAAATCTGGAACTGAGTCAGACCCATAACACAGTTTGTACACTTAAGAATAATTTGTGATTTTGAGAAAGGAAATTCAGGAAAATAAAAGAACTACATGAATTAGCTCTACAGCTACAAGATTGCCTTGACTCTTTTTCCATACTTCGTAATCTGGTGACTTCTCCAATACTGTTGCTATGGCCTGAATCCCAGCTGGTGCTGTGTGTCTCCTATGTTCTCATCTGTCTGACAAATATCTTAGGCTAGGGAGCTTCAAATGACTTCAAGATGCCTATCTGTGTTTATAAATAAATTCTGACTACCTTTAAGCATCTAGTTTAGATGTCAAAGACTGGAGATTAATCTCTTTAGGCTCATACTTAAGCTGTAGAGTGATATCCTTTAATACTAGTGTAGTTTCTGCCGAGCAATGAGCCATTGGGACATAGGAGAGAACTGAGGCAGAATTATCACTGAATATATATCCTGTTCAGCAGTTTCAAAACCAGAAATTTCATGTGGGTAGCAGGAAAGTTAACCTTTGCATTTTTAAATTCAGGCATTAATGACAGAAGGAGATACTTGAATGGCTAGTAAAGTGATAGAGCATAGGAAGCTAAGAACAGCCGTGGGTCAGACTATGGGAATTTCTATTGTTAAGTCTTTACCTAAAATACAAAATGGACAACAATTAAAGGATTATAGTGACTTTAATTTTCCTTTAGTGGAATAAATAAACATTTTACGTGTTTCTTTTTAATACATAGCTATATAATATATTTCAGGGCTGGAATTGTTTATTTTCTGCAGAAAACTTATAATAAGAAAAAGTCCAAAATGGGTATGTCTTAGAGACAGCTCACATTTTAATACATAGATAACTTTTTAGGAACAAATACTGCACTTTACTTATATTAGAAATAGTATCTTTATTGATTTGAACAGGAATATTTGTAGATAAATGTATATATTTGGTTTGTTTCACTTTATTATTTTGTGTCTTTGTTACACTTTGATCTCATATTGGTACTAATTTTCATTTACAGTCTCTCTCAGTTTCACTGAGAAGCTTTTTCCTTTTATACTTTCTTCTTTCCCAAGCTTACTGTTCTTGCTAGAACCCACTCATGAATAGGTTTCATTTTGTTAAGGCCTTTCTTTCCAAACTGTCTACTTTTGATGTCTTTTTTTTTTTCTTTTTTTTTATTAGTTCATCCTATCCTTTTGCTCTTCACTGATATATCTACCACAAATGTTGACATTGCATATAAAGAGAACACTTTAAGCTTCCTTTGTAACTATTAGAGAAAAACAGGGCGCATCTAGGTCTAATATTAGCCAACTATACACTTTTATATAGGTGAGATGAGTAGAATCTTTAAAGTACTAATTTCTCTGCAAGTACAGCTTTTTTTTTATTTTTTTTTTTTTAATTTCTAGTTGCTACAGGTCTTTTCTTTGTAATTGAACCCTGTGATAAACAGAAAAAATAATACTGTGTTCAAACTCATATTTTCTTTCATGTCCATTTGTTCATCAAGAGAAAAGATAATAAGATCTGGCTACAGAAGGAGGGCTTTGCAGCCCTAGGACTTTAAGAGGCTTCTTTGAGATATTAGGCATGCACTGAGCTGAGAGTTATTTTCAGCAAAAGGAGAAAAAACCCTCTTCATTCAGCATTTGTAAATTCAGGTACGTTTTATTGTGTGTGGACCTCAACTTTGTTTCATAAAATACTGTAATTTCTTCCTTAGGAAAAGTGTCAGATATGTATATATAAAGTATTACCCTGCTTTGAGCTTTAAAAACATATTTTACATTCAAGGACATATACACAGCTTCCGAAGCAACACATTCTTATGCTACAACTAATTGATATTCTAAATATTTTACACGTTCACTCCTAATTCCTTAATCAGTTTTTTTTATTATTCCCTCTTTAAGTAAACTGTACATTTAGCAGTAAACAGAGTAGAAAATATGGTACTGATGCAAAAGCTGTTGCTAATGACATCATTTGCTCTCAGTCTCATTATTTTGTGAATAATAATAACAGCTAATTTAAACTTAATGCACAGGCAATTTCTTAGAAAATCCATACTAACAGCTTCAGAAAGACAATGATGCCAAGGCTGAGTTAAGAAAGTGAAGCATAATTTAGCAGATTTTCAACCCACTGAGAAGATAAAAATTCTTTCATAAGATGCTGCAGTGCCACAAATGAAAAATCATTCATTATTCACCAAACATACAAACACTTGAAGGACTCACTGTAATCCTAAATCTTGTTCTATTAAAAGTACTTATGCATGGATATCTACATTAGTAAACCAGTGGGGTTTTGTGTACTTGAAATTGCAACAGTTATGTAAAATCTATACTTGTATCAAGCCATCATGTGTCACATAACTTAAAATAACAAAAAAAAAAAAAAAGAAAATCGGAAGCTTGCAGACTATATTGAAAACAGAGATCAATAATGAAATGATCATACGTTACTCTGATTTTTTTATAGAAAATAAAATAGCATTTTAAATTTTGCTTTGTGATATTTTTATTTCTCATTGTTTCAATAGTGAGTTCTTAGGATTAACTGTTGGACTTTCTGAATCTTGCCTTCATTAATACGATAAAAATGAAGAGCAGTGTTGTTGAACTCAGTAAAACTAGAATTTCAAAACAAGGTTAATTGAGAAGTGTATCTAGTAAATCAATACAAGAAACCACTTTTTTTCATCAGCTTTTTCTCATAAGTTTATCTAGAAAAAGTATCAATATGAAAACAATATCTAAATATTCTGTCCCCTTTTATTTGCAGTTATCCATGGCTGCAAAAGAAATAGATGGTGTTAAAATTAGCTCTTGTTTTGCTAATGAAGAGCACGGTGAACCTGGCCAGAAAGCAGGGACTTAGTAGCTAGAATGAAGTAAATTATTTACTATGAGAGTGCTGAGACACTGGAAAAAAAATGCCCAGAGAAGTTGTGGATACCCCATCACTGGAAACATTCAGGACCAGGCTGGACCAGACTTTTAGAAAGTAACTTAACGGACGATGTCCCTGCTCACAGCACAGGCATAGAAACTAGGTGACCTTTAGAAGTCCCTTTCAACCCAAACCACGCTATGATTATTTTATGGTTCTACTAAAGTTATTTGTTGTTTGAAAAAAAAGCCACGTTTCTGCTTCTGGTGTTTCCTGATAAAGGTGTGCATCTACCTTCAGCTTCACCTCTTAATTGGTTAGGCAATGCCAGGTTCTTATTCAACAACTGTAAGGGAGTGCCAGTTTAGCTGTTGCTGTGGACTGACAATGAATGTGGCAAGCAGGATGAGCAAATGAAGCTTTGGCAGTAAATACATGAGAACTCATGGAAGAGATCCTAGGGGAGCTGCTCAGATAGCATGGGACTAGTAGAGACAGTACAACCAAAGAAATTACTTGCAGCAGAATACAGTTCCTAGCACCAGCTGGGCAGGATACCTCTGCAAATTAGAGATCTCCACCCAAATGAGGATGGTGAGGGAGGACTTGATCTGTACAGGTCTCTGATTGAAGGAAATATCTCCTACTTCTCTTTTTCCCTGGGTTACCAGCTCCCAAACAGAAACAGACAACTTCCAGAAGTGAACAGACGGAGTAAGGAATAAAGGACAAATTATCATGAAGAAAATTAGATACTTTAGGGAAAAAAAAAAAAATCACTGAGGATCATAAAACACTGGGGGGGGGGGGAAATTACTAGAGTGGCTATGGAATCTCCATTCTTGGAAAAATTCAAAACTCAGCTGGACAAAGTCAGGAACAATCTTATCTACCTTCAGAACTGGTCCTACCAAAACAGGAGTTAAACCAAGTGACCTTCAGAATTTCCCTCAAAACTTAAGTGACGCTACAATTCTGGGATGATGGATGGTGTTGTTACAGGACACTTCTCCTTCAGAATCATATAAGGACCTCATAAACATTTTTATTTTTTTAATTTCAGATTTCAGCTAAAAGTCTATGTCTCAATCCTAATCAGCCAGTTCTGCTATTTTTCTGTTTACTCTGATTGTTGTTAATTGTATTACATATGCCAGTGAAATAACCATGAGCAATTTGATGCATTCCCATAAATCATAACAGACTGAATAGCAATATTCTATCTCATAAGAAACCCCTTCAGCTCTTACATCTGAGACTCATGTGATTATTGAACTGAAGACCAGCAACCATGTATATCCATCTCATGGGCCTAAACCAGAAAAAGACCAGAATAAGAATGATATATCTGTAGAACTATGGCTTAGAAGGATCTTTTCTGGAAGAAAAGAAAAGAGAATGCAGGTTGTCTTGACCTCCAATTTGTAAGTTACATCCTAATTTTCTTTCATGACCAAAACTACAGTGTGAAATATGTAGAAAAGAATTATATTTGGTCTAAAATCAGCAGCTGAATGTAAACTGAAAGCCAGTAAAATAAATTAACCGTATGACATTGAATTTCAGTTCTTGATTTTTTTCTTTAAAAAATTTCCACAAGCTGTCATTTCCACTATTCTACTAAGTAAAAGTTCCAAAGTAAAGCTTTAAAAATAATACAACAGCAAATTAAAAATATGTTGATTGCTGCCTCTGAAGGAAGTCTGTACTGTTTCCTTTCTAGCCAATGATGACTGGAAGTATTTCTGATCAATTCACAGTTCAGGAAATCTATTGATCAAGTACTACTACTACTACTACTGCAACTACTACTACTCATCCCCCTGACATTACACTGTCATGTTTCTCCTAAAAGCACTTCTTAATACAGGAAACAGTTTCCAGTTATTAGGATAGACTCTTTTTTTCTTGGATGTCTAGGAAACTGCCTCTAGCAGAGGGAAATCTCAGCTCTTGTTCAGCATTCTTGACTTCTAGTTGCTTCTGGGTTATTTCTGATCATATGATTATGGTCTGAGAACTATGAATAATATAATGCTTAATATACAAAATTAATAATAGTATCCCAGAGTTTGGCATTTGCAGATGTGATGGGACATCTCTGGGTTCAAAACACTGTTACAGAGGCAATGTGGTTTATTAGACTATTAAATCATTAACTAGACAAACAATTAATTCTAGGTTCCGTGTGTATGGTGTACTCTATTTTGCCATAAGATTGGTGAGTGGAACAATATGAGTGTCAAGAAGTTGAAGCTCCAAATTTTATTCCTTACAAAGCAGACGAACTTTCATAGAATATTGTTTAATTGATAAAATATATAGACCTGAGTTAGAAGGCATTCAGATCTGTGCCTTATTTCTAGGCCACATAAGTACATAAATAATTACGTAATTTTCTTTCTGGAGGAAAAAGGAAAAAAAATCCACTAAACAACCCCAGATTTATCTGCTTTTAATGCATTCATAGTATATGCCTTTTGTCTTCCTGCTACATAAATGTTGAATTATTTAATGAACATTATTAAGTTTGATATACTTGCAACCTTTTTTTTTTTAAGTTTAATAGTAAGGAAATGATGAATACTAACAATCATGTGGATGAGGAAAGAGTAACATTTGAACTCGAATGTTCTAATAATATTACTTTGAAAACCGGGATTAGATTTGTTTTCACAGCTTTGCAAATGTAAGTATTTGTTTGTAGTATCATTGTAATTAAATTGGAAATAACCTGTGGTATTCTAATGAACTCTGGTAGATCTATCATTATTTTGTCACATTCGTAATTATCCAATTAAAACCATAAGCACTGTAATTATTTTTGTTATTATTGTTTTGTTGTTATCATCATAATCACCATCATCATCATCATTGTCATTGCCATTATAATTATCATTATTATTATATTTTATCTTTTAGATACTGTTATTTCAGTGGAGATTACTCACAAATGTCTCAAAAAATCCCACAATAAATTGTATTCAATCTATGTACTGTGTCACCTAAACAGATTTTTGAGAAACTGGATATCAGCGATACTGAGTTCTGATCTGTTTTCCTTGTATTGCACATATATTTGTCATTAAAAACTCATTATACAAAATGCATGCTTAATAATAGCAACTGTGGTAAGAATCACATCCTACCCTATTTCTCACAGTAACAAACTCATTGGTGTAATAGAAAATCAGATCACAGTGTGTTTTTCCTCTGTGATCTTAGATTCATTTTTGCACAGGAGGTAGTTTTCAGTAAGTGAGAAGGAGAGCACTTAGACTGTGACTCAAAGCGTGACATGAGATGATGACTAGTATATTGCTCTGGAACATTTGCATAACAAGTTTAAACCTTGTATGTCTATGTACGGGATAAGACAAATTATATTTCTTGAAGAAGTGGAATAAACGTTTGGAAATCATGTAAAGAACAGCTTTGCATGTGCTGCCTCCAATTGCATCAGGTGAAGAGCTTAAACTTGGTGGGCTACAATTTTGTCAGAGCATACTGTCCAACATTTCTTACAAACTCTCTGTAGGTGGCACCCTGAGCAGAACATGGGAATAGGAAATCATTCTTCTAAGTCACCTGGAAATCTGTAAAGTGAGATATCTGCTTTGTTTAATTGTTCTACCATGTTTCAAATATCTTAGGGACTCTCAGCATAAGCACGTGAATCACTATAAGAAAACAGTACGGAAAAAAATAAGATTGACACAACAACATGAAGGAGAACACCAACACATATAGTATAATATGTAATATGATAGACAAACAATACACGTACTTCTTAATACTGACACATAAAATAGCTCTGCAGCTCATGTTGTCATGGAATATGATGGTAACACAGCTTTAAAGCAACCATGACAGCATCACAGGGACTGTGGTGAAGTATACTAAGAACATGCCTATTGCCTTTGTTGTAACTGATAGTAGGAAGGTATTTTTTAGTGCCTCTATACACCCAAATACTTCTTAAAAACTGTGTCTATACACCTTTATTTGTGAATGATAATGATGGCATATTGCTGTTGGGATGTGTAAGTGTTTACAGGAACAGTACTGGTGCTATCAACAAAGCCATTGGTAGGAAAAAATGCCAGCTACAGCATTATAGAAAAATAGACATATTCTATAGGTCTGGGTTTTGGATATTTTTTTGTTTCCCATTGGTTTTCAACTGGAGACAGAGTTAGGAACTATTACATAAACGACTTCATACTTCACAAATAATATAATCATCTGAAAAAGTTATGTAATAATTCTGGAGAGTGATGGTGGTAATCTATTATGATTCCATTAAAATTCTGAGCACTTCATTTATGTTTATAAAACCTTCCTGTATATTAATCCCTATCTGATTCGTATATGCAGAGTACTTAGCCTAAGTTATCAAGAGTTTCCATATAAACCATTTAGAAATCTGAGCAGTTTGTTGCAACCCAACTTGCTTTTCAATTATTCATTAACACATTTTTTCCCTTATTTAAAGTAGTCTATGAAACCCCATCACCACCTGTAATAATGGGGAAAATTCTAAAGAAGAACATAATTTGGGTATGTCAATATAGTATTTATTTTTCACAAGAATTTATCAATGAAAAATATTGTCAAAACTTAAAGAGCAAATTAAATAAAATTTTTAAAGAGAGAGTGTCACCCTTAAGGGGCAAATTATAACTTTTAAATTAAATAGAAGTTTTAGGCTACATTAGGTTAAAATGAGCTGTTTTAGTTAAATATTCAAAGATCATGATTTTATAGATCTGTACATGTCTGGTAGACCTAGCATATCATCAAAAGAATAGAGGTAGACTTCTGGTATTCACATACGGAATTACATATTGATGTTAGGCTATTTCTTCCATGTGTGTGAGTGTAGGAATGTTATCACCATAGTTAAGGACTAGGAAAAGGACTAAGAAACAAGTTACTTGGTTCTTACATACTTAACTACCTTTAAAAGTGTATTTGAAAAAATGTAGCGATTTTAATGCATGTATCTCTGAGAAAACACCTTCCCTCTACTGGTTTCGTAAACATCACAGGTTTTTTTTATTTTTTTACCATATACTTTATTAATAGAAATGATACAGAGGAAAATTATTAACCTTAAATCAGTAAAATAGAGTAATTATTAAATCCAAGATATGAATACTTAGAAGAGAGATGCCAAGATATTTCATTGTGTGGATGTTTGACCCTACAGAGGAATCCTTGATCTGAACTGAATGTATGGGCTTAACAAAGTGAATAGGATTTTATATTCAATGCAGAGGAAGAGTTACATACTTCAAGAAGAAGCAGATTCACTTCATTGTACTCTTTATTTTCAGAGTATTATTCTGAGGAAAGTACTGTGCTAATAAAGCTACCAGGTATCTGACTAGGTTAGATCATGTCTGACCAAGACGGGATAGCTGAGTGAAGGTGTCCACGTGTCCTTTGAAATGCTACCCAAGACATTTACAAATCATAAAACACATCTGTCTATCCTGTGACTAGTTCATACTAACATGAGGAAAAACATCAAGGATGATTCCTAAGGATAAGGAATTTACAGGACAGGAAAGAGCGTATTTCTTACTGGACCAGAAAGAGAAGGAGGGGTTTTAAGTGAATGAGGATAGATGCTTATTCCTACTTATTCCAGAGAATGTTAGTTTAATATGCCAGGTATATATATGGGAAGATCTTTGTCATGCTTCAACCCCAGCCAGCAACTAAGTACCACAAAACCTCTTGCTTACTCCTTCCCCCAATGGCAAGGGGAGAAGAATTGGAAAAAAAAGAGTAGAACCTGTGCATTGAGATAGGAACAGTTTAATAATGGAAATAAAATACAATATACTACTACTACTACTAATAATTTTAATGGTAAGGGGGATTTAAACACACACACACACAAAAACCAAAACCAAACAAAACAAAAACAAGCTACAAACACCAAATAAAAAAACCCAAACCAAACCAAGTGATGCACAATGCAATTGCCCAGCACCCAGTGATCAACGCTTATCCAGTCCCTGAGCAGCAATCCCCCCATCCCTGGCTAATTCCCAGTTTATAGACTGAGCATGATGTTGTATGGTATGGAATATCCCTTTGGCCAGTTTGGGTCAGCTGTCTTGGCTGTGTCCCGTCACAATTTCTTGTGCCTCTCCAGCCTTCTTGCTGGCAGTGCATGAGAAGCTGAAAAGTCCTTGACTTGGCATAAAAACTACTTAGCAACAACTAAAACCATCAGTATGTTATCAACATTATTTTCATACTAAATCCAAAACACAGCACTGTACCAGTTACTAGAAAGAACATTAACTCTGTCCTAGCCAAAACCTAGCAGGAGGTGACTGCAAATCAGGATTTCTTTACACCAGGTAATTCCCTAACAAATAGACTCTAGAATAATATACTCTTCCTGTTTCTTTTTGAGCCTTATAAAACTTCGGTGCAATGCCACAGTAAAATGCCTCAGTGGGCAGTATCCAAAATATGTGGAAGTACTCCCAGTTCCTGTGAAATGCCTCCAGTCTGGAGCATTAAACCTCCATGACAGAGGAAAGAAATTAATGCAGACTTTCTGTTTGCTCAGTGAGCTCTGATCACCACATCTGCCATATATACATATGAATAGATGTATCTTTTAAGTTACAGCCTTCTCTGTATTTCACAGGGATCTTGATAAGACCCCTCACAGGGCTTGTGTAGAAGTGTGATTGCTTAATTGATCTGAATATAGTTTAGCATGAAGATTCTTAAGCCTGTTAAAACTGCACAAAGGTTAAATAAGAATAAGCAGACAGCTCTTGGGCAGGGAAACAGAGAACTGAAGTTTGAGATACACAAATAAAGGTTGCTTAAGTTCCACTTCAAGTATTGCTGTTGTCACCGGATCCTGCCCTAAGGCACATTGTTACCTATTGCCTGATGTCAAAGTTATGTTTGTATTGCTGCAATTCTACATTCCATTTGCTTTAACTTCTTTAAATGTGCTAAAACCACTTTAGGGAGGAAAGTAAAATAATGCATATGAAATCAATTGGCACAACACATGGAAATGATGACACATTCCTTAGAGGGGCTGAAGGTTAAAAGCTGTATTAAACTTTTCTTCTTTTCTCTTGTTGTGGTAACAGCAGGGAGGGAAGGCAGTGCCAACTGGATCAGAATCAATAACAACATCTGTTGCTGAGCTAGCCAGAATCTTTCATAGATTATTATTTTTTATTATTCAAAAAAGATGAAAAGACATTTATCCTGTAAGTTGAGGGAGAATCAAAGTATTCTCAGAACTCTGATATAATATCATAATTATGACTGACAATTAATTCTTTCTCTATGATAGATAAAACCTTATTTAAATAAAACAAAACAAGAAATTATACTTTTATTTATGATAATAATATGGAAGAAGACCCTTCTTACCCATACCTCTGGGTAAAAACTCCTCAGGATTCCAGTTTGTGTCCCCTGTGCTGGTTTTGGCTGGGATAGAATTAATTTTTTTCATATCAGCCCCTATGGTGCTATGTTCTGGATTTGTGAGCAAAACAGTGCTGATAACACACCAGTGGTTTACCTATTGCTGAGCAGGGCTGACACAGAGCCAAGGCCTTTTCTGCTTCTCACACTCTCCCACCAGCGAGTTGGCTGGGGGTGCACAAGAAGCTGAGAGGGGACACAGCTGGGACAGCTGACCTGAGATGACCAAAGGGATATCCCACACCATATGATGTCGTGCTCAGCATACAAAGCTGGGGGAAGAAGAAGGAAGAGGAGATATTCAGACTGATGTCCTTTGTCTTCCCAAGTAACCACTATGCGTGCTGGAGCCCTGCTTTCCTGGGGATGGCTGAACACCTGCCTGCCCATGGGCAGTGGTGAATGAATTCCTTGTTTTGCTTTGCTTGTGTGTGTGGCTTTTGCTTTACCTATTAAACTGTCTTTATTTCAACCCATGAGTCTTATGTTTTACTTTTCCGATTCTCTCCCCCGTACCACTGTGAGGGGAGTGGGCAAGTGACTGTGTGGTGCTGAGATGCCTGCTGGGATTCAGCCACAACAGGCCTCCAACTGCTGCACTGTCTGCAGTACAGCAACGTCTGTCAAAAACAGCAGTGCATCTATAAGCTGTTCCATGCAGGCACCAACCTTGGAACATTGTCTTCAGCTAGTGCAGATCATCTGCATGTTCCAAAAATTACCATTCCTTGCAGACAGAACTACAGTATTTGCCAAAAATAATTGGAAATAGCAAATACTATTTATTCATTGATTTAGAAATAAATATTAAAAAAGAGAGTTTAAAATTGTTCTGATACAAATAATATTTAATCTGTGAAAATTGACTAAAGCTCTTGAATGAAACACATTTTATAAACTGTAAGCCTAAGGATAGATTAAAATAATTCTATATTTTCAGTGTAACTGAAGCAGAACCCTGAAAACCCTATAAATTAAAAGTGCATATGTTTCATGGTTGTATTCACTGCCAGCATTGTGCACTTGCAGTGATGACAGTCAGCCACATATTGGGCTATTTTTGCAAGGATACAGTACAGTCAGAGTATCAAGGGGAGTCGTGGTTATCTTTGTCCTGGTACTTATGAGACTGGAACACTGCAATGCAGTTGGAAAACTGTGTCCCATTTTTTGATGCCACAGTGTAAGACAGATGTTGACAAACTACAGACAGTGCAAATAAAGGCCTAAGGGAACTGTGATTGAACCAAAGAAGAAAAGGATAAAGGAAAGGGCTGACCTATAGTCTTCAGTTACATAAAATGGGGCTATAAGATAAGAATTTCTCCTGTGAGGTACATAACAGAAGGATATTAAACAATATAATGCAACAGGGGAAATAACGGCAGACCCTAAGGAGAAAATTCTTAACAGTGAAAGAGGCTGAGTACTGGATGAAGCTGTCCAGAAGGACTGTGAAATCTCCTGCTTTGGAAGTTTTCATAACTCAGGTGGACAAGACATGGGCAATGTGTTCTAATTTTGAAATTAGCGCTGCTTTCAGCAAGAGGTTGGATTAGATTTACTTCAGCTATCCCTTCCAACTTTAACCTGTTAATAATTATCTGAATATAAACAAAATTTATTTCATTACCTGATGACAAGCTTCCATTTATAGGTAGCGTAGACAGCTAAACTTCCTTGATACTGTCTGTAGGAAAATCATGCTTTCAGTGGCGTGTAATTTTGCCAGTTTAAAGCCATTTAGACTTAAAGTTCCTATCCTAGATATTTACTTTATGATATATGACTGAGTCTGACTTTTTCTTAGAATGGGGTTTGAGGAAAAGATCCTGTTGTGCACATTTAGAATGTAGTCATGTTTGTTGCTTTTCAAGAGCTAGTTTAAGCTTTAACGCAAAGACTAAAAATATGTCCTAAATTTGGTCTCTAAAAGTTTTTGTGTTCAGTAGAAATTTTTCAGCTTGATAGCTGAAAAATAGATTGATTAAAAAAAAAAAAAAAAAAAGATTCTCTCTAAGCAATAGAGATTTTGCGTTGGAGGGCAACTGTAATAGGAGATGTGTGGGCCCATGTGGTAAGAAAGATCAGGAAAAAGAACCAGAGAAGGTTAGGACCAGAGAGGGGGAATGATATAGCAGAGAGAGGAGTTGATTGCGGAATAGGATGCTCAAGTGCAGCAGTGAAGGAGACATGCAGATACAAAATCAGGCATAGGTAATAGATAGCAAATATATAATAGAAACACAGAAAGTGAATGGACCATACATGAGAAAGGGAAGAGCAATAGAAAAGAAAAACAGGGATGAACGCTGAGAATAGAAAAGTAGCATCAGAAAAAATACAGATGACAGCGATAACGAAGGTGACAGTTTATCACATCAGATAAACTTTCCAGACCCTCAGCTGGAAAATATTCAATATTCCTTTTTAATCTAAAAAATAACTGTGACCCAACTTACAGCTCTGAATGTCTCCATCCTCCTGTAATGCTAGGCTAATGGAGGAAGTTAACAGCCACCTTACTGCTATATTTTACTCTATTAGTTCATACAATAAAGGAACTGAAGTTCTTGTTAAGATCTCAAGCCTGTTGATGACTTCAGAGGGGCACTACTATTTTTCTATGCTATGATTTTTTTCCTTTATTTTTTATGTATAAAAATGATACATTAGTGAATATTAAAGTTACAAAGCAAACAAAAAGTAAGGAAAAACAGAATTAAAGGCTGCCTGTCCTACAGGAAAAGATAACTTATAAAGATACTATTATGCCACATTCCATGATGTTTATCTGCCTGGGGACTCAATTATATTTGCAGGTTGTCAAGGAAATGAGTGACACACTTCACTTGTAAGAGAGAATTAGCAATATGTTGATTGATATGAAACTGCTTTAACAAAGTTTTCTAGTAAATGTGACAGTCAGTGGTTTAACAAGATTCAATGGCAAGGTACACTTGAGTATTTACTGCACAGAGGACAAGGTCAGACAAAACTGTCAAGGAGACCCTCCTGTTGAGTCATGAGGTTCAGAAAGGACCCCCTTGCGCTCTGAACTCCTTCTCAGAGCGGAATCTAGGTGCAGCTGGATCCAATCCTAGTCCCAGACTGGGCTGGTGGTTTATGTCTAAAGGATTACATGTGTACAATCAGTCCTTTAAGCCACTTAGGTAAGATTTCAGTTTAGCATGCTGTTAATCACTTACCAATAATCTGTTGGCAGCCTCAAGGAGTAACCTTGAGAGGCATCCCTACTCAAGGGAGATCCTGCCATGTAGCCCACAGCTGTACAGAAGAGCTCAATGGGCCCAGCTGCGGCTGTCCACCATTTGTGGAGTAAGGTGATTGACTTATATTTGCATACCAGCCATATTTTGGTTGGTGCATGCTCAACTAGTCCTCAGCTGTTGAGGAAGATTTATGGCCCTTAGCTATTTTGTCTCACAAATTCCAGCTTAAGCCAAATGCAGCCATCATGACCACCACTGCTGACTGTTGCTTAAGCAGAAAAGGGTAGGGAAAGGGGACCATACAACCACACAAGCATAACATTTATTCTCCCATTTCCTGGACATCTTTATGATTAATTTTTCAACTTTTTTATTCTTTTAACTACATACCCATATGGACACACCCTTAACATGCATATATAAAAACTATAATTAATTCAGCTTTAGGCTATTTCCCATTTCCCATGACAATGACTCGACAGTGCACTGAATTGTTAAGGTTTAGAATATTATAATCAGGAAAAGTAGTACTAGCACATCCTAAGTATAGGTAGATAGTTATAGAGTCATAGCTTATCAGAAGTTTTCACAAAGACAGTTAAAAATTCTTCCATATTCTTAGAAAGTTTCTGTTCCTAAACATGACAAGTTTCTTCACTGTATGGGTTTGTTTTGTTTTTATTTATAACTGTTTTACTGATTTATTACAGATAATGTTATTTGCCATAGTTTGAGAATGGCATATATAAATATATTTTGTGAGGAAAAAAATACCTTAACATGTTGTTGGTATTTTTCATTACGATAACAGTAAATGGTGTTTCCATAGCAGCTAATGAACAGAGAAACAATGAAATTAAGTAAAACAGTCTTTTGTGACTATGCTTTCTTTTTTTTTTAATTGCAAAGTCTGTATTAATTTAGAGCTTTTTACCTCATTCTTTGGAAAATGTTACAGTTTAGTGGCAAAAGACTTTGAATACATTTTGTTCTCCATGCAGGTGACAAAGCTAGGAAAGTTCTTTGCAGTTTTACTTGACAATCTTGAAACTGAATCCGCTATTTTCTGCATAAAGTATTGTTTCTTACCTAAGACATTACTTTATGTGATTTATCTAATTTCCTGAGCAAATTAAAATCTTTTCCTTTATACTAACCGTAAAGATTTGAGGGGAGGAGATTACCTCAGATAGAAATAAAAGTATTTTCTAACATAAATGAGAATGTCGCAATTATAAAACATGTATAGCAGCATAAAAATTGGCAGCTGCTGAAACATCCGTAGCTGTAAATTATATATGACTTTCTTGAAGACTTATTTTGGTCTTCATCAATAATAAGTAATTATCTGAAAAAGTTCTCACATCAGCTGAACACAATTCATAAAATAAAAAGAACAAATGTCAGCCTAAAGATGTTTTTAATACAGTTTAATATTATATAGTTACATGCAAATGAAGGAAACCATAATTTCCCTGGGATTTCTTCCCCCCTCAGGGTATCAGAGTTTATGCTACTCTGTGGCTATTTAACAAGGAGAGTTACCTAACTGTAAATGTATTTATGTGTTTTACACTTTCATTCTTCATTAATATAATCCATATTTCTCTAACTCAGTATTTTATTTTTTTTTTACTAGCTTAGTTGTTTCTCAAATAGCAAGAAAGTAGTTATCACAAAGGAAAACTTTCTTTGTTCAAATGGTTGTTCTTCCAGAGCTTCAGGACAGAGGAACTTGTATGTGGGTTTTTCATTCTGGGAAGTCTATTACATATTAAATTTGCCAGGCAACTGTAACACTCCGATAAATGTAATGCAGGTTTTCAATCTTTTTTACTTAACTTGTGCCCAGCTCGTTTATTCCTAATCATAATTTAATCTTTTATTCATATTATCTCATAACATGTGCATCATTAAAGTTATATCTATTTTACTAGTTCCAGCTTTTTTATTAAAATGATGCTTAGGAGATCCTCATCTGAGGACCTGGTTCAGGTTCTATTTAGGAGGAATGTATACAACTTCCTTATATGATGTAATGACCAAATGAACAGGAATAAAGGGAGAGGGAAGAATGATAGGAGAGAACTAATTCCTAATTATTTTGAAGAAACTGAGTTAGAACCACTATGCTGTCGATATTAAAAAATGTTCATAACTACATAGCTTACTAATGTTTCCAGTCACCATTACAAATTCTTTACTAGATATTTGTCTCCTTTGGGGCAAACTTTCCAAATTACTTGGGGAAACAACATTGTGTGTATATGCAAACCAGACTTATTCTTGTGCAACTAGCCTCCATAGACTTCTCCATTATTGGAGAGAGAAAGGGCCTCATTCAAGGGCTATTAAAAGTTTAATTTTGTACGTTCTGGATTTCTCTTGGAACAGCTGACTTCTCTCCACTAACCATAGAGGAATTTTAAAACACCAAGCTCCTTTACTCAGCTTTTATGAATAACCCTCTTGTCTCCTCAGGATACAGGTAAAGAACCAAAGGGTAGGTCTGAAAAGGATTTCAGCGTTTCAGTACTACCCAGCATCACTCAGAAGTGGTCAAATTTCAATCACCTTTCTACTAAGATCCACAGTATCAAGGCTGGAAAATGGACTGGTCATAAAATTATCTATAAATATTTTCTGACAGTTAACACGAGCCTTCTGACTTGACTCTATTAATGTACTTTGCCTGTTGAAAAATGATCTAGCTCTAGCCCAATGTGTGTACAGTCTGGCAGAACTTGACTACAAAAGCAGTCTTCTTGGGCAGTCTATAAAAGAGAAGACATATTGTGTTTATATGAAGTGGAACTAGTTCACAGCTGATTCACTAAGGAATCCATCCAACTTCATGTCTGCATGCCTTGTCAACAGGCAGATTTATTACTAAAGTTATATATTTATATTTTATTTTTGAGAATTTTTTTAGAGACATGTTTTGCGACATGTAGAACTGCTAAGGTATGCAAGCAAACAGGCAACCCAAAGTTAAACTAATGTGACTACTTTAGTAACATGAGAAACAGCTCAACGTTACAGATTATAAAGAAATAAATAATTAAATAAATAAAAAGAATATTAGAACAGTTAAAAGTAGCTGGGTAACTCTGAATTAAGGCTAAATTAGTAACACAACAACAGGAGAGACTAATGGGCATTACAGATATTGAAGGGGAGGTACTGGGAATTCTTTTTGTGTGAAGCGTGTCAAAAGATAGTGAAAAGATAATGCTGTCTTATTGAAGCTGCTGGCAATGGCCAAAATAATCAATTTTGGAGCTTTTTCAGGTATTTGATGGGCAGCTGTGCACTAAATCACTGCCACTTGGAGTAGGACAATAAACTTGTTCTGACCACACCAAGTTATTCTAGTGAAGATTTTTGGAGTGGTTTCAAACAAGCTGAAACAGGGAGCTTTAAAATATATAAATAAAAATTTTAGTCATAGAAGAAAGATGACAAGGAGATAATAATTAGGGATAACTGTGATGGAAGCATTTACAAGACTGACAAGTCAGGTTAATTTCAAACTTTTAAACAAAACTTCACTGATTTCCTTCCTTCCTTAACACTTCATGTCTACAGTTATTTCTTCATTACCCTTACATATTCTCCTTGCACACACAGCTTCAGCAGTGATATACATTCAGTAGGATGGTCTGCATATTTGCAGTTATTTGTGATTTTGTTTGCAACTAATCTTACAAATTTTCTTACTTTTCTCTCTGTTCACATGTTTCTCCATAAACTCCTACATGCAGCTACACATATCCTTCTTAGCCCTGTTTTGTGGGAATATTTTTCACATCTTTATGTAAAATGCTTATAATGTTGAATTTAGCTATACTCCTACACAGTGTTTCATGATACTTGTTTACTGTTGCCAATTGTATTATTTTAGTATGCTTATAGGAGGGCTCAAGATAAAGTAATATTAATTATGTCCTAATTATCACATTATTAGTTTATGGTTCACTACTTTGGCTACAAGCCCTTGAGAAATCTTTTGAATGTGTTTGCCAATGCCTTGGATTCTGTGATGGCTTATTAAGTGTAGGCATGATACCATACTTAGGTTAGTTTTCAGTACAGGTCATGCTTTATCCAACAGAGGCTTCCAAAAACCCTATGCACAAAGTGGAATAAGACTGTGTAGGAGGCCTTCTGCAAAAAACCTTAGCTGGAATTTGGTGCTGCCTTCACGTACCTAGGACAAGTTATGTATAGAGCCACTAACAGATATCAAATCCCTCTGATCCACAAAAGTAGTTTAACAACATCTGAAATGCCTTCACAGTTATGTGTTAGTTTGGACTCAACATCCCAATACAGTGGTGATATATTTCCAGCTCTGCATTTTTCCTTGACTTTTGGCCACTAGCTTATACTCTGGATTCATGATGTAGTGTGAAAATAGATTATACCTTTGAACTTATTTTCTTGTTATGGTAATAAACTGCAGTTTCTTTTCTTTCCTCAAGAGAAAGAGCCTAGATTCAACCTATAAGGACTTCTATTTTTCAGGTCACTAAATTTTTGTTGTCAGAAGTTCTGGTGTTTTCTTCTCAGGTTTACTGTGAAAAATATTAGTTTTGATTTCTGTGATCCTTTGGTCTAACTACGTTTCCGTAAAACATTATTTTTCTTCCCCTTATTTCTTCATCCTTCTTTCATTTATTTCTGTTTTTCAGTTCCAACAACTGCTTCTATTTCTGTTCAGGGTTTGGGGGAAGGAAGTGTTACTTTTGAGAGAGAGTGGTTCTGTTTTGGTTTGGTGGATTGTTTTTCTGTGCTGCCTGGGGTTCATAAACTCTTTTAAACACATAGATAATCTACAAACTAGATAATCCAGGCAAAAATTCTTGGACACAGAGTGTAATTTTTTTCTTCTAAGGATACTTAAATATACACAGTATGATGCCCTTCAAGTAAAGAGAAAGGAACTAAGAAAGAATTTATGGTGAGAAGCCTACAGAGTTTCCAAATCCAGCTGGCACAGGCAGTAGACAGTGACTCAGATTTCTAGGCAGCCAGATATCCTTTTTTCTATAGTTTGACAACATATTTCTGCTCATTGCTAATTTTGTTTCCCTCATTTGTAGTCTTTTGTCATAATACTTTTGACAAACTTGATGTACTTAATTTTTGCCTCTTCGATTTACTTTCTCTCTCAGTTTTCTTTCACGTGAACTCATCTTGCTTAATCTCCAGTCTTTGCATAATTTCATTCATGAAAGTTACACATTCATAATACCTTTCCTCCCAGTTTGTCTGTCCACTAGAGCAAACACATGATCCGTTTCTCAGTTATAAGGCTCCCAGTCCAATCACTTCACCTTTGGAAACTCTCTGACAGGTTTAATCCAGCTCTGCCACAGAGATTCCCCCCTCCCTCATACACAACCAGCTTTGCTTCAGTGATTCCTTTCATGTACAGGTCTTGAACATGTATCAGTTTGGGTTCAGCCTTCCTGGAAACATTCTGATAAACTGGAAGGAGTTTAGACAGCAATAAACAGATCAAAGTATTGTAAGGGGTGATTTACAAGGAAAGATTAAAAAAGATAAATATCTAGTGATCGACTTAACTGATCACTAACTCAGGTTATGGTAGGTCTATAAATATTTGAAAGCCAGCCTTGAGCACATTTATGTACATGCACATTATGAAGTATCCTTTTAAATTCTCTTCACTCCATACTTCAGTCTTCACTCTTCACAATATCTCTCACTGTGATCTTCACTCCATTGTTTAAGCCTCTTTTCTGACTATACGGTTTTATGAAGATTTAAAATCCTGCTTAAAATCTCAGCCACCAGTCTCCCCTTATACACTGGTAGTTCTTACTTCTCTCTGGCTGATCCTTTGTCCTTCCTGGGCTTTTAAAAGTGTCATATAAACCCTCTCATATTTATAAGAGCGTTAATGTGTCTTATTCTCCTGTCAACATGCAAATATTTTTGTTTAACATTAGATTTTCTGGAGACATTTGTTCAAATTTTCATTAGAACAGTACAATATGTTTTTTATTTCTTCCCTGAGAATCTTCTGGTATTTCTGCTCTGTACTGTGGGTAGTAACATACTCACTGGAGATGTAACTAAACCTCAGGTCTCACCTTAGCAGGTAAGTGCCATGAAAAACAGGCTGCAGAATCAGACTTATATTCTCACCCCATTAATTGCTTCCTACAAGATACAGTACTTTCAGTGTATGGAGAGAGCAGTCGTATATGAAATCAGACAAACTGACTGAATCTGGGATACTGAAATCCTGGTCTGAGGCCTTTAGCCACTGAACTAAAACATGAAAGAAATAGGAAAGGGAATACATATATTTTGTTAAGGATTGTTAAGAAGTCTTGAGGCTTTACTGGTGAGGTCTAGAGACACTAAACACCTTCAGAGTTATGTGACTGTTGAACAAATATTTAAGGACCTAAAATTTGGTTTACTGCTATCTGTTCATGTCAGATAAAATCACATATATCCTTTATAAATCCCAATATAATTACTCATGCTATAAACTGTGCACAGTAAGAAGATACCTGCCCCTATGATTTTATTGTTACATTGTATTTTTTTGCTAAAAAACATATACCTTCCCTATCCACAAACAGTCTGTGCTATCCTTCTTTGTGAAGTATTATCCAAAAACTAAAAGTGCAAGATCTTTTCCAAATGTAGAAAAATCCATGTAACAGGAACTGGTGTTAAGCCTCCTAATTCACTAGAAGGAAAACTCAGAAAGTATTTTTTTATGTAGGTTTATATTTCTGATCAATTAGTCCAATAATATATGTTGCTCAGAACAGGAGGAATGAAACTCTGTCTCCCTGACTTAAGCCCTGTGGTCTACAAAACAATATAAACCTTTGTAATTACTCCACTGTGTTTAACTGCATTGAAGTATGTCAGAATTACCATCGAAGTTACCAAAGCTATTCATGGTGAAAGATCGTTCTCCATGGGTGACAGCTGAATGTACTTGATTTTGGTGGCAGTATGAGAACAGATGAGGAAATGCAGAGATGCAGAACTGTAAGGTGATAGGAACTTGATTTATTTAGTGATCTAGGACAGTTTTTATTAGTAAAATTTATGAACAAAGAACACAATATGTTTCTCCAATTTCATTCAGGCATATAGTATGTGCTGTGTGTACAAGAAAGTTACAAACTGTCAGCAAAACAGCTTTACTGTTTTCTTTCCCTCTCAACATCCAGAGGTTCTATGATGTTATAGAGTAGACTATGGACCACAGAGATGGGTTTTGGACAAGATTAGTTCCAAATCTGGGAATCTTCTCACAGGGTCATCCTTTGAGAGCCATCTTTTGTTCTATTCCCTTATGCATATTCTCCTACTCTTTAGTCATAGTTTTCACTGTACTGCCCACATCCCCTGACAGCTTTTGCTTGAAGATAGCCATGAAGAAATTTCATCCAAAAATCTCTGACAGTTATAAATCGTTACTTCACTTTCAGGAAGACACCATGCACAAACATGAAGTACTGGTTGATTATAGCTATCTTTCAGTCTCAATAATTGGTCTACTGTCTTATACTTGGATTTCTCCTCTGTTTTTTTCTTCCTAGTTCACTTGAAGAGGTCTGATTCTGATAAAGATATCAGGCTTTACTTACCAGGCTAACAAAGCTCATCTGACTACTTCTCTAGAGTGGATATCTGTTCCTCCCAGCAGCTTGAGACGCCATAGGTTCCAGTGTCATCATCTTAAGCTTCCTGTATGGAGACAGATAACTGAGTCATTAAGGTCATAGGTAGTCTGTGTCACCTATTGGTGTGCTAGTTTTGATTGGGATAAGAGTTATTTTTTTCCATAGTATATTGTATGGGTCTATGTTTTGGATTTGTCCTGAAAACAGTGTTAATAATAGATGTTTTCATTACTGCTAAGCAGTGCTTAGACAGGGCCAAGGACTTTTCTGCTTCTCACACAGCTCAATCAGTGAGGAGGCTGGGGGTGCGGCACCAGATGTTGGGAGGGGACACAGCCAGAAAATCTGACCCAAAGTAGCCAAAGGGATATCCCATACTGTATTACATGTAGCTCGGCAATTAAAAGCTGGGGGAAGAAGATGGAAGCAGGGGAGTTTGAAGTGATGGCATTTGTCTTCCAAAGTAACCATTAGGTGTGATGGAGCTCTGCTTTCCCCGGGATGGCTGAACACCTGCCTGCCAAAGGGAAGTAGTGAATTAATTCCTTGTTCTGCTTTGCTTGGGCACACAGCTTTTGCTTTACCTGTTAAACTGTCTTCATCTCAATTGATGAGTTTTCTCACTTTTCTGATTTTCTCCCCATCGCACCAGGGGAGGGGAGTGGGAAAAGGGGGAGTGAGCGAGCGGCTGTGTTGTGCTGAGTTGCCAGCTGGGGTTAAACTGTGACATTTGGTAATACTGGAGGATTTAACTGACAAGAAACACAGAATCACAGAATAGTTGAGGTTGGAAGGGACCTCTGGAGGTCATCTGGTCCAACCAATTTGCTCAAGCAGCACCACCTAGAGCCATTTGGCCAGGACCACATCCAGACAACTTTTAAGTATCTTCATGTAATGGGACTGCACAAGGTCTCTGGGCAACCTGTATCAATGATCTAGTCACCCTCACAGTGAAAAAGTGTTTTCTGATGTTCAGCTAGAACCTTCTGTGTTTCAGTTTGTGCTCATTACCTTTGGTCCTGCCAGTGGGCATCAGTGAAAAGAGCCTGACTCTATCCTTTTTTGCACTCCCCCTTCATATAATTATGTATATTAACAAGATTTTCCCCCACCTAAAGCCTTCCCTTCTCCAGGCTAAACAGTCCCATCTCTCTCAGCCTTTCCTCATACGAAGGATGCTCCAGACTCTTAATCATCTTTGTGACACTTTGTTGGACTCTCTCCAATATGTTGATGTCTCTCTTGTACTGAGAAGCCCAGAACTAAACATAGTACTCCAGGCATGGCCTCGCTACAGCTGAGTAGAGGGGAAAAGTAGAAGGGACTTAAAAACCACCATGCTCTTTTTAGAAGTAACTGAATAGCCTGAAGTTACTGTGGAATGAATTTTAGCTGGGGAACTTAAACACCTTACTGTCTCCATTCCTTCTGCTGCTAAATACTGTGTTGAAGATGGATCTTTGATTTGTCTGAAGCACATTTCAGATGCTAAACTAAGTAAATCAACGTGAAAGTTTTCACTTTTGCTTTAAAAGTTAAAAAGGCAGGTGGAAGCTAATACTTTCACTTGTTAAATTCTTCAGGTGCATAGAAAATGACTTACTAGAATGACCAAATTGGCTTCTGCCTTGTCAGGAAAAAAAAAAAAAAAAAAAAAAAAAAGAGAGAGAGAGAGAGAAAAGATTTACGATGAAGAAAATGCAGAACACTTTAATGAAATATCATACTGCTAAAACTCCTGGAGTAGGAAAGCTCAGTAGATGATCTCAGATGTGTCTACTACCAACAACTGCATTTACTTTAGCAAAATGAATAATAATAATAATGGAGAGTAATCTACTTCCTTGCTCAACAACTAGATCACACATTCAGAGAGCAGAAAGAGATAGATTAGGTCTCTTCTAAGACTACAGAGATTCAAAGTCATGTTTTTCCCCTTGAAACTGTCTGAAATATGGGTGAGGATCTCTCCTACTTCCCACCGAAATTTTGTGATTTTTCTGTAGGAAGTTCAGTATTAACCATGTAACAGATCAGGGTAATTTGGAGATTAGGGCTTTAGCTGTGAATGGAAAATACATCCTCATCTGATTGTAGTTAACTAGATAAAAAGACTATTATCCAAAATTTTTATGGGTTTATTCTAGGTTAATCACTTAGGTTTCATCTAGATGTAAGAAACATGAATATAGTCAGGGTGATTCATTCAATCCTAAAATAACTGAAACAGACAAAAGGAATCAAACTGGATGAAGACTCATGCAACAGAGAGTTCTGAATACTACTTTATACCAGATATTTAAGTTTTAAATGGCTAAAGCCAGTTGAGATGAATTCCAAATGCAGCTAGTTGGGTTTTTTTACCATAAAAAGAAATAAGCAGTTCTGTGGCACAATTTGTCTCATCCAGAAATATAAGATTAAACTACTTAGAGACGAACCATGTCACAACAGTAACTGTTTCCATAGCCTGAGAGAACTGAGAAGAGAGTAAAGATTAACTATGGCAGATGTAGATGGTTGTTCCACAGACATTTCCAAATTATTTGTGATTTCTTCTGACTTACAAGACTTGTGACTTAACAAGAGCTTGGGTTTTAGTCTAGCAGAGTTTAGAAGGTAATGATAATATTTATGTAAATGCTACTGAATATTATATAGTTATGGAAGGTTTACAACACCTGTTGAGTAGCATGATGTTAATTGAATCTCTTTAATTTGCCTGTGAAGTTGACTATTTTGTGAAATTACATGCAAACCTGACATTTGTGCTAATCATCTCCTCTAAAGACATTATTTATGTCAATATTTTGAATGAACAGTGATCTCCTCTACAGCATGATGGGTCTAGAGGCTTATTTGTGCTTCTCAGTAATGACAGGATGAAACATGATGAGTTCATTAACTGCAGATTTATTCAACCTGTTGCAACTGACAATAAATATATTAAATTCTGTATTGTAATGCTTCCATTTTCTCAACTCATAGATACTGATTTGTATACTATGGCCATCTAATTTACTTTTACGGGTACTTTTTGCTGATAACTTTTGCTGCTCCAGTCTACCATTGTTTGTTTGGCTTTGAAAATAATGGCAAATATATATAAAAATTTAAATACTAGACTGAGCAGCACCAGGAAAGATGAAGATTGAGAGGACTTTCACAATGAACTTGCACAGATGAGATCCTGAACCCCTAACTGCATAAAAGAAGACCAGATTAAACATCAGATAGAAATTCTTGAGATGGAGGAGATCTAGAAGAATATGACTTCTATCAATGGGGAAAAAAAGGCATATTTTCTTCCCACAGATATTCAGCTCCATAGATTCTGTGACCCAGTAGTAAAGGAGGGGAAAGAAGCTATGTCTGAGCAGGTGTAAGAGTCAGATGAGAACTGGTAATTGAAATTAGTTGGAGAAAACCCTATCTGTCAACATGACTTTCATCTCTAGAGGTCTGACGCTTTTCTCAGGTGCTCAGAATGAGGATGTTGCAGAGAAGCTGATGAGACTCATCTGGCCTTCATATTATCAGCCACTGCAACTTATCCATGAGGGCACTAATAATAATACCAGGAGAGACTTCTTCTGTAACCAAAGCAACAATTTAGCTCTGGGAATAAAAGTGAAAGAGGGGTTGATGGTTCTTGGTGGTTTCTTCTCCATCCTGATGGTGAAAGGGAAAGACCTGTGGAAGCATGGATAGAACCTTACAGGTCAGTGCTTGGCTGTACAGCTCATGTTGTCGATGGGTATTTAGTATTTTTAATCTCAAAATCCTCTTTGAGGATAAAGGAGTACTGGGCAGAGGCAAAATCCACATGATCTGTATTCCTGAAACTGCAGTTCAAGTTATGGAGCTCTTCTGTGGAACTGATAATCAGTTGGCTGATGTTTTGTGGATCTTGGAATCAGAGGAGAGGTAAGTAACAGTGACATCATGGTGGTCATTTTTTACAGGTCACTTGATTAGAGTATGGAATTGTATTAAATCTTTAAAGAGCCTAGAAATCTTGCTCATGCATATAGGGGTAATGTTAGAGAAAACAAAGCTCACTTACAGCTGAAATATGCAAAAATGGCAAGAGGAGCTTATACTGCTCCATTATTTAGTAAAGGGCCAAACTAGGAAAATGTGGGCAAACTACTGAGTGGGAGGCTGCAGACTCAGGTAAAGCTAAGCTTATGGTTTCTTTGCTCTTTTTTTTTCACCAATAATTTCTACCAGACCTCTGTGCTTAATGACAGGGATTGAAGTGGAAATGAATACTAGCAGTGGCTGAGGATCAAGTCAGAGATTATTACAGAGAGCCTGACTCCTACAAGTCCTTTGGACTGTATTTAAGAACACTGAGAGACCTCGCTGATACCATGGCAAGGCTGTTCTTAAATATCTCCAAATATCTTGGAGATCAGGGTAAAGGTAAATGATGCACCTACCTTCAAGAAAGGTCAGGCTCACTTTTTTCTTTGGGGAAATTGTGGAATTAGTACTCTTGGAGCATGTTTTCTGCAGCTAGGGAGGTATGATTCCTTGGCAAAACTACAGGCTGGGACTGTAGCTGTGAAGCAGCTCTGTGGAAAGGTCCTAGGGTTCTTGGTAGACAGCAAGATGAACACAAGCCAGCAGTGTGCCCTGAGAGCAGCAAGGGCTAAGAGTATCCTAGGCTGTATGAACAGGAGTATGACTGATAGATCAAGAATCCTCTACTCAACACTCATTACACGGCATCAAGATATCTGGTTCACTTCTTGGCCCTGTAATATAAGACACAGATCAACTGCAGTGAGTTTGTCAGAGAGCCAGCAGGTAGTCAGGGCTGGAGTATTTGCTCTAGACTTATCCGGAATATTTTTTCTTTGTGTTTGCTTATAGTTTTATATACAATTTTTATTCATTGCACTGATGTACCATTTATTGCAACAGTAAATTTCAGAGGGGATGACAGTCTGGAAACTACTTTTTGGGTAATTTGTATTTTGTGACCATACTGAAGAATATTTGAGAAAAAAATACTATACCATAAAACTTAGAGACCTCAGTTACAAGTACTATCATTAGTAGACACAAAGCTCCACAAAATAAGTACTAACAACTTTCAACAAATGCTCTTCTTAGAGTTTCTATTAAAATCAATTTTTAAACTAATCTCAGATTGTTAGAACTAATTAAGCAAGGTTTTCTTTGTAGAAACCATGTAAAAGAATATGTTGTTTCTGACAGTGCTGATTAACACCAAGGCTACTTTCCCTACCCCAGTTATTGCAAGAAAAGGTGAGGTATTAATATGTTGGGGCTCTTTTCTGGGAATTCAAGTGTGAAATTTACCCTGCTGAGGCTTATTGGCAGCATGGAGTCTGCTGATTCTAATGTCACAGTAATACATTTTTCTTTGTCTTCCCCTCACCTCTCCCACTGTGTGATACCTATCTTTCAGGGGGTTGAAAAAAAAAAATAATTGAAAGGAGGATATCAGACAGACTGGATGGCAAAGATATCTGCAACAGTCAACTGAATGATTTATTATATAGAATCATAGAATAATTTATTTTGGAAAAGACCTTTGAGATCATTGAGTCCAACCACAAACATAACTGCCGTTTCCAGCACTAAGCCGTGTCCCTAAGCACTACATCTATGTCTTACCTCCACGGATGGTGACTCAACCGCTTCCCTGGGCAGCCTCTTCCAGTTTGTGACAACCCTTTTGGTGAAGAAATTATTCCTGATATCCATGAATATTTTCAAGGCCCTTGCTATTACCCTATGTTTAAATTGTGTGGCATAGCTTCTATGACAGAGTAGTCATATGTGCTGACAGGGGTATTTTTTAGTGCAGGGCCTACACATGCTTATCCAGTTATGCTTCATTGCTGTGCTTATGCTTGGGTTCAAAACAAGCTAATATTAAAGTTTTCTTAGTGTGCTTCAACTCCTATGGGCTAAACAGGACTCTACATTTGCTATAGTCCAAACAATAACAAGTAGGATGTCCCAGCCATGGTGATCAAGCAGTTTTCAAGAAATCTCAAGAAGTTTTCAAAACATACTTTGGGGATATTCCCAACTAGAACCTCTCCATTTTTTTTGCGAAGACAGAATATCTTTGTCTGTAATTTATCTATGACAATGTCTGGGCATTCCAAACACAGATGTTGAAAGAATGACCTGTTCTTAGGACTCTTAATTGCAGAATGCTGAAGACCAACTTACCATCTCAAGATGTTGGTAAAACTTTCATAATTACACACTTTTTTGGCACTTGTCAACAGATTAGATAACTGAACTCACTATCAGTTCTCAGTGAATAGGGACAGTTCTGAGTGCTTCATTAGAGTAGCACAAAGATGGTGAGAATTTGAGGAAAAAAAGATGTTGCTGAACATTGGTTCAAAAACCCCTTTCAGTCAGTTAGGTCTAACAATTTTAATTGCAATATTAAACACAGGTAGAAAGTGTGACTATGCCTGAAAAGGATGTTATGTTTTTTGAGAGTCCTCTGACAATCATAAATTTAGTATATTGGAACAATTGTACTATTTGTATTTCCTTTTCCTGCATCTGTTTTCTTTGTTGGCAGAACAGCAGCTGTTCTGTTTATATCATGGATGAAGGCTATGTATCTTAAGCAATGTTTAAAAAAATCTTGATGACCCTAAACCATTACTTTACTAGTTAAAAATAATCCTGAAGGAATTCCATGAAACTTTGCATCTATAGAAATATATATCCACTAGTACTTACCACTGAAATACTTAAGTTATCATAGCTGTATGCTAATTGAAGTGTGATGTAGGAAAGTTAGAGACTCTTAGAGCGGTTAGCTTATTTAACAAGATGTTCAGTACCCTCTGTTTCCATTGGTTTCTATGGAGTTAATGATGTGTATCTTTACTTTGCAGAAAGTCATCTTATCACAAGAAGTCTCTCCTTTTTGTTCTTTTATTTCTTCCTGTTATATCAGAGTGCCAATCATTGTATTACTTCACTTTGAATTCCCTCCGCTTTGTTGTCTGAGAAGTGAATATATAGTTACTGTGACCCTCACCATGTGGACAACTTACATAAATTGCACATTACTTGCTATATATTGGCTTGTTACCTTGCATTTGAAAAGATCCTGCCAACAAACCTTCCAAATGAGAGCAACTCATTTTGAGTATTTCATTATAGAAATTGGTGTCAATTGTAAATATGCAAGCATATGTTAACCTTGCTGATTAAATTTTTGGTATCAGTTTGTGTAAGGACAGCAAACCTAATCTATTTCTTTCAAAAAACAAGTTTAAAATAATGAAAAATATTAGATAACATTCAGGAAGGTGATATCATTATATTTTACGTTGTTTACTCATTTGCAGTAAACTTGTACTTTAGTGAATGGAGTATTTAGTATTACCTTTTTATACCTGTTGTCATTCATATAGCAGAACTACAAGTAACTTCCTTACCCTAATCAATTTGCATGAACAACCCATTTTGCATGAACAGTCAGATTTACTGATTCAGTAGATAGCTCATTAGTGTTCCTTTAGAGCAAAGATGCTCACTAGGGATGCCAGAGACCCATAGATCTGTTCTCAAATATGCACAGGAAATAAATGCTATTGAAGGAATATATATCATAAGAACTGTGCATAGTTGAATACACACAAAGGAATGACACATCTATAATCTTGTCTCACAGCTCTTTTTTCAGAATTCCATTTATTATAGAAATAGCAGAATACATTGACAACCTGTAATTACCAACACCTTCTCCCCAAATCTAACAATTTTTAAAATGATTTAAATTTAGTTAACATCAATATCTCATAATGTATTTTCTCTTTGAAATTGCATTAGGAAAGTTCCTCTGTTCTTCTTTGCCTTATATAAGCTTGTTTCCATTGATCTTAGTGGATGTACATGTTAGAAGTTCCCAAATATCCTCCTTATTGTCACAGGTAGCGATAAAATGATGGATCAAATATCACAGAAGCTTATTTTGCTGGAATTCAGAAAAGAGCAGCAAAACCCATTTTATCAGTCAGCTGTAACAGAGAAAAGATAATGTCAGTGCATGTGCTTATAAGACATGCTTACTATCTCAACACTTAGGATTTTAAACCAAAAATATTAGTAACAGTGAATTTCCACATGTAAATAAACCTATGTATTTAAGGAGTGTCTTTACTTTTTGAGCTAGTCTGCTTGAAAATACATTATATAACATTCCAGAAAGGAAGAATACATATGAAATTTAATAGATCTCTCACTTAATAATCTCCATCAATCCACTACCTAGCATAGAATAGATTATCCTCCAGAAACTTACACATTAGAAATATTGGGATGCATAGGAGCTACTGCTCTGGAATATTCTTCAGCACAGTATTTCCTTTGTGTAAATCTTGCTCTATATATGTATTTCCCCTGACTTCTAATTAATTAGAAAATAAAGGATAATTATATTTTTTTATATTATTGTCTTATGTATATCAATAGACCTAGGTAAAAGTGGTTGTGAAGTGATTAAGAGTCGCTTAAGAGCAAAGGTTTCTGTGTCATTGTTATGCCTTCACTTTGAAGGATAATAGAGAAGAGCAGGCATTGAAAAGACCACAGATAAAACTTTCCCATAACTAATTTGCTTAATTCTGATCCAAACTAAGATATCCTCCTATTTTTTTCTGGGATGACACTGCCCAAAGAAAAAAAAAAAAAGCATAATTCTAATTATTTTGATTTTTCTTTACCTATGCGTCCACATATTAACATTCATTTAATCTCTTAACTTGTAAATTAATATGAACAGGTACTATATATTTGGATGCCAATAATGTAATATCATTCATGTAAGAATCAAGAATAGCTATGAGAAAGCTCTAGACATCCCAGCATTTAGTTATCTGAGCTTATTCTCCTATTGTGAGCAGTGACTGAAACACAAATGAAGGCCAGAAGGAATACATTATTGGAGTAAAATCATATTGCCTCTCTGATGCTGGAGGAATACATTCTGAACTACAGATGCACTGTTCTGAAGATTTTAATTTTGATTTACTTTTTTAAGGGCAAGTTGAAGGAAGACCTGTATTTAGAAACTGAAGAAGCTTAAGCTATTTAGATCATCAAAGAAAAATTTAAGGGGTGATTAGATCATAGTCTACAATTAGCTTGATAAGAAATGGAATTTTTCATAATGTAGATCTTGCCAGTCTAAGAGTTGCAGCTGTAAGTGTAAGTTATTAAAGGTGCATAAACTGAGAACTCAGAGTAGATATTGGACAAATGTTATTGTAAAAGAAATTCACCTCACTCTTTCCCACACTTAAAAGTTGGAATTAAAGTTTTCAGCTCAAATTTGGATGTTCTAAGAGTACTGTCATAGTTGAAACTGGAATTAATACAAGGAAATCATATAACATGATACATCAAGGGATTTTTGCAATCCTTCTCTCCACTAGATAACAGAATCACCACAACTGTCATTGTAGCACTGAAACTTTCTACTTTCCATTGAACAGGTTATATGTGTTACTGTGTTACTCTTCAGCACTGTCTCCATAATTCCTGCCTCTTATTTCTGAATGCTTACTTTCAGGAATAATCAGTTGACATTGATCTAAATCAGGAAAAAAAACACCCCACCTTCATTAAGCTGTTCCCTTGCTTCTTTCTAAAAAATATGCTCTTCCTTGTCATTAATTCACCCTTCAATTTGGGGTAAGAATTCAACTATAATAGCACCAGATGTGATCTACAACTAATATTAAAATAACAAAAAAAAAGGGGGGGGGGGGGAGGGAAGAAAAAAAAAAAAAAAAAGAAAAACCCAAGTCTTGCTATACTTCAGAGAGGAAAATATAGAATGTTGTGCTATGCACACAGTTACATGGTGTTTTTTTTTCAGATGTCTCACTGATCAGTGCTGATAACACACTGGAATTGCTGTATCTTTAAAAACAAGGGTTCAATGAAAAGTTATAGAAAATGTTGGCATTTTAGCAACTGCCCTGAGACATATTTGCCAGAAATTATAACTCCAAAGTGAATTCAGGACTGACCTGAGACAATATGCACTTTTTCGATGTTGGCATTGTAAATCCAAAGGACCTGAGGTTGTGCATTCAGAAAACAGCTTTGTGTGCTCACTGTACAGTTTGCCTGGAACTTCTGAATACTTGGCAGATAGATCCACATGTACCATGTAGATTATTACTAAACTGTCTTCTCTTTAATAAAGCTGAATGTGATCAGGACTATAATGTTCTCCTCTGAAGACTCTCAGAGAATAGTGTAAACCCCTGCTCCTTGTTTGAGTTTTATGTTAAGTCATATTCTGGCAATTGCACTTCTGCACGTCTGCAAAGGCTTTCCTTCCACTCTCAAAGAGAATGAAATGAAGATCAAATGGCAAAGTGATCTAAGAGGGAAAAAAAAAATAATCTTTAAACTTACCTGAGGAGAATGAGTGATCAGTGACATGTTAAAGATTCTTCCTACATCTGAGAGAGCAGCGGAGTAAAGTAACAGAGAGAAATTAAAGACATTCTGTGATTATGTGGTGGTTTTTTAACTATCACAAGATTAGCAACTTGAAAAAATAATGTATCAAGCAGTTTAAATGTAATATTTTTCTGTATGAATTCTTATTATAAATCGGTGATTTTTGCTACTTGTAAAAGACCGACAGGAACATCTGGTACTTGACTCTCAACCTTAGAGGTAGAGGCAGGGAAAAGATCCCTGAAAGAACCACGTGAGGCTTGGAAAAAGGGAAAAAAAGCACACATCAAATAATTGGGTTATATCTAGATTGGTGGCCATGAAGTGACATAAAGAATACTGGTGGTCAATAGTGATATTAAAAATAATATCATCTGGGCTCAATGTGTTCTCCCACCCATTTCCCTCCTTTGAATCTCTGGGAAATGTACCATCATGAAGGTCTAAAAAAGCTGAAAAAATGATTTGATTTTTTTTTTTTCTGCTTCAAGCAGTGATTAGAGAGTGCAGCTACTCTTGGCTATGGCCTGCCATTGAGGCGTGGAGGAACGTATGCATTCTTTCCCCTACAACCACAAGTGTAAAATGATGCTGATATTTTCTTTAGTAAGAAGTTATGATGTTTCCAGCAATAGTGTCGTTAGAACGCATGGTATCAGTTTAGATCAAATGCATATTGTAGATTCTGAAGGAAAAACACTCTCTGGGGTGTTATAGGAAAGGAAGAAGTAAGTGTTCAGAAAGATACTGTAATGGTGCTAGAGACCAATTAATTAACCAGGGGACTAATGGCTTGGGAGAGTCAGATTTTGTGAATCAAGGGCAGGCAGTACCCTCAACATCATATACCCTAAACATGAAGACAGAATGTAGCTCTGGATTTGCTGAATGAATCTTAGATTGCATGGGGGGATTTTTTTTGCTCTTATAGATGACTCTGCAGCTGAAAGAAAGATTGATCCTTCCTCTGTATTATAACAGGCAATGCCACTTCGTTGATCATTCAACGTTTATGGGGACTATGTTTCTCCTTTCTTGAAGGGGGCAAGAAGAAATCCCATTGATTCCTACCTCTCACACTGCATCAGCTGTACTATATCTAATCTTTCCAACATTACTTTTTTTTTTCCAATTTTTCCATTCTTGTAAATAAAACCAAAAGAAAAACAAAAGTCTCAAACAAAAACAAACACAAAAATTTTCTTCTCAAGTGCTTAGATTTGTTTTCTGTTAACAAGATTTATGTCATAGCTCTCTTGTGGCAAATGGTTCTCACCTAGATATGTCCACACAAGTTTCAAGAGATAACATGGGCCAGAAAATACTTGTTCTTACACTCTTGTGAGAATTAATACAATTGACTTATTTGAACACAGTATGTACCATGCCACCCAGCCTCAGGACAAGAGTGTGTTCCCTGGCCTGTGATGATTATCAGCATTAATATAACCAAACAATCTAAATGTCTCCATTTACATCTCGTCTTTAGAACCCAGCCATCTTAAGTATGATATCTGAAAGGTAGAATCTTGTTTGGCTCCTTCTTCATCTATTCTCACAACTTTTTCAGTTGGTAGAGAGGCAAGTTGGAAAAAAAGCCTTTAAATGCTTTAAGCGACCTTGATGCCTAAGCAAGGACTGATGGTGGCAGCTTAAATATCTAACATTCAAATTTGAAAATTCAGATATTTTTTTTGTTATAATACAAAGACCTAGAGAATCATCATCATAAAATTTATTTTATCTTCATTAATATATGATACCCAAAAGGCAAAGATCTATTTTTTTTTTTTCCTAATAACCAAAATACTTAATAAGGCTTTGCTTTGTGTTTTGCTGTATAGGCACCTAGGCATTTTCAGCTTCAGAACTTTATATATTGCACTCAATGTATAATCTCTTTTAACTTTTCATTTGAATTTTCAGTTCTAAGTATTCATGGACAAAATCCTCAGCATTTTACTCTGATCTCCCCTGTGTTGCTTTTCATAGGTAAAAATACTCTCTCCAGCAGCACAACTGTAAAATCTGCTGCCTCAGAGGTGTAGTTTCCACATACAGTCAAGCAGCACCCTTGGGGAATGGTTAGTTGCCATGAGCAAATCATGTCCTTTAAGATACCCCTACTGATTGAGAGTAGTACTCACTGATCTTTCCTACTGGGATGTTTCTAGATTTTTTTATTTTTCCTTAGCAGTCTAGTGATGTAATGTATAGGCAGTAAAAGGAGACAGAAAATAAAAGTCCCTGTGAAAGGAAGAAAAACATTTGTAGTCCTGCTGTGGCGAGAGGATAACAGATCTTCAAGTACAGAGACAAGTGGTGAACCCCCGTCACTCATCCAGCTACTGTCTCATTTTACTGTCCCCCAGACACTTTTAAAAAATATTTCTTGGGGATTCAGTTGTAAACTAGAATTTATCTTGTGGAACAATGTGTCCATATGTTTTATTGAACAGCAAAAGCAAGACAACTCAGAATGTGGAAGTTCAGTCAACCAGAATTTCAACGGAGGCTGAAAGCCAACCTCCAATGTTTGCATTCACAAATTTATGAAGAGAAGTCCCTTGAGCAGACAGGATCCTTAATTTGATGCACTTACATTAAATCTTCATGAATTTACACTTGGATGGAAGAACAGCTACATTTGGAATATTTCAGCCAATTTACAGATATAATATTTTTGCAGAATTTCATAAGCATTTTTCCCAACTAAACACATAGAATATTTTAGTTTGTTAAAGTTAGGGATTCTGTGAATGGAATCCAGAATAAACTCACAATCTCAGCAACCCTCTCTCTTGTCAATAGCCTTTTAAGACTGCATTGAATAGTTCATGCACTAATTCACACTAATTCTCATTAACATATCATGTTCATTATCACATTAATTATGCCTTTCACTATATAATAACCTGATGTAAAAGATACTATGATAGGGAAATCTCTGAGTAAATATAAGATGGCAAATTTATCTGTGAGGTTTTTAAGGTGGAATATGAACATCATGGGGAATCAAATTAGGCTACAGACTGTAGAAAAGTCAAATTAAACCTAATACAGGTTTAAAAGGAAAGCCAAGTGTCTTAAGGCCCTGTTGCACACAGTGCATATATAAAGTGGGATTCAATTGCCTAAACATAAATATGAATTGCTATTTCAGCTTTCTAAGTCCTTGGTATATCTGCATAAGCCTTGCGGATATGTTACAGGATTAATAGCAGACATGCACTCTTCTGGTCAAGCACCTGATGGCCAGATGGGCTGCACTAAGTCATACAATGTTGCATCAAAACCCGTGCCCTAGCAACTGAATCCACACCTAGAACTTCATTGAATATAATGGAAATTTAGGAACCTCTCTCACATGTTAACTTTTAAATTTAGGTGTCAAAATTTACATGTCTACAGTCTGGATCTGAATCCAAACTGGATCTTGGTTGCACAAACATTAGTGTCTAGAGTAATTTCAAGTGATTGGTGGTATTTCATCCAGCTTTCAGTCAATACTATAGAAAGGGCAGGGTATTCTTTAAATCTTCAGTCATACCTGTCGTTTCTGTGTGCCTGACTTGAATACCATAGGATCTCAAACTAGGAGGCTATGTTCTGGCAACTGCATTGTATGGTGTACCCCAGGGGTCAATACTGGGTCCAGTCTTGTTTAACATCTTCATTAGTGATCGGATGATGGGGCAGAGTTCACCTCAGCAAGTTTGCTGACTACACAAAATTGGGAGGAGTCACTGACACTGCTGTTCAGAGGGTTCTTGATCAGCTGGAGAAACGGGCTGACAGGAACCTCATGAAGATCAGCAAGGAGAAGTACAAAGTCCTGGGGAGGAACAGTTCTAGCAGCAGTACATATTGGGGACCTTCTGCCCTGGTTTAACCCCAGCTAGTAATTAAGTGCCACACAGCTGCTTGCTTACTCCCCCCTCACCCAGAGGGATGGGGAGGAGAATTGGAAAGGAATGTAAAACTCATGGGTTGAGATAAGAGCAATTTAATAATTGAAATAAAATTAAAACAAAATAATAATAACAATAACAGTTATAATTAAAAGGAGGGAGAAGTGGGGAAGAAGGAAATCCAAAGGGAAGGGAGAAAGGAAAACAAGTGATGCACAACACAACTGCTCACCCCCTGCTCACTGATGGCCAGCCAGTCCCCGAGCAATGATCGACAGCCCTGGCCAACCCCTCCACCCCCCATTTTATATACCAAGCATGAAATCCCATGGTATGGAATAGCTCTTTGCTTAGCTCAGGACAGTTGCCCTGGCTGTGTCCCCTCCCAGTTTCTTGTGCCCCTCCAGCCCTCTGGCTGGTAGGGCCTGAGAAACCAAAAAGTCCTTGACTTAGTATAAACATGACCCAGCAACAGCTGAAAACATCAGTGTGCTGTCAACATTGTTCTCATACCAGAGCTAAAACACAGCACTGCACCAGCTACTAAGAAAAAAATTAACTCTGTCCCCTCTAAAACCAGGATACTGCCCAGCTAGAAAGCAGCTTGGCAGGAAAGGACCTGGCAGTACTGGGGGACATTAAGTTGAACATGTGCCAACCATATGCCCTTTTGACAAAAAAGGTTAATGAGCTACATTAAAAGGAGTGTTGCCAGCAGGCTGAGGCAGGTGATCCTTCCCCTCTATTCACCCTGAAGAGGCCACACCTGGACTGCTGTGTCCGGTTTTGTGTTCCTCAGTACAAGAGAGACATGGATATACTGGACAGAGTCCAGCAAAGGGTCGTAAGGATGATAAAGACACTGGAGCACCTCTTCTATGAGGAAAGGCTGAAAGAGCTGGAACTGTTCAGTCTAGAGGGAAGGCTCAGGAGGCAATATTATCAATGCATTTAAATACCTGAAGAAAGTGTTCATAGAAGATGGAGCCAGGCTCTTTCATTGGTGACTAGTGACAGGACAAGAGACAATGAGCACAGCCTGAAACACAGAAGGTTCTGGATGAACACAAGGAAGCACTTCTTTACTATGAGGGTGACTAAGCATAGGTTGCCTAGGGATGTGACATGGAGTCTCATTCTATGTAGATATTTCAAAATTGTCTGGATGTGGTCTTGGGCAACCAGCTCTAAGTGGCCCTACTTGAGCAAGATGGTTGGACCAGGTGACTTCCAGAGGTCCCTTTAAAGCTCAGCCATTCTGTAATTTTAAGAATTGTGTCCAAAATATATTTCCAGCTTTGCATTTTATATCCTGCTAACTGTAGCATGTATATATTGCTAACTGTATTTTTACATGTCCAGGTTTGATTTGCTACTGATTAAAAATTAATGGAAGAGTGACTACATCCCTCATTTCAGACAAACAACAGTTCAAACGAGACAATTCTATGATTCCAATCAATGAGTAGAAGTCTCACTCCCTTATTTATCTTTCTCCATTGATGTCAGAGATGTAATTTGTACAATACGTTCCAAATCCAGTAAGGACATAAGCATCTAGAATCTAGGAATTACAGATTATAACATAAAATATAAATACTACCTAAATTCTGAGCACAGAAACTGGTTCCTAAAAGTAAATTTGACATTTCATGCTGATTTTCTAACTTTTTGTTCCTCTGGAAACACTTTTGTGTTTGACCTTAAAGAAAAAAAGCTATTAAATTTTACAAAAAATACAATGTACAGTTAGAAATTTTTTGTTTGTTTGTTTTTTGAATTAGACTCATTGATTTATAGGTAATACTGATGAAAATAAATAATTTTGCTTTACAGGAGGAAGGTAAACAACATATTATATGATCAGCATCCAAATTTTACAGTGAATGTTTTTCTGACCTTGAGAAATAACATCATTTGTTACTATTAAGCTTCTGGCAGAAATATTTACATGGCAGCTTGCATTTTGAAGTTCCAGAAGAATGATTTGGAGCTTAGTATATATGTTCTTTTTCTACTTCACTGACAATTAATAGGTTAAAAAAGTTCTAACCTTATTTGGAAATCTGATTTATTAAATGCTATCACAGTAATCTTGCAGCCATATGCAGGATGAAAATTTGTTTCCAGTTCTGCTTAAATTTTCCTGTAAAAAAACATATTGGAAGATTCCTTTTTCTTCTATCACAAATGAACTCATTCATCTAATAACAATACTCATTCATGCACATTATTGATGTAGTAAGAGAAATATTGTGCTACTGAGAGTAATATAAACTCTTTGAAATGCGTTTTCTTTTTTTCTTGGATGTTTTATGATTTCTTAAATACTTAATTTACTATTTCAGAAGTTCCTCACTAATTACTTTTCCTGGTGAAAGTCCTTAAGAATGACTGTATTTTGTGAAAACCTGTTTTCGTCTCTTTGTTTTGAATGTCATTATGGATATGAGTTCACCTGATAGAATTCAGGACTACAGCTAACACTAGTCCTGAGAGGAAAACCATATCATAACAAAATCATAACAATTCAATGTTAATGCATCTTGAAATGTACTTATTTTTATTTTTTTTTGGGTAGGAGTTGACTTATAATTAGTTGATAACATCTCTTTACATGTTGCCCTTATGTTTGCTAAAAATATAAGTCTTATTAATATAAGACTCCCAGTAATTTGTAAGCAATGCCTTTAATTATTTTTCTATGTAAATTTAGGTTGTATGTGTTGATTATGCATATGTATGCTAGTTAGTACTTTAACTGTGTGGTAGTTTAAATACCAAGCCTAAAGATGATTATATTATGAACTGAAATGTAAGGCCTATATTAATGATCAGTTTTGCACTCTCATCTATATCATCATCCTTTTCTCTTCTTTTATTTCTTTCTGGTATGTGATTAATTTTGAGGACCTAGAAATGTCAAGACAAATCTCATCTTATCTTATCTTTCATGTGAAGAAAAGCTGAACATACGGATTAACACAACTGTTCAAAATCTCTGTTCTATAAAGATCAGACATTAGTCACACTTCCCTCCTCACGGTCTTTCTTCCACACTTGCCTTGATCTGTTCCTCGGGGACTAAGAAAGAACTGACAAATGTTGTTTTGAATTTTAGAGGTCTCCAAGATCGGTTCATAGATTTTGGAGGCAATGTTGCTAAGGCTGACACTGGCAACCCTAGTGTTACAGCCAAGTCCAGCTGAGCTCTGTGCCTTTCTGAGAAGATCTACTGGCATCTCAATAACATATGAACAGCATGATTCATTAGATTACACAAAGCAAATTTCTGCACTCAAGCTGTATCTCTGGTTCTCTGTCCTTTATTGCCAAGTCATTAACTTTTCTCCCTTAGTTTCCTGTGAAGTTGAGATAAAATACTAAGGACTTAACATCTGTGAAGTACAATATAAATGACAACAGGCACCAAAATTACACATTGCCCTGCAGTGTAGCTGCTAGCCTAAGGATCTGATTCACTCCCCTCTCTCATTTAGAAACCTATTTCATCATCTTGGAAATTTTAGGAAGTGCAAGCCAGGTGCAGATATGTGCCTCATTGCCCTGTTCACAAAGAATCTAGCAGAACTGGAAATTGTATTCATGATATTTTCTTTGTAAAAGCAACTAAAAATTCTAGTCAGGCTGGCCAGGTTTGAACAAATCAGTGAATATCTGCTACTGTCAGGCTGGAAGAACACACACTGGTGTGAGTATAAAGACAGAAATTTGACAATGGCAGTGAATAATTATGTTTCTGGTCTTCTACAATGTGTTCTAAGAAATTGACAATGTGTTCTAAGAAATTGGTATAATGGTCTGCTTAACTAATTAGGCCCTATGTATATTATAGAATATCCTATATGGGATCTAATACATTTCAGTTTCAGCTTCTACATTGATAGGACCTTTGATCTTGATGGAGCTACTCTTGATCTTTATCTGGTTAAATTAAGAGGATAAATGCCAAGATACATTGACCTTCTATGATAAAACAGTAGAATGCTATATGTTTTCTGGGAAAAAGGAGGGGGAGAGGGCAAAATCTGACATTTAAACTTACTGGGTTTGAGGGTTTTTGGTTTTTATTTTGTTTTAATTTTGGAAACCCAGCATAAATGCTAAACAGCTGTTTTTATTATCCTCTGACATACTTTTCCCTTGGGATTTGATTTTAAAAGGCCTTAAATCTACATCTTTAGAAGAATGTATGCTTAAGAAACCTGTGTTATAAACTGGAATGTAACTATTCATTGTTATACCCATGAAAGTCAGCAACAAATAAAAGAAATCACCCTTTTCTGTTCACAAAAAGCATACTTCTTTTTTTCCTCTCCAAAGAAAACAGTTGTGCTCATAAAGATGTCAAAAACTAAGAAGGTTATGCTTGGCTTCTAGCTATAAAACTGTTATGATCCAAGCTCAAAATACCTCACCTCCAAAATAGTGAAGTGATGAGATCCTTTTGTTTGAATTATTTGGAAATGCCAGTTTAAAAACCTTGAGAACATTGGTGCAATGCAGAGAAATGGGAGTATTTTCTCTCTTACACTGAGCTTTTTACCATAAATAAAATATGATAATGTCTTCTACAGAAGGACCATAGTACAGAACTCAACGTACAGAAAAATGTGAGTTTTCTCAGATATTCACAATAGCATGAATTTTCCCCCATCTGTTTCAGCTGAAGGTTATGAGTAAAGTTGCTTGGTACAGTTTATTTAACGATAAATGGTAAATAGTGAAATGGTTTAGTTTACAAATAATTTTAAAGGTGTCTGACCATTTTCAGAACTGACCGAGTAGAATTGGCAGAATACATTTTCTTGCAATAATGACATTATCTAAATACCTGAAATAACATTTCTTTTTTATACAATTCTTATTTTGATGCAACAATTTCATTATCTCTTCAGAGTGTATTACAGAAAGGATAACTAGAAGTCACCTATGAATTAGCATGGCCTACATCTTAGATGCATAGAATCCCAAACACAAGCTCTTAATGTTCAATAACTGAAATGACAAAAACTATGACATATCCAAATTCTCAATATTCTGTACAAGAAATTTCTCCCATGTTACAGGAAACTTAGAAGAAGAACTTTTATAAATCCTTTTTCTGCTCCTTTTATTTAAATATAGGATACAGCCAGAGTAAAATAGCTATACCTGAAGTTCATAGAATGATAGAACAGCTGAGGTTTGAAGGGATATTTGGAGATTGCCCAACCCAAACCCCCTGCTCAGACTGCAGTCAGCTAAAGCATGTTGCCCAGGGCAATGTTTGAACAGGCTTCCAGTATTTCCAGGGGTGGAGATTCCACCACTGCTCCAGGTAACCTGCTCCAGTGTTCAACTGCCTTCTCTGTAAAAAAGATGTTAAATATGTACAGAGTTGCTTGTGTTTCAGCTTGTGCTCATTACCTCATGTTCTGTCACTGGACACCACTAAGAAGAGTCTGGCTCGATCTTTACTTCTCCCATCAGGCATTTTTACACTTTGATAAGATCCCTCTGGCCCTTCTCTTCTCTAGGCTGAAAAACCTCAGCTTGCTCTCAGCTTCTCCTTGTATGTCAGATGCTTCAGTTACCTCCATGACTCCAGTCACTCAAATTCTACCTAAGTGTGATGGAAATGGACTAGTCCTGGACTGAAATAAGTCCAAAGGGCAGGGGGAAATTACTGTCTAAACTCCAAGATTACCCAACTCTTATTTAGTGTTCACTAAGTTAGGTCAAGCTGACCCACTCTCTAAGTTGTTATGAATGAAGGGACTTCTAATCAAGGGAGTCAGCCTTGGAAGGATGAGAAACAGAAGCGATAGTGAAAATAACACCATTGTCTATGTTACGAAGCAAAAAGCCTTCAAATGAGGAAAGTTCCTGCTACAAAAGGAAACGGTGACAAGATGTTGCAATCCACTGACATCAACAGAAATTTAGTTGAAAATAGGACAAAGATAATTCTGGTAGTGGGAGATCACGACCTCTGACTCAAGTAGCCCCCCTGAAAAAGGACAAAACCCTGCTTGAAGAGCATGTGTATTTAGTAGAGAACTTCAGTAGTGTTGTCTGAGGATGCGTAATAATTTTCATTAGAAGAGAGAAACTTGTAATCAATCCTGTGTATGAGGAATGAATATGCAATGTACTATGAAGTATAAAAAGTGGACATATGAGGGGGGAAGTTAAGGAAGACTCCATTGTAACTTCTGGGATCAATCAACAAGCTAAACTTGTCTTCTCTCCCATAGGGACACCTATTGGGTAAGAACTTTATCTTATGCACACTAAATAACTAACTCACGCTAACTGTTATTAGTTTGGTTGCATCTCACTTCAGGCTTGTTTTTGCAGATGCTCCCTATCACCAGAAATCAAGAACCTTAATTTGTCATGATTTTATATTAATAAAGAGTGTTATTCCATAAACTGTCAGTGTTAGTCCTTTGTGGGCTCTAGCAGTTGCTGGCAGTGGGTAACATAACCAAATGAAGTGAGAAGACCCACTGCAGGGTCCCCCTGATGCTGTTGGTGCGTTTCCCTGAACAAGTCAGTCACATCATCCCCGAATCCAGCTGGACTGTTCAGTGAAGGGTCCCTATAATGGGGTGCTGACAGATTGGTCAGGCACAAAGGTCTCGGCTTTCCTGATAGATCAAACACTAGGGGTCAAGAAAGTCTCCACACCCCACCGCCACTTTATGTGACAGACTCCTACTGCCTTTGCTTATCAGTTGCTGAGCAGTTGTACTACCTATTCTTATCATCAATAAAAAACTTTGCATTAACTGTGAGTGTAACTAATAAGATTTCAAAGATTTTGCCAAAATAATATAATTAAAAGTAGTTGTTAATGTTTAACAGAGTTATTCTATGACTATCTTTTGGGTTATATTCCTTATTCTACTGCACTGTTTTATTAGAGGAAGGTGTGTGTTACATTACCAAATCTAAACAGCACTAAATACATATAGTAGCTTAAATGTTGCCTGGAATTCTTCTAAATGTTGTTTCTGTCTGGTAAGCAAAGAAGCTGAACTTATGATTTAAACCAATACAATAATGTACAGGCTGTGTACAGCCATAAGCTGCAGACACCTAAATATACCTCAGTGTAGCAGTCAATTCAGTCAATTCAGTTGCACACAAAAAGGTACCTAGTATTCCATGAGACATGCTGAGGAGACCACAGTGTTCATGAAGGGCATTCAAACACACAGAGGTCAACATAATACCATTGGCAGACTTGTACCTAATTGGACTGGCGGTCAGAAGCCAGGTGACGTGCCTCAGATTACAATCTCAAACGATGGCATTTATGTATGGTCAAATGACCCAAACCATAATGTCTGTATGTGAGTTATTTCTTACTTCCCATTATTAGGCAGTGATGATGTAGTCATCATGGCATGGCATGGAATCATGGCAATCAGAAGGCGTGTTTGTCCTAACTATAGCTGTTAAATCTGTAGAATTCCCTATGGTATCCAACTGCATACATACAGACATCTAATGACACTTAAAGCAATGTATGACATCTCGGTCACATCTACATAGATGGCAGCTTTGACTTGGCTATGAAAGGTCTGTGCTATTCTGGAGTCAGGCAGTATATAGGATCTAAATTACTTGTCTAGGGCACACACAGGTGACTAAAGACTGGACTGGCTGTGGAACCACAGTGGCAATGTTCCATTGCACCTAAAAGGATACTATATACTTGATTTAAATTTCTAATATAATCAGATTATGACATTTGTGCTGTTAACCTACCAGTGTATGACACGCACAGTTCTCAAGGACCCTGCATCTTACCTGTCCATTCCATTTATTTGTCTCTGACAAGATAAGGGATCTCAAAGGGCAGTATATGTGTGCGTATAGACTACTGAATCAAGCCTAAATTTTGGTCTACCATCTGGAACTGTCCCATATTCCAAGAACTGTTTTACTGCCTTGACAATCTATAGAAATATGAGGGAAAGAATTAAGTACCAACACTACTGATCCTTCTATTAACTAAACTGAATGCTACTGTTACTCCTGGAGTTTGTGAAATTCTTTCTTTTAATTAAAATGAGAAGCACTTTGAACAACATCATTGTTAGTACTAGCTGACCGTAAATCTTGCTCCCTTTAAAAGGAAAATGTGGTGCTGCTATGCCTGGCCACCTAGTAGCTTGCCATTTAATTTGCTGTCTGGAGGTGGATTTAAATGCCTATATTTATGTACCCAACCTAATAAATGGAAGTCTATGACCCACTGAACATCCATGAGGAGTAAGTGACACACCTATGAATGAAATTAAAGAATCTGACATTCTTTTCCCTTTGCTAGAATGAAACTACAACAAACCCCTTAGGAAAAGGTGTAATTGTTGTTCTTCATCCTTGCATTCTTCTAAGCAGAATTATTAATGTATCATAAATGATTGGGACTGATCTTATATACTTTTTTTTATAATAACTTCCAGAGGAAAATTAAAACAGCCTTAAGAAGAAGTAAAGATCTTTTCTGATGTGTTCAGCCTTAAGGAAATCTTGCTTTTATGCCTCCAGAAAAAGATCAAAGATGAAGGGGACAGATGAGAACTTTTTTCACTAATGCTGTTAAAAGATTTGCAGATGATAAGCCTTTTTAGAGGAAAATAGAAGCAAATTATTCTCCTCTCATCCATAATTATTACCACAGTCATCCCCTCTCCCCCATATTACTATTTCTATTACTCGAATTTTGGGGAAAATGATGTGTTATTAATTAAACTTCATATTCTTCTGCTAGATGTAATGAAAGTCTTAATATATCATATTTATTTATTTCATCTAATAAGCTTAGTTTTTGCCTTTAAGGCCAGATGTAATGAATTCCATCATCTTGTTTAACACCCTGGGTATCACAAATTTAGAGCTGTATCTACTGTATTCTGTCATGAGCTCATTAATGTATAGTAGTGATTGATGAGAGATGGAAGTTGATCTGTATTAAGAAAAAAGCCTATAAACTATAAACAAGCTTTTAATTTCCATGTAAGTTAAACAAAATGTGAATGCAACTTGTAACAGTACATTGGTTTTCAACATCATGCCAAATTGTCTTAGAAACCAAAAGGTCAGTGAATTTAAGCAATGTGCATATACTTGAATTTTACAAACTTGATCAGTGGGCACATTTTAATATTCCTTTAATAATTTCATCAAGTGCTATTACTTGCATAGTTGATTGCAATATTGTAAAGTATTTATTAAGCATGTAACTTTACTAGATTAAGTAAAACAAGATTTTTGAAAGATATTAGAAAACAATAAACATGAGCTGCAGGGAAGGGATATCATTAATCCTTGGCTGCTTTGGAAGCTACATCAGTATGTTGATTTTGGGAAGAGGCTGGCAAGAAAGACTTGTTATATGGTCATTTTCTATAGGAACTTTGCAAGGCGGCTACAAATTACCCATAAAGTGTTAGCTTTCTTTGAGAGGCCTGTATTCCCCTTCTGTGGTAGGTGGTGAATGTGCTATATAACTGCCAAAACAGAAAAAATGCTGGACAATGTAAAATTGGTAAGAAGCCTACAGGTGAAACCCTGTCCTCTTTGAAGACATTGGAGCCGGGATTTTACCTTATAAAGCTATTTAGATTATTTTGAAATTGAACTTCCATGGAACTTCTTATGAGACGGGGTATTGAAAATGAAAGTGTGAATCCTGTTCTCAAAAGCCTTGCCACAATTAAACAGTTTCATTTTTGCGGAGAATTCAACCAAGGTACCTATAAAAAAGTAATAAAATTGTTTAGTAACAGGTTTGATGATTGCCAAGATGCTTGTTAACTTCCAAGTGTAGAAGATACTTTCTTATAATCCAGAAAAAAAACCCCAACAACCAAACAAAAGAACAGTCAACTCCCCCACCAAGTTTTGTAAAATAGTCATATTTTTATAATATTAGAAATATAGATAAACCTTGAGACATACATGAGTTTAAATATTTCAGTCATAAGGCTGTTTAGTTAAAGTTTTAGGCTTTTCTGACTTGTCATACTAAAAAATGTTAGAATAGCAATAAATGAAAACAATTTTATTTTTTTACCTAGAAAGTAGTTGGCCCTTTATTATATTAATCTTTAGAAATTATGATTGATGGTAAAAAATCTCATTGTTAAGCACTTCTTTTTGAAATTGGTATGTCAGTGTTTAACTGGGCTCCATCACATAAAGAGATCACTAAGCCACATACTGAATGCTAAAAGTCCAATATAATCTACTATTCTGTTGCAGGTTTAAAGCTTTTTGTTTAGTTTGTTTTCAAATACTGTTCTCTGTTATGAAACTAAGGTTTGGGGTTTTTTGTTTGTTTGTTTGTTTCAGAAACTTGCTATGCTATTACTCTGAAATAGGTAACACTTTTAACTTTATATTTTCAAAATGTCAATAAAACCAGAGATGATGATAAAATACTGTTCTTTTGGAAATAAAGTTATCATTCCTTTCCATTATATTTTTGGGTTTTTTTCATCTGAAAAGATCACCAGGTATATCAGCATGAAGCAAAATTAAAAGATGTGTTAATCAGGCATGCTTTCCAATAAAAAGAAAATAAATCTTGTTCAACAAAGTCTGATAAGCTGTCTATGAATGAAGTTTGCTGGTGACAGGATATATTCTATGGATTTATTTTTCACTGTTTGCTTCTGTTGTATTCAGTAAAGATGTCAGTCGTAAAATTAAAACCAGATCTAATTGCCCATCTAATAGTGTGCTTCACATGTTGCATTATGAGACTGCGTGGTGGGCTGATGGCAGGTAGAAGCTAAGTCCCACACAGCTGTTCACTTATGTTCACACACGCTAGCAGGATGCAGGAGAGAACAGGAAGAGCATAAGTGAGAAAACTTGTGGGTCAGTGTAAAGATAACTTAATAAGTGAGGGCATGGCAAAGCAAGACAAGGAAAGATGACTAAAGGAACACAATGCAAAGGCACTCATCACCTCCCACAAGCAAACTGATGCCCAGACAGCCCTCAAGCAATAGCAATTCCTCCAAAAAATTTCCAAATTCCTCCAATTTCCAAAAAACCCTCACTCCTCAGCTTCCTGCACACCTGCTTACTGTGAGCAGTGGGGTGGGTGGTGCAGAGTGAGAACCAGAGAAAGCCTTCAGGTTGTGCAAACACTGTTCAGCAATAGCTAAAACGTTGATGTGTTATAAACAATATTTTAGTCACAAATACAAAACATAGCACCATACAAGCTGCTATGAAGAAAATTAACACTGTTGCAGCCAGACCCAGTACAGGTCATAACGACACAAGTTCAGGATCACTTTTCTCCACTTGCAGCAACAGGTTTTAGCTTTGCAGATGTTTTAGAGAAAAGTAAAAAAAAAAAAAAAAAAAAAAAAAAAAAATTTACACAAAACTCTCTTTTGTTCAAGTTAAAGAAAAAGATTTATTTTCCTCTTCATTTTGCACAAACACCATTTCTTGCAAAATAGTTACATGGTTGCTTTTGCATCAGGATGTTTGTTGCTTTTCCAAATCTCCAAATTTATTTGAGTTATCAATACTGGTGTTCATAATGGTCAGTTTGCAGATGCTTAGTGGAGACTTCCCTAGTTAGAAGGTAAGCCAGTTCTCTAATGACTCCAGGGTATCCTTGGATGTCCAGATAATTATTTCTTTTTCATAACACTGGCTATATTCATCATGATTTGCAAATTGTCTATTCACATAAAGAAGTGGTAAGTGAAAAAAACAGAAAAATATTAGGGCATTGTCGAAATGTTTAATATAAACAATGTTTCCTTTGAAAAAATAATATTCTAGGCTTTCCTAGATAACTATAAAAAGATAAAGTGTACCAATACACTCTTCCTTACTTATTTCCTTAATTCTGCTAAGTGTTCTTTGTGATTTTGTTACAGATCTGTAGCTTGTCCAGTGTTTCCTGAGGCTTCACATGGTGTGTATCCAAACATGAATAATATTTTTCTGTGCTTGTCAGCTTTTGAGAGCTTCCTTCCTTGCTGAGCCTTCTGGCAACTTTATTATTAAACAATAAATAGTAATTGTTCCTCTCTTCTAGCCTTATCAACTAACACCATCTGAAAAGAACTACATTTCATTGTTTACTTGAAACTGTTTCCTCCACTTGTTCAAGCAAACTTTCAAAGGCTTGATCTCCTAACACTTCTGCATGCATTATTGAACTTTTTTCACATTCATTACATCTTTGCATGCACGTAATAATAATAATTTTTTGCAATTAGTATTAGGGCTTCGAAATTTAATCCATAATCAGCAGGTATTGGTATTCATTCTTTACTTTGTTAATCATTTAACTGATGTGAAAGCTTTTTATAACTTTTAATTAGATAATGAAAAACTAAGATGCAAATTATTTCTTTGTGTGTTACACATGTGAATGAATTTTAAATATGTCATAAATAACTAACTGATCACCAAGACTAGGTATCTGTCTTTTTCTGTCTTTCACAGAGGGCATAAATAGATAATTAAACTGGTATTTTTAAACTATGTTTAGAGCATCTTGTTAAAAAGAATAGTAAAATCATCATTCTGGATTAGAATCATACCTTTATTAATAAATATATTTTTTTTTTTGCTTATTGCATCTGAGTATTTACAGGATACATCACACATGAGTCAGAAATTTCAATCACTTTCTCTTTCCTTGATGTATGTCTTAGCTTTCCAAAGTCCACTACAGAAAAATCTGACTGTCTAATGCAATTTTGTTATACATTTCCACACCAAAGGTTTAAAGGGGTTGGCAATATTTGGAATGTGTTTGGCTGTGATGGATACAGATGAGCATTAACGAAAGGACTATAGGTATATCTGTATGTAGTGCACTAAATAGAGATTTTTGATACATCTGTCATTGAAGAAAGGAGTAAAACAGTGGAAACTGCACTTCCCGTTATATTTCACTCAATATCTAAACTAGCATGTTATGGATTTCTTTAAACATCTCTGCCATGAGCTCTATAGTTCACAGGCTATGCTGATGTAATCAAACTTAGAAACATACTATTGATCTTTACGAAGTAACATAGGAAGATTCCTAAATGCTTTAGGCTCTTTAAAACAGTTCAGTGGTAGGTTGGTTGGGTTTTTTTCCTGCATAAATTAGAGTGCTAAGGCTTCCAAACTGATATGAAGTGGCTGATCCTCTTCTGTGTACTTTGGGCAGAAAGCTTATACTGTTTCCAGAAGACCAAGAGTCTTAGTTTGAAAGTCAAAGGCCTGAGGAGTAAGTATGGAAAATAAAAATTTGCATTAACAATAAAAAAAAGGTGACTAATTACTCTTGACTTTTAAACACAGAGAACAGGTCAACAGAAAGAGTAAGCCTCTACAACAGTGAACAAACCTCTTGCAGAAGTTGTTAGTTTATTTTCTCTGATAATAACAGAGGAACTGAATTTCTATAAAAAGCATGTTTGTGACATTAAAAGCTAGCTAGCAGTGTTCCTGAGATGTGAATGACTTAATTTTTTCCCAGATAACTTTTAACATCCATTTCCAATTTTTTTTTTTCCTAATCTATGGTTACATTGCTATGTGAAACCCATTTACACAGCTTTTCACACAGGGCTGACAACAGTAGGTGGAAGCAGAGATTACTGACTCACTTAACATTCAAAGAGAGAAAGCATTTACCAAATGTGTTGCCATTGTGATCCCCAGGTTCATCACTTACATCACTGAAAGCTACAGAAAAAATTCAAATAGTTACATTATGGGGCAAACTGGTGTTGATACAATTAGGGATGTGTAAGCAGCAGTCATGGAATATTTCTGCTATTCAAATGGCCTTAACACAGACTTCATTTGTCAGTAGGTCTATTATCCAGCCTCAAAAATATTATATTGTCCTGGTTTCAGCTGGGATAGAGTAAATTTTCTTCTTAGTAGCTAGTACAGTGCTGTGTTTTGGCTATGATATGAGAACAATGTTGATAGCACACTGATGTTTTTAGTTGTTGCTAGGTCATGTTTATACTCAGTCAAGGACTTTTCAGTTCCTTGGGCCCTGCCAGTGAGAGAGCTGGAGGGGCACGGGAAACTGGGAGGGGACACAGCCAGGACAGGCGACCCGAACTAGCCAAAGGGATATTCCATGACATATGAAGTCATGCTGAGTATATAAACTGGGGGAAGAAGAAGGAACGGGGGGACATTTGGCCTTATGGCACTTGTCTTTCTGAGTAGCCATTACGCATGATGGAGCCCAGCTTCCCTGGGGATGCCCGAACACCTGCCTGCCCATGGGAAGTAGTGAATGCTTTCCTTTGCTTTGCTTGTGTGTGCAGCTTCTGCTTTACCTATTAAATTGTTCTTGTCTTAACCCCTGAGTTTTACATTCCTTTTTGATCCTCTTTCCCATTCCCCTCAGTGGGGGGAGAGAGCAAGTGGCTGCACGGTGCTTGGTTGCCAGCCGGGGCTAAACCACGACATAGATCTAGTACTGTTTCTTTGAAAATTTTATTTTTCTGGGATAAAACTGAAATACTAGTGAATGACTAAAAAAGTACTCCAGCAAAAAGAAAATGGTTTTGTTAATTTATTTAATCCTCAAATAGTCTTAATGATCTATTTTAATGCTTTTTGCGGTCTGGGGTCATGTAGGTTGTATGACCCTTGCTGGGATCTTTAAATATTCTCAGAATCACTGTTCTGTTCTCATTGAAGTCAACAGGAAAAAAATGCAGTGAAGCTTTTGGGAATTGGGCTATGTTAAGTAGTTTTGAATGTCATGACATCCTTCTCTGACACTAGTCATGAAAATAATTTTAGACTTGATGAAACAGAAATATATCTGTGTTTAACTTCATGGAAAGTGGAAGGGAGGGAGGGAGGAAAGAAGGAAGGAAGAAAAGAAGGAAGGAAGGGAGGGAGGGAGGGAGGAAGGGAGGGAGGAAGGAAGGGAGGAAGGGAGGGAGGAAGGAAGGAAGAAAGGAAGGAAGGGAGGGAGGAAAAACAACCCAAGAAAAAAAAAGAAGAAAAAACATGGAGAAAGGGAAGAAGCAGGTCTTCTGGTAGGACTTGTGACCCTGTGGAGGATCCACACTGGAGCAGTCTGTTCCTGAAGGACTGCACCCCATGGAAAAGACCGATGCTGGCCCACTTCCTGAAGAACTGCAGCTCATGGGAAGGACCCACACTGAAGCAGAGTAACAGTAGGAAGAAAGAGTGGCAGAGATGAAGTGTTATAAATGGACTGACACCCCCGTGATTCCCCACCACCCTGTGCCACTCAGGAGAAGGAGGTAGAAGTCATGAGTGGAGTTGAAGGAGGGGGTGGGGGTAAGGGGTTTTTTACTTTTCTGTTTATTTCTCGTTACCTATTCTCTTATTAATTGTCAGTAAGTTAATCTTCCCCAGATTGAGTCTGTTTTGCCCATGATGGTAAGTGGTGAGTGATCGCCCTCTCATTATGTCAACTCACAAGCTTTTCATCTTATCTTCTTCCCCTGTCTTGCGGGGGAGGTGGAATGATAGAGCAGCTTCATGGGCACGTGACATCCAACCAAGATTAATCTACTAAAGAAATTCAAATCACTTCAGACATCAAAAACGTACCAAAGTTAATTTTCCTGTAGTTTGTATTCTGTTCTCAGTCCAAACCAGTATTTTTTATGATTTCCACATTGATCATAATTCTTTCTTCAAAAAGATAAATTGTTTACTCTTTATATTACACAATGGTTTCTGTTTGTTTGTTTTAATCAGAGAACATTCAAAGTTTCCTCCATTTAAAGGCTGACAAAAGTAGGACTGCTTTTAGGTTTTTGCACAATTCTGTGGTCCGCATTGTAGTTCAGCAAAAACAAACTCAGAAGTAGTTCTGATCTGTGAAAAATATTTGCCTGTTTCCACTCTGTTATGATCCCTCTATATTCTATCCAAAGTGACTAAAAATTAGTTCACTAACTAGATACAGACACAAACTCATCAGCTATTATATAAATCCTGAGGCGATTGAAAGAATGTAGCTTTCAATTCAATTATCAGTTGCATGTATCTAATTCTGCACACTATTTGTATCTCTTCCTACCATTCTTGTTCCTAAAGAGACAAATTGGTCTAGTTGAAGATGAAGTGGTTTTATACAACTTAGAAAATAATAAAAAAAAAGGTGACAATTGTCAATCTCACAGTAAAAAAGCCTATATTATCTTGTGCTATTGCAACCCTGTAATATGTCTCATAAATCAAATGCTATTTTTGGGGTGTGTTGCATTATAACTTTTATTGTTGAACACATATGTATAGATTTAATTTTATTTTTACTTTGTATATTAAAAAAAAAAAAAGGGTTGCTTTACTTGTAGTGTCTTTTCATTTTGACCTTGCTCAGGACCTGCAGCTTTGTTTCTTTATTTTAATCATCCAGTGGTTGCTTAAGGGGTCACTTTTCCTAGTTTCCTTGTTAATGTAAAGAATAAGATTCCTAATTAATGTAAAGAATAAGATTCCTAACATAGAGTGGGAATGAAAGGGGGAAAAGCCCTGAGGGGAATGATAAGAGAGGGATATGACATAAGCAAAATTACTCATTTTTTTAATCTGTTGTGTAACAGTTGACTAGTTTCACCCAAAGCTCATAAATATTCTTTATGCCTCCTGGCTCTAACTCTGAGTAAAAGCTGGAATATAGCATGAAGAATATACATAAACTGTATATATGTCTCATCTAGAACAAATGGTTATGTGTACAGTTTATCTACCAAGTGGAGTCCCATTCTGGTGCCATGCAATTAGTACACTAGCACAGAGAGCATTTGAGATGTATTGCTAATTGATTGATAATAACCTGCTGGGAACATAACCAAGACAGACACTAAATTGCAAAGCTAGTTACCAGAAGAGGCAGAGAAAGTGATTTAAAGGTTTTAATCAGAATTCTGCATACAGCTTTCTTCCTCTCTGTGTAATATATCTATAAATCATACAGTATCAAGATATTTGTGTCCATAATGTAAATTCCATAATGTAAAGTTTTATATTACAAGCTCTTTGAAGTTTAGCCCACTTAGGACTATGCTTAGTAACCTAAAGAGGCAGTTATGTATATATATAGAAAACAATACACTTTAAGTAGAATTCAGACAGTCAGAAAGTCTGTTCAGAAGGACATTGATAAGTGAGATCACCAAATTCTGTAGGCAGAAATAATTAATTGAATATGATAAAGACAAAGAATCACAATAGTTCTGAAATAATTTATAATTGTCTTTTGAAGTTTAAGGGTACGGTCAGAGTAAGGACAGAATTCTTCTCATGCATTTAAAGCTACCACTAACCCTCAAGCTTTTGCTGTTGAAACATATTCTCATATCTCTAATGCCTTTAAAAGAATAATAAAGTGTCTGTAAAGGGCACCAGATATCCGTGACTTGAAGTAGATGATAATTATTGCCTACCTGCAGAAATTCTTTTCATGTAATAAGGTGATTATAGCCCTTTGAACATGTTGATTTTCCAAAGTGCAAGAATCAGCTCTAGGGAGGTGAAGAAATAATAGAATTGGTTGGAGACAGTTGAGACTTTTGTTCTGGTCCTGCCAAGTATAATAACATAATAAAAGTGGGGAAGGGGACTAGCAGAGAGAAAAAGAGAGAAAGAGAGTGGGGCAGAGAGAGATATAATGATCTTTCATAAGACACAGTTATGCCAAATGTCAGATATTTGAAGAAATTTTGAGAAAGATATCTTTTTGGAAAACTGACAATTTAACTAACCTGGCACTGCTGAGAATAGAGGGACATCCACTTCAAATGCTTTTTATTCCCATTCACTTATATGGTTGAATTATTTTGAGTCAGACAACTCCAGAAACAACCTTTTGAGAAACCTGAACCAACCTTTTGAGAAGTTCATGACACCGGCTAAGGAAGCGGCCTAAGCAGAAAACCCAGAAATCATGAATGTAAGACCTGACCAGGAAATTTTAAAGGTATTTGTTCAATAAATTGGAGAGCAATGTAAGCTGGGCAGTCTGGGAGTGACTTACTAAGAGGTTCAGATAGACTGTATGGGAAAAAGTTGGACAATTAACTGAAAGGCTTTTAAGATTACAATAATTCAAGGGAGATACTCACAATCTAGAGGGAAGCCAGACACTAAAGAGTGCTGCCATCCTGACACAAGATTTCATGAAACTTGTTTATTCTCTGCAATCATTATAGACTGATCCAATTAGCAATATCTATTACAAAATTGCTTTTTCATAACATTTATGCTCAACTCTAAATGTCCATGTTTGAACACCCTACTGTGTCAATGCTTTCCAATACAAAAAATGCCACTTAATTTAAAAAAAAAAACAACAAAAAAAACCCCAAATAAAACCCCCATGTTCTATGCTGAAGAAGAGTTTTTACATTTTAGATTCTTTACAGCTCTCAGGTTTTTTTCATTTTTTTTCCCTATTTCCTCATTTTAACCACAGAAGTTGTGGTAAAGCTCTGTTAGAAATAAATATACATACACTTAGGGTACCAAAGGAAGGGAAAATAAGGGATCCTAATTCTAAGCAAGACCCTTCAGCTTGAAAAAGAAAGATGTGAGTCATTGTTCATGCTGCATAGTTAATTTATCCTATTTATACTGAATATTTATAAACACCGTGTTTAAATAAACAAACAAGTCACAAAGAAAGGGTAGAAATTCCTCTGCTAATATTGGGGCAGTGTTTCCCCTAACTTTGTGTCACGCTCACTGTAAAAGCCAAGTTTCTTCTTGCATCCTTGTCCACTGACTAGTATTTCTGGAATTCAGTGGTCCACCTTTCATAGGAAAATGAAGTATTATCCTTCTTAGACAACTCCGTGACCTGGGATTTATGGTGGTTTGGGGAGATTTCAGTGTTCCCATGTTCCCCTTCAGCCTGAAAATAATACATTAGGTTTAAAGCTCTAATACATTACGAATTGCATAAAAGACATTCATCAAACATTTTTGAAAGGGTGATAACTATCCATCTAACCACCTGTGAGCACGTGGAATCAGATATCTCAGGGGAATTTAGGGTAGGGTAGCCACAAGAAAGACACATACCTCTCAATGGCATATAATTATCGAGTGAGATGGGTATAGCATGTAGATAGCAATTTCTCTTTCAAGACTGATAATCTACAACAATTATACCCTTCACACACAACAATCAGAGCCTCATGCCCTCCAGTTCAGCTGTGACCAGCAACATGGACTCAGGGGAGAGGACACTCTCCAGCTATTATTCAACAAGTCGGGTGGTGCAGAAGTTCTACCATTGGCTTAATAAACTACAGGGTGTTGAATGCCCATATTGCATATTCCACATAATCAGGCACTATTGTCTTCACTGCTTATTGCTTTTCTAACTTAGATAGTTAAATGCAGATTATATCATTGATCACATCAGTTGAGGTCAACTTACTTCATTTTCTCCATACCTAAAAGCCTCTTAGAAAGTGCTACTGGGATTCCTATTACTCACTGCTTTCACGCCAAATTTTATGTCACAAGGAAGTAAAGTTGTTAACAGGCCACCTGTGCTTGCTTGTTTGATATTGGTTTCCCCCGCCCCCCCCCAAACATAGCTAAACCATTAGTGCCATGCAGTTAGGGTCCAGAACTCACTGACTGTGCTTTGAGGTAGGCCTCCTCATAAGTATCTTTGTTTGGTTTGTGTTTTCAGTGCACACCAGAATCATCTAAAGAATTCAAGCTGGAGAGATGTCGAGAAGGTCTCACTTATTTGACCAGTATTCCAGGCAGGCTTTAGTCTGTGACAATATGGGATTTGAATTGCTCTCTGGATGCCTATCTGCTTCTGTCATCTACAGAAAATGCATGTTGTCAGCGGGTGGGTTCAGCAAAATGTCTATTATTCAGCAGTATGAATGTAAATTCTTACATGTAGCCTTGAATCAAACATCTAAAACCCAAGGAAATACTGTTCTAACATACAGTTTTTCTGGATTGCTCTTGAAATGCTTCAGTTTCTTCTTGCTGGGGCCCCATGTAACTGTGCCTACTTTCCAAAGGCCACTGAATGCTGGCCAGTATTCCCATGTCTTATGATAAAGTAGCATTGCACTTCAGTTTAGGCTTTGTTCATGTGTACACTGCTACGGGGAACCTAATTTAGGCTATCTATCTGGGCTGCTTTCTTTAACCCCAGTTTAGAAAAAAAATTGCAACCCCTGTGATGGCATTTAATGGTGGTCTGGAACCTCTGTGTTTAGTTTCCAGAAATACCTATTATCTTTAAATAAGTGATGACAGTAACTCAGATCCAGACTAATTTGATGTCAGAATATAACAGAGTTCTGAGAAGACATTCTTTAACCCTATAAGCTATTTTCTCAACTCCTTTAGCTATTTGCTAAAATAGCTCAAGGAAAGTAAAACAGTCCTAAACCATTTAGTCTCAAGTAATCCAGAGATATTCATGGCTAGAGTTACAGTAACTAGAGTGAACATACTAAATAGTAGTTACCATTGTAGAATCTTATCTAGCAGTCTCTTGGAAATAATAATGCTAAAAAGCATATTATGACTCTTTGCTTAACTTAAAAAATAGACAAGAAAATGAAAAAGACATTTTCTGTCTCTTTGGTACAAAAGAGATTGCTATTTATCATAAATAACGATAATCAGTATTCAGTACCCAGAGAAATGAAATCTCCATATACTTGAGATATATAGTAGGAAGAAAAAAGAAATGTAAGTTATTATTTTGGAATGAATGCTACACTTTAGAACACATTAGAACAGACTCATGGGAGACATGTAGTTAAAGAAACAACCCACTCTCCCCAAAAATCATAAAGACTAGAGAAAATAATCGTAACTTCAACGTACACGGGCTATTTCAGCAAATCAGATACAATCCAAAGGTTAGATTCAAATATTGAATTAAAAAAAACAAATTATATCTGAAATAACTATATTACTTAATACTTAATATACATAAAACTTTATTGATTTGTAGTTTAGAGGTCAGAGAAGTCTCCACTTCAAAGAACCAACTAACTACAAGAACTAATCAATGCATAGTTATCAGAAACAAGAAAATTGTTGCAACGAAATTTGTGGAATATACCTGGAATAATTTTACAGGTAGGAGATAAGATTCTGGCTCTGACCATCTATGATTGTTCTTAGAATGTGTGAATGAAAGCTCAAAAGGCTTTTAGGTTTCCGTATCCATCTCTGTCATGTCCCCCCTTCCCCTCCCCTGTCGTCATCAGTGTCCTCCCCCCCTTCTCTGCTTTTTGTTTTTGATCCATCACATGCATTGGGATAAATTTTGTCTTTTCTTTGTTTCCATGAAACAATGTGAATTTGAGATGATAAGGCTGAAGAAGAATAAACAAACTATGCTAAATGAGGTTAGCAAGGTACAACAGAGACATGAAGGTTTTATATGAATTCCAAAAGCAAGAAAATCAGTAATAGAAAGAAACAGTTTTAGCTACTTAAACATATTTCTGAGCTAAAGCTAACTGTAGTCACCAATGAAAAGTTAGCTGGTGTTTTAGATAACTTTAATAAAGCATTTAAAAAAATATTAATATGAATAAGGATACATACAATGGAATATATATTTCTTTAATTCTTAAATTACCCAATGTGAATAAAAACAAGAATATTGAACTAATGAAAGACAACATATGGAATTAACCTACTGAATTCATTATCATAGTATAAGATATCTTTCAAATTCTAAGAGCAATATTTTTAAAATGGGGTGAATTTTCATGATTAATAATAAAATATTTTTATATTACTGGAAAAAAGTGATGGAAATTTGATTTGCAACAGTGTATTTCAAGCAATATTTTAACCTTTACAAAAATAAAATTTTATTCTAAGTTGATGCTTCTTCTCACATACATTAGTTTCTTTTACCCTTTTCTCAAACTATTTAACATTCTCTTATCTTTGAGGAATAATTTTGAACTAGACAGATTAATAATCTGATGGATCGACGCAACTTCTAGGTTTTTGTGGGCTTTCTGTCTTCAGAAACCTTTCTTTAAGGACCTTTTTTCCCTTATCCTTATAAAAAAATAGCAGTTGTTAGTTTTTTCCCCTAGAAAAGCCAACAAACAAAAACTAAAAAAAAAGAGTTAAATTTGTTTTGGAAGTAGACATTGTTTTTTGTAAAGGTAAGCATTCAAGTAAAGAACACTCTAGCCAATATGATTTTGCAAGCTAGACATATTTGTGCCAGGAATTCATTAAGTTTATACTTACAATGGGTTTAGCACTGAGTCTATCACCTTCAAAATTGTTAAGTTGATTTCCAAGGTTGAAGTGATTTAATTCCTCTACTGTATTTTAGCATGTGCAATATACTGGGCCTAAGACCTGTCATATTCAATGAAATATGTTTCTGACCTGGCAAAATTAAAAAGGGAGCTTTTTCTGCAGTCAAGAAATAATTAAAAAAAAAAAAAAAAAAAAGAAAAATAATTTGGTCTGGTTGGTGAGATAGTATTCATGTCATAGGACCTGGCAAAGCTCTAAAAGACTATAAGAGAATTTCTGGTGTACCTGAAAGGAATAGTGAAGATACTATTGACTTTAGCGGGGCCAAGATAGTCCCTCCTACTAAAGAAATAACTCTAGACTATGAGTGGTCAAGGTTTTGATCACTGTAAATAACATAATTTTTAAGTCAAATATGTTTAATGCAAGCCATTTCATTACTTGTTTGTAAATGATTGTGTTGTTTTCTGATTATTAAAGAAAAACAAAATAGAAAATTACAATTTTTTTCAAGCCCCTAACATTTACTCTTCCCAATACAGATGGACATAAAGGACCACGTGATCATAACTAACAAACATAATAATATAATTTTTTATATTTATTATAAAACTATTTTTCCATACTTTAACATGTTTTTTAGAAGACAAATATAGAGTTGACAGTCATGATATCTGTTGTGCAGATCTGTCCTCAGAGAAAAAATTCAGCCCTTCAGGAAGCATTGGTGCTTAAATAACAGGTGTCACAGTCACCTTTTTTTTTTTTTTTTTTTAAAGAGAATAAAAAGAATTTCAGCTGAGTCTGAATAAAGGTATTCTTCATTTACCTTTTCAATTCAACTGTATTTCTTCTGATATGCATTTTTTCTTGAACTCAGAACCTTCAGCTTTCTTGTATATAGAATTTTTTTTCTAAATACTCTAACATTTAATTTGCACCTTCCCTAGAAATGCTAGAAAGCTATTTCATGAAAGCCTAGCTACTATGCATGACTACTATTTCTTATCTCCTCCTATGGAAATTACAGGAAAAACTGATTTTGCATGTTCAAAATAAACTGTTAGGAAAATAAAAAGTTAATTTTTTTAAACAAAATATTGGAAAATATATGCATTTTACAGAAAAGCTGAAATAAATTTTTTTTCTGAAATTATATACAGCAAATGTATACTATCAATCAGCTGCATTTCCTTTCTGAAGGGGAACTACATAATAACAATCCATTTATAGATCTATTCTATAGCAGCACTCTTCAAACTAGCCAGCTGCAACAAGGTCTTTTTACCACCTCATACCAACACACTCTTCATGCCAGTCCCTCTGTTGCTTTCTCCTCATCTTGCCTCATCCAGGGCAGGCTCACTCTCTCTGCTTCCTCCTCTCTCTTCCTTGGCTACTCTCTCTTCACTGACTGCCCAACCACTTAACAGAACCAGCCACAGCTGCACCTTGTCTACATCAGCCAACCCCCCATCCCTGAAGCCAGCCCACAGCTGTATATTATCACAGCTTCATTTCTCTGCACTGTTCTTTATGTGCACGAAACAAAAAACTATATGTATTATGAGTCACATTTTTTATTATTTTACTGTGAAAAATAAGTTTTTACTCCATTTGTTTCTCAGCTTACACAGTAGCACAAAACAGTGGGATAGCTGAGATGAATCCCAATCTGGCACATGACTGGTAGTTGGCAGAATCCCACTTGCAGAAGCAATACATTCATAAAACTAGCCCGTGTTTACAGAATTCATTGAAGCTATAGAAGTACTACTCAGGACTGAAACTTTCTTGCAGCATCTTCATTGTCATTAAGAAAAAAATCGTTTGACTTCTGAATTCTGTTCTAAAAAAAGGACATTGGACATGATGACTATGAGCAATATAACACTTGCAGTTTTGACTTTGTTAAATCAAGAAAACTTCACTGCAATAAATTGAAGAGCAGAAAGTGTAAAAACAAAATTCACAAAATACTTGTTGAATAATAGGATACCTAACCTAAACAACAGGAAGCAACAAAGCTTTATTATTTTTGCTCCTGGGTCAGGAACACTATCTCCAGCAGAGAGTCAGTGTCTTAACTTGAGACTAGGATACAGTCTGAAATCACCTCCTAAGTTTAGACTTCTTTTACTACCACATTATTTTTTCATTTATTATTTTTACATTGTAATGATCAATCCCTGCCTCATTTTCAACAGATGATACAAATTCTTTTAAACGTATTGTTTCCAGATGAACTGATGAACAGTAATGAATTCTGAAGTCTTGGCATACATGGGATCATCAAGAGACATTTAAGAGCAGCAAAATGCAGGCTCTAAACAGTTTTATATATCTAAAAATCCATCCATTATCTCTCATTCATACATTTTGCACCCTGGTTTTAATACTGATTTCTCTGAGAAACCTTCTTTTTATATATAGGATCTAATTTTTACCAGGCAGACATCAATAGAATCTTTTGTGTACTTGAGTAATATAGAACAGCTTCCAAATGATTTATATATGAGCTAAATATTGTGAATGGTGAGCAGAAATGTGATCTTGGAAATTACTCCTGCCTCATACAAAAGTGGAATCATGCTGACAAACAAAAATCCATCAATACCAAAGGGTAAAAATCAAGAGATTCTTGGCTTTTTTCCACAGCACAGTAAGTTCTGCATTCCTCTGTGATGATGAGTACCACCAAACTCAAATAAAATCAACGGGAACAGAAAGTACTCAGACATACATAGAACACATCTTTTCATACTGAGGTTTTTTCTTTTTTTCTAGGTAAAAGTCACAATTTGTGCAAGTCTTTGGTTTGAAATAATTGAAATGTTTCAAAATTTTAAAATACCTTTCACAATTACCACTTAGGAAATACGAAGTCTGAATTTCACTTTGTTCATGTTTTATCAGATCTGTGGTACCATCAAATCTGTAATTCACATTTTTTTAAGTTATTGAGGAGTAACAGAAGAATAACAAGAACAAGGAAATGCTATTGACAGTGCTATGCACCTTATCAATCAACACCTATAAATCAGTGTCATTACTGTGATACTCAAATCTTATGCTGAGTGAATAAAAACTCAACTCACATATACACATATAAGATTATGTAATTTCCATTTTTTTTTGGATTCTTAATTTACCATTTTGTTAATAATCTTAAACAGATAACATTTTACACTAATGCATTTTTTTAATCCTCCAGTAAACAGGTTATACTTCCATATATATATACACACAGACATAAAATTTCATTCCAAGAAGATGACTTGATGTATGGAATATCAATCAATTTCCTAAAGTAATTAATTATGCCTTTCTTTTACTGAGGCTTTTTCAACTTTATCTGAGATCTGCAAAAGTGGAAAAAAAACCCAGAGTATAAACAAATTGGTGGGCTCAGTACAGCAGAATCCAATAATCTTAGAGGTTTTATGGTATAATGTTCCAGTTACAAAAAAAAAAAAAAAAAAAAAAAAAAATTACAATAATATTACTGCATTATTCTTAAATAAATTATAATTTGATATAAAACATAAGAAAGGATATAGAATCCACGAAATATTTTTTTCATCAACTCAAAAAGATTTCGTGAAGGATTGGAAAGATTTCATTTTCAAGCTCAGAATGATTTCATCAGCCACTCAGCCACTTCAGTTTATTATTCATATGACATTTTGCTCCAGTTTTTTTATTTTCCTGATTCTTTCTCTTACTGGTGTTTATTGTCTTAATAACCTTACCTTTCTGCTGTCCTTTCTACTGTGCAATGAGAAAGGGTAATTAAATATTAAAACATTCAGTATTGGACTTCTGGTACTGTGTCCAAAAGTTTAATTTATTAACATCTCAATAAAAGGATTGCAAGCCCAAGAAGTATATTGACATTTTCAACCCCAAAATAGCTAGCATTTTTACATCATAAATATAATAGAAAAGAATATATTTTTTGGTTTTGGTTTGTTGTTGTTGTTGTTATTATTGCTATTGTTGTTATTACAGTTATTATCATTATTGCTATTGTTATCATTAATACATATTATTGTATACTCTAGTTTGGTAACTACTACTACTACTATAGACAGAGGTACTTTACCTAAGTGTATGGAATTGCCTTTCTTTTGTTTACAACAGACATATGTATTCCAGAGAACAAATGAAATTCAAAGGACTTAATTCCCAAGTTTTTTCTTGCCACTCTACTGCTTGAAGAATTTGGCACGTTCATCTGGCCCCTTGCTGACTATTATCATTGTCTTTTTTTTTTTTTTTTTCTGAGTTGCCATAGCCACTAATTTTTAAGCACTAGCCTTTGCATTACCTATCTCAACTTTGATGCCATCAACTGGCTTTGCACATCCTGAAGTAAAATTTTAAAATTTTGACTGTCTCTCATAGTACACTGAAAATTTTTTAAATACGATGTTGAAGATTACACTTCCAAATACTGTACTCAGACAGAGTTTGAACAGGTTATTCAGAAACCTCTGCTGTTAGACTGAGCCAGCTGGAACCAGCACAGTAAAATAGAGATTTTCCAAATGTCTTAGGCAACAAATGATTACTGAAAATCCAGATGAGACCACAGCTTTATAATCTTGATTCTGCTTATGCAAAAAGTGATATATTTTTTTATTCTTATTTTCCAGGATGCAGAGGTAAGTATAAAGCTATTGTTTTCTTCTAAATTTCTGTTTCCGATTTAATTGAAAGAAGCAGAATTATTTTTTTCATAAATTACTTGGGGAAGAAAAATGCTATTTGTTTGTATTCCCTTCATGGATTGACTGCTTTTGTCCCTTAGTAAAAAACTTAATGATAGTTGAGTCTCTGACCCACTCATTTCCTTCTTTAGTGTTTATTTCAACAGCTCTTCAGCAACAAAGATGGTGCTTTTTTAAGACAGTTGTAATGACTTCTTCTTATTTTTTCTAAAGCTGGGCCCTTTCACTATTTCTGGCTGAATACTTCAATGTTACAACAAATTACTAGAGCAAAACGGAATGAAAAGAATACTTGTTTTCTTAGGTTGATCCCTACAGAAGATAACAGCAGGCTAACATGCACGTATTGTCTACAGGAAAAAACTATTTGAATTTAAATCTCTAGAAGTGTTTCAAGGTGAAATTATTTTATATTTTTCTTTTCAAGAGGATAGATTTGTTTTGACTACTAACAGCTACACTGTTTACTATGCTGAATCAGGCAGCAAAATCACTGAATTCTGTGTGATTTTTGCTACCTTTTTTTGTGTTACCAGGAGAAACCATCTAATTCATGGTGTGGGGGAATTATAGGTCTTTAAAAATATACCTAGAAGTGATTGCAGAAGGTCATCTGCTTCAGTTTTTGTTTTAGAAAACATCTACATTCTCTGTTTCTCTTCCAGTGATACGTAGATTCCACAGTTTTCACAGCATGGGGGGTTGACCCTGGCTGGATGCCAGGTGCCCACCAAAGCCACTCTATCCCTGCCCTCGTCAACTGGACAGGGGAGAGAAAATGTAATGAAAGGCTCGTGGGTCAATATAAGGACAGGGAGATCACTCAGCAATTACTGTCACAGGCAAACCAGACTTGACTTGGAGAAAGTAATTTATTATCATTAAAATCAGAAAAAAAACATCTTTCACCCACCCCTCCTTTCTTCCACTCCTTAATTTAATTCTTGATTCTCTACCTTCTCCCCCTGAATGGTGCAGGGGAATGGAGAATGGGGGTTACAGTCAGTTCATCATGCTGTCTCTGCTGCTCCTTCATCCTCACACTCTGCCCCTGCTCCAATATGGGGTCCCTCCCATGGGAGACAGTCCTCCATAAAATTCTCCTATGTGAGTCTTTCCCATGGGCTGCAGTTCTCCACAAACTGCTCCAGTGTGGGATTCTTCCATGGGGTGCAGTCCTTCAGGAACAGACTGCTCCAGCATGGGTCTCTCATGGAATCACAAGTCCTTCCAGCAAACCTGTTTCAGCATGGGCTCTTCTCTCTACTGGTCTGCAAGTCCTGCTAGGAAATCTGCTCCAGTGCAGACTTCCCATGGGGTCACAGCCTTCTTCAGGGACCCACCTGTTCCAGCGTGGGGTGCTCCATATCTTCAGGTGGGTATCTGCTCCACTGTTAACCTCCATGGGCTGAGGGGCACAGCCTGCCTCACTGTGGGAATTTTTTTGTCCTCTTCTTAATATGCTATCACAGAGGTGCTACCACTGTTGCTGATTAGCTTGGCCTTGGCCAGTGGTGGGTCTGTCTTGGAGCTGGCTGGCATTGGCTCCATTGCAAATGGGGGAAGCTTCTGGCATCTTCTCACAGAAGCCACCCCCGTAGCCCCCCTGCTACCAAAACCTTGCCATGCAAACCCACTACAAACATGCATTCCGCTTCACCAGTATTCTAGCGTAATGATTGTATTCATTTCCTTCTAAAATTTATTGAATGACTTTTTTTTCTGCAATTTAAACATGTGATAATTCATTTACTGTCTTCCCTTTTCTTATCTTGTTTTATCCTACCTTGTCCTATCCTGTCCCTCATCAAACAGAGAACAGACAAGGCTAATACATCTTTGCAACTTACTGCATAACTGAAAACTATTTTCATACTGCCATCCCCTCCTCATGCTCTACTGACTAACCAAATCATTCAATCACAGGTAAAAGATGGTGATAATGTCCATTAATCTCTTTTGACCTACTTTCAGTTGGCACATTCCTTTCATGAACTGAGAAGTTCAACAGAAAAAAATATTGAGGTTGAGTACAGACTTTTCTGTACCTTTTTCAAAGGATGTCCGTACTTCTGAGAGATATATGTTCTGACTATCAGTACAGCCATTTTCAGTAATCTCACTAGAAATGTTTCAAGAACATTAAGGTTTATCCTTACCAGCCATTTTTTCATTCCTGTATGCAAACAGAAGAGAGATTTTCCTGAAAGTTAGTCAATCACTGATTTTTTTTGTTCATTCACTGCTTTAGTTCTTGTTTCTTTCAGAAGTTTCAAATGTGTTTCATGATTGTTCTTCCAGCTGTGAAGTATTCAACCTATCTGCTGATAGTTAAAGACCCCTTATCATTTATGCACACCATACATAAATTCCAAAATTCACATCTCCTGATGTGAAGAATTAATATTTATAGGCTTTTTCCTGAAAGGTGCTGAACATTTACAGTTATGATTTATTTCTCTTTCAGTGAGTATTGGTGATACTCAAAATGCAGCAGGAGATCTTAAGCCTTTTCACGATTATGTTGATTTTCCTTAAGGAGGACGCAGCTGGTCAGACTGGAGAGCACTGATCAATGTGAAACTGTAAGATAATATTTTTTTTTAGTCCAGAAAGATCCAAGACTATCATAGAATCAGAATAAATAAAATTTATGTAAAGGTTAAGTGCAATTAATATTGTTTTTATTCTTATTATTTTATGTAGAAAAGCTTTTTTATTTTCTTTCTGTTATTCAATTCTTTTTAATAACTTCTTCTGTCACTGGTACAGGGTTTTAATTGGAATGGTACATTTCTAGTAGTAATTTCTGACTTTCATCTAACTGTAAACTATCTTCCCAAACTTAAATTTTATCATTTTCCAAACTTTATATATCTCGTGCATAGCTGGCATGGTCCTAACTTCAGTACTGTTCAGGTTATAATTAATTGTAGACTAGAATATATTTAAAGAACAACCCTGAAAATTTTGCCCTTTATTTCTCATATTCACCTTTCTACTTCCTTTTTATTTTAATCTTTTAAATTTATTTTTGCTTCTTCATACTGTTATTTAGGACACCGTATTTTCTTGCAAAGTTAATTTTTTCAAAGAAATTTCCAAACTTCTATAAAAATCACATTTTTGTAAAATTTTAATTGCTTATGAATAAACCACAATATTCATGCTGTTGTAGCTTTTCAGTACAATCTGTCACTAAAATCATGCAGGCTCTTTAGGACTTTGGGATTTCATGTTGCAGTGTTACTCTGTCTGACACAAGACAAGTTGCATGTGTGACCAGTAAGCATACCTCTGTTTCATAAGGGCCATTGTAGGACTTTGTTTGCAACATCTCTCATTTTGTGCACTGTATCAATATGGAAAGCCAAAGGCTGCGAACAGCTAAGTCAGTTTGGTTAACATTGCACTTAAGCATCCTTTTTCGGCTGAAAGCACGAAAATTGAATATACAAAGTATTTGAAAAATAGTCTTTCCTGTACTATTCAACCATGTACAATTCCAGACTCAGTAGCCACATGCTGAAACAGCATTTTTTATTACTGCCTGAAACATGACATTTATTACAAGCTTCGGTAGTAGAAGAGGTGGCAGATGCCTGTATTCAATTTGTCATTTGTTTCTCAAGGTTAACAGAACAAGGACAGGCAGCCATTTACATACTTCACTTATAAAATAGCTCATAGCATACATTTCTCAGTACATTCTGGGAGCCAGAGGTCCATCCCACTCCACTTTTGTAAGATGAAAGAGCTGCAGATATTTCTAGAAAATCATTCTTTGTCTCAGGCAGAAGCTTTCGATAAGTGCTTTCATATCAGACTGGCAAGTAATATGCCACTTTTAGCAGAACCGTCAGGCCTTTTGTTTGTTTGTTTGAAGAAACCATAAGAAGTTCAACAAAGAAACTTAGAACTTCTCTTACTCAGGAGAATGGAGGTCAACCAGCTATATCCTGTCTCAAGAGCTGCAAAATTTCAACCAAGGTAAAATATTTTTGCAGTCAAAGATGCAGCTGATTGTAGAGCTATTCCAAATCCTATTCCTAAACTGAAGTTGCTCTACACTCATGTGCTTTCCCCAGATGCTATTTTTTATCAGTACTCAAACTAAAGAGTTCAAACTGGATTTATTCAGACTGGTAGTGGGAAACCATCTGCTGTAGTTAGTGAGCATTGCAATACAACATAAATTTATCTGGAACAATTCAGCAAAGCAATTCACTTAGAGCACTGGCAATCCAACCAACAGTGATAACTGCCAGCAAATGAATATAAGGCATTGATCTACTTTCATTACAATTTGATACTAGAAAGAAAAAAAAGGGGAAAATAAAAAAAGAGGGTGAGTGGCTATACAAAGAGAATCACTACAATTTGTATCTACCTCTAACAAAATACCTAAATTCTCCTTTTACAGGATTAAAATATTCTTGTCACAAAGCTGGAAGACCTTCCAGTTGTGGAATAATATTACGAAACTGCACCAATGTCACTTAAAGTTTTTATCTTCAATATTCCTTACAGACAAATTTCTAAGTGTAAAAGTACTATCTGTAAATATACAGATAAACACCTGTACACAGATTGTACATTAGCACCCAATAAAAGTTGTGCAAACACAGTAAAAAGTGTACTGCTAGAGAACTTTTAGTAATTGTTGAAGTGACAAATCTGAAATGGAATAAAACACAAAAATACTTTTCACTTGCAAGAAATAAGACTCTTCCTCCCTTACTGACAATCCATGACTACAGATATGTTTTGAAACAAGAAAATGGAGAAAAAGATCAATTATTTTAGTAGATTTAAATAACATTTTAAATTATTTTCCATTGTATTTGATAAAAAATGAAATTCAAAGCAGAATACATTCAACTTTTTAAAAAACTTGCAATAAAATACTTCTATCTCAAAGAAAACAATTTCAGGAATTAAACTAATGCAACAACAAATAAGTGCGGTGTCTTTTTGTTTTCCTTGAGAAATACTACAGCTTCTTTCTCTTTGTTAATGTGTAAAGACAATTTTCTTTACAAAATAATGGTTAACTTTATTTCTTACAAAAAAACCCCAACACACCAACAGAAAAACACAAAAACTTTTAGTCCATGTATAATTATGTGGCTGTGTTTGTCTGCAATTATCTTTGATAGATTCAATAAAATTTCTGAAATGAGTGCATATTCCAAAATGCTTATGTACCTACAAGTAGAAAACAGATAAAGCTTTTCTCAATAGAATAAGGCTTGATTTTTCCCAAGAAAAACATTAATGATTTATTTCTTTTTAATCTTTTGCTTCGTTGATTACAATGAAACACTCCATATATTGCCATTTGGGTGACGACACAATGGTAATGAAAAAAGAAGCAGCAGAATAATCTGACATAGTCTTCAAGGTTATTGACTAAGATTGACTAATACTTAACTATATAAAATTATTGCTTATTGAAATTTGGTTTTTTAGAGGTAGAGGTAAAACTCAAGACACTCACTAAACCATTATTTTTGGAAGAATAATGAGTAGGTTTATAGTTAGCAGATGGATTTGTTATAGAACAGGAGAGAACTGATTTCAACAATTTTTGAACAACTTGAACAGTATCAAACGAAGTCTGGATTGTGGAGAAAGGAAAAATAATAAAGCCATGGTGGGAATATGGCCATGCAGAGAGATTAACAATGTAAAGATAAGCAGAATAACAAGTGATGCAGGAAGGAAAAGACAAAAAAATGACAATAAGATGAGAAGAAAAAAGTAAAGTGAGCAAATTAAAAATTAATAGTAAATATGAGGCTGCTGAAAAGAAGAGTTATCTGCCTCTTTAACTAGAAAGTGCCTTTTTTTCACAGAATCATAGAGTTGTTTAGGTTGGAAAAGACCTTTGAGATCATCAAGCCCAACTGTTAACCCAGGGCTGCCAAGTCCACCACTAAACCATGTCCCTCAGCACCACATCAATGCATTTTTTAAACACTTCCAGGGATGCTGATTCCATCACCTCCCTGGGCAGCCTGTTCCAATGCTTGACGGCCCTTTCAGTGAAGAAATTTTTCCTAACAGCCAATCTAAACCTCACTTGCTGTAACTTGAGGCCTTTTCCTCTTGTCCTGTTGCTTCTAATCTGAGAGAAGAGACCTACCCCCACCTGCCTACAACCTCCTTTCAGGTAGTTGTAGAAAGCAATAAAATCCACCCTGAGCCTTCTCATCTCCAAGTTAGACCATCCCGCTTCCCATCAAAGCTCCTCATAAGACGTGTTCTCCAGACCCTTCACCAGCTCCGTTGCCCTCCTCTGGACACACTCCTTTCTAGTGTAAAGAAATCCTGTTCAGGATTAGGTATTAAACCTGAGGGACTTTATGGAATTGGCATCCCTTCCCTCAAGCATATTGACCTGCACAACTCAGCTTGGTGTTTCTGGCAAGCTTGCTGAGGGTGCACTCAATTCCAGTGTTCAAGTCACCAAAAAAGATATTGAATAACGCAGGACACAATATTGACCTGTTAGAAATGCACTTGTCACTGGTGTCTACTTTTCTCTGGTATTCACTAAAAATTAATAAAAAAGTATTGTAGGTAGATAGAGATATTATTAATTATTCAGATCATTTTACTGAAAAGCAAAGAAACAGGGGAGACCTAGCGAGTATATTTACCTCCCATGTTTATTGAACTAATTAGTTTTGTTTCTCAAAAAAAAACAAAACACCACATTATCAAGCTAAAATATTGTCCTGGGTTTGCTTTGAATAGTTAATTTTCATCTTAGTAGTCAGTGTAGTGCTGTATGTTTGATTCAGTGTGAGATCAATGTTGATAGCACACAGATGTTTTCAGTTGTTGGTAAGTAATATTTATACTAAGTCAAGGACTTTTCAATTTCTCAGGCCCTGCCAGCGAGAGGGCTGGAGGGGCATGGGAAATTGGGAGGGGACACAGCCAGGACAGCTGACCTGAACTAGCCAAAGGGATATTCCATACCATATGACATCATGCGCAACATATGAGGCTGGTGAAAGAAGAAGGAAGGTTGGGGATGTTCAGAGTTAAGACGTTTGTGGTCTTAGGTAACCATTACACATGATGGAGCCCTGCTTTCCTGGAGATGGCTGAACATCTGCCTATTGATGTGGTGAATTAATTCTTTGTTTTGTTTTGCTCATGTGCACAGCTTATGCTTTACCTGTCAATCTGTCTTTATCTCCACCCATGCGTTTTTTCACTTTTACTTTTCTGATTTTCTCTCCCATCCCACCAGGGGAGAGTAAGCAAGCAGTTTTGTGGTGCTTATTTGCCAGCTAGGGTTAAAGCACAACAAATATTTTGATAAAAGTTATTTTGTGCAATTTATTTTTAAACATATGTATTGTTCTTGGACAAGTCAGTCTTATTCTTTGATGTAAATATCCCTATCTTCTTTAGCATGGCTTTATGATGGTGTAGTTACTGCTATAGAGCTAGTGTGGACTGAAAGAGATGTGAGTCTTGGAAAGGGAAAATGAGTATATCCTGAGAATATGTCACCTCATTTAGAATTTCAGAATTCAAGATTTTACCAATACACGTTGCACAGAACATCTCATGTGAAGCTAGTATTCTCAGCAAGAATTTCATGTTGAATAGAAAGTCTAGATTGATTTTTTAGTCTTGATTTTCAAAATAATGTATGGAATTAGTCATATGCATACCTCTGAAAGATGTCATAGTTAACACATTTCAAGAGTCCCACAGTGTAACTGAAGTATAGGACTGAAACCTTGGTCTGCATTTCATCTGCAGTTTTCTACAGTTCACCTTTCACAGAAATAAACATGATTTTGTTTTATAATTAAGAGCTCAATACATTTTACTCTCAGAAACATGTTTGGCCCAGGCTTCTGATGAGCCAAGGAAAGATAATAAACACTGTCAGGACAGGTATTTAGATGTCTGAGAGGTCTCTCAGTCAATTTTACAGTGCCAAAACCACCAAGCATGATTGGAGTTTAGGCACTGTCTCCTAGAAACCTAGTTATCACAGCCCTTAGAAATGGTATAGAGCAACTGTTATACGAGTGTGGTTAAATATTTCTCCATACCTAAATTGACATTTAATACATGATCTATGTGTGTCTTTCATTTTATAGAGCTTTCTGTACACTGATTCTTCAAGTGAACAATGTTTGCTCATCAGGAGAGACATCTGAGCTCCTCAGTGAGATGAAGTTCTACACCACAGGAAGCATTTGAACTCTTCAGCCTGAACGTGCACTGAGCATATGTCTGTAGGGTGAGTCATGGAAACTTTCCTTCTGTTCTTTGTTTTAGTTTTTAAGGCAAAATGTGTAATATTCATAATATTTATAATAGTAAGGCTAAATGTATTATTTCTAGTGGTGTATGGCAGGAAAAACAGGATGGTACTTGCAATATTTTTATGTTAATGCAGTAGTGTATCTTTCACATACTTCTCTTAAGAATTAAAAAAAAAAAAACTGTTCAAGAAGTAATTTTTGTGTAAGGTGCAAAACGTATAAAAAGTGCTACAATTCTCTATAAGCCTGTTGGAATTTCTGAGCTAGCAGGATGTGTATTTATGCTTAAAGTGAGTCATAAACTGAGTCATTATTTTAACTATTCCCATCACTTGTTGCAGAATGTCGAGAAGTGCATCATGACAGTCAGTATGGAAATAAAAAGATAATTTATTCTGCTTTAATAACTCTTATGTTGATTTTCATGCTTTCAGTGGTGCATTATTATTTTTCACACGTGTGCATGTGCTCACACACACACACAAAGATTGCTGATAATGAGGGGGATGCCATGAGGGACCTCTGTCAAAGACTTTCTGATAAACAGAATCTAATATGAGCTATTACTTGCAAGCGCACACATACCTGCACTTAAATAAATAGTCTTCTGCATGTACTCTAGCCAGACCAATTTAGGATGAACACAAATATGTTAACTGAGCAGCATTAGCATTGATTAGAATGGTTCTTTTAGCATGAGTACAATTGTTACTCCAGGTGACTTATACCAAAACCCAACCACAATGTAATTGCTCTATTGATCCAATTTTACATTTACTTTTTTTTTTTTTTTTTTATTGTTATTACTATTAATTTGGGATCTTCTAAGAACAAGGCTCTGACTAGTTGCAGATGTCTCTGCTCATTGCAGAGGCATTGGACTAGATGTCATTTAAAGATCCCTTCCAACCCAAACTGCTCCATGATTCTACAATAAGTTCTGATCACTCCAGGTTACTTTGAAAAAATTTATAACAGACTATTTTAGCACATCTTACTATAAAAAAATCTATAGCCACTTACTGCCAGTAAATTAACACCTTATTTTAGTGATAAACATACTGTCTGTCTGTGCAAACAAACAAAAAGTATTTTTTTTAATTTATCTTACTTTTTATCTTAAAAAATTTTGACTGTTAAAAGTCAGATTAAAAATGAACCAGAGATGTGTGATAAACTGACTGCTTCATTTGACCACTTATTCATTTTTTCTACCTGAAATTATATAAAAATTGTAGCTTACTTTTTCTGCCAGAAACAAAAAAAGATGTGTCTATAAAAAATAACATTATGTATATTGACACTGCATGGAATAAACACTTCATCTTATTCATCTTACTCATCTTATAAACAGTAAGTAGGTAGTACAGGAAACATCATGTTATTCCCAGGGACAGGCTTTCCAGAACAAATGCAAGAATCATCAAGCTTATTTGGAGACAGATTATCGGAATATGTGTAATCAATGCAATAGATTAGTTCCACATGCACATCCAGGTAAGCAAGTTGCTTATTCACACACAAACATTAGTTGGATTTCTCTGTTCTGTCCTTTAGGAAAGGGATATGACAGAACCACACTTCCCATGGTTTCTTATAGCCCGTTTAAATCTTTTGCATCGGCGCTGTTTTCTTTTTACATTTCAGTTTTATCAAATAAAACATGTTCACATTAATATCAAGTAAGGAGTGTTGTTAAAGGTTGGATAAATTTAGAACCACTGTCTTATGCTGCCACATATATGTTGGTTTTACTAAAACAGAACTAGCTAATAAAAGGTCCATCTCCTTCAATATCTTTCACAGTTGCTAGCTTCTTTTCTTACTTAAGAGTAGTTTGAATGCTTGTAAAAGCAGGGCAAATTTTACCTAACCTTAGACTGACAAATCAGAATAAAAGAAAGAGGAAAGGGAAGGAAGTCTATATCTAGAAATGATTATAATTTAATACTGTGATAGAATGAGAATTCGGAATAGATGACTAAAAGAATGCAAATCAATATGTTACTCATTACATAAGTCAGGAAGCTTGAACAGCTGTGGGACAAGCTGAAAATCAAAGACAGATAGATGGTCCACATTCTTTTTTAATAGTAAATGTCACCTATCCCCTTATCTTCATAGAACTGGTATGATTTATAGCAATGTTTTCAAATAAATTTGATATATAGGAGGAAGAAATGTCACAGCCTTGAAAGATACTGATTTAATAAAACTTCTTGGGTTGGTGATCTTGCTTCTGAATGTGCTTAAGGACAAGAATTCTCCAACTGCAACAGTATGAAGATGTTGTCAAGGGCTTTCCTTTCTGAAAATGTATCTTGAATTGGAACTTTGAGTTCAGCTTATTCTTGAGCTCCCAGCTCCTTATCTTGACCAGTATAGAAAATTCTCTGCCTATCTGCAACCAGCTGCGGTATAAATTATCTCACTTCTTTAGACAGCTGTAGTTCATAAAGATTGCCAGCTTTTCTTCAGTTTTGGCAGCCCCAGTTAGGTTTTTCTTCAAAAACTATTTGCACTATTTCCTTCTCAGAGTGGACCCTGAAAAAATGTACATCATCTTAAATGAATTTGAAAGAAATTTGAAAGCAGATATTAAATCTTTTGTTGTCAAAGTAGGTTTAATATCCACTGTATTTAGAGCAGAACTTAAGGGTACACTTTTACAGTGATTGTTATCAAACATTTGACTACTTTTAATGCATTGAGTAATAGTATCATTCGTCATAGGTGGGAGTATTCACAACTGGTCACCTTCCTAAATAGCATCCCAGACCTAATTACAAATTAATGAGCATAAATTACAGAGAGAAATTCTGAGACTGCACCATATAAGACGACTATGGCTATAATTGCCCCTGCTAGACATAAAATGCAACAGAGGACTCTTACAAATGAATTGTTTATATAACAACATATCTATAATATTATAGCACAGACAGAGAAAAACATATCAAACACCAACAGGATTCACCAAAGACTTATTTTAACTTTGATGGTGAAAAATTCAAAATTCAAAATTTAAAATCCTCCATCAAATGTTTTCAGCTTTATTTCAGATATATGTTTATTATAGTACTCCTTTCACTATAAGAAGCTTGAATACTTATGCTAAAAGAACACTTTCTAATTATATTATTTTCTGCAGTCTCCAAAAGTGACATGGCTTGATGTATGCTTCCACGTATTGCAAAAATGTTAACTATATTCTTATGACATAGCCTTTGGAAACTTAAGAAGTACCCACATGTGTTCAAAACTGTCTTGAAATTTTGTAGGCCATTTAGAGTTTGAAAAACGATTGATTTCTTTTTTTTTTTCCTTTACATGTCTCTACTTAGAAGAATAATGTATGTTTGTTATAGATTGGGAAGAGGACACAGCCAGCAAAGCAGGCATAGAATGAGTTTGCCTTCTTAGTGTATTCATGCCTGTTGGTTTTGAAATCAGTGGATGTTTTGAGAATGACTTTCAAAAGAATAGGAGGAAGAGAAACAAAAAAAAAGAGAAAAAGGATAAGGATGGGGGAGCTAAGTATATAACATGCCCATTATTTTTATGTCAGCATCTCCAGTTTCATGATTTGCCTGAAAGTCCAGTTAAGGCTTTCAGACACAAACAACTGGAAGCAACCTTGAGGACACCTTGACTCAGACTAAAATATCACATCAGTGCTATGGATGTCAAGAATAACGTACTTGCCAGCAAAGTAGTTTTGTATGGCTAACCATCACCATTCACATCACAGCTGACTTCTCTTAGTGTAATAAGAATGAAATAGGAATAAACATCTCTTATATTTTCAAAGGTGATTTTCAGATGTTGAACAGTTGCTAACAGTCTATACAAGTTAGAGATCAGACACTAACTTAAATTTAGAACATGAACAAATGGACTGAGGCTGAGTCAGGGGAAGTTCAGATTGAACATTAGGAAAAGGTCTTCACTGAGAGGGCAGCTGGTCACTGGAACAGGCTCCCCAGGGAAGTGGTGGCAGCACCTAGCCTGTCAGAGTTCAAGGAGTGTCTGGACAATGCTCTTACTCATATAGTTTAGTTTTAGGTAGTCCTGCAAGGAGCAGGGAGTTGGACTTGATGATTCTTATGGATCCCTTCCAATCTGAGATATTTTATGATTCTATGAAATAGAATGAAGTATATACATATTAATCTGAACATGTATAGTGAGGTTTAATAAATAAAACATAAATTTCTTGGCTAATTCTGGATATTTTCACACAGGTGAAGTTCTCATTGAAATGCCTAACTCTTAGGACACTGTGTCACTGTAAAAGTTTAATGTGGTTTACAGAAACCAGCACAGTGAAGCAAGTCACAGTGAAGCGATGCTGGTATAAAAGCTGAGGAGACAATCTAGAGAGGCCTTAAATATATGTTAGATTTGGAATTCCAAATGTTAATCTTAACCTAAAGCACCAAACTAGATTTGATCTTTCTTTCTCACTAAAAGTATTGCACACTCCCTTTTAAATTCCAGAAGATTTTCTGAGGCAAGATAAGTTTTTTATTTGATTGATTTTATTTTCTATCTTATCATTCAGTATTCAAATACTGAGCTATGTGTTATTCTGAGTGAAGTTCTCCCAATCTTTTCTTGCAGAAACTATCTAGTTTGTATAAATATTTTAATAATTAATGGAGCAGGAACTGAAGTCTAAACATCCCAAATATGCTTTCAACTTTTTATGTTATAAATTTCCTAATAAAAAACCAAAAGCCAAAACTTCAAAATATCCAATATTTAAACAATCCATAAACTGTTCTTGAAACAATAAATTCAGGCCAGATTGTTCCATACCCCCTTTTAGGCGTGCATTCTAAGAATTAAAATGCAGAATCATGTCTTCCAGTGCCTTCTTTGCTCCATTTTAGAACAGCTTCAAAAGAAGAAACTGCAAGAAGCCTATATTAATATTTTCCACAGCTGAAGAAGTAAAATACTTTTCTGCTTTTCTGAAATCCAAGTTGAAATCTGCTCAGTATTGGGTAATACAGTTAAGTCTGGGTCCCATGCATTTGGTGAACTGTGCAGCTGCAAGGTGTTAGTAAGCATTAGAGAGATGCTATCACACTACTTTTACAGACTCTTGGCTGAGGTTATTCAGAGGTTACATAGCATGCCTGATGGCCTGCAGGCTGGATGGTAACTCAACTTACTCAGTATTTCATTCTCATTGTTAGACACATATTTGTCCAGAGATGTTAAACTGCTGCATAGCTCAGCGAAAATAAGTAAGAGTTCTATGAATACTAGCAACTCATAAATTTTGAATGCAGGTGCTTGAATAGGTATCTATAAACTTCATTCTACCTTTTGAAGTAATAATCAAGTTGGAATATAACCATGAGAATACCACCAACTGCATACTGTATCTCATAACTTCTCCCATGACTTTCTCTCTTGCTCTGTCTCCCAGCCTGCTCGCCCCCTCCCTACACCTCTAGTACCATTTCTTTCTGCCTCTCAAAATGTATTTCCTTCTACATCTCAAATAGTCATAAAAAGTGCTGATGAAATGTCAGTTCATTATCTCATTTTTCAGACAGATTAATTACCTTTTCCTTTTAGACAGTCTATAATGTAAATTTGATTTTTTCTAAATGTCACGCCGTTACTTAATTGGAAATATTTGTGATGCATCTAAAGAAACACAGAAAAGTCATGTAAAATTCATATTATATTAATTCAGAAAATGTTAATTTACAAGTAGTTTAACTGGTAACAAAAATTATTAAGTAACATGGAACACCATTCATTAGGTAAGCAGTGGTTGTCATTAAGTTTTTTGAAAACTGCCATTTTCAGGCAAACTAGATTTTCTATAATCTTTATGATACCTCTGTAATTAGAATGCATTTAGAGTGTTGAGAAAAATACAGAACACTGAGTTTGTGGTACTATCAATACTCCAGTAAATGCATATTTAGAACACTAATCTTTGTGAAAGAAATGTATGAATGTGTCTAGAGGGTCATTCTTACTTTTGGCAACTAAATATATAGTAAGAAGTAATACAGTAGAAATTAAGAAAAGTTACAATAAGTCACTACTTAAATAGATTACATATTATATATGTGCAATATAGTACTAACGCATTTACAACTGATACAAGCCTTAGAATGTACACTGAACTAGACAGTCATCAATCATAACCTGTAGACTAGAACTTCTCAGAAAGTTGTCACATGCTGTTGTTAAAAATTAGGATTTGTAGCTCATTTTGTCCAGACTACAGCTTCTTTTCAAACCAAAGCAAAGATTCACATTCATTTGAAAGAAAGTTGGATTGGGACATAGGATCCAAAACTGCCTTTCCTGCCTCCCCTTTAGCAGCTTTTTGTTTGGGCTTTTTTTCAGCTTTTATATGTAAAAGGTCCTTTTCTTTTCAATAATCAGTCAAATAGAATATGGATTTACGCATGTAATCAATCACACGGGGGGTTTGTTTATTTCAAGGTTCTTTATTAAAAAAAAACCAAACCAACAAAAAAACCCCAACACTTCCCGATTAATAGGTTTACTACGTTTCAAAAACTGTAGTAGAGGAAAATATAACTATGTTTGCATACATCATGTGGCAAAGTTTTGATGCAAATTAGTGATTACTAGTTTCCTAGTAACCTTGTCATTTGTTATAATTTTATGATATGGCATCAACATGTCCAGTAATTCCAGTATTACATGTATTTGGGGAAAGATACTCCACTTCGGGGTCCTATTTCTCTGTAATAACTTTGGCCTCTAAAGGTTTTCCTTGGTATTGTCCTTAATCTTTTACAAGTAAAGACACTGTATATATTCTTTTAATGATCCAAATAGCAAAGAACTCCTTATCTAGTTATAGTTGTATTTGCTTTTTAAAAAGAGTTCATGCAGAATTAACTGACATTAGTTGTCATTTCCCAATCTCAAGCACATCATTGCCAATAGATATTTTAAGGGAATTAGTAGAAAACCCTGTGTGATTCTACCATTGCAGAATACATGCATTTCAGTTCCTGAATTATTCTTTTCCTACAGGCTATTATGCCAAATGGAGACTTGCTTATTCTTCTTGAAGGACATGCCTATTAAAGAACTGCAGCAGTAAATCAGTGCTTACTTGTGAGTTCTTCCTCCCTCCCTCCCTTCCTTCCTTCCTTCCACTTTTTCTCTCTTACCCCCCCCCTTTTTTTTTCTTTTAAACTGAATTTTCTGTTGTCGAAAAGTAATTTTGCTACTGTTATTTTCTCTCTCTCTCTCTTTTTTTTTTTTTTTTTCCCCCAGACAGAACATGTCTGAAATCTTAGAAATTCTTATAAAATGGAATTTCCATCTTACGCACAGCTCCAGATATAAGCCTGCAGGGAATTTGTAGGTGAAGACCTATTCTAGTTTGAACAAAAGATGAGGTGAAATTAAGCATACATAACTGGTACTTCTGGCCTTTGACTCTATGAATCACTTAGATAAATAATACTCTCTAATGAATGCAGTTCTTTATAACTTATTTTGTACCTTATATTAACTAGGTAATTAAAGGAATATACAAATACATATATTAACAGCATGAACTCAGAGTACAAAAAAAATTCCTTCAAGAGGAAAAAACCAAAAAACAAACAGTTGGCAATATGACTTTTTTCATGGCATTTCTTCTTTACATAGCATACATTAAGCAGCAAGTGTGAATAAAATGCCTATGCTTAGATTCAAACCACTGCAGAACTTAATTGTTGATGACAAAATGGGTGTCGGAAAAGAACAAACCAAAACAAAACAAAACCCTGACTGAACATCTTTTGTAGAAGTCCCAGCTCCATTAAGTCTTCTAGACAGAACTTCCTTTGTGGAAAATTTATAATTCCCACTTTCCTCTTTAAAGCAGTAGGTGTCCCTTACATGAGCTATAACTCTTGCATAATTGGGCAGCCTAGGACTCTTTCCAAATTTTCTATGACAGGCATAATTTTTCATGAACACATCTACCGTAAGTTTACAAAAATCTAGGAACAATTACCCAAAAGAAGTAATTCGTGATTTATGCAGTGCCTAGATGTGATAGAGGAAACTTTGCCTTTTTCTTTTTAACTCCAAAATATTTGTTCTGTCAGTTTGCACTTTAAACACCTCCTAATAATATATAACACAGGTGTCTTTCTGTTATTTGTTTCCTCGTGCACTACTGGTTTATTGATCAAAATGTGTAGTTTCATATGTAAAATATATGGCCATTTGGAAAAGAGCACTCTATATTACTCCAAAGAAAAAATTTATTCCCTGAATAAATTATTTTTTCCCATACTGATTTGGCAAGAAAAAGGGTAGAAAGATTTTGGTAGCTGCTTTTTTCGCAGGTTGAAGTCAAACTCCAGTATAACCAAAATGAACACTCCTGTTGATTTGAGCTGACCTAAAAGCTAGGTTTGTTCTAATGGTGACATCATCATTCAGATTTCAGAAAACAAGTAGGTATTATAAAGCCTTAGTTTTGTGATACCTGTACTACCTCAAAGAAACCTCTTTTGCTACTTTGTCTTTTGGATCTCCAGAAACCAACTAAACAAGAAGTTAACTAGGTGTAACTGAGATGCAAATGAAAACAGAAGAGTTTCAGACATTGAGGAAATAAGTTCAACACTAACTTATCTGTTTGATATTGTTTGAGATTATGAGTGTTTTTCTGGGGCTAGGTCCCTGGTTTTATATGAGAAAGTGAAGGTTAGTGGTTGTTTCCATGCCGTGGAGAAAACACTTTCTGTGTCATTCTGTTCAGCCCTAATTCAAGCTTCACATACTGGTCATTGATTAATTAGGAAGGTATAATCTGCAATAATTTTTGAAGTCTTTAATTTATTCTGAGGTTTGTACAATCGAAATGTGTTACAAAACTGATGTCTGTTCTGCAGGGGTCCTTGCACTAAACTTAAATTCTTTGGCTGAAGAAGAGTGCCTTATCCTGACAAGAAGATAGGTGGAAAAGCTGTATACCTTGAGCAAGAACCAAGTGGCTTCACTGAAGCTGCAGCTGACTATCACTTTAGATTAAAATGGTGGGATTTATTCGATCCCTTTCTGATCAAGGTCAGTCAATAACCTGGCAGATGGAACAATAACCAAAGGTATGGGGGAAGACTCAGATGCTGATGAGACCAAAGATATAAATCCTTTCCTAAGAAAGAGTCCTCATTATCTGACATTTAGATGACTTAATGCGGGCAATGCTCAATTTTTGCTTTGAAGAGTTGTTATATTTTGTGTAATAAAAGACATTCTCTTCTAGCACAGAATAGAAAGGAAAAAAAAAATTAAGAGTGTATGCTTAATTTTGTTACCTATAGGGAGACTTGGGTAGAACTGAAACACCTAATGATGAAAAAAAATCAGAAAGCCAACATTTCATCAGTCATCAACTTTGAGTCATGAAGATTTGTTTATTGCTGGCATTTTGAATCAATATCTTCAGCACCTACATTTCTATGTTGAACCATAATATAGTCTGAGGAGCTACATGTCATTAGACCTTATTTCATTATGATTTATTTAACAGAGTATATATTTTAGGAGGGGTGACTAAATTTCCACTGATAAACCCACTGTTTGTAAAACCTCAGGAGCTCTCTCTGGTTATGAATACTTCAGTTAACTTCTCTTGGTCTTGATTTGCCTGCCAGTTAAAAAGAGAGATATAAGACCTTAATGAGAGATACAGTATTTGTAATCAATCCTGTGACCCTGGAATGAGGGAATTATAGCTATCCAGAACACAGCTAAAGGAGTAAGAGAGTTTGTTGGTTATTTTGCAGGAAATGTTTTTTGCTTAACTTCGCAGACAAAACAGTTCTGCCCTAGTGGAGTTGATGGTAATTTTTATGACAAATAAATTTATTCTCAACATGATTATATTTTACTATTCAGAAAGTTCCCTGCAGACTGGCTGCAAGTTGTTCATCATTTAGTAGAGCTAATTTGACATCAGTTCTAAATTCCATAACAGTAAATATGTCATTTAAACCACTCTTGACCAGAGTGACTTAAAATATCTTCAACTTAAATGCATTCAGAGCTCTAGCACATATATTCTAAGATTGTTTTCTGGTGTAGATAAAATTAATAACTAACTAACTAACTAAATAAGACTGATCTACCTCAATTCCCCAAGAGAAGCTGTGGGGTAAAATAATAAAAAAAAAAACCTGACAAAAAACCAAAAACCTGAAGACTATAAAGTTGTGCATCAAATTGCTTTCAGTGCTGTGTGTTTGAGTACATTGTTCTTTCTTTTCTTTTTGGGAGCATTGTACCAAAAATCTTTGCTACTCATATGTGCCAATTAATACATGCATTTGTATTTGGAATCATAAAGGTGATAATTTTAATTCAGGGTAATTTTCCACTAGTTTTAACTTAACAGTGAAAAAACTCTGGTGTGAAATGATGTTCAGCAGATGTAAAACTGTCATATATAATCTATAAAATATTGTGTCAGTGACAGGGCCCTTGCTGATAACATGAAGAGTGTCTGTTTGGGCTTTAGCTAACTGTCCTAGTTCTGCCAATTACAAGGTGACAAAGTTAATTCCCTTAAAGTAAGTGCTCTGAAATACATTACCGTAATGCCATTAAAAACCATTCAAGTCCATATTCCCTGGAAAGTGACAGAATTAAGAAGATTTTAATTCTGTGTCAAGGACTGGTTTTTGGTGTGAATTTAAAATGGCTTATGGGAATTTTAAATCTTGGAGATCGAATGTGACATGTCCCGTTATTAGGAAATCCCACCCTTTCTCTATGCCTTTAAAGGCAAGTGATAAAACACCATATGTTGACTCACAAGCTGAAGTGTTTTTCTGCTGTCAGTATGAAAGACTAAGACTCTCAAAGATATAGATCTTAAAGAAATCATTCAGAAAAAGAAAATCAATTGAAACAATTACATCTTCAATTTCTGTGTAAGTTCACATAAACCTGTTTCTGCAAATCAGTGAATAAAATTTCTACCACCAGCCTTAGTTGTCCTAGATGTCTTAGTTACCACCACGCTGATACATGGTGCTTTGAACTCCAAAGAAAAGGCAGATTATTAAGGATTTAATGTAGCAGACTAAATCTTTTACTTAAGGTACACTTCTACATAGCACTTATTTTTCTAGGGTGCTATCGATCTTTTGGTCAGGCTTTGGACTAAAACAGAACTGAAGCAGAGAGGAAGAAGTGATTACTAGGGTCAGGGTGAATAAAGAACAGTAAGAAGTCTAATGCAGGCAGGAAATATAGAAGATCTTGGTAATGAAGACAGAATTGTGTTGAAGGAAAAAGAAAAGAAGAGGGTAGTTTGGCTATGATAACGTAATGGCAAAAGTGATTTGTGTAGATGTTTTTTGCAAACAGATAAGAGAAGTGAACGTTGAGAAGCAAGGATGATGGGGAAGAAAAAATTGAAACATAAGAAATGGTCCCACTGAATAGAAGCAAAACTGGGGTTTTAGCACAAACTAAAGCTTTTTTCTATAGATGTAAAGAATGTGTGATAACATGAAATATTCATTTTGGCAGGATGAAGAAATAAAGGTAGTCACTGATGACTTCAGTGTAACACAGATTATAATGGTTTGAACAGGTGAAAACCAGTCCTTCTTACAATTATTTAGGTACGTATTTTTTCATGTGTACATATACATACATATGAAGGCAGGTAATCAACAGGCATACTGATGTAGAGAACTAACAATTCTTTGCAGAAGTAGTACAAGTTTCTCAATATATATGTGCTTACACATGCATTCTTCAAAATGTCAAAAGTTTGTTTTATTCTGAGAAATTAGAAACTAAAATTAGCATTAAAATGTGGCCAACCATACAACAGACCTAAAGGCACTGACAAACTACAGAGCTGATGTGCCAAGGAGACAGATGCTGCCTTTGGAATAAAATTTTTCAGGCCTTGGCATCAGAAATCCATGTTGCCATCCAAATGATTCCTACACACTATAAAAGCTATTTTCTTCAAACAACATACTAACCATATTAACTATCCAGCTATAGAATAAAAACAGATGAGGGTTAAGATATATGCAATCCATTTGAACTAATCTTACATGAAAGAAAACGTGCATGCTTATAATACCTGAGACTGTTCTTTTAAAATTACACTTAAGTCAAGAGAATGAATATGTGGAAGTTAAAGATAGGCATTTTTCTGTGTGCTCCATAAACTTTGTTTTATCTTTCTAATACAGTACCATGAATTTCACCCTGTGTAGAGTTAATAATAAATAGATTTGAAGACAGCAATCACAAATAACTTATGAAGCCCAGTTAATTACACATAAACATTGTTTTATATTATTTCCATGATGAAAGACCTGCTTTTTTACTACAGGAATTTGAGGTCTACTGATTAGCTAGCCACTGTGGTAATGGGATTTTTGCTCTTACTTCAAGAAACTTGAGATTAGCCCATGAAGTTCTCACTGTAAGATTTCTCTGGACTTGATTTTCAGTATACCTTCATGATCTTTACTGAATATCTTCCACACAGCTAAAGGCATAGCAAAACCCCTTTGGAAGTTCTAGATAAAACAATGAGTTAGAATAAAACTAGTCTACTTACAGCCACATAAATGGAAGGAACTTGCTCTTCTTCCATCCCCAGCTGCTCATCTCCAGTTCCCAGGATTGCTCATCACTTCTGATTTGTTAGCTGTGCAGTTTCTCCCTAAACCATTTCAGTTCAGTTGGGAGATACCTGCTATTTAAGCTGCTTAAATTAACTTGGGAGGTGGATGAGTGAGGTTTCCTGACAAAGGTCACAAAGAGTTTAAACAAGGAGCTTAAGAGGCAGATCTGACAGAGGGTGGTGATGAACAACTGGGGCAGAATTAAGGCAGGGGGCAGCAGTTGCTTTTCCTCAAAGAAGTGCAGCTGGAAGAGCTATAGGCTGAGATTGTATCCTGAGGTGTACGAGATGGATAGCAAGAGTTGGATATTGAAAGAAAAGTAAAAAAAAACAGTTTCCAAAGAACTGTTTCCAAAGAAAAATCAATACAAAAGTCTTTTACCAGAACTGAATAATCCAGTGATCTCTCTTCTGTGTTCATTGCAGTTCAGTTAGGTTGTTCTTTGTTATTAGGAAATACACCAAAAGGCTCTCTCCCTCCACCCCACCTCTCTCTCTCACTCCCACTCCAGCTATAGCTATATCTAATCTATATATCTACATCTATATCATATTTGTAAAATCAAGTATGTATAGTAAGAAATGCTTGAGTTAATATTACTCAAGCAAGAGTGTACTTGCTACCTGTAAGTATACACTACAACTGCATTTGTCATTAAAATATTAGCCATATTGAGTGTGACTCTGCCTTTCTCGCTATGAAAAGGGTGCTTGACCTAGATGAGAAGATTAACACTATCATCTACACAGTCCACAGTCCATTTGCATAGTTTTCCATGAAGGTTGTGGAAGAGGTTTGCTTGTGGAAATAATGAACAACAGGATAGTAATTCAAAGTTAAAACAGTTGAACTTTGCATGGAATGTATGTGAAAAAGAGACAACTATATCATGTTACCAGAAGTTTCAATTTTCAGTTTTAGTTTTCCCACTCTTTTGATGTGTTCTGACAAGATGTGGTCTGGTTCCATCTATTCTATACATTTTCCATGGATAGTTGAAAACAGCAATGAGATCTACTCTAAGATTTATTTTCTAGGACTGGTCACTCTCAGATTCTACTTGTACACCATGTACTCCAGCATCCTGACAGTCTCAGTGGCTTCTGCTGGGGTCATTCCAGTGTGCTGCTGTCTGCCTTGTACTGGAGACTCCAAATGTGGAACCACAGCTTCAGGTGTGGCCTCACAAGTGCTGCATATAGTGTGAGGGTCTCCCTGGACCTCCTTGGATCTGCTGGCTACTCTTGCTAATACAGTCCAGTATGTGGTTGGCTTTCTTCACTGAAGGTCACATATGGTCTAGCAATATATCTTCCTTAGTTTCTCATTGTCTGACTTGAGAGCTCAGGGAAGTGTGCAGAAATGATGAGCCTTGAGCTCAAAAACAGGTAGTTCAAAGACATTTCACACAAAAAGATAAAATAATCAGGAAATTTACTTTAATTTATCTATGTCTCTTTTCATCACCTGTAAAATAATATCATTCCATCTCTCAGGGATGCTGCAAAAATAAATTAATTAATGTTTATGATACACTTACATTCCCTAGAGGAAAAACTCACAAGAAGATAAATAATTCTGTCTTTGGAGCAACATTTGATTAGTGTGCAGAAAAAAAAAAAAAAAAAAAAAAAAAAGGCTTGAATAGGTATAAATATATTGCAAAAACTGCTTGGTAACCAAACTCCATATATCTTGAATACTGAATAAGGGACCCTGTGGGAGGATAGAAAAGTATGTGTTTGTATTACATAGGCTGTGTCATAATGGATATGAAGGACTCAAGCTATTAATTGTGAAGAAATATTTCCAATTGCTTAACTTTGGATTGTATTTTTTTTTTTTAATATATACAAGAATGTCAGTGCTTTCAAAAGCAGAAAGAAAAATCTATGATATAACAGTTAATTTCAGTACATCTAGTTGTTAATATGGCACTGAATTCACTGAATTTTTCTCTTGCAATAAACTTAATACACACAACTTTATGTGCAGTCACAGCAGCAATAATTAACTTTTTGTGCTTCTACCAGTTTAGAGTTGAAAAGTATTATCTGAAGCATCATCTTATGTTGCATGTAGCTATACTGATATGCTGACACACTAGTTCGCTTGAATATAAACGAAGTTTTCATTAATTTAGGCCTTAAGATTTATCATAAGTAAGTACTCTGCTGCACAATAAGTGAAATCAAACTAAATAAAATAGAAAGATATCTGTCCTAAATGTCTTAAACTGAGACCTTTAACATACAGTCTCTATATTTAGTTATTCACAGTACAATACGAAAAATCAACACCTTTCAGACTTTCTGTTTGCATTTGTTTGTTTGTCTTGCTTTTATTACTGAGAACTTGGCTATGAACAAAGGGTAGGAAATGGCCTCAGTTTTAATCTGCCCCTCAAATCAATGCTAAGTAAAGCCCCTGATGGCTTCAGCACCTCTGTAGCTTGCCATTGTACTGCACAAACTTTATAAAGGCAGATATAGCTAGGATACTTATTATTGTCCACCTGAGCATGCCATGGAGGTAGGCAAGACACTAACAGTATGCATGGCTGAGCAAACTGTGCCAAAATATATGGCCAAAACGTTTCCTTCTGCTCCAGAGTTCATCTAAAATACAGTAACTGTGTATAGCTTGCAACACTGTCATGACAACAAAAGGTGAATCTCAGCTTGAACAAAGTCTAATTTTCACATTTAATGTACAGTGAAGTCATATCCAGGATTATTCTCCTTACATACTTTTGTTTAAAGATTCATAACCCAATGACTAGCAAGAGTTTAGATTTTAGCACTTGGTTCCTGTACATCTTAATAATATTTGTACTCAGTTTCTCACAACTAAAGTGTGGGAAATAGATTTCAAAACAGAGCTCCATTCTAAAGGGTACATCACAAGGCTCTTTTAGTCAGTGTAGTACATCACAACATTAATAGATAATATAACAATAAGCAAGGAGCCAAGAAATCAGGATTGTTGCCACTTTCTTTTAAACCCCAAATCTACTGACATGCTGCTGCTTGACCTTAGTCATATTAAATCTAGTTGCATTTAATATCTTTCAGGTCGATATAGTGCCTGGTTGAAAGACTCCCTTTGGAGGCAATCCTAAAAGGCAAAGGAGTCCAGGAAGATCATGCCCAGTCTGCACATTCTTCAAGAAGGAAATCTTCAACACACAGGAGCAGGCCATTCCCATGTGTAGAAAGATGAGCCAGTGGGGAAGAACACTAGCCTGGCTAAACTGAGAGCTTTTTCTGGTACTTATGACCTTTGGAAGAGGGAGCAAGCAAGTCACGAGGACTACAAGAATGTCATGAGGGTAATGCAAGTAAAAAATTAGTAGGGCCAAAGCCCATCTAGAAATTATGTTGGCTGCTGCCATAAAAAGCAGTAAAAAACTTTTCTATAAATGCATTAGCAACAGAAGGAGGGATAAGTAGAATCTTGATCCTTCATTGCATGCAGGGTAAAACAGTTGCAAAGGATGAGGAAAAGGCTGAGGTACTTAATGCCTCCTTTGCCTCAGTATTAAATGGTAAGACCAGTGGTGCTTTGGATAGCCAGGCCCCTGAGCTAGAAAACAGGGAAGGGGAGCAGAATGAAGCCCCCATAATCCAAGGGGAAATGATCAGTGACCTGCTACACCACTTAGGCATACACAAGTCTATGGAGCCAGATGGGATCCACCCAAGGCTTATGAGGGTGCTGGTGGAAGTGCTCAGCAATCAACTTGCCATCATTTATCAGCTGCCCTGACAAACTGGAGAGGTCCCAGAAGACTACAGGTTAGGTAATGTGATGCCCATCTACAAGAAGAGCAGGAAGGAGTATCTGGGGACCTACAGGCCTGTCAGCCTAGCCACAGTACCAGCAAAGGGTATGGAGCAGATCACCCTGAGTGCCATCATGTGGCATGAGCAGGACAATCAGGTGATGAGGCCCATCCAGCAGGCATTTATGAAAGGCAGGTCCTGCTTGACAAACCTGATCTCCTTCTACAACAAAGTGATCAACTTACTGGATGTTGTCTGCCTGGACTTTAGTAAAGCTATCTGCACCGTCTTCTGCAGCATTCTCCTGGAGAAAATGGCTGCTCATGCCTTGGATGGGTGTACTCTACACTGGGTAAGAAGATGGCTGGACAGCCAAGCACAAAGAGTGGTGTTTAATGGAGTTACATCCAGCTGGTGACCGGTCACAAGTGGTGTTCCCCAGGGCTCAGTATTGCGCCCAGTCGGGTTTAACACCTTTATAAGTGATCTGGATGAGGGGATTGAGTGCACCCTTAGTAAGTTTGCAGATGACAGCCAAGTTGGGCAGGGGAATGTTGATCTCCTTGAGAGCAGGAGGGCTCTGTGGAGGGCTCTGGAGAGCCTGGACCAATGGGCTGAGGCCAGTTGTATGAGATTCAACAAGGAGAAGTGCCAGGTCCTGCACTTGGGTCACAGCTACCCCACGTGAAGATACAGGCTTGGGGAAGAGGGGCTGGAAATCTGCCTGGTGGAAAGGGAGCTGGGGCTGCTGGTCGACAGCCAGCTGAACACAAGCCAACAGTGTGCCCAGGTGGCCAAGGCAACCAATAGCATCCTGGCTCCTATCCAAAACAGTGTGGCCAGCAGGACAAGGGGAGTGATTGTCCCTCTCTACTAGGCACTGGTGAGGCTGCACCTCGAATACTGTGTTCAGTTTTGGGCCCCTCCCTTTCAGAGAGTCATAAATGTGCTGGAGTGTGTCCAGAGGAGGGCAACGGAGCTGGTGAAGGGTCTGGAGAACATGTCTTATGCGGAGTGACTGTGGACAGCAGGTTTGCTCTAGCTTGGAAATGAGAAGGCTCAAGATGGATTTTATTGCTTTCTACAACTACCTGAAAAGAGGTTGTAGCAAGATGGGTGTTGGTCTTTTCTCTCAAGCAACAAGCCATAGGATGAGAGGAAATGTGCCAGGGGGAGGTTTTGATTGGATAGTCAGAATAATTTCTTCACTGAAAGGGTTGTGACGAACCAAAAGAGGCAGCCCAAGGAAGTGGTTGAGTACCCATCCCTGGAGGTATTTAAAAGACATGTAAATGTAGTGCTTAGGGATATGGTTTAGTAGTAGAAACGGCAGTTTTTGGGTTTTGGTTGGTCTTGATGATCTCAAAGGTCTTTTCCAGCCTAAATGAGTCTATTATTCTGTTTGTTATCTCTCTTAAATTGCAATAAAACTCATTATTAAAAGACAGCAGAAGAGCTAAGGATTGTTATTAAAATATGTACAGTTTCTAAAAATATTATTTTCTCCCTTTTGCTTTTAAAAGAAGGATATTTACATTCATACTGCTATTTTTTTTAGCTTTTTTAACTTGCTATGTGCTTTTAAAAGTATTCATCATCAGTATATCAGTGTTATTTTATATTGGTATTCAAAAGCTCATACCATTGCTGTTGGGACCTTGCTACAGTACAGTAACGTGCAATCCTAAGAAAAGTGTTGCATTTGCTGTTATAAAGTCAACTGTTTTCCAAACGGCAGTAATATAAATAAAATGTTAAACAAAACAGTAATACAATAACAATACAATAACAAAGCTGGGGGAAACTTGATAGTATCTAATCGAAACATACAAATTTTAAATCCAAAAACCTAAATCTCATTCATCAGTGTTCGATAGTTGCTCAAAGTATAATTTCTAGCTGTTGATAAAACCTATTTTTGTACATCCCAGGAGATATTCCTTCCATTTGTCCTTTTGGATGAAACTTTAACTGTTTTAAGGAAAATAAAGAAAAAAAATAAAACAATCTTCTGATCTGTAACAATGTTAAGAAAAACATTTTCTGAATGGATAGTTGGTATATACTTACCAGTTCATACACATCTGTTTATGCTTGAAATTACTGGGAATAATATTTAAAGAAGACAGATTAATGAATAATGTAATAGATAATTTATCCCACTTCCAGAATATATTAGTAATAGGAATGTCAACAAAAAATTATCAAGGAAAATTCAGGAAATAGGATGATCATCATCCATCTGCAGTCATCGGTTTTTTTTACAATTCTGGCGCTAGTTTCTCACCTGTGGATCTCAGGCTAGTAGTCATTGTCAACATAGACCTAGTTTGATACAAAAGAAGAAATTGTTTACAGTGTCCTCTCTGGTACTACAAAATCTCAATCAATACCTGAGAAAGTTATTACAGATCCAAGGTTAGACTTTACATGGCACATTCACTTTACTTCACATATTCAGATTTCTTAGCTCTTGTAAAAGAATCATAACCAATGAATATACAATATTTTGAAATTATTTTCTTTTAGTCTTATGTACTAACAATGTTTGATTTTGCATAAAATATTTAAATAAATAAAAGCCTGTATCAGGAAGTACCAGACAGATTTTGAAGTTTAATAAGTAGGTGATCATTTGGGAGACCCTTGGTTGACACTGCTTCATACCATATTGAATGTATTTCCTTGCTCTTATTCTTTCCAAAAGGAAACATTTGAGTTGTCTTAAGCAATTAGGCCTGAAATATGACTGTCATTCTGAACAAGGAATTATTTTTCTCCAGTCCTTTGAAAGCCTTACTCTCTGGAAGGGGTCCAACATAGGCTCCAAAACTGCACAGTGTTTATAACTGGTAGCTGTGTAACAGCTACTTAGCTGCCTGACATTGATATCTATGAACCTTAATCTTAGATACATCATTTTTTCCTTGCATTAAACAGATAATATTAGCCTATATCTCAGATATCTCACCTAGGTGAGAGGACATCTAAGAGTTAGAGGCCTCAGTCTTGAACCAATCTCACCTTTGTGTCTGGCATTAGATATATTAGACATCTAACACTAGGTATTATATTATTACAATTAGATATTTAAATCTTCTTTTTTGTTTTGTATTCTTCCCCTCCATGTATATCTTCTTTCTTCCTTCCTTCCTTCCCCCCCTCCCCCCAGTTTAAAGCTTCCCAATGGAGTTACTGAGTTTAATCCTTCTTTTTTATTATTATTTGTCCTTTGTGGAAGAAGCTGTACTCTGAGGCAAGCCAAAACCCTGCTTGCCCAATCTTGGAGAAAATTAGAGCTGTGCAAACACTGTTGTTTCATTCTGTTTCCAATAGCTTGAGGCTTTCAGTCACACACCCTTTTCTCAGCCACTCCATTAACCTGCTCCATATGCCCTAATATTCCCTGTTGGCAATGTTTAGTGTATTTGCAGGCATTTTATATCAACAAAATGCATAAAGCAAGCCAAGGGAATTGAACAATCAGGCCCTGAGGGGTTGCTGTATTTCTGCGCGTAAAGGAAGCAGAATTTCTTCTAGGCAAAGACCATCACCCTGTCTTTACTATTCATCTTCAAGAATGCATTTGAAAATTAAGTCCACAGAACTGAATATTAGTGTTTTGGCTAAAATTCAGTTGAATAGTCATTAGAAGCCCATGGCAAAGCCAGAGAGTCTTAGTAACTGCACAGGCAGAGACTGAAAGGATATTCACAGGACACGAGTTTAAATACATGCAAATGCCCTTTGGGGCTTAAGATCTGCTCAAGGCGTGCTTGTATTAAAAACAAAAACATAAGTTTGTACTTTTGACAATAAAGAGTGATAAAGAATTACTTGTCCTGCCTTCTGATGAGCCAATCACCCATTTAGAAAAAAGTTCTCGGTTGGACAAACTTAGATGTATGTTCTATAAGATAATGAACCCCCTGCTCTGAAATTTGCAACACACTAAAGTGAATGATGACTACACAGTCTGTGGTCTCCAGAATTTTTCAGTTTCTGACGTCTTTAGTATTTCCAGTGGCTTGAGGAGATGCTATATCTAAAAAGAATGTGACTTTACAGCAGACTGCAAAATATTCCTTTGGCAGCATCAATTGGCCTTGCATACACTGAACTTGTGAGCATTTGTTCAGGGGCCTTTCTCTCAAATAAGGAACAAATCCCTCCAGCTGCAGGTCACTCAAAGCTAAAAAAAGATCCCAGGGACAAGGCAATCCAGCAAGTTTATCAGCAGTTCAATTCCCCAAGAGGGCACCAGGGGCCATTACATGGCCATTAGCATAGCCAGCACTGGAGTCACAGGCAGAGCAGAGGCAGCCAAGCAGCCAGCCAAGAAATCAGCCAAGGGCTTTGAGACAGACACAGATGTTGCTGCTAAAAAATTTATTCTAGACTTTGGCATCTGAGTTCTTTATCTGTCAATTGTGTGTTCTGTATGAGGCCCCAGCTGTTCAGTTTGCTAATGGAAGGAGAAGAAAGGAAAAAGCTGAGCTACATTTAGATGACCAGCGATATGATTGCTTCTAAAGAACTGTCAATTATCTTAAAGGGTTGATGTTGCTTTTAATAGAACTCTTCCAACCTTTTCTGGCAAAATTTTCCAAAATTTCCAAAATATTCTAGCACTTCTTATTGGGGTCTCTGTGTCCTGTAGTAGTCAATGGCAAACTATGTTGTCTCACACAGAGAAAGTCCTATAGGCAGGACAACCCACTGTAGAATGGGCATCGTGGATTAGCTGCCTCTAAATTTGGTTGCCTGACCAATGGTATGAGGACACTTTGGTCTACAAGGAAGAAAGTAGCTGAACAGCTTTCACTGCTTATTTCTTGCCCTTCAAAGACTCCACATTTGGATAAACGGTCTGATTTCCTCAAAAAGCTTGCAGCTGTTTGACCTTTCTCCGCTTTTCTACCCATTTCCAAAGAACTCACTGTTTTAGCTACAGTCCCAAGATCTGTTTACAATTTGAAAGCTCTGATATGTACTCTTGCTTTAGTTTTCCTTCCCTACAATGCTTGAGTGAACACCATTCCTCTCCTACCATATGCAATAATCAATATTTCTTTTGAAAAAACACATTAGATTATTTTGCTATTTTTTACCATATAATGAAGAAAGTAACAACACCACACATTTGTTCTTTAAAATTATCATTTAACATTATCATATAATAATTCAGACAGCAGTAGATACAATTGTGTGTTTATATATTACTGATACAATGCTGTAGTTGCTTCAGAAACCTTTGTTACAGTGTATAAAAACAACCCCTTGCTTTTATTGCAGGTCAGTTGTATCGTTGGGGCCAGCTACAGTTTAGGCTTTGTAGTTCTTGTCTGTAGCTACTAACCATCTAAGGAACTGTTTTTCTTAGTCAAGGAATGTGTTAAGTTGTAAGAGAGGGTTTGCAGCAGAAAAAGCAGGCCAAGCTGGTTCTGCGGTTTGTGAAGGAGGGCTAAGCAGGGGATATGTGCAAGAACATAGGGGGTCATGGGGCAAACAACAGGATGAAGAGGAGTGAAAAGGAGTAAAAGGACATTATGATATTAATGAAGGTCACAGGGAGACTCATACATATGCAAATGTCCCAGAATGTAATGAGTATGTATAGCTATGTAACGTAAAATGAGACCTGCAAAATAGTTTGGCATGCGTGTCAGGTGGAGTGATCCCCCGTGTATCCAGCACCACAAGCAGTTAATGCCTGCTTCTTCATACTACATTGGTGTTAAGGGGGTTTATTCCCATATTTTGGTGACCTTATCATGGGACAAATCAGGTAATACAAATTGGTTTTAGTGAAAACATATTGATTTGTATCCAGACACACATAAATACATGTTTTGCTCTAGAATTTTACTTACTGGTGAGTAGATGACAATAATATTTTTTTTCCTTTCTTCCAATCTACTTTTCATAACAAGAGTTTCCAGTTTAAACTCTTTTTACCAAACCATCATTTTCAGTTAAACCCCATATTTTTTACTTTCCTAGCTGTGCTGTTAATTCAGATAGACCAAATTTCTTCCCTTTCTGTACAAATAACTTGCTGCACTCTGACCCTTTTAAGGCTATACCCAGCTGCTTTTTCTTCTATTTTAGAGATAATCCCTGAGGGCTTGAGGACAACCGCTCCATTCTGCTCAGGTTAATGCAGATCCTGCACTGTTTTGTCATCTAGCCTGCTCTTAATCAAACTACTCCAGAGTTATACTGGGCACTAAGAATGTTACAGAGTGTAACAACAAACCTTTAGGCAGTTATAATGATTTAAAAGAGTAAATTCAAGAAAACAGTTCAGTTTCTCTTCAGTCCATCAGAGAAAACTTCTGATTTGGTTGATAAATTAAGATTAAATGACCACAGTACTCTTCCTTTTAAAACAAGAAAGATGCTGGTTATTATTACTCACCAAAATCCATGGGAATTTTTTTCAGGTAAATGCTCTTGTCATCAGCCTAAAATACCAGAATCTTTCTTTTCTTCCTTACTTACCACAATTTCTCCCATGGTCCAATGATATGAACCACTTTTTTGCACTATAACACAGTGCAAAAGAGAAGGTGGAGAACGGAGGTGGGAATCCCAATTAAAAAAATAGTTATTGAAACAGTCTTCTAGAAAAGTCAAAATTGATCATCTCAACTCAAAATAAAGCAAGAATTGAATCAATGCAATCAACTTCCCAAACAGTCATTCTAACTGGTAGGCTATTGTATAAAAAATGAGAAACAGTATAATTAATGATTCTTTTCTGGCTGTGCTTTATGAAAAAAAATAATTTGTCAGTTCTATTCAAAACCAATTGTATATAGCTACTCTGAGAAGGCTATAGTAATCCGAAGTCAGAAGTCAGTCACTGGATTACTATTCTGAAATCTTGAGTAAATTACCAAACCCAGAGGAGGACTGTTTTCTTTGAGATTTTCTTTTTTTCTGCATTTTTCTTGTTTCTGTCTAAGTAGCTGTCCATGATGAATGTACCTTCAAGGATTCTGCTTTTCATAGAGAAACTGTATGCTCTTCATCCAGACGAAAAATCCTACACCTGCTTATTCACTTTTTATATACGTGAGACTTTAAAACAAGTTTTCTGGATTTCACTCACAAAAAACCAATGACAAAAAAGAATTACATCTCCCCCCCCCCCCCCCCCCCCCCCCCCCCCCCCGATATTTGAAGGCGACTGATCCCTTTATATCTTTGTGTTAGGTTTTATAATTATCATGTTATCATGTTAGGTGCAAGTTCTGATATTTAGGCCCTGAGTATATGTCCTTACACTGCAGGATGTTTGCTCTGCTGTGTGCTCAGTCATCCTGCTGTCTGAGTGTACAGTTTAGCTGTGTCCCAAGTACAGGGCGTTTGTATTCCACAATTTTGCCTGCAGTACTGGTCTTCAGACATTCAGAGTGGAATTTACCAGAGTGATGGCTTCTTATATGCCAGGATTTCTTTTTTCCTTCACAAAGATTCAGGGCATCTGAGGAGGAACAGGAAGAAGCTGGATCTAGACACAGCTCAGATTTGAGTCCACTGACACCCAGGGATGAGTATATAAACATGGAAAGCATCTATCAATGCTGTGAACACAGCCAAAGGACAAACTCAGAAACTTCATTTGCCTCCTTCTTGTGCAGAAGAAAATCTAACCAATATGAAAATTGAAGGTCTGGACACATAGGCTAGTAACTAGGAATAAACTAATGCATACGAACCTGAATTGTCACTGCACCAGACTTGAATTTAGTTAGACTTTGCATCTCCTGAGTAATTTGTCCCTGTGAAAAAGAGGAAATAAGGCAATGTGGATTAACTGTCTCTTGTTTTCCTTTAGTAAACTGTTCTCTTTTGGTTTACTAATACTTAATGGTGGAGAGTGAAGCTGGGAGAGTCAAAAATGATTCCTTAGTGCTGTAATACATTCATTGGGACTATCCTACGAATTTTGAATCGTTTTATGGAAGAGGGAACAGATTTGATCAGGAGTTTCTGAGATCAGTTTTACAATATGACCAGCTACAAGGCAATGTGGATAGGAAACATTCTTTAAAATTTTAACTCTCAGAGAAGTTACTCTGTTTAAGTAGAGGAGTGTAGGCAAGAAAGAAAACCCTTTGCCAGTGTGAACATGCCACCCATGCAGAAAAGACTGGGATAAATCAATTTAAACTATTCATATTTAAAGATTTCAAAGCTATTAATTTTCTTACCTGAACTAGGCTGAATATGCTGCAATGAAACCTCAAGCTATAAGATCCAGGATGCAGAGCAGGGACAAGCCTAATTAACATTTGAATACAGCATTTAAAAAGAAAAGAGAAAAAAAAAACCCTCTGAATATTCCAGTAAGTACTGCTACTGAGTCAGCAATTTGTACTGTCCCCTTTCCATACTTGATTCAATGCACCTGAGTATGTTCTTAGTTTTAAGAATGCATATAATCCTACTCCTACTTAGAAAATATCTTAATGCTTGTCAACATTCCTTATTTAAGTCAGTTACATGCTTGAGTGCGCCACACAGTTGAACTTTGAATATGGGTATGGGTATGAATCAAGGCATCTGTATATTGCTACTAGGCTACTGGAAATAACAACTTTTAAATAAAAAAAACCCAAAAACCAAAAAACACCAACAGTGCAGCCACAAAAGCCATACTGGGCTTTACACAAGTGTAGGCTTATAGCCCCTTATAATCTGGAACCTAATAACTGCAAAATTAATTTTGGTTTGAAAGTCACATTAATTCTATGATAAATAGACATTTACATATACAGCTCATTCTAAATTTTTCCCTTACTACATTTCTGCCATGACTTGTATTCAAACAAATTTTTGAGTGGAAGTTATGTAGTAATATCCCTTTCAGTGTTGAAATGTGACACCTGAAGAAAATAATTCTGAAACAAAATTTCCTCAGTATTTCCATTTCACAGATGATTTTGACAAAAATATCTCTGTCAAGTTCAGGTTTTTTTGGTTGTTTTTTTTTTTGTTGTTTTAAACAGCTTTCTTTAAGGAAGAGATTTTGGGGTTTTCGCACCTCTACTCTTATGTAAACACACCCTAATCGAGAAGCAAATCATCCATGTCTCAACCTATTAATTGAGTTGTAAATGTATTAAAATTAGTAAAATTCTTCACATTTCCAGAAGTGGTGGAGTCAAGTTGATGGGAAGGAGTGTACATTTCTATATATTTGATTTACTCTGTGTTGGTTTACTTACACCTGTTCTGGAAAAAAACAAACAAACAAACAAACAAACACAAACAAAAAAACAACCAAAAGACGTTTAATACTCCTTTCACGCTTTTCAGATTAAAACACATAAGAAATTACTTAATTAACATATCTAATATAATTGAAACCATTCATAAATCAAAGTTGTTTGCTGGATCAAGCTCCAACACATAAGTAAATGTACTGTAAGAATATAACTGTATTTTTGGTTTACCCTTTGTGCCTTTGTTCTCTATCACTGAAATATAGTAAGCATAAATACACTTCTCTACCATGCAAAGCAGCTAATTACATGGATGATTGTGAGGTGTTCATTTATTATGATGGGACAATACTTAAGGAGGAAATACGTAACTATGTAAATAGATCCATGTTTAAGCTAAATTTGTATTACCACTTCCCAGTTACTAGAAATCAATTCTCAATGATTTTCAATTGTAAGCACAGTCCCCAGAATAGTTTTTCAGCCAGTGTGGTGGGTTAACCCTGGCTGGATGCCAGGTGCCCACCAAAGCTGCTCTATCACTCTCCTCATCAGCTGGACAGGGGAGAGAAAATATAACAAAAGGCTCCTGCATCAAGATAGGGACAGAGAGAGATCACTCACCAGTTGCTGTCACAGACAAAACAGTCTTGACTTTGGGAAATTAATTTATTACCAATCAAATCAGAGAAGTGCAACGAGAAATAAACTGAATCTTAAAACACCTTCCCCCCACTCCTCCCTTCTTCCCAGGCTTAACTTAATTTCCAGTTTTCTCTACCTCCTCCCTCCAGTGGTGCAAGGGGTCAGGGAATGGGGGTTGTGGCTGGTTCATGACAAATTGTCTCCACCACTCCTTCCCCCTTCAGATGAAGGACTCTTTACACTTTTCCCCTACTCCAACATGAGTGCCTTCCACACGGTCACAAGTCCTGCCAGAAGATGTGCTCCAACATGGGCTCCTCTCTCCATGGAGCCACAAGTCCTGCCAGGAGCCTGCTCTACTGTGGGCTCCCCATGGGGTCACAGCCTCCTTTGGGTATCCACCTGCTCTGGTGTGAGATCCTGCATGGGCTACAGGTGGATATCTGCTCTACTGTTAACCTTCATGGTTTGCAGGGGGACAACATGTCTCATCATGGTCTTTACAATGGGCTGCAGGGGAATCTGCTCCAGTGCCTAGAGCACCTCCTGCCCTCCTTCTTCACTGACCTTGGTGTCTGCAGAGTTCTTTCTCTCACATATTCTCATTTCCTTCCTCACCTACAGTTGCCATTGTGCAGGATTTTTCCCCTTCTTAAATACGTTATAACAGAGGCACTACCACCATGCCTGATTGGCTCTGTTGAACATAGGGGAAACTTCTACAGCTTCTCACAGAAGCCACCCCTGTAGCTTCCCTGCTGTCAAAACCTTGTCATGCAAACCCAACACACCAAGTAACATTTTCCCCAGTTATTCCCAAGTATATTCTAAGAGATACCATAGGAGGAGAATTCTTAATTAGGAAGTAGCCATACTGTTTGGAGAGTAAGAGAATTTAATCATATGAATGCAAGCTGTTCTATGCCAGCTGGCATCAACACCAAACAACAGTCCTAAACATGTTTAATTTACTAGCCTAAATGTGCTCTTCCACAGTGCTCATGCAGTAGTATATGCCTAAACAAAGGGTACGTTCCCTAATGAAAGAGAAAAAGCAACAATTTTAATAGGAAAAAAATGCCTAATATTTAAGAAAAATTGTACATATGGTAGACAAAAGAAATAAAAATATACCTTTCCTCAACTAAGCTGATCCAATGACCATGAAAATACATATCAAGTCCAGGATGACCTATACAGAGATTGGGTGTTTCTTGAGATTTAGACAGAGTAATGTCATATTTATTGAAACACACTTAAAAGTTTTCTATGGGCAAAGGGAAGCATAACTGATATGTGTTCCATAATTTATTATTACTCTAATTAAAATCTTAACAGTCCAATTAAAACACAGCAAACAGTTATTATTGCATTGCTCCGATCACAATGATAGTAACATTCTCAAGTCATTGAAACAGTGAAGACATGGGCTTCCTAGTATCAATCCCTTTCCCTGGGATTAGGCTTACTCTTGGTGCAGCTCTGAGCTGTAACACCTGCAGGTTCACTCCTCCCAGTGAATGCGTGTGATGGAATGAACTTCATGAGGTCTTTACCAGGAAGGATAGGATGCTTGTGGCAGAAGTTTACCTCAGCCTTGGGTCTGCTTGGGGCTGTTTCCATAGATTTTAACACAGTCTGCTTACCTACTATTTTTTTCCCTTGGTTTCCCTCAAACATTTGTCTGTTTGCACCACTTAGCTACTAGTTATATCAGCATAATAGTTTTCCAAAACACTATAAAAGGCAAATAGTTTGGGTTTGTTTTTTTTTATTTAGTGGCTACATCATACTGTCAGACCTTTACCACAGAGGATAACCACAGAGCTAAAGCCAAGCCAAGTTAGGCAATAGTCACCTTTCCCAGATAATCGCTGTAACAGTTAAAACTATCAGCTCAGACTCAGACAGGCCAGACAAGTCCTGAGGGCCTTCTTTGTCAGGCCAATAAAATGACTGCACTACATATTTTCTAGCCCCTAAAATAAACAGGTGTTTTTGTGTTTTTTTTACTTTAGGGCCATGAGTTCAAACCACAGAGCAGAAAAGAAAAGAAAGTATCCTATGGACTCCAGGGGATTAAAACCCACATAAAAATATTATATCTTCGATTATTTCAGTTTGCTCTTTCATCAGTGTCTATAACGTATAAAGGATAAGAAACTTTTATGTAAAAATACAGCTCAAAGAATCTGATCTTAAACCCAGGGAAGTAAATAGCTAATTTTTAATTTTTGAATAAATATGTACACTAACAAAAAATAAGATGCTGCAACATTGTTTAATTGTGTGATTGACTGTAAGTCCAAAATTAAAATTGTATTTTGAAACCTCAGAATGATGAGCCTTATGTAACTTAATAAACCATGTGTGAGTATATACTTCCTTCTTGTTCATAATTTATTTTAAACATTCTTGCTTCTAAATTCTTTTTCCCTTTCCAGGACATCTGGTGCCTAAAACCCACAGCAGAACAGCTCCAGACTTTCTCATTTTGTAATTAAAGAAGGCCTGGATTTTTAGGTCTTGCTGTGAAGATCACAGTATATGTAATTATGAGTCTGGCATATCCCTCTTACTGAGTAGCCTGGTTGCAATTTTTTCATCTTTTCATAAGCTCAGAGCTGATAATTCACAGTGTGTTTGTGATGCTGTGAAGGGACCTAGTTCCTTAAAAAGCTGACCTTGGAATCAGTTTCGAGGGACAGGATCTAAGATAGAGGGAAAACAGGTTCTGGATCTCAGTGAGCTATGGCACGTGGATTCATCTAAACAATCCATATTGGATTTAAAGTATAGACATGTGACATCTGAGCTAGCCACCATAGCTTTCTTTTACAGCCAATAAAGAGATTTACACTTTATATGAACTTAAGACACTACAGATGCCAGCTGATATGTTTTGTACTAACTTAAATATCTAAAACAGGTTGCAATAATAATGAATGGAAAATTTATTTCTCTACCTTGAATATTAAGGTCACCTAAAGCAATTAACTGAGACGTAGGTGTTTCTTCTAAGGACATCTTGATTCCTGCTAAAATCTAGTCCAGCCAAGGATCCCTGCATACCTATTTTGTACAAGCATGACATTGCTAGATGACTTGAGAGCAGAAACAGTATTAGATAATTTCCCAGGTATCTCAATGAAGGTTATGTTGCTTTCTGGCCCGTTTAACCCTATTTCCACTTCCTTGTGTTGTTTTCTCTGTTGTAAAAGATAAATTGACCTTTCATCTGCAAAACCCTAAGAAAAAATCAAGCTAATTTATATATTTCAATTCCTTGTCAATTACTCAACAATTTACATTGCAATTTTTTTTCACACTCTTTTCTAAATTTTCCTCTCAATTTATTTAAAATAAAATAAAAATCATATTTTATGTTAATTCCCCCTACTAGAATACAAGGCTAAGAACATGTGTTAACACAAAAAGGAATTTTACCTTTTCTGTCTGTATATTATCAATATCTAAAGAGCTGCTTTAAAAAGCAAATTTAATTATTTTCCCTACGGGATCATTTTAACAATTGGAAGTCCTCACCATTAACATTTAAAGAAATGTTTGATCTGGGTTGTCAAAACAATGACAGAAATGACAGAACCGTCGATTTAGCTTTCACAAGACTTTTTTTTTTTTTTTTTTTTTTTTTTTTTTTAAATAGTCTCTGGAGCTTTATGAATGCATTTAGAAACACAAAGGAAGATGAGAATTACCAAGAACCATTAATGTTAATTTTCTAAGTGAAACCTCTTAGCTACTACCAGTTACACTACCTGTAGATAAGTTTTCCAGCTTTATAGATGGTGATCCTGCTCATACTGTGGATATGGGTAGTAAGGTGATATCTGTATGCGATCTGCTGTGCTCAAGTAAAGATCTCCAAGAAGTTAACTCTCAGGTAACCTTTCCAGCAAAGCTCTATTCATTGTTGTAAATTACCACATTTAAATGTAGCAACAATGTCTAATACTTCACCCCAAATAAAGTTTCTTCAGGAGAACTAAATTTAAGACACTATACAACAGCAGGGAAAAGCATCCTGTTCCCTCCTAAGACTGTCAAGAAAATAAATTTGTTGTAGGAAACTAATTTCTTAGCAATGAGTTAATATTTTTTAACAGAGGTGGGGATTTGACTTTTTAAACACTCAAAATTTTTTGTTAGATCAAGCCCAAATAATTCCAAATCAGGTTCTATTTTTATCAAGTTAAAATCCCCACCAGTTCCTTAATTTCCTTATGGAGTTTGTTCCCCCCACTTTTTTCTTGGGGCATTTTCTGTTTTTTTTAAGGTCTCTTTTATTAGGGCAGCTCATGAATAACCGTATGTTACACCTGCTTTTGTGCATGGTGCTACTGAGAAAAAATAAGTTTGTTCCCAATAATTTATCAGTAGATTGGAGATATTTTCAATTTGGTTCTCAGTCAAAGAAAGTATTCTATTTTTAACAACATTTTGTAGAAGAATAAAATGGAGGGAGCATTTAAATTGAAATTTATGAAGAAAGAGTCCAGAGTCCTAGTCAATCTCAAGATTTTTATTTGATGGTAAAATATGTGTATATATATATATACACATATAATTTTTACAGTAAATTTTAAATCAGAGAGAACTTACATAAAAAATCCTTGATAAAATTTGCATAAATCCATAGTAAATGAAAGAAAATGTTGTTTTCTAAAAGTAGAAAAAGTTCTACTGTTACTCAAGGGAACTAAAGACGTTTGTTTTAATAATATCTGGCTACTGCCACCTGTGTTTTATTAAATGATACATAACTGCAGGAAGTACCATATGAAATTCCTTCTAGTTCTGTGAAAATTAAAGACACCATCATTGCAGGGGTAATCATTATTGCAATAAATTGTATAAACTTAGGACTTCTTCAAAGTGCAAGGAAAAAAGAAGTTGTAGACTTTACTACAAAATTTATGTTTGTTTGTTTTACACATTGAGTGAAAGCTGCTTCTTCTCTGTTTTGGAGAACTAAGGACTACATAAAATAAACCATGCCCAGGCATTAAAAATCTTGAAAATCTTAAAATAAACATCTGAGAGTTTTGTGCCATGTAGGGTCTCCTTCTATTGCCTTGCTAAGTAGTAAAAGAAATATAATGTAATTCTAGCTACTTTTGCTATATTCAACATTTCTTCTTTCTCTGAGCATGACTTGTCTGTCTTCTGTCAGCATCACTTTTCTTTCTATCTAAATATTTTTTCCTACTGTATATTAATTAAGGTATAGGAAATAAACATTGCTAAGGTATTTGCAGGAATTCTTCTATGATCGTTAGAATTTACCAAGAATACAGCTTATCTCAAGCCCCAGTGTGTTTTTGTAGGGTTATTAAAGTAATGCAGTTACCGAAAGGGCTACTTTTTAATTACATTCAAAATGCAAATGTGGGACAAGGAATCCAGCAGCATCATTAGCACCAAAGTAATGTAAATTATTTCCTCTGAGTCCTGTGAAAGAAATCCTGTTCAGGATTAGGTATTAAACCTGAGGGACTTCATGGAATTGTAAGACATTTCATAACACAATTACAGCAATATAAGAAGTCTTTTTGGTAACCAAAGTAAATTTATTATCATATATTGTCATAATAGTTATTGCCAAAATTCTTTCCACATATTTTACACTTCTCTTAGGATTTAATCTCTTCCCTGAAAGAAGGAAATTGTCCTCTAAGCATAGAAAAAGACTAGAAAACTGAATTAAACCAAACATCTAACTTCAGGCATTTGAAGCTAGGTGAAATGCATAATATTCAAAGTGACTTAAGAGTATAGTGTACATTTTTAGGTAAAAGTAGAGATACCAAGAATAATCAGTCATTAATCCTGTCACATTATCACTCAGATTACTGATCAGGATGATATCCCAGGGAAGATGAAGAAAGGTATACATTGGTTTATATGTAGGTAAGGAGATGGCAAAATGAGTATGTTCTTAAAGGTAAACAATGAAATATGTGGTTGACGTTTTCATCAATTTTGAAGTATTTTAGAGGCTTGTTAGCTTGTAGATGTGGCACTTCGGGACATGGTTTAGTGGTGGACTTGGTAGTTGTCAGGTTTACAGTTGGTCTCTGATCTCAAGGTTCTTTTCCAATGATTCTGTGATTCTAAAACCAAACAAGATTAATTCTATCATTCATGATCCATCATGCCCATTCATCAGGATAAGCTTTCCGCAGCTTGGGAAAGTTATAGCAACTTCGAGGAAGTAAATACATACAGATATTCCCAAATTATAAGATGCTACCTTTCTGACTGATCTTTTCTAGCTGTGCATTTTTTGTTATCTTTTCCTTGTGGAAGGCAAATGGACTATACCATAAACATGTAGTGGGAAACAGAAGAATATACTAGAAATATTCTACACTTAGCTATTAGGAAACAGCAGTATTGAGGTCAGGTCACTGACGAAAACTGAACCAATGAGCTGAATTACTATAACCATGTATGTAAGTTAAATCATCCTCAATAGCAAAGTTTAATGCAATAGCGTAAATCTTGGTTAAGGTTGCTGAGCCAGTATACATACCCTTGCCCCTCACTGGTGAGTGCATACAGGGAGAGTGAAATTGCCTTCAACCTATTACAGTTTATCTTGTGTTTAATATATGCAAAGCAATTGTATCAGGCAAATGGTGAGAGCCTTGGGAAAATAAACTCTAAAAGGAGAGACAAAATAAAAGAAGTACAAAATAAACAGAAGCATCTTCACAAATGAGGATGCCAAGATGATTGCTAGTATCACCTTATCTTTTTCTTGTCTATTCTACTTCTGTGTTCCAGTGTGAAGCTCCTAGAGATAGTAGATATATATGGGTTATTTTAGTGCTATTATTTCCATGTGACATTCATCAATGCTTCTGGGCATTGGAAAAACAGTAATAATAAAAATGCATGAGTTTGAGGGAAGACAAAGCTCCATGGGACATGTTTCTGAAACTATTCTAGAGAAAATATACTTTTCACATTTATTGCTCCTTGACTGACCTGACTGTGAAAGTTAGAAACAAAATTTAACAGTAACCTCACATTTGAAGTAGTGTGAGTATGTCTGTTATCAACCAAGAAAACAATCAAAAAGAACCAAAGAAGTCTAGGAAATAAGTGTGCCAATAGTTCAGACATTACCATTTTATTTAATAAAGTGCAGGAAAAAATCTTACAGCATATAGCAGACAGAAATGATACATGGTGCACCTAAAGCCCTGCTAAGTCAACATGGACTACGTGATTGTCATTTTTTCTATATATATAACAAAGACACAAGCAAAACTGTCATCTGTCTACTTATCAGTACACATTGGTGCAATTTCCAGTTTTTCCTTGCTTTTCTTTTTCTTCCCTGTATGTGACTCTTTTTGTGTGTGTGCTTTGGTTTTTTGTGTTTGGTTTTTTTTTTGGGTTTTTTTTTTTTTTTTGTTTTAAAACATATGCATCTGGGATCCTGAAAGATCAAAAAATACAACAGAAGCTTTTTATTCCTGATTTCTGGGTTATTTTTACCTGGAAATTTGTGCTAACATAAAAAAAGCAAATGCAATGTTGCATCTTTATTCCCTCAGTTTTTTCCTCCTAAGCCTTCCTTTAAAATTACATGTAAAGACTTCTATATGCAGAACCACTTCCAGCATATATAAATTCAGTAAATTTTATTGAATCTTCAAATCTTAAAGAACCATGTCATATATCTCTAAGACTAAGTAACAATTTTCAAATACACTCTCACCTTTCATTTTCACTTTAATCTTAAAACAGCTGACTATCTCTCATTATACTGAATGTATTCTCTTGCTACCAGAGAGGGCTGTGATTACAAGATATATATCACCATATAAGAATCTTGACAGTTTGCCTTAGTCTGCAAAAAAACAGACTTCAAGACAATACCTAATTTGAAATATTTCAGTAATAGCAAATCTCTCTGCCTGCAGCTTTTGTATTCCTTGGTTTCCATTCTTTGCATAAGGAATCCTGGGTTTAGAGTTTGGTTTTGGTTGCTGGGTTTTTTGGGTTTTGTTTTGTTTTTTGTTTGGTTTTTTTTTTTTTTTTTTGAGGGTGGGGGATATGTTTTTTTTTCTTAAGCAGAATTTTTTACCTTTTATATCTTTTTTTTTCTGTACTCCTGTTCTGACATCTGTTTTTAAAAATCATAGAATCATAGAATTGTTTAGGTTGGAAAAGACCTTTGAGATCATCAAGCCCAACTGTTAACCCAGGGCTGCCAAGTCCACCACTAAACCATGTCCCTCAGCACCACATCAATGCATTTTTTAAACACTTCCAGGGATGCTGATTCCATCACCTCCCTGGGCAGCCTGTTCCAATGCTTGACAGCCCTTTCAGTGAAGAAATTTTTCCTAACAGCCAATCTAAACCTCAGTTGCTGTAACTTGAGGCCTTTTCCTCTTGTCCTGTTGCTTCTAATCTGAGAGAAGAGACCTACCCCCACCTGCCTACAACCTCCTTTCAGGTAGTTGTAGAAAGCAATAAAATCCACCCTGAGCCTTCTCTCCAAGTTAGACCATCCTGCTTCCCATCAAAGCTCCTCATAAGACACGTTCTCCAGACCCTTCACCAGCTCCGTTGCCCTCCTCTGGACACACCAGCACATTTATGACTCTCTGAAAGGGAGGGGCCCAAAACTGAACACAGTATTTGAGGTGCAGCCTCACCAGTGCCTAGTAGAGAGGGACAATCACTCCCCTTGTCCTGCTGGCCACACTGTTTTGGATAGGAGCCAGGATGCTATTGGTTGCCTTGGCCACCTGGGCACACTGTTGGCTTGTGTTCAGCTGGCTGTCAACCAGCAGCCCCAGCTCCCTTTCCACCAGGCAGATTTCCAGCCCCTCTTCCCCAAGCCTGTATCTTCACGTGGGGTAGTTGTGACCCAAGTGCAGGACCTGGCACTTCTCCTTGTTGAACCTCAGACAATGGGCCTTGGCCCATTGGTCCAGCCTGTCCTGGTCTCTCTGTAGATTTTTCCGATGAAAATGATAAATGCTTTGTTTCAGAAGCTTGTTCTCACCAGAGTTTATGTCAAAGAAATAGCCCTACAATTTAGTAAGACTATTTTTTCTCAGCTGAACACAAATAGTTAACAAAATTTAATATAAGAAAACACAAAATCTCTTTTGTATCTTTTGTGTGCTTAGAAAAGCTTTACATATGTTTCAGTGGTAAAATCATTATTTTTTTTTTTGTTCTATACACTTGCACCTTGAGACTACTCTTGAGCTTCAGTGGTTGCATTACCAGAATTAGGATATGTTAAACAATCTAAGATGTGAAATGGTACTCATTTTGACTGACTTTCAACACTTTGGGCACTTCTTTAATACGCTGCCATACTCAAATGCCTGTTGATGAGGTGACGGTTACCTTTTGGGAATTATTTTTGGATTGGTTGGGGGGTTTTTTGGTGGTCTGTTTTTGTTTATTTTTGTGTGTGTGGTTTTGGTATGGAAGGAGGGTGTTTGGGTTTGTTGTGGGGTTTTTTTTGTTGTTTGGTTTAGTTGTTTGATTTTACTGTGTATTCAATAGAAATACCCCTCTAGCTGATCTCTGTAAGGGAAAGGGGAAGGAAAGATTATCTGGTCAAGGACCTTTTTAAATGCTGAAAAAGGACAATAAGAAAAGGGATAATAAACAAGAACACACAAGAATACAAACCTGAGGGACAAAAAATAATGGTAATAGTGAGAGACACAGATCTGACAAAACAAACATGGAAAAAGACACAGACTTCACCACTCACACTCATTGATGGTCTATCAAGAATGTGCAGGCACCAATTCCAGGAAGATCAGCCTGGATTTTCAACCGGTAAGACTGTAAACCAAGGGAGATCTGGACTGGGAGGAGAATGGGTATCAAGAGACCTGTACAGACCCTTGGGGAATATGCAGGGGAAGGGGGAGTAGATAGGAACAAAGGAGTGTAAACAGAAAATGGTATAAAAGAGTTTTGATGCATGGAAAATGAGGCTGGTCAGTATGCTTGTCTGGCTGAACCCTATGATGGATCACTGCAGTTTGTCCTATTGTCTTGTAACGGTCACTCAGTGCAATCTCACTCCTTATCCCATGTGTGTACAAGGGCTCAGTGCCAGCTACCAGGAGGACCACCGTGAGGGGACAGGATACCATCTTCTGGTGTCAGACCAGGGTGGTGGCCCACCCCTGTCCTGTGGCATCAGCTACTGGAGCCATGGGATCTTTAATCTCCAGCTACCTGGGCAGAAACAGTGTGTGTCTCAAAAACCAGCTTCTGGGGGGATGGGTTTGAGTGAAGTGGGTGAGGGGCTCAGCACCGGCAGCTAGAGCAGGACTGTGGGTCACAGCTCATGTGCCTGGTACTGGCTGCTGGGGTGGAGCATCTGTACCTTACCCAAACTGTGTGTGTGTGTGACGTGCATGTGGATTCATTGGCAAACTCCACACTGGACAAGGTGTCGAGTGTGAGGCAACACATCTGGGCAGGGGTATCAGGGAGTTAAAGAGTCTGTTCTGGTATTTGAGGGGATCCAAGAGCATGAGGTGCCTGTGGGGTGGTGTGTGCAGAGAGCACCCAGCTGGGTCAGCTGGTGATTTGGGGACCTGTGGGGTGGGTAAGGGGGCACAGGGGTGCTGGGCAGGCAGAGGGGCTGTGCTGGTTCTCAGGGGATCCATGAATGTGTATGTGCTTGTAAGCCTGGAGAGTGTGGTGTGTGCGCTGCACTGGTGACCTTCTGCCTCTGCCAGCCTCAGAGGAGGAGGGGACGTGGCTGCCTGTGCCTGTGTCTGGTGTGAGACCTGAACGTGGGGGCTGCTGGGGGCAGCGCCTTGTCTGTGGCCATCTGTGTGACCGGCTGTGTGGTGTGTGGGGGGTGTGTGTGTGTGCACACGTGCGTGTTTGTGTGTTTGTGTGTGTGTACACATACCAACCTGAGCTCCAGCAGCCAGGAAGGAGGGTCCTGAGATGGAGCAGCTGAAGGCAGCTGCTCTTAACATCCTTTAATTATCTCCTCATCTTAATTTCTGAATTTTCTAAGTGAAAGCTCTAGCAAAAGAGGGAAGGTCTTTATTGTACTTTAAAATCAAATAGAACAGGCATATTTAAAAAAAAAAAAAGAAGAAGAAAAAGAGTCCTTACAGAGTAAGATCTGATATCTTTTACTTCAGAACCTAGCTTAAGCTTGAACCTAGGCTTTATTAAGCTGGTTCAAGAAAGTGCTGAGATTGAACGCACCTATTTTCAGCTGTTAAAAAATACAGTGCTAAAGTCTCATCATTGACATTCCCTCTACAATTCTGCAAGAATCATTAGATTTTTAAAGTAGAAATAATTTAAATCCCCCTCATTTCAGTAGTCTGCACACAACTAATCAACCACAATTCTTTTTGCAGTCAATACACCACCAGTGAACAATTTACCCTATTTTAAAGGTTGGTATCTAATTTAGGTAGAATGAGGTGCCCCCTGAGGTGCCTGTTTCTCTCCAGACAATACAGAGAGTTAGGAAAGGACAGCAAAAGTTAGGTATCCGTTCAGCCATCTAAGCTGTGGTACAAGTGAGTTACATAAGGAAAGCAGATTGGCTCCTACATTCAAGTTTTATTTCTTTTAGATCAGTATAAGTAGAGGACACCCAAATAATATTAATATATCCGAAAAGCTTCATCCAGTCACAATATCTTTTGTTAGTTTCTAACTCAGAATTTAACTTACTGCTCATTCTAACAGAGCTCTGAGGCTGAGAATATTAAAGCCTAAAAGGGAAAATGCCATACGTTTTGAATACATTGACTTCTCCTTAAACTACCGCCTACTTTGGTCTCCTTTTTGCTACAATTGCTCTTTAGTTTTCTAACAGTGATCAATTTCAGTTTAATTACACAAACAAACAAACAAGCAAACTAATAAATCATCTTGGCATGGAAAAGGTGTTGGTTTTTTTTTTTTAAAAAAAAAAGCCCATACATGAATCAGGGATATAGGGTAAAAAAATAAATATTAAAATATGGTTTAAATTTTCATTTAAAGAATAAACCAACATAATATGAACAAAGTTCCAAAAGGGAATGAGGAAATTTTGTCAACAGAATGAAATATTTTCATAGATCCATGGTTTTCTGTTCATGAAGTGCTGTGTAACATATTCAATTCCAAAGCAGGAAACATGGATTGTATGGTAGGGTTCTATTAAACTGCTTTTTTTTCTCCATTACACAAAATGACTTATAGTTGTACTCATTTGTTCTAAGCCCTACTATTCATGTCAAGATCACTCATCACTGGAGCTGAATATGAGATTTCCAGTTGGTTTATAAAAATATATTGGTCGTATGCCAGACTATGGTGAAAACTGAAGTTTTATTATGGCTGGCTTAATTAATATACTTGCTTTTGCTATAGTTCTTCCATTATCAGGACTATTTGTTCTCATAGCAAATCTAGGGAAGAGTTGAAAGCAGTTACTACCAACTCTTAAAATCTGTATATTTTCATTCATGTTTTGGTACTCACACATTAATGAATTCAATAGTGCCATAGGTAAGGAGGTAAGACATTACAATGTAAACTTCTGAAGCTTTATGGTTTTCAGACTTTCTTTTTCCTTTTTTTTTTTTTTTTTTTAAATGAGAAAAATATAGGCTTTTTTGACAGTTGAAAATACCTTTCCTGTTAGAAGAATGTTCCTGGTGAAAATTTTTGACAAGCTCTCCTTAATAATGTTTCAGAAAATGGCCTTAAACACAGAGGAAAATGAGATCTTAAAGTAAAAAAGCTATTTGTACAATAAAGAAACATAGAAGTATAGAGCAGCTATATACAAAGCAGGTTGGATTATGCCTCATGTCACTGTCATAGCAAAGTTTTGTGTGACAATAAGAATATGTAACATCCATGAGAGATGCCCTGATCTGAGAAAGACCTAATACATGATTTGTTCCTTGACAGGTCAGTGATAGAAGAGATGGGAATAAAGTCCTGTGTTTTTCTACCAGGAAGCCCTTCTCCTTTTCTAAGAAGGTTAGTATTAATCATAGAATCATTTAGGTTGGAAAAGACCTTTCAGATTGTTGAGTTAAACTGTTAACCTAGCACTGCCAAGTTCACCACTAAACCATGTTCCTAAGTGCTACATCTACACATCCTTTAAATACCTCCAGGGATGGGGACTCAGCTACTTCCCTGGGTAGTCTGTTCCAAAGCTTGAAAACCCTTTCAGTGAAGAAATACTTCCTAAGCCTCTTTTCTACCGACTAACCCAGTTCCCTCAGTCACTCTTCATGTAGACCCTTCACCAGCATTGACATGCTGCAGAACCTCAGTCTCTTTCTTGTAGCAAGGGGCCCAAAACTGAACACAGCATTCGAGGTGCAGCCTCACCAGTGCCGAGTCCAGGGAGACAATCACTTCCTTACTCCTGCTGGACACACGATTTTGGATATAAGCCAGGATACTTTTGGCCTTCTGGGATGCCTGGGCACACTCCTGGCTCTTATTCAGCCAGATGCTGACCAACACCCCAGGTCCTTTTCCACGGGGCAGCTTTCCAGTCACTCTTCCCCAAGCCTGTGCTGTCACATGGGGTTGTTGTGACTGAGGTGCACTTAACTGTGTTGATTCTCAGACAATTAGCCTCAGCCCATTGATCCAGCGTGCAGCCCTATGCAGAGCCTTCCTACCCTCGAGCAGATCAACACTCCCTCCCAACCTCATGTTGTCTGCAACTGAGTTAATCTCATATAATCTTGGACCTAAATACAGATGATTTTAATTTTGTATTCAGTCTGCAAAGAGGGGAGCAATTAAGGGGAAGTATTCTACTTTACATTTTTCATCCTGACATGTGCTGGTCTCCAACCCAGTCAGAAACATAGTAATATCTAAGTATTTTCCAGCTTTGTGATAACACTAATTGCATAACCAGCAAGAAGTATTATGTAACACAGTTAAGTATAACATCAATAAGATATTATAATTACACATAAATATCAATGTGTATATACACATATGCATATTTAAATTTAATATGTATATCAGTTAGGGAATCAGAGAGATTGATGATAGGAACATTTAGAAGACTGGTGAATCAGATTAGCTTCAGACTTCAAAACTGAATTGACTGGGTTGACACTCATTAATGTGTATTTCACATGGTAAGTCTTTTAGCATTATCAGTCCCTATTATTACGCATAAAAACCCAACTAATCCTTAACAAACTTAAATAATCTGCGATTGTACAATACCACTGAGCAGAGGCTGTACAGTTACCTTTAACACTATGGTACTGGATCATTGTTACCCACAGAGGCAGAGATGGAGGGTTAAGAGCTCTTTGAGGAATGATGCTGGAACTGAAATGGTCATCTGTCTTCACTATCTTTTCTCTCTCATCTTTGGTATTTATACCCTATGCACTCCCCAAAGAAAAGGAGTGGATGTCATCTGCTCCTGACAGTTCCAAAAAGGATCAAAGGGGAACTTGTAGTACAGATGAACAAACAGTATACTGGAAACTAAGTGTAAGTAGTAAAATCTGCAAGATATCACAAAACTGTAATAAACAGGAAAGATGTTTGATAGAAAGAACCCCAACAATCCTGTTGAATAACCAGGAAAGATGCTTATTGAAACCCAGGTAAAATCCAGTCATAGAAATAAGAGAAAATCTGTCAGGAGCAAATGACAGGAGCCTCTGTGGGTAACAATGATCCAGTACCATAGTGTTAAAGGTAACTGTACAGCCTCTGCTCAGTGGTATTGTACAATCGCAGATTATTTAAGTTTGTTAAGGATTAGTTGGTTTTTTATACATAATAATAGTATATACACATTGATATGTGTTTGTATCTTCAAAAAGGACAAGAAGCAGCATATAGGGAACTACACGTTGGTCAGCCTCACCTGAGTCCCTGAGAGGATGAGCAACTAATTCTGGGAACCATTTCCATGCACATTAAGGACAAGGCAGTCATCAAGTGTAGTCAGCATGGATTTATCAAAAAGAAGTCATATTTAACTAACCTGATAACCTGCTATGATGAAATGGTTGGCCTGGTAGGTGAAGGGAGAGCACTGGATATTGTCTACCTTAACTTCAGTAAGGCTTTTGACATCATCTCCCATAAGATCCTCAAAGAGAAGCTGATGAAATATGGGCTGGATGAGCAGACAGTGAGACAGACTGAAAACTGGCTGATTGGACAGACCCAGAGACTGGTGATCAATAACACAAAGTCTAGTTGGAGGCCTAATTGTGTACCCCAGGGGTTACTACTACATCCCACCCTGATAAACATCTCCATTAATGACCTGGATGATGAAGCATAGCTCATCCTCAAGTTTACTGATGACAAAAAACTAGGAGTGGCTGGTAGGCCAGAGTACTATGCTGCCATCCAGAGATTCCTTGACAGGCTGGAGAAATGGGCTGACAGGAACATTATGAAGATCAACAAGGAGAAGTGCAAAGTTCTGCACCTGGGGAGGAACAATCCTAGGCACCAATATATTCCAGGAGCTGCCCAGTTGGAAAGCAGCTTGGCAGAAAAGGACCTTGTGGTCCTGATGGACAAGCTGAACATGTGCCAGCCATGTACCCTTGCTGCAAAGAAAAATAATGGGCTGCATTAGGAAAAGCATTGCCAGCTGGTCAGGGTAGGTGATTCTACCCCTCTACTCAACCCTGCTGAGGCCAGTTTAGAGCTCCTCAGCGTGAGAGAGGCAGAGACATACTAGAAAGAATCCAACAAAAGGTCACAAAGATGATGAAGGGACTGTTGCATCTCACCATGACAGGATGGAGAAGGGAAGGCTCAAGGGGATCTTAATATATATAAATACCTGAAGAAAGAGTTCATAGAGGATGGAGTCAAACTCTTTTCAGTGGTGCTCAGTGGCAGGAAAAAAGGCAAGGCACACAACCTGAAACACAGGATGTTCTGTGAACATCAGGAAACACTTTTTCACTATGAAGGTGACCGAGCACTGGCACAGGATGCCCACAGATGTTGCGGAGTCTCCCTCCTTAGAGATATTCAAAAGCCATCTGGACACAGTCCGTCTATCAACACACAAATACTCAGTAGGAACACAGATTCACAGTGAAGAGTTCTTATGTTAGATGATATCTGAAGTTAGATGATAGGAATCCACCTGTTATAAATATGCTGCTTTTCCATAAAATTGTATTCTGTGTCATACTGTGATTGAGATTCAGGTGAATATCTTGACAAGATCAAATTATATGTCATTGTTACCAGCAGCTCAATGAAAATGATGTTTAAGGATTATATACTGTTCACAGAAAAATGTGTCCAACATATACTTGTATTAGAATGAAGGAAAGCTTAACAAGAAATATAGATTTCAGTATGCTATTACTTTAATATAAAATAACTCCATACAATTCCTTATGGACTCTAGGGATGATTACTGCAATTCCATATTGGTCAGGATGAAGTGATTCATATTTGTCCTGGTTTCAGATGGGTACTGTTAATTTTCTTCTTAGTAGCTGGTGCAGTGCTGTGGTTTGGATTTGAAGCGAGAATGATGTCTCTAGAGGCAGAGAAGGCATAACAGAATGAAAAAGGTGAAATTTCCCAAAATATCCATGCTGAATTCACAACTCAGTTTTGAAGATTTACTCATTTCCCTTTTCCTTCTTATTCCTAGTTGCATGGTCAAGCATATAGCAACCTCTCTTTTGTGTACTCCATCACTCCTAAGACTTTGGTGAAGCATTACATCTCCCTACACAGTCAAAAATCTGCCTGTGATTTTGGCTATTTTCCCCCCCAGCTTGCTTTATTTTGTGTGTGTATGAATGAACTGAACCAGTTCATTGACAATTAGATGAGCAGTTTACTGGCTCAAGAGAACCATCATGAATAAGGAACAGAGAGGGAGAAAAGCTGAAGGGAGAGATGGGATAACTTCTTGCTTTAGATACTTTCTAGACTTAGAGCTGAACTGGCTCATCTGTTTTGTGAAGCTTCATCCTGAAACAGAAGCGTTTTTAAAAACATAGCAATAGTTTTTAAATAGTGTCAAGATGACAGATATAACCATATTTAGTATAGGGGAAAATCTCTCAGAAAAGTGCAAGATTTCTTGTCAAAATACAGTTAGGAGCAGGGATTATGAATAGCTTTAAAGTGAAACTTCCAAAGCCTTTGCTGTTCTTGCTTTGCTCAGTGAGACTTCAGTGAGGGTTTGGTCACAAAGCCCCAGGGATATAGATCTTTATAAAGTTCATGGCTAGCTGATCTCCATGGTGACCTCATAAAAAGTGAGTAAAAAAATTACACCTAAGTCTCCCTTTAAATATTTAATTCAACAGAATTAATATCTATGCAGAGAAATACGTTGTAGCTGCAGACCTATTACTTGCATAAGTAGATATTGCATAAGTAGATAGTTAATTCAGTTATAAGATAAAAGTTTTCCTACACATGAAGATGTCTACAGCTGTTACAATGTTTTCATATACAGGGTTTTTTAATTTTTCTATTTTTTTTAAAGGAAAAAACATTAAAGACCTGGATGGCTGCTGACAGGTCAGTTCTTCTTTCACTTGTGTTTCTGTATCACTATTTTTCATTTGTTTATATGATGCTTAGGGAAAAGGAAAACAAATGTATACAAATAACTTCAAAGAACAATGCAGAAAAACAAAAAAAAATCCACAAGTTGCTCTAAAAGAGGTCAATATTGATCTCCCTCTCAGATGTACTTTGCCTTATTTGTTTTATTTGCTGTGTTTAGATAATATTGGTCATTTATTTTCCTTTTAATCCCCTGACATCAATGAGAATACACAAACACATAGAGCTTTTGAAAATGAAGCTGCTCAAGCTTCTCAGTCTTCATCAAAAAACTATTGTTAACTAATGGTAAGGTTTCCAGTAATTTCAAAAGATTTCCAGCCATTTCAACATGCTTTAGATCAAATGCTCTTTCGGGTTTTAAAACACTAAATTTAAGCATCCTTCAGCCACAGATAATATGTATTATTAAGACTGGAAAAAGATTAGTAAGTTTTGTATCTGTTGACCTTCAGACAGTAATAAAAACAAAACAAAACAAAAAACTTCTGAATTGACACTGAAAAACCAAGTACCAGGATCCAATTTTTCCCCTTAAAGAAGTTGAAAGATTGGGAATGTCTTACAAGATCCTTATTTGGACCACACACCCAGTATAACTGTAATTGTGATTAAAATAGGAAGTTTTTGAGGGGAGTGGGTGTAACTCAGATATGCATTGTAGCTTTAACATTAAATCAAAGTCTAAATAATAAAAAGAAAAATATAATTATATCCCCTGCATGCGGATGGACAGAGAAATATCTGCCTATATATTTGTACACAAATAGTTAACAGTTTTTCAGAATATCCATCTTTGTGCATGTTTGGATGGTTTAATAAATTATGAGGATAACACAACAGGAGCTTATTTCAATAAATTATTGGTTTCCAATATATATAAATATCAGAAGATATAGTTATTTTTTTAAAGTGTCTGTATTAAAAGAAGTTGTTCAGTCCTGCAGAATCTAACTGTAGACTTTGATAAATTGTTCCAGCTGTAAATCATAGTCTTCATAAAACCTTGCAAAAAAAGAAAACCAAGCAAAACCGGTGTTTTCTTCCTTGCATAGTGTGCTTTACTTCCAGTTTAAGTTTCATGCGTTCAGATCTACCTGGTTTATCCTAGCTATCTGAGCCTAGAACAATCACTGTATTCAGTAACCCAGTTGTATTTTTTTTAGAGAAAAATAAAAATATCCAGAGTAAATTATTTTATTCTTCAATAATTCTTTCACATTCAGATAAATCTCCCTCTGAACATAGGTGGTTTTTGCCACTTGCTATATGGGTGTATGAGAGTGACTAATTCAGTTTTAGATGTTTTACTTATAGAATCATAGAATCATGTAGGTTGGAAAAGACCTTTGAGATCCTCAAGTCCAATTGTTAATATATTTCTAAAGTCAAAATAAATAAACTAAACCTTGATGTTTCCTATTCTGTTATACACAGAAGAGTAATCTATTATAATTTTTTTTTTCCCACACTTGGAATTCATGCTGCGCACCAGCTAAGGGAAACCAATCGGGCTAATAGACTGAATGCATAGTTTCACGTTGCTAACCAGTTGGTTGGCTTACCAACTAAAGGCTGTGAACAAAGGAATCTTTGTACTATTCCAGACTCATCAGAACACCTCAAACTACAAATAGAGCAACACCCCATGACAATTGTCATGTAGTGCTTGACCTTACTATCAGCAACCAGAGGAAATGTTAAATAAGTCAGTACTACTGAGACGACTGTTCAGCCCTAGAAACAGAAGGTTAAGGTGAGATCTTACAACAGTCTGTAACTACCATTTGGGAGAAAAGTAGAATAGTGAAGACTTCACTACATTTTTTTCTCAAAGGTGCGCCATGAAAACAGCAGTGACAGGACAAAAGGCTGTGAACACAGATATTTCTGAGTGGATAATTTTATTTTCTTTTTTTTTCTTTTTATATAATTTATTTTCATGTTTTCACAGTGAAGGTGGTGATATAGTTGAACAGGTTGCTGAATTCTATGATTCTGTATACAAATAAACAAAGATGTGTGCACATATACACACATACACACCCCTCATATGTATTTAGATATATATCATACATACGTATACATATACATATGACAGATATGACAAGAGCTGATGTGTTGCTGTAGGGATGTCTGAGTCCCTTGTATTGTTTCTTGGACTCTCATCAATCTCCCAGGCCTCTGAGGAGCCATGCATAACATATTACTTTAATTTAGCCAGAGGTTTTATAGTATCTACTGCGAGCAGTTGACCATCATTTTGCATTTCATTCTATTTGTTACAGATAATCTTTCAGATTGTCACTGGGTTATGTTGTCAATGAGTTAGAATACAGGAAAATAACACATTCTTTTTTTGTAATGCCAGTTTTACCTTTGTTTTGTGATTGGCACCTACCTAGCCAGGCTTTGAGGCTGGCTGTGGTTGGCTGTATCTAGCTGAACTGTCCTACCCTTCCAAATAAAAATACATCCAGTTGCTAATGCTCACTGAAACTTGTGAAATGGATAAAAAAAATATTTAGGAATCGTTGTGTACATTTAAGGTTCAGTTCAGCTGTCAAAACATAGGGCATATAGTGCCATTTAAGGTATCTCAGGGTACTCAAGATACAAAACAGGCTTATCAGCTATGACACAGGATTTGTGGAAGATCTGCAATATTCTGGAACATCAGTTGGAGTTCAAGTAGGAGATACTATGACATTTATGAAGGTATTTGACAGCTATGTCTGTATAATTGAACTGAGCCTTTTAATGAGAAATTAACCTCATGTAAGCTTAAAGTGTTTAGATTTATAACTAGTCACTTTAAGCTCCTTTAATAAACAGCAGAGAGATATCAGGCATTTTTATAGTGTGATTCATCTGTCTAAAAGTGTATAACTACTTAGGATGAGATTAATCATGTCTTGGAAGATCATAAGATAAACAAGGTTTCTTGACTCGGTACAATGTAGACATACATATCTCTGTGATCAGACAGGTGTCTTTGGAGACTATTGTGAGTCACTTTTTAGCCTCTGAATTTATGTTAATTCTTCAATCAGGTAAACATAAAGCAATTTGCTACAGCCTTTGCTTAGTTCTGTAACTGTTCTCTGATTTTTACCAGTTTTCTGCTCTTTGCTCATCAGTGATGTGGACAAGATTTGCCTGAGCAGACTGAAAGTGTCTGTACCACACAGAGGGGATAAGAGGGAGGGTCCTAGTAACCTAGGTGATGTTCTCCTTCCATTTAGGGAAAAGCATAAGTAAGACTAAAAGTCGTGGTTTAACCCCAGCCGGCAACCAAGCACCATGCGGCTCACTCGCGCCCCCTCACCCAGAGGTATGGGGAGGAGAATCAGAAAGGAATGTAAAACTCTAGAGTTGAGATGAGAACCACTTAATAGGTAAAGCAAAAGCCATGGATGCAAGCAAAGCAAAGCAAGGAATTAATTCACCACTTCCCACTGGCAGGCAGGTGTTCAGCCATCCCCAGGAAAGCCGGGCTCCATCACGTGTAACGGTCACTCAGGAAGAAAAATGCCATAATGCCAAATGTCCCCCCGTTTCTTCTTCCCCCAGTTTATATATTCAGCATGACATCATATGGTATGGAATATCCCTTTGGCTAGTTGGGGTCAGGTGACCTGGCTGTGTCCCCTCCCAGTTTCCCGTCCCCCTCCAGCCCTCTCGCTGGCAGGGGCAAAGGAACTGGAAAGTCCTTGACTGAATATAAACATTACCCAGTAACAACTATAAACATCAGTGTGCTGTCAGCATTGTTGTCACATCAGAGCCAAAGCACAGCACTGTACTAACTACTAGGAAGAAAACTAACTATCCCAGCTGAAACCAGGACACTAAACATAACTTCTCCCAATCCCAGATAATTTGTCAAGCCCATTAAAAAAAAAAAAAAATTAAAAAACTAGAGAGAGAGAAAAAAAAGATTTAGGAAATCCTTTGAAGTTGAGATGATAAGGCCAGACTATCACTGTCATGCTATTACTTAATTAGTGAGAATTTTAGTATTAGTAGTTCAGGTTGCTGAATAGATCCCTCTCCTGGAATCTGGGGTCACAGCTACACTCAGAAGAGAATTTTTTCAATGTACTGTAATTCACTGAAGTTATGTTGCTGTCCCATTGATTTCAACAATGCCAGACTATTGTTTGTAACATTTATTTAAATTTTTCTTTCAGACTTTCCAGCTAAATTGCATGTGGTTGGAGTAGTTAAATACTTCATATTTACATAATTGCCTGTTAAATTACCTTGTCAGGAAGATGACATCTACAATGCAAAATCTAAAATCTGCTATCAGGTAAGATTTAAAAAAAAATGGAAAAGTATTGTTTTATTTATATTTAACCTTTCTTTCTTAAAGATTGGATTCCAAACATATGTTATAGATTATCCAATGTTATATATGATTTTCAGTGAGCAAAGTAATATACTTTAAACCAGACCTTTTATCTTTAACAACATATAAAAAAATAATTAAACCAGCTTCGGAGAAGGGCATATTCTATATGTTTCTGTTTTGAAAAACTGGCAGGTACCTTTGATTCCTTTTATTTAGTATTATGCAGTGTGTTAGTGAATGTAGGGGTGAATTCTAAGAAATAAAGCTGCTTGGCTATGTAGCCAAACAACAGAAATAGAAGATACTAAACGTGTGTTTCACTTTGACAGTATAGTCCCAGAGAAAAAAAACCAAACATCTTTCTTTCCACCTCCACCGCAGCCCCAAAAGATTTTTGGTGGACATTTTTTTCCTGTTTGCTGTTATATTAACAGGGAAAGCTTTCTTCTGTATTTATTGAACATAGTACTAACACAATTAAATCAAATTAATAGATACTCAACTTGAGTTATTGAAATCTAATTAGAAGTGACAGCTGTCCTGGTTTTGTCTTTGGATAAAAATATGCATGGAGTTTTGAGTAGGAATTAGAAAGGATGGAGTGAGATAAAACTGAATTATTATTCTTCAAAACAAGGATTTGGTCACAGTTGTGCCGTTTTAACTCAACAACCTCCTCCAGACTCCCCTTCCCCAGTCCTATATTCATATCTTTGGAGTAAACATTAAACTTTATTAATAAGGTTATCAGATACATACTAGTTTCCCCCAAGTCATAGAGTATCAGGCTACCACATCAAATCTTCATAATATACATAATTAGTATACTTAAAAATTCCTTTATTACCTTAGAAAAATGCAATAGGTACCATGAGGGACTTTTGCTACTTTTTTTGGATTTTTGTTACATTATAAAAAATTAAATTTGATCTCTTATGTCTTAAACAATTAACACAGGTCATATTCATGTCAGGTTGATATTGGATCAAAATTCTTTTTCTGGGAATATAGAATGTGAATACTTTTAATAATGTTTCAGTCACAGAAAAATAAATTTAATATGACAAAAGGCACATGCTAGCCTGTGGTGAAAAAAATAATGTCATGCATTTTATGAATGGATGGTGTGCAAGAAATCTAAGTGCAATCTTCTCTTAATTGTATTTGGAAAGTTATTGCTGTCAAGATTAAAGATAACAAGCAGTCAACTTCTCTAGGATTCCTTTGAGTGGCAGAGCATGTAGTTAAAATGCAGTATCCTAGTAGTGAATCTACTTTTCCTAAGAAAATATGTGTGGATTTAATGAAAGTGATCAGTTCTTGTGCCTAATCTTCTCAGTAGCTGAAGTCTAACTGCTAGGTTCTAGCTTATTTATTGGTTATTTATACACTGCTCTTTTGAAGTTTTAATGGGATGGCCTTTATCATGTATCCTGGTTGCCTATCATGTGGACTTTTGCCTCTTGAAGTCAGGCACAGCAGCCATTCAGCGGGCCTGAGACTCTGAAGGTGCTGTGACCATCATTACTGAGAAAGCACCCCTTGGGACTTTGTGGCACTCAGGGTCAGTGAATCTGTCTCACCTGCTGAGACTCTTCCACACACTTTCTCTGAACTACATTTTTCTTTGCCTTTGGCTTACACAGCAGATTCTCCTTATTCAGTTGGATGACCTATCCAATCACTTAATATATTTTTGTGATATTTTTGTGACGTGTACTTGCACATGGTGCTGCTTGCTTGCTTCTTCCTCCCATTCAGAGAGGGAGACTATGACCCTTTTCCTCTGAAAAGGTGGCCCTAATGTCTTGTGACTCCTGTCGGAAGGCCACAGAAGGGACTATGTGGGAAGGGTAACCCCCTTTCAATCTTCCAACACAGTATCTCTAAATCTCTTTGAAGCACCTACCTCTACATCTTTGCCTTAGTCTCTAGGTGCAATGGGAACAGAACAATGGTATCACAAAATGATTTTGGGTCAGAAGGGACCTTCAGAGATAATCTAGTCCAAACCCCCTGCCATGGCATCTCTCACTAGATCAAGTTACTCAAAGCCCTGTCAAAACTTACTTTGAACACTTCCAATAATGGGGCATCCACAACTTCTTTGGGGGTAACCTCTTCCAGTGTTTCACCACCCTCTCAGATGGATCTGGCACCTCTCACAGAAATTATCAGTGTGTAAGAATCCAATGGGAAAGGCAAGAGCTACAATAAAAAATGTAATTCTGTCAGACTGACAGTTAAACGTATCATTCCTCTTGCCCATGTGGCATCTTGCTTGAGGCACTATGTAGTTCTAAAGACATGGCTGGACGACTGAGTGGAAAGGGCTTTTTACAAGTTCACTATGCCTTCACCACTGAATGTTAGAAGAAATCTTGTGCAGGTGCTGAGACATACTATGGTGTCATAAGACTGAGGGCCAACTTTTAATACTAAGTTGCAGAGTACTTAAGATCATACTTATACAATCCCTGTACTACATATAGATTACATATAGAAAGTGCTGTGGGTCACTAATTTTCAAGCCTGCTTATAGCTGATAGAAGGTTGATGCTGGTCTACACCAGTGATCAGCAATCTACCAGTAGGAACTTGGGAGTTAATGGCATTGATGTAGAGCAGTATAGTCATAGCCACTACACTTCCCTGTAAGTATTGGGTAGGATACTCTGTAACTCTTCTGGAAGTTTCTGCGGTTCTTTCTCAGTAAGTTGAAGTTTCAATGAGTAAGTAACAGCTGGTTCTGAAATACAGCCTTGTCTTGGAAATGCTCAGAAGAAATGCAAGGTAAAGTCATGCTGGGCATGGTAGAATAAACAGTGATGTATTTAAGAAGTAAGATTTCAAACCACTAAGGTGAGGGAAACAGAAGAGTCAGACAAGTGTTTCACACAGAACGGACTGTCTTGGGGGTTATTTTTGGTTTGGTTTTTTTTTTTTTTTTTTTTTTAGCTTTTAAAATAAGGAGTCAGTTTTGGTTAATTTAATAGGTGCTGTTGATTTAGCTATATAAAGCTAACTAAGCTTGTTATCTATGTTCTTTATATAACATCTTAAGACACCTTTTTAGAAGATGGCCGTCTTAACTAAAAAAGAAGCCTATTTGACAAATTCAGTGAGTGTCTAACTTTTAAGCAGATTAAACCTTGCAACATAAATCCAATGTTTTATGTCAAAAGATAGATGTTAAGTCTCCAGATTGGCTGAAATACCTTTCTCTTATTAAGAGAGCTTTGCATAGTACTTGGAACCTTCTAAGGTATTCAGCATTTTTAAAACTTTATACACAAATTAAACTATTTTATTTCCTTTTTCTAAGTTCCCTTGAAAGAGTTTTGTCCATATTAAAACTCCCTTCAGAAAGAGAAACAATGAGTTAGCAAAAGGAAGTATCTGTAATATGAAATATCTGAGCATCACTTTTTCTCAAGATTCACCTGGTCTGAAATTATGAACAGTGCACTTCACATGGCAAGTGGCAATAGAAAAATAACTCAAGGAATACAAAATACATATAAAGGAAGAAGTTTTGGTGGACTTTGGTACAGTCAGCTATTGGCTTTATTTTGGCCTGGTTAATTTCAATATTTGTTTTTAAATTTTGAGACTACTGTGCTTATTTAAAAGTATGCATGAGCATGGTTTTTACTTTTGTTACAAACAAGAAGACTGAGATTCACATTTCCAACCAGTGATAACAAAGCCTGCATTTCAGCTAGTCTTGTTTTCTGGCTTTCTGTTCCTGACTTTGTCAAATTTTTCTACATATCATGCTTGTTGTGACATAGATTCTAGATTATTTTATTGGGGAGATGGAATCTCTCATTTGCTTATTTTTTAAATGTGATGGTGAACCTCTGATTTGAACCAATATGTGGTTAAACTGAATGGAAGTTCAGAAATCATTACTTACTTCAGTATTTGTTGGAGAATCTGGGCCAGACTACGTGTTTTGTAAGGTATGTTAAACCTGACCCTAACTCACTCAAGTCAGAGGGTTTCTCTCCATTGACTTTAATAAGGTTTGGATCAGAATTTTAGGAAATGCTTTCTTCTGACCTGGTAATAGTATCATGTGTTAGACAAGACACCTAAGTAGATGGTGTATTCTTAAATAGCTTAGCACAAGTAGAAAAGATAAATTTTACGTGGATTCTAGATGTTAACACAGTTAGATGTGAGTATTCTAAATCATGCTACACGGTATCTTTCTGCTCATGGAATTGCTCTTAGAATCAGAGTAGGATACATGCACTCACTTTAGTATCTAAGACAAGCCTGAAGAAGAAACTTAAATGTTGACATTCAAGGGAATTTTCCAACAATATGCTCATTGAAATCATTATTTAATGCAAGATTCAACTAGCACTTACTAGGCAACCTGGTTAACTGAAAAGCCTGCTAGGCTGGGTACTCTAGTAGTCCACTGAATACTGCTTGAAGATAAACATCTATAGTCATTTTCTCCAAAGGAAAAAAAAAAAAAAAAAGGACAGACACACCACAAACCATACACACACATATGCAAACACAAAATCTAGACAAAGGATGAGTGGCAGTACTGCTTACGTTCTGAACATTGTTTTTGTAGTTTTAGTGCTGAAAAAGACTAACTGGGTTTACTCTGCTCTTCAGACAGAAAAGGACTCAGAATTTTTATTCTACATTTCAGTCTGCTCTACCACACTCTCATTCTGTAGCTTAAATTTTAGACTTAACTGCTGGAAATAGAAGGTATGGACTTGTAAAGTTAATTTGATTTATTGTCCCTCACCTTTTCAATAGCAGATAGCTTTGATAATTATTAAATGATGGCTAACATATGCTGGGTTTTGGAGGACTTTGGTTAGGTTTAGTGGGAAGTTTGAGGGGTTTGGGGGTGGGTTTTATTTTGTTGTTGTGTGTGCCCATCCCATGTGTCGTGTCATGTGTTGTCCGTCTGTCCGTCCGTCCGTCTGTGTGTGTGTGTGTATCCCGCCAGTTTCAGTATTCTATCACTTAACTTTATCACCTTTTCAGTTCCTTTTCACGTAGTTCACTCTTTAGTGTTGTCAGTTGTGGTGGAATAGTTACTTTCCTAACTAGATTAACTATTCCTTACAAAATAATGACCCAACTACTTACAATTTACAGTGACTGAAACTTCTTGTTCTGTCTTCACTATATTTGGGGCAGTGACATCTAGGGGCAATATAGTTCACTATCATTTCATAAATTATGTCAGTGTTGAAAAAGGCCTACAATAGATGCTGCTTCTGGGTTCCTTTTTGTGTTTTGGTAGCACAATATTCTTTTAACCAAGAAGAGAGCATTTTACAACTGAAGGCTTTGTTATCAATTTTAAGAAAATACTGAACCAGAATTTTTATTTTTCTGTAGAAAACAACAAATCATTTTTGAAAAACATTCTTATACTTCACCAAATTACAATCAGTCATTGCTAAAGTATTTTTTAAACTGTACAAAAAAGATAAATGTCATAATGTGTTGAATGTTACAAAATAATTGATGTACCAATTAAAACATTAGGATAATATCAACAGTGCAGACTGCATCTATCTATACTGCACCATATCTTATTGAGTCTCTATTTTGACTATTAATTTATGTGAACTCAATATAACACAGTCTCTTTAATCAAAAGTGATATTTTTTCTGAAGTTTCCTTGGTTTTTTCTGCTTCTCTTGAGTCAGATACACATGCAGAACAAACACACTTTATTTCCAGTTGACATTTAAAGCACACTTTTGCCTTTTGTATTTTTCTGCTTGAATAAAACAGTTACTCAATATAATAACAGAAATTTTTCAATCTCAGTCTTGCTGTGTTTCTCTGGAACTATAACTGAAACTGTCAAAAAAATGAAAGTAAGAAAAATAGCACACTACGGATTGTAGAATAATTGGTGAGGGAAAAAAAGTATAGGATGAATTATTTTAAAATACCTAGCTTTTAAAAAATATGTAGCTGAAGTATTAGCCTGTGTCTTTTTATAAAATGATGTGATAGAAAAAATAATAATAAAAAAAAAATATCAAAACTTCTGAGAACTTTTTGAGCTATACCATAACTCTATTTTTAAAGACCCAGGGCCTCCCCATGCTGTGAAGTTAATTGCAAAATCCTTTTGACATTCACGAAAGCAGATCTAGTCCTTGGTATGCAGTGAATGACAGCGTCCTGAAAACAGGAACCACTGATTTTTACTATGACTTTTCTATATTTATCAAGAAGAGAAATAAAATTTTGAGATGTACTCAGAATAAGCTAGGTCCCATTTATCTTCTCCTTCATTAACTTCAATATCTTTCCAAAATTTCATGCTCCAGTTGGTTAACTGGTTTTATACCACTATATGAAGGTATTTACACCAACATAGGACGTTATCTGCATACACTAAAGTAAATCAGGTTATCATAGGGCCTAGACAGAACTGATCCATCTACTTCTGCAGTTGTCCCTTTCCAAGAATACAGAATATTTCCAAAAAAGGAAGTTTTTAGCATTCTTCATTCCCTTCTTCCATCATTAGTCCTTCCTCTCCTCTCCGCGCCTCTCCTCTCCTCTCCTCTCCTCTCCTCTCCTCTCCTCTCCTCTCCTCTCCTCTCCTCTCCTCTCCTCTCCTCTCCTCTCCTCTCCTCTCCTCTCCTCTCCTCTCCTCTCCTCTCCTCTCCTCTCCTCGCCTCTCCTCGCCTCTCCTCGCCTCTCCTCGCCTCTCCTCGCCTCGCCTCTCCTCGCCTCTCCTCTCCTCGCCTCGCCTCGCCTCGCCTCGCCTCTCCTCGCCTCGCCTCTCCTCGCCTCGCCTCGCCTCGCCTCGCCTCGCCTCACCTCGCCTCGCCTCACCTCGCCTCGCCTCTCGCCTCACTTTCTCCCTCTCCCTCTCCCTCTCCCTCTCCCTCTCCTTCTCCCCTCCCTTTTTGATACTATTTTCCTTCTCACAGTTTCCAAAATCTTTCCAATAGCACATAAAGCCAAATGAGTCCCATCTGTCTGTATAGTTATTTCTTCCACTCTTCAGTCTTTTTAATACCCATTGTGCTGTGAAAGTTAACAGATTATATTGGCAATATGAATGTTTGAATCTATGATACTCTTTTTTTGCACAAGTCTGTTTTTCCACTGCTTCAAATTTAATCGTAATCTTAGCTTTAAGAAACCACACATTGATTCCCCATTTTCATAATCTTTTCTTGTCTCTTGATGCATCGCTAGCAGTCACTGGCAAATTCATAGTCTAGCCTTTAAAAACACCATTTAAGTTTCTATAGACTCTTCAGAATTAGAAATATGCAAATATTTTTCTGCCCCCCCCCCGAATGTTATCTATAGTATAAATTTATGACTTATAATGTACCTATTAAAAACTGAAAATAGTTACTGTTCTTTCAGTAATACCTATGTCCTCTCTATTCATGCTTTTAATCATTTAAATATAACAATAGGGCATTCATTTTTGATGCCTGTTGCACTGAGCAGATGAAGGACCTATAACATGATTTCTAAAGAAGATATTAGTGTATGTCAGAGACCAAGCACCTGTAAACCAACACACAACACTGAAGTATCAATTATGAACAAAAGGTTATTCCTCAGACATTGAGATGACTATATGGAGTTTTAATTTTCAATTAATTTCTGAAATAAAAGTATTAAATTATGGGATTGCCTATGTAACTATAGCTCCTAGGACAGGGAAAAGCTTTCTGTCACTTGGACAAAAGATGTCATTTTATTGAAATTGAGCATAATAGCAATGACACATGCATTGCTTATTTTTCACACAGCCCAGCCTCTGTTTACTCCCCAATAATATATGAAATAATAAAACCAAGCTACTGCATTTAAATACTGGAAAGTTTCAGGGGTTTTGTTTGGATGCTTTTTTTTTTAGAAAATATCTAAAATATTATGACAGGATAAAATGCAAAATGTGATAACTCTTATTGCCTGTTTAATTTCCTTTAATAGTATTTTTTTTAAAAAATACGATTGGCCCTAACCTTCCCAAAAAGTCCATTAAATGAATTACTTAATGCTTTAGAATGTCTTAACTTAATCAGTAAAATAGAAGAAATCAAAAATTAAAAAACTTACATAAACTTCAGGATTTTTAAATAATCTGTATTTTCATCTAAGTTACTGGAATAAGTAAGCAGTCATATAAGAAGTAAATGTTTTATTTAGTAAGAAAACAGGGAAGAAACAGGCAATAGAATGACTAGATTTTATCAATGGGAAAAGTAAAAAAAACTTATTCCATCTTAAGGATCCATGTTTAAGATATTTTTCTGTAGTCTTCAAAAAGGAAGCAAAGATCAAATGTGGAATTTGTATATTCAGTTTATTTAAAGTCAGGGGGAAGGGAACAGAAGTATGAGTAGATATACCAAGATAAACGAGAAGGTAACTTACTGTAAAAGGAATTTTTGTGGTGACAGACACTAAGTCATTTGTGGCAGCAATTTCAATTTTTATGTACAGGATAATCCAGAAAAGGAGAGAGCATTTACACTGGTGTGGAGGAAAAAATGAATTTTAAAGATTTAAAAACATGAAGATATTTGTAATAAGCATGTTGGGAATGTGACTGCTGATAATAGGGAATAGGCAATACACAAACAATATAAGCTATATGATATATAAGATAGGATGCTATGTTGATTTATCAAAGAATAAATTATTGGACTAAAAGGAACACGATTAAGAGGGAAGATCATGAAACTGCACATAATGTTATTCTGTTGCAGAGAGAAAAAAGTCAGGAACTCCTGTATAGACTTTCTATATCTATAGACAGAACACTTTAAAAGAAATGAAATTATGTCATACTTCAAAGCTAGTAACAATCATTTTTGTAGAGTTAACGTCTTCTGGAATGACTAAAGGGCAGCATGAAAGTATTTAGGAGCCAAGAACATTGAAGCCTGCCCAAAGTCCAAATTTGCTCAATCAAGAGATGAGATTGTCTTGTTACAATTTTTTAATAAAAACCGTGGAAAGGATCAACTGGGAAAAAAAACCCCAAACATAACTCTCCTTCATGTTTTAAGATATCAAGCATCTAGTTAACAATTTTAAATTGTTCCTGCCTGTCTTCAGTGGATTTTTTTGGATCATAACATGAATAATTTGATACTGGACACTAATAGATTCAGTGTGATAACAAGTGTACAACTAGTGGAATTGCCTATGTTCCAATAACTTATGTGTGCTTAGGGATAATTACCTGAAAAAAGGGTAAAGCATACAACGTGATTATAAACATTCTTTTCTTCCTCAGTTTTTTGGTAAAGCAGACGTGCTTGTAGTTGAATAGTAAACATGCTATTAATCAACAAATGAAAATATGGTAGGTTTTCTGTCAGACATTACAGCTTTCTGGTTTATTTTGTTTTCAATAAATGCTTGACCCGTTGCCAGCCTTTAGAATTAATTACTTAAAATGCATGTATTGTCTTTTTAGCGTATAGTTAACATCAGACTCTTGCTATCAACACTTGTCTGGCAAACAATTCTGAAAAATGCACTTCTGTGATTCTTCATGTGAATTACTATTGACAATTTAATGTGAGATGCATTTGAATGATCTTTACTATACATGTTGTAGTATGACAGAAGTAATAAGAAGAATATTAAAGGGCACAATGTGTATCAAGCTTCATGTCAATTGTTTGTCTGTGATTTGTATCACCCTGGTTGCCAATACCTTTTCCATTTTTTAACAGTGGATACATCTCAGTAAATAAGAAGTGTTATAATGAACTGAATTTTGTCTGTCATATATCTTTAGTAAGCATACTTATGAAACTGTATTTCTAATGTTTCTGATAAAGCTACAATTTAATAGCAAATGAGTTATTGTTATGGTCTTGATTAGATTTTTCTTAGAATACTGTGTTGTGTTCTGACCTTTAGTCTTTTGTGCACAATCTTAATTTACTTTTACAACTCAATTACACCCTTAAAATTAGACATTAATTGAAGTAATTAAGACATTAGTCCTTGTACATACCAGACATTACATAACACCATTTTTATTGGTTTATTCAGCTACAAAGTTCAGGTATCATCAAGTAAACTTGACAGACTACTGAAGCTCTGTGATGAAAATTCAGAATGTGTTTTTGAAATAAACTTTTAAATATTGAATGTGACATCTATCTATTTTAATCAAATCTTTTCCCTCCCTTAATGTGTTTTCCTTCACTTCAGTTCATGTCAGATCATATGCAATGGCAGAGCTATCAGTTTATCTGCGGAAAGTCAGGACAGTGAAGCTGACCAAAGAAACAAATGCATATTCACCTACTAATTCAGATGGCTAAGGAAAGCATTGTTTCATACACATTAAAGTGCAACATTAAATAATGTACCAATCAGAATATTAAAGAACAAGAGAGCTCTTCACATATACACTTGACGATTTAAAGAATTGCACAGTACAGTGTTGGACATAAAAGATGTTTTTAAAATGAGAAATACTCTGGAAGCTAACAATACAGAAAGACTGAAATATGTGATAATATATCATGACAGTAAGGCTTCAGCCCTTCAATATGTAACTATTCTTCACCTAAGCAGTCAGACTGTCTTCCTTTCTGCTCGTGATAGTACAGATTTCTTGACTCAGTAAAATTACATGTGCTTTTATCCCATATTATTACTAGGTAAACAGAAATCACGAGTGTTATTTAAAGCCTGATATCTTACAGTTTTTCTAAATTTTATTTTTACTTTAAACATGTGAGCTTTGAGCTTAACACACTGTATTTCCTTTTGGCGATAAGTCCTATAAATAATACTTGTTAGATACTCAGATGTCATAGATTGTTGAAAAAATGCTCACTGAAATCTGAAGACTACATTTAAAAAAACCTATAGAATGCATTCAGTCTTTAGTCCATAGAAATTGATTATTACCGTATAGATTTGTTTGTAGTTCAGTTTTAATTAAAACTTTTTTTAAGCTACAACATTCTCACTTTCAAAGAATTTGAATCATACATATACTTATGAACTTCAGAATTTTGTAGGACAAAAAGAAGAATGCCCAAAGTTAAAAAAAAAAATAAAATTCTTAAGACTTGATTTATGAAGTGGGATTTCTTTCATTTAATAGTTCCAAGTTTTTTCTTCACCTGTTAATGGGTAAGGACATACTACCACAATGATTCCTCTGACCCATAAAGAGATAAGATAGCTGCCTGTATTAATTATTTCTCTCTATTGACTAAAGGAGCTTAGATGACTATCTTAACCTGGATTAAAAAAAAAAAAAAAAAAAAAAAAGACAACAAAATAATAAAAGAAACAAACAAACAAAAAACACCCCAAACCCCAACACAAACCAAACCCAAATAATACAACAACAACAACAAACCTTTGAGGTAGCTAGAGCTAAAAAGGATAAATCCATCTCCTAACTTTCAAAAAGTTAAATTTAGAAAAAGCCCTTCCACACTCCTAAGTGACGGCAAAAACAAAATCTTGGTTGTGCTGGAATAAGTTGCAATATCATGACAGAATTTTAAAAGAGGATTTTTCTGTACACTTATGTGAGAAAGTACAAAAAGTCAAGTTAATTTGATAAAAGGACTAGTCATGTTCCTATTTTGGGGGGAAATGAGGAATTGCCTCTGCATTACATAATCACAGTTTTTTCTGCAGATAGCAAACTGATAATGATATTGAAGTATGCTACCTCATCAAAAAAGTCTAGTTGAGTCACTACCTCACACACAATTACAGAGATGGTACTATACAATGACAGCACACCCATGTGGTATATCAGCCCCTCTTTCCAATTTTGTATCATCTGCAAACTTAAGGTTAGGAATGATTTGTTCTTCATAAATCCATACTGAGTACTCCAGATCATGTTCCTGTCTTCCATTTGTCTGGATACAATTTCCAGGATTAGTTGCTCCACCACATTTCCAGGGATTGAGCTGAGGCTGACCGTCCTCAACAGCAGCTCCCCAGATCTTCCTTCTTGCCCTTCTTAAAGACAGCAGTGACATTTGCTCTATTCCAGTCCTCATGTACCTCACGATTGCCACAACCTTTCAAACAGGTTAGAGAGTAACCTCACAATGACATCAACCAGCTGTCTCAGAATTTGTAGGTGCAGCCCATGAATTTATGTGTATCCGTGTTTTTTTTAAGTTCTCCCTAACCTTGTCTTTCTTTAGCAAAGGTAAATTTTCTTGGCTCCAGACTCCCCTTCTCATTTCAGGGGCCTGGGATCCCTGAAGTCTTACGAGCAAAGACTGAGGTGAAGGTGGCATTGAGAACCTTGGCCTTTTCCTTGGCGTTTCAATAGCACCCAGGATAATCATAACTTGTCTTGATAGTGAGGTTAGATTGAGGTCTGCAGTTTCCTGGGTCTTCCTTCATTTCTCTGCTTGTAAACTGGAATAACACTGACTAGCTCCCTGTAAATGAAGAATTTCCCAGACTCCTAAGACCTTTGGAGCCTAAGTGAAAGATGCCTAAAGAAAAGTCACCAAAAGTTTCTAGTTTAACAGCAGACTGAACAGGAGAGGATGTATTCAACCTTCCCCCTCTTCACTGCATGTTGAGTAATTACTCTGGTTAGGTACAGTATTTTATTGCAATAGCTTTGGTAAGGGTGTGGACAATTAAGGATCTCAAATGAAACAGGAAGAGCAATTGTAAAACATGGATGAAACTTCCACACAAGCTAAAGCTTCAGATTCTCTATCTTGTCAAAATGAAAGGCATATGCATGTGCAGAAGAACACAGCTTGAGGCATTTGGTGACAGGAAAGTATCTTTGATATGAAACTTGTTAAAACCCCCTTGTTTTCTGTCACTGAACCAATGTCAAGTTATAAAACATATTCCAAAACTGATCAAAAGAATCAACATTTATTTCAGTTGGTGCTTTGGGGACAGGATTTATATCTTGCATAGGATTATCAATACACTGTCATTAGGAAGGAAAGAACTGAAACTAGCCTGTCTAAACCAGAATTTTAGTATGGGAAATATAGCATGAGAACATGGAACCATGGAAGTGTGGAAGACTACAAAAATAACCATCCCCTTTCTGTCCTGAAAGATTCTTTCCAATTTTTCATGTTATGTGATAGTTATTCACATGATTTTAAGTCCTAGAAGAATTTTTAGAACTGTGAATTTTTCTTTTTCTATTTTATTTCTGGTTTAGTGTAGGGATTATTAGAATCTCTCCTAAACCTCCTTCATTGTGTTGAGGACCTCCCACAAATCACATTTGTCCATTCCTAGTGTTGAGAGAGTGAAAAGCATACATACAACACACTTGATTTTGCTGAAAATTCAGAAGCTGTTTCTGAATAAAAGGGTACACTTAAACATAGAAAAGACAAAAAAAGGTCTATGATAAATATTTTTTTAAACATAAATAAGTATGAGATGCCACTATTAAGATCATAATATTAACAGAGTTCATTTTGCGTGTTCTACGCTACTAAACTATTATGACTGTCTTTCAAGATTGCTATTATCTATTGAATAGCTCATGGGGTTTGGTGACCACATCAGTTTACTTTCTTATATTTTCTTCAGATATTATAATAATTCCCCATTGTTCAAGTTCATGAGATTCCTTTCTGCCCAGTTCTCCAGCCTGTCAATGTCCAGGTCACCTTAAAATCTTAGATTGAACAGTTATGATAGATATGCACTACTTTGCTGATAGATACATTATACTTCCAGCAGCTGAATGGGCTGCATATGGATCGGCCTAATTCATAGTTCAGCCTGTGCTCACTGCTAATCATGATTTGATTGAAAATGTAAGAACATGCAGAGGACAGAATGGGAAGAAATTTATGATTATGACTGGTCAAAAAGGTAAGACATACTTGTAATTGATCATACTGTAGTTCACTCAGATAGACCAGCAGTCATAAATTGGTCTATTTTTCTGAAGTTTCTGCCCGCACAAACCCTTTGCTTGACAACCTTTGAATTTTTTCTTGTTTTCCCTATATCGATTTCCAATGGAATTGTCACTCTAACTGATTAATCTGTGTAGGTATATGGAGCACAGATGTTCTCTCTCTTTTTTTTTTTTTTTTTTTTAGGTTAAATCTCATACACACACTCTTGTTCTTTGCCTGCAGCAATAGGGAAGCAAGCTGAAAATGTCTCTGAAAGGAGGGCACAGAATATTAGAGAAAAATGAGTAAACAATGGATTAAGAGGTATGAATGTGGAAAGATGCAAGCCGACAGGTTTCACGTTGCTGCAACATAGGTATTTCAGTATTAGGTTTCACTATTTTCTATTGTTAATACTTTGTATAACAATGAATTTTTGTGGGTTCTAAAAAATCTATTTTTTCTAAGTGGGTGTATCTATTTGAAAGCATCATATTTCAATCTGTTATTACTGGTTGGTTTTTATGCCTGTTAAAGACAATTACGAATTTCAGATCAATGTCAACATTAGAATGAGGTCCAGAGAATGTATAAAACTGCAGCCAGATCTTTACCATGGACCAGTATTTTTTTTGTTTTGTTTTCTAAATCATGATTTTTCTTATAGAATCATAAAATATCTTGAGTTGGAAGGGACCCATAAGGATCATTGGGTCCATCATTGCTCCTTGCAGAAATACCTAAAATTTATTGTGACTTCAGTCTGGGTTACAGTGCTACTGTGCCTGTTCAGACACAGATGCTTTGTCTCCTTAGCTGCTTTGTCCCATCAGGTGCAAAGTAGAGCACATCTATAAGGGAAGAATGTCTGGCAGATCCTCTATGAAGATAGCTGTAAGAGGAACAGACTGGAGGCTGCGATCCTCCAGTATAGACAAAAGACAGTGAATACTTAATTAATCCCATCAACACTTAGAATTCCATTGCTTTATGTGATCCACAGAGGTGTCTTCAAGCTGGCTTTTGGGCCACAGAACTGAAAACATTGGTTAAATCCTCATGTTGTTCAAAAATAAACTTACTTACAGAGAGGCATTATATGGTAATAGGAGGTTTGTGCTCAGGCTACACAAACAGTTATTGTTTGGGATCCAGCCACAACAAAAGCTTTGAAAGAGGAAGATAAATTTTAATTCTAAATAACTGTCATGCCACTATGTATCATCATCTATCTAAGAATAAAAATCCTTGAGTCTGGCAAGACTCATATTTCTGCTAAGAGGCTCACTAACACTTGGAAAATCCTCTTATATAATAATCTGTCCATGGAATTTTCTTCCTAACCCACTCCCTCTTTATGCCAATAAACACATGCGTAAATATTAAAAAACCATAATACACAGTCTTCATCATTCTCTGAACATACATTCAGAAATACATACACACACAGAGTCAAGTAAATATATAAACAGATATATACATATATGTATATAGCAAATTTTCTTTGTGAAGCCATGTTGTTTCGTTTTAGATGATTTATAATTTTTCTATTTCTGTTTGGTTTATCTTTTATTGTTTTTCTAGTACTGAATAAAGTGTCACAAGTCTATAAATTCATGAATCATACCTCTTTTATAGTGAGTTATAACACATTAAGCCCTGCACACTTCTTCTGTGATAACATTTTAATATGAATTTAATTGTTCGTATTTGAAACATATTTTTATTTGCTCCAGCATTTTTCATCTTTTCATCTCTATGTCTCAGTATCTCACCTTTCTTTTTCTTTTTTCTTTTTTTTTTTTTTTTAACCTAAATTAAGTCTCTATTTAATATCAGTGCAATGTTTTTAGGATATTACCAGTTTCTATTTCTGAATTAATATTTACTTGAATGCCATGTAAACTGGGAGACCTACAGGTTGGTTTACAGATTTTTCAATTCAACTGTATTTTAATAAAAAACAATACTTTATGCTACATGATGTACTGACTATGTTTAATTTGTTTTGGTTAGTTTTTGTCTTTGAAAACAATATTTATGCCCGACTTCTACATATCAAACAGACATAAAAACCATACACAAAGTCAGGTACATTAGGAAAACAAGGTAGATTATATTTACTAATTCAGTTTTATTATTTCATTATTTTACTACTTAGCAAGTTGGCAAATATGTCTACTGCCTCATTAAATACTTCATTTTGTTCATCTGTGCTTCAAACAATCACTTCTAAATCACAAACCACTAATACTCCTCTTCAGTGACTTCTCCAGAAGCCTGGCTTTGAGTTTCTACCTTTAGTAAGACAGACTGGACCTGAAACTCAGTTCTCAATATCATGATCAAAGTTTAGCTGCTCTTTTTCTGCTCAGCTACCAAATTGTTTCATCTACCTTGCTTGCCTGCTTGAGAGGATCAGCAGGAAACATTGCCACTTGCTGTCTCAGTGGAATAGCACTGTTTCAGAACTATTCAGAAGTAAACTCTTCTGTGTTTATTCTCGTATCTTAGACTAATTAAGCCTACATTAACTGTAAGTATGTATTGTCATTATATGTTACAAACTTTGTTTGAAAATATGTTCTGCTGTGTTAAGACATAATAATATTCCTAAAAAAGGTAAAAAATGTGACACCTTTTTTTCACATTATCACCTTCTCACATGAATAATCTAATTTTTGTTAATGGGACTGCTCATGTGGCTAACACCTGCAGTGTGGGTACAGAAGGCCCAGTTATGCTCCAGAATCACCAGGCGTAAACAGCAGTAGAAGCAGCAGAGTAGGTTACACTTTTTACAAGGAAAAACAATTCACCAACCAAGACATTATTGTTAAGAGGTTCTAGCCAACTGAGGCTGCCTTTCATGGTTTCCTTTGTAACAGACACCTCTCCTGCAGGTGGTTCTGAGTATAAGTCCTCAGGCAGCTGCTGCTAGGAAATTAAGCTTAAACTCAACATGAAAACAAAATAATCTGCAACTTCCCAGGGGAGGGAGGAGAAGGCAGGGAAAGGTGCGAGGAGAGAAGTAGATAGATTCCACAAACCAGACATTTCTGTGACAAATTGCACAAACATTTTTCTTAAATAAAGTAGTAAGTCTGACATGACATATATGACAATGGTTTGGAAGATAGCTGGACTAGTAATGAGAAAACCCACTAAAATATATGGAAACCTATCTCCTTAAAGAGTATGTTGTCATCGTAAGTGATTCCTTTGTTGAGGAAGTAGAGAAAAAAGGACAGGAGCAGCAGGAGCAGGAGCAGTAGTGATGTCTACCCAAGTTCCTGTATCTGTTGTGGCTAAGGCCACAACACTTTTTTGTGTCTTTTTAAAGAGTCAAGCTGTTTCCATTGATAATGTAGTACTGGCTGAGGATACTGTAATGTAGCAACTTATATTTATGCTAGTATATCTTTTGATACTTTACATATATCATTCTGCGGATGTTATCAATTGATAGCTGTGGGTTGTTTTGTTGTTGGTTTTTTTTTTTCCAGATGTAAGAATTTTGTCCATATGTGACCTTTCTAATATATTGATGTTATATGTGAGAAAAAATATCTCTGGTGTTTTAAGAAAAGGGAGGGGAACCAGCCATTCTTCTTCCAGTCAAAATCTACATTGTTACATGCAAAATCAAACACCAGGTTTGTGGGATTCATTTTTTAACATACTGAAGTCTAAATGATGGGAAAACCTGTCTTGTTACCAATTCAATTATATTGACAATTAACTTAGACAAATATTAATTACCAAATGTTACAACCATTGGTATTTTCTTTGCCAATTTAAAAGAATTTAAAGTCTGAAGTATGTTATAAACCCTGCATACTCAAAATTTTATGATGTTCACCTTATTGAAAACTAGTTAAAATAATGACAGGTGTATTTCATTTAAAGCAAGAGGTAAAAGCCTTTAAAATCTCCACATTTATGACCATATGTATCATGTCATGTTGTATTGTATCAGTCTGAACACATTTATTTTTAAATATATGATGTGAGTTACTGTAACATGATTTACATTGCTTAGGATTTAAGGGGCTCTGCTGTAAATGTGAAAGACCCAAAGTAAGAAAAATTTGCCCAAGCTTTGTTAATGCAATTTAGAAATATTTATAAATAACACAGTAATTGCGTAAATATTTTTTGAGAAAAAGTAGTCTTAGTAAAGAATATGATTATTGGACGAGAAGTTCATTAACTTTGTAGCTAATGAATTTTCTAGGTTTTTTGGTGGCTGTTGATATACCAGTTACTCTGTTTTGGCACTAAAATAATACACTGATATTGTTTAGTTTTCAGAAATCTCAGCTACAAGTTAGGATATATGAAGGCAAATTTTGCCATTTATGAACATCAATTACTTTAGCAAAACTGCCTGGTAAACAATATATAACCTGTTGTCCGCAGACTGGATATGTACTAATGTATTTTCAGGTAGTTGAATTTTCTGTGAAATAATTTTGAAATAAGTTTACTTGTTATGGATGTTTTAGATGCAATACATTTATTAAAATAAATGTAATGCACCTAGGTATTATATTAGCTGCTCATTTAACAAAAATGCTGCTCAACATCTATTATTAAACTGAAGTAATATAAAAATTATTAGATGTGCCAGATATTTTGAAACATGAATACACATTTTGAAACAAGAATCATGATTCATCAAATCCCTTCAGAACACTATGCAACTTGAGAAACTTACATTTTCAAATAACTGCTAACATTTTGGATTTAATGTTTGCCACCTACCTTATTTTGTGATCTGCTGAAAAGTGCTTTTATCATATGTGTCAGCAGAAAAAAAAAAAAGTGGTAAGTTTAAAAGCTATAATGTATCATTATTAATAGACCTATGTTTACATTAGATTTTCACTGATGTAACACACTATTTCATTGAAGTGACTCTTTATTTATTAATCTAGTAATAGTGAGACAAGGATAAGGCACAGAGTAAATTGGGACCCATCAAGCTGAAATGTGACATCTAAATGCACTTATATGCATCATAGTATTTATTAGCAGAACTCAAAATCCTTTACTTCACAACTAATTTGATGAATATATAGCAGTTTAGTTCCCTTGAATGGGGAAGTTGGGATAATGCTAAAAAACTCAGATGTACCTAAATTTTATCACATGAGAAGGAATGAAGAAAAACTTAGATGGAGCTGTAAAGGAAAATATTTTACCACAAAAATAATCTTTATTCTTCTGCTGTGAAATAATGCCATGGAAGACTGGCAAATCCTACTCAACAATCAATTTCAGTTGCTAAAGCCAATGCAATGATGAAATCTCGTGCATCAGCCCTGAAATGCCATCATACCTAAAAGCATATGAGCTGTAAGATCTCTTATTCCAGTTTATCCATCACTACAGAACACCTTCATAAATTCCTATTAGTTACATCTGAACAAGGCAATGGAAGACAGTGTGGCTGCTGCTTATCACTAGGCTTGTAGAGGATGAAAGGTAGCACAGGTGTATCTGTGATCTAATTTGGGATGCAATATGCTTATTGTTGGGGGGGGGGCAGGAAAGAGGGAGGGGGAATAATTTCTTTAAAAAAAAAAACAACAACCCAAAACTGTCTAATTTTCCCAAGCTACTAGTTTGAAAATAAAGCTTTTCATTTGTAAATCCAACACAGAAATTTGCCATGGACATGAGAAGCAGAAAAAATAAAACGTGTTTTCTGAACATTTTTCAGGGGAGGAAAGCACTTTCAAATTACACAGTCCTTTCTAGTCATCATCTTAGGACACTGAGTCTTCCTGGAAAATACCAGACAACTCCATTATATCACTGCCTTCTGGCAGTGCTCCTAAGGTTATAAACCAGGGCTCACAAATTCAAGCACTAAATGACACTGTTATGTGTAACATTTGAAAATATGTTTCAGAATATAACACACACTGAAGCAAAATACTTTTCAAGAATTTGAAGACAGATGACTCTGAAGGTATTGTGAGGGAAAGCAAGCCTCCTCAGCTTGCAAAAAATATAGCAGGTACAGTGAGTTACCATGAAAATTGCAGAAAATTCTTGCTTTCTCACTGCTGCCTTTTACTGTATACTTCACTGTAGATGAATGATAAAGATACGTAGTTTAAATAAAATTCTGGCTCTTTTCAATGTCTGAGTGGAGCATGTCTCATCTTGTTACAATCAATGAAGAAAAGCCATTAGCACTTCACAGGACAGGTCCTAAGATATCACTAACATTTCAACCTGAGTTTTTCTATAAACCTCACTGACTGTGTGAGGGTGTGTATTGCGGGAAAAGTTTCCTTTTTAGTTTCTTACAGAACACAACTGATGATATGTCAAAAGTTATTGCATGTGTTTAGAAATCATGGCACCAACTTAATACTTCAAGTTTCCACTAAAAACTGTTGAGAACCTTATAGACAACCTTTTTTTGGTCACGATCTATTTCATATATGAATTTAGGCAGCAGAAGATAATTATTCTATATTCTATATACAAAAACAGAGTTGAAAAGTCAACAAAAAGAAAGCACTTAGAATTCCTTTATGATGATTTATGTTCAAATGAGAACTTGGTTTACAAACACCATCTAATCAGGGACTATACAGGGTATTTGGTACTCTATTTCCTTGCACCAAATGAAATCCCGCAGCTCAGCTGTGTTCATTTCTTTTCCTCACAAAAACACATGAGGACCTATGTTTGAGAAACTCCATGATTTTTGGTATTTCTTTTCCCTTAGAATAATTAAGAGACTTAAAATGCCTTAATTTAACTTAGCCGTTGTTTACCACATCCCTGGAAAACTTTAAGTATCATGAACTGTAGCTCAGTTGCTCATATATATTTAATAAATTTTTGTTGCATACAACACTGACCATCCTAGGGAAAAAAAAATATCTAAAAGCTGATTTGCTGCAATTAGTCACTGTAAGAACTACAGTGGCCAACAGAGACCGAGCATTTATGGACATTCATTTGCTCACTGTCTCCCACATGGATATGCTTCGACCTATATTAGGAAATGTGGCAAATTAATGTTTTTTATCTAGTCATGCTGTAGCAATCACTTAAAACCTACACCTGAATTTTAGCTTAAATACAGGACCAGTTCAAGACCTGAAGCACAGTCTAGAAACATTATAGTTCCTGAAAATTACAAGCTGTGGGATTTAGGCGAGGACAGAAACATGTGAGTCTTTCTCTAAGTGAAGGCATAGATGTCTACTCATTGTGCACATGATTAATGTCCCAGAATGTACAATAAAGAGGTAAGACTTCATTCAAATTCCCAGTCATAGACGCCTAATGACACTTGGGGTTCTGCAATGTAACTGCAGTGGCTTAAAATTGTTGAGAAAGATGTAGTGTTCCATATATCCTGTGTCATAACTTCTAGGTACAGATGCATACCTTAGAAATCCAAGTGCCTCTGAAGTTTAAGAATTTAGTTTTAGGGTTATGCTGTAAATGAATATTTTAACTATAAGTTTGAATTTGTTTTCTGAGGTTCACTTAAATCGTGTGCTAGGAGTCTAAGGCCTTCTTCAGATCTGTTCCCAAGATCCAAATCTAGGTGTGTTATGCCAGATCTCTGGATGGATTTGAGCTGTTTACTCCAGACCGTACTTCTGAAAGACCCATGGCATATAGTTTCCTGTTCTTAAGAATTTAAAGTTTACTGTTCTTAAGAATTTAAATTTTCTGCTAGGGAATGCTGCAGAGCTGCTTTAAGTTACAGGCCAGGTTAGACACCACAAAGGAGACAACGAAAAGGAATAAGGCCTAAAAACCTAAAGATCCACCTGAGAAGTGTCTCAGATCTGTAAAAGCCCCATTCTGCCTTGCAAAACTGCTCAACTTGATTCTTGAGGAACCATAGCATATAGTGCTGAAACACCCTGTTCTTGCTCACTGTACCCAAGCCTAAGGCATTGTTGGAAATTGCTGTACCAGGTACTAGAAATCATAAATTAGGTAAGGTTAGACACATCAATAGAAGAAAATGATAGCAAGCCAAAATTTATGTAAAAAATCCTGGCAGGGTCCCTTATGAAAGAAAGTTGAAAGGTTCAACTCTGAGGAAGACCACCTGAGCAGGGCCAAAGGCCGGAATGACCCTCTCAAAATTGATGTCAAGAGAAAATTCCATCTGAACTCTGCCCAGCCTCCACCTAGACTCTACCTATCATTAATATGCAATGAGATGTTGTAATTACATGAATAATATATGAAAAGATGTTGCAATCATATATCATAATAAATGTATAAATTAGCTTGTTTTGCACCTGTGCCTTGGAGAGAGTTTCTGTGGTGCAAACCACCTCCCCCCCTGTGCAGAAAATAAATACCTTGCTGCTAAAAGTACAAAGAGTCTCTTAGCAGTTTTCTCCACTCTAAGAATTTTTGGTATCAACAAAAGCATGAAAAATTTAAATCAGCTTGTCCCATTCCAGTACAAAGAAAAACACTGTTGTCCAACAAATCATAGGGAACAGTAATGATAGATGTTGCTATGTGAGGTGTTAACAATAGCAAGACACTTGTCAAGAGCACAGACTACTCTCCACTACTACTCTTTCATGTGGGCACAAATGACACTGCAAGCCAGAACCTGGGCAGAATCAAGGAAGACTATAAAGCCCTGGGACTGCAAGTGAAAAATTCTGGTGCCCAAGTTATTTTTTGTTTTATTTTACCAGTAAGAGGAAAGGGTGCACCCAGAAATAGACATATAATGCAAATCAACCTCTGGCTTTGTGGCTGGTGCCATCATGAGGATTTTAGCTTCTCTGACAATGGGGCATTCTATGACTATAGCATGTTAGGGAGGGATGAGATCCACCTGTCCAAAAGAGGCAAGGGAATCTTTGGCAGCAGGCTGGCCAGCTTGATGAGGTAGGCTTTAAACTGAAGGACCTGGGGGGAGGGGTCTGAAGTGGCAATGCTCACGCCATCACATCCAACTGGGGAGCAAGCCAGCCCAGCCAGAGCAGAGATGTATTTTCCTTATCTGCCTTGCAAGATGAGAACCAGAAGGCCAGCCACCTCAAGGGTGTGTGTGGCTATGGTAGATCCTCTTGCACTCCTTTTAGTAAACCTTCATGCTCAATTACCTCTCTGAAGTGCCTGCACACCAACACAGGCAGTATAGGGAATAAACAGGAAGAATTAGACATCTGTGTGCAGTCACAGGTCCACGATCTCACTGAAATCATAGAGACATGGTGGGATAGCTCACATGACTGGAATGCTGTCATGGATTACTATGTGCTTTTTGGGAAAGAGACCAGCAGGCAGAGGTGGTAGAGTTGCTTTTTATGTGAGAGAGCAACTGGAATGTATTGAGCTGTGCCTAGGGGAGGGGTGTATGCAGAACATATTGAGTGCTTATGGATAAAGATTAAGTGGCAAGCCAACATGAGGGACACTGTTGTGGGTGTTTACTATGAGCCACCTGATAAGAAAGAGGAAGTTGATGAGGCCTTAACAGGTAGCCTCACAATCATAAGCCCTGATTCTCACAGGGGACTTCAACCACCCTCATATCTGCTGGAAAGACAACATAGCTAGGCACACACAGTAGGTTCCTGCAGTGCATTGATGATAAATTTCTGATGCAGGTAGTGGAGGAGCCAATGAAGCGAGGTGTGCTGCTGGACCTTGTACTAACAAAAAAAGAAGGACTGACTGGGGATGAAGGCTGGGGGCAGCCTTGGCTGCAGTGACCATGAGGTGGTGGAATTCAGGATCCTGCATGGAGGAAGCAGAGCAACAAGTAGGATTGGCATGGACTTCTGGAGAGCTAACTTTGGCCTCTTTAAGGACCTACTTGGAGGAATCCCATGGCTTAACACTCGAGAAGGTAAGGAGGTCCAAGACAGATGGCTAATATTCAAACATCACTTCCTCCAAGCTCAAGACAGGTGCATCCCCATGAGTAATAAATCAAGCAAAGGGGACAGGAGACCTGCATCAAGGAGCAAAGAGCTTCTGGCAAAACTCAAAGAGAAGAAGGAAGTTTATGGAATGTGGAAAAAAGGGACAGGCCACTTGGGAGGAATATAAGAACGTTGTCAGAACATGCAGGGATGTAACAAGGTAGGCTAAAGGTTTGTTTGGAATTAAATCTGGTGAGGGACGTCAAGGACAACAAGAAGGGCTTCTTCAAGTACATCAGCAGGAAATGGATAACTAGGGAAAATGTGGGCCCAGTGCTGAATGAGGTGGGGTGGCCTGGTGGCAAAGGACACAGAGAAGGCAGGCTTACTGAATACTGCCTTTGCTTCAGTCTTTACTGCTAAGGCCATCCCTCAGGAATCCCAGACCCCGGAGGCAAGAGAAGAAAGTCTGGAGTAAGGAAGACCTTTCTTTTGTTGAGGAAGACCACGTTAGTGATCACTTAAGCAAACCTGACACCCACAAATCCATGGGCCCTGATGAGATGCACCTCTAACTGATGAGGGAACTGGCAGATGTTATTGCTAAGCCACTCTCCATCTTCTTTGAAAGGTCATGGAGGACAGGAGAGCTGCTTGAGGACTGGCAGAAAGCCAGTGTCACTCCAGTCTTCAAAAAGGGCAGGAAGGTGGACCCAGGAAACTGTATTCCCCAGCCCTGGAAAGGTGATGGAACGGCTCATCCTGGAGGTCAGCTTAAAGTATGTGAAAGGAAGGAAAGTCATCAGGAATAGCCAACACGTATTCATCAAGGGGAAATCATGCCTGACCAACCTGACAGCCTTCCATGTGGAATGACTGGCTGGGTAGATGAGGAGAGAGCAGTGCATATTGTCTACCTTGACCTCAGCAAGGCTTTTGTCACTGTCTGTCATAACATCCTCATCGGTAAGCTTGTGAAGTGTGGGTTAGATGAGTGGACAGTGAGGTGGATTGAGAACTGCTGAATGGCAGAGCTCAGGTTGTGATCAGTGATGCAGAGTCTGGCTGGAGGCCTGTAGCCAGAAGTGCTCCCCAGGGGTGAGTGCTGGGTCCAGTCTTGTTCAACTTATTCATCAGTAACCTGGATGAAGGGACAGAGTATACACTCAGGAAGTTTGCTGATGATACAAAACTGGGAGAAGTGGTTGATACACCTGTAAAGGCTAGAGAGTTGGGCATAGAGGAACCTAATGAAGTTCAACAACAGCAAGTGTAAGGTCCTGCACCAAGGGAGGAATAACCCCACGCACCAGTACAGGCTGGGGGTTGATCTCCCTCTCTACTATACCATGGTGAAGCTGCATCTGGAGTGCTGTGTCCAGTTCTGGGCTCCCCAGATCAAGATACTACTGGAAAGGGTGCAGTAGAGGGCTACAAAGATGATGAGGGGCCTGGATCATCTCCCTTATGAGGAGAGGCTGAGAGCTGGGCCTGTTTAGCCTCAAGAAGAGATGACTGAGAGGGGATCTTAACAGTGGCTACAAATATCTCAAGGACAAGTGTCAAGAGGATGGCACCAAGCTCTTTTGATTACTTCCCAGCAACAGTATGAGGGGCAATGGGCACAAACTGAAACATAGCAGGTTCCATCGGAATATGAGGAAGAATTTCTTTCAGGGTGACAGAACAGTGGAACAGGCTGCCCAGAAAGGTTCTGGAGTCTCCTCTGGAGACATTCAGTGTCCCCCTGGTCACAATCCTGTGCAACCTGCTCAAGGAGAACTTGCTTTAGCAGGTAGGTTGGACTATAAGATCTTCAGATGTCCTTTCCAACTTGACCATTCTGTGATTCTGGGATATGTGTCTACTGCTGGTGCTTCAGCTGTTATTGCACCATTTAACCTAAGGACATTCACAAAATATTGAAAACAGCATCAGATATTTGAACATCTTGAAGCTTTATAGGTGGGCCTAGTAGAGTAACTTATCTATTTGCCTTTCTATTATTCATCATACTATCATGAATATTAGCATCATTTATTCAGACTGACCTGGACCTTCACTTCCTCTGTCAATTGAATACAGGGTGTCCTATGGCCAGTATTGTTGAATGTTTAAAGAATGATCTGGAAGATAAAGAAATTTTGTCTATTTGTTACCAGAAATTAACCTATCAACACCATCATACTGGTTTCCATTCATTATCTTTAACTGAATCCAGATTGTGCTTAGTTTTCCATCATGTCTAGCTCTTTTTACAGGACTAATTATGGTTCATGCTATATAGCACATTTTTTTACAAGAGTAAAAGACTATAAAATCGTTGATCTTTGTTGATATTTTTAATTATAGAAAGATTGTAAACTGCTTGAAGCTTACACATGAGGTAAAACAATAAAAATGCATCAATTTTTCTCTACAATAATCAAAACTAAGGCATTCATAATTGGATGATTTGATAAAAAGACAACAAAGCATTATTTTTTTATCTTTAATATCTTTTATAGTGCATTTCTTACACTTTTTAAATAGATAATAAAAAATCTCTCTTTGAGGTTTTGAAAATTATAAAGACATTCTCTTATATTTTTTAAGATTATCTTTTTTCTTCAATCTGAAAATCAAACTATCACTCAGAAATATGAAGTACCTTCCTTGTATACATTTTGATCTCATGCTCAGGTGCAAAACATATAAAAAAACCTGCTTGCAAAATTATTTTCAATTGTATTACAGCTGATTTTCCAAACATATATGACATACTCGTGTAAGTGTAGGATCATTATCTCAAGCGTTAATATCTTTATTAACTTCAAAGTGAAATCCCCTTTAATTTCCTAATTCGAAAGACTGATCATTATCACATTCGAATGTTCATAAAGTACAGAAAAATCACCACAATTTAAAACTTTAATTAGGAAAAAGTAGTAACATATCTAACTTACTGTGCCATTTAAATTGCAGCAAAATAATTATCAGTTTTTCACACTAGATACTATTTTTCTGAGAGATGGCATGAAAGAAAGAAAGGGAGGAAGGTGGAGGTACAGGGACAAAAACAAAATCAATGTTTAGTCATGCAGGGGACTGAGGTGAAGCAGTCACCTCAGGTTTCACTGAAGGTGACAGTTATAAAGGCTGGAGCACAGGAGATGTACTTCTTATGCCACCAAATGGATATTCTGATGTTAATGGTAATTTGTTTTCAAGAAGCATTTTGCCAGCCAAAGCCAATGTCTCTCGCCTTAGGTAGATTCCTTTCTCCTGCTCCAGACAGCAACCTATCTCAGACTCCTCAGTCCCTAACCCACTGAAACTTCTGTCATTCTCTCTGCTGTTTCAACTAATTCTTTCATGTGAACCTGTTTCCTTGTTTAAATCAGATCTGCTATTCTTTATTCACTGTCACGCTTTGAGCTACAATTAAACCTTTCAACTCCAGTCTAGTTTTCACTTTGCTTCCCTTTCTTCTATAATCACATAGCCTGGTCTTCCTCACACTGATGAATCTTTGGTGGTCATTCAGACCATCTGATATCCTTTTTTCTCTGCCTTATACACTTCAGATAATACTTTCTACTTTTCCCTTTGTGAGATCAAATTATTTAATTAGAAATAGCCAGCAAGTGAACTCAAGAAGCATTCTTCAGAAACTGAGTTGTGCACTATCAGTTTATTAACTTACTTCCTGATTCTGTTTTGGACCACCCATTTAGCTCTTGCTAGGACAATTTCTGGGTATTGTTCTAGTATAATTTACCCCTGAGGCTACTCCCAAAAAAGAAGTATAGATGAAACTGCACCAGATTCAGTTTCCTCCTTTTCACACTGTCTTCCAGCACTATCCCCGAGGACTTCTAACCTTCAAAACACTTCTACATTTTCTCATACCATGCCCCAGGATATTCAACTCACACCTTTAGTTTCATGCAATAAAAACAGTACCTTACTCCAAAACTCCTACTAAGACTAAAAAAAAAATACAATCTCTCAAAGATGTCTCACATAACTCATAAGAAAACTAATGCATAGCATTTCATGTTTATTTATTCCTTTTTAATATTAAAAAAATAATCTACTGATGATTGAAAAGAAAAGTTAATAGCCCTGCTGTTGAATGGACAAAAAGCTTTGCAAACATTCCCACGCTAACCTGGCAGTCAGAATTATGAGTTATTATGCAGCCCAAATCTGAGCGGACAATCTTAATTGTCTTACTATGGGGATTGTTGTAAGTATCTACTGGGAAACACTTTTATCTGTGACCTTAGCAGGTTTGAAAGAGTAATAGTGGAATGGAAGGCTAAGTACACTAATGCACTGTACCACTTCCAAGTTCCCCCTTTCCCACCTTAATTGCTACCAATTAAGTAAAATTCTTACTCTCAAATAATTGAGGGGTTTTTTAGCTACTTGTTTGCTTCTCATCAAACCCCCAGCATGTATGTATTTTCAGACTTTCCTGCATTAATTTGGCAGCCATTTATATAAAAGAAGATACTGAGTAAGACTCAAGCTATTATATTCCACCTTTGTTGATCTAGCTGTTGATTTTTATATCAGTATCATAGAATCTTTTGGTATTTTAGAAATCCTTATGCAGTCCCGTGTTATGCACTGAAGTTCAGAACTTTAAAAGTTTGAAAAGTTTCACTGCCAGTTGTGAATACCGCTATCTTCTGAATGTCTGGATGAAGTATTACAAGAAGATATGAGTGAAAATATTGTTCTGTTCTACAACAGATTTTTATCATTGATTGATATCACATAGAAAATAGACATTTTGAATTAATTCAACACATGCACTTAATATATCACATATGCTTTTGTGTTTTAGAATTACATGGGCTAAAGGTATTAGAAAAAATATAATTTCTCAGGGTAGGATAACTGGCTGCAGCCACACCCATAGTGATGTGGTGTGCAAAAATGAGCAGAAAAAAGCATAGTTGAAGGGTGCTATACTCTGGTTAACACTGTTTTGTGTCTGACCCTTTAGGAAAGACAGGGAGCTCATCTGAGGTAACACGCACAGGGGATTTGTTCTGCCCTAAGAATCAGGGACTCAAAACTGATTTCCTGAAAGCCTCTGCACTGCTTTATTAAAGAGAAACTTGGGACAATAGAAAAGATGAGCTTTTTTCTCTAAGTCAGTCCATGACAGTTTAACCTCCAGCTTTTTCCTACAAGCTGCTATTTTTTTCATGTTGTTATGCATGTGTAGCTGTTACATATTTGTTTATCTTTATATAGGGCCTTAAATAAACACCACAACTACTTGAGGCTGTGAAGGAGAATATATTTCTGATCTGTCCTCTTTGTGTCCTATCTCCTGAAAGCGGGAACAACGGCTAATCTGGCTTCTATTATTAAATTCTAGTGATTGCTTCTCTAGCTCCCACATGTATTCCAGCATGATAAATAAAAGGTGGAAATTAATCGTTTCCTGACCTGTAACGTGCTCTGCATGGTTAATTTGGATTTCTAGGCATGGCTGACAAAGGTGTTGAGTGTTGTAGAGGTAACATCTGGAGCAATTTAGCAGTTTTGTGCTGTTGTGTGAGGCTGTGTGCTGCAAACGCAGCTCACCCCAAAGAACTGGGATGGGTTGACAGAGCAAAAAGTTGCTCACAGCTTTTAGCTTGAGCAGGTGCAGGCTGGGCATTACAGAAGAGCCATGTCGACCTCCCCCAGGGACAGGTGATGGGTTGTGGTGGCCCCTGGCCTCCATGAAGCACTGCTGAGGACATTCTGCTTAGCCTCTGAGCAGCAGGGCAGAAGAAATAGTTTTACATTATTCAAGCAGCAATTCCTCATACTGATCAAAAAATAGCTTTAGTAGGCTCTGAAGGGGTTCACCCTTTAATTCTTGCCCACCAGAAGCATATCAGCTGCGTCCCAGGTCTTAGCTTTATAATGCAGTGTAGGAGATCTGAATGCTGGCCCATTAAGACTAGTATGTTACCTCTGTGGGAGGCTTCAGAAATAAATGACTTTCCAGTCAAGTAACTAAGAATATTTACCAAGAGAACAAAATTCTTCTCTAAACTCAGTGGCATTATTACATCTTTAGTGATGTCGTTACACTGGAGAAACAAGAGAATGCAAGTTAAAGGCCTAACCTGGAAGTACCAATCCCACAGAGCTAAGGAACATCAGAAATTAGCCCTTATACCTCAGAGACTGATACGTATGATATACTACAGAGCAAAAGACCCTTACCCTCCAGCAATTCAAGCAATCTTTTTTTTTTTTTTTTCTTCTTTTGATAACTAGGCTGTTAATCAAGAAGTATTTATCATATTCACGCTCCTTGCATGAATTCAAGAAATAACCACATAGGAATTTTAGCAGTAGATCATACTGTTGACAATGTATGTTACCCAGCATTTTAGCAATTTATAAAATACTGTCAAATAGTTTATTCAAAAGACAATTGTACTTAGCAATTTGAAAGACAACCTGTTTGGTTTTTTTTCCATGTCAATATATACTTCTGGGTTTCTTTTCAGTCCATGTATTTCAGTTAGTGTTGGTACTGACACACTTTCTTTTTCTATTCCAAATTATTTTCTACCAAGCAATGAAAGTTCAATCTGTCTATCAGAATTTCTATATAACAAACATAAATTAAGATTTACATCTACTTACAAGTAACTTTCTTTTTGAAAATAATTTTAGGTCTGCTGGATACATTAAACATTGATACTGTGTTTTAGGTACTCCTTATCTGACATAGCCATCTTTAGATCAGAGAGTGGTTCTTCATCCTGTATTTGAATGCCTGTTAATAATGGATCTGAGGTGTAATTTCATCTGGACACATCTGTTTTACAAAAAAGAAACAAAGTTAATAGGATATATACATTAACGAGTGGCAAATATTCCTCTAGATATATTGGTCATAAAAACAGAAATGCTGTAAAAATGAATGTTTCCTTACTGATCCAACTGATTTAATGAAAACAATTAAAATCCTATTGGGATAGAGCAGTTATTGTGTTTCATTATATGCATGGCTGATAAAGCAACTTGTGATGCTGAATATTTTCCTGGGAATAGAACCAACATAAAAACAAGGTAGTTATATACTGTGAAAAATACTATCGATGTCAATAAGATAAGATGCATTCTGGTGTGAAAGAAAATCAGTAAATCTGAAAAGACAGAGAAATAATTCTCTACATCAATCAAAGGCACGAACAAAACATTCTGAAAATTATAATACTTACTTTTAAATATAAGTCTGAAAGTTACATATTCATGTCAGTATTTTACCGATAACTCAGATGTCAGAACTGACTCTTGAATATTTTGTCATATCAGAAAAACACGTTTCTAAATAAGTCTGCTTGTATACAGCTAACACTAAATTCTGCTTTTCTTCTATCTTTGTGTTTAGGAAACTTATTCTCAGCATCACTATTTCATTCAACCAGAAGCCCATCAAAACCAACAGTTTATAGAAACTGGTTTCTTAATTTGATGTGGGAAAAAAGGTACATGTATATTTGTCATATAAGAGGCCAGTAAGACATGCCTTAATGTTTATGATGCAAATACACTTGGGAAATGGATTTGGTTCTTTTTTTTAGTGTGAAGGAGCTCCTGTCTGGTCCCATTGACAGAATGAGTATTTGAGGCTGAAGAGTACTAATTGAGCTCCTAGGCAGTCATCTAGTTTAATTTCATCTGAAGTAAATACCAAATTGAATGTACCCAGAGACCATTTCACAACACAAATCAAAGCATGATGCAGGCAAAATTCAAAAATTGGAAGTTTGCTTCAAAATTTCACTTCTGATCTAAGGTAAATAATAATTCAGACAAATCCTACAGCTTCAATAGCTCTGTAGTATGCTGTTAAAGGTGTTTAGGAGCAGTTTTACTCACTTTCTTAGGTATCACACTGGTTTTAACTAATAAGATTTTCTTCCAGCAAACTTTCTTCTGCTAAGGGCAGAAGACAAGGTTCATTGTAAATATAGTATACTTCAGTAAGAAATACTTTTGCATCAGTAGCATATTTTGTTTAGATCATTCTACCTTTTTTTTTTTTTTTCTGAGCCCCATAGTAGCTGCAACTAGGGTAACATTGGCCTTATTGTTCTTTGTTTTGATTACATAACACATTTAAATGGAAGTTCATATCAATATGTTTAAAAACTGCTAACTGACTGTAACTCAATTGAATTCTGTTAATGTCCATTTGTATTGTGCAAGATGATCAGGTCTATGGAAACACTGTTGTTTTTTCGGCACCAAATGTATAAAATCATAGAAATGAACTGCCATGCTCAGTTACCTCAAAGTTTGAGGCACTTTTTACACTTAGATATAAGTATTTACGTATGACTGTGTTTTAGCTAGTAGAGATCTGAAGCTTATTTCAGTTCATTACAGAAGTATGTAGTATTATTTCAGATAGCTTATTGTCTTGCCTGGGTCCAGTTTCTGTGCAAGAAGGCAGTTTCCTGTGTAGTAACAGTCAGCTCTCTATAGGTGTTACAAATATTTCATCAATGCAATCAAGGGAATACACAGAAAGCAAGTCAGGTGTAGATGTCTAGGACAATCTGAATAACATTCTGCACTCTAGTTTGACTAGATCACCATTCACAACAATGGGAGCCCAGACACCCAGTCACACATAGACACCTATGCAGAATTTTAATTGACACATCTTAGGTGCCTTAACTTACATGTGAATCCCATCCCTGTAGGATATATAGATTGACTATAAGTCCTTTTAAAGGAAGTCCTAGGGATGAAAATACAGTGTCCCACCATCTCTTACTATCTAATCCATAGTATACACATATTCATGGCATATTTTCTGTGCGAGATTCATGAAGTAAAATGTTTATGGAGTCATCTAATTAAACACTTTTTTTCCTGCTTGATGGCTAATTAGGTTTAATACTCACTTAAGCGGATGACTTTGGGGACTTCACATCTATTATTGAGAAAAAAAACCCACCTTTGTCACAAAAAAGGTGGCATCTCTACCATAGAAAAGACAAAATTATGGAAATATGAGAAAATGCAAATCAATCTAAACTGAATAGACATAGTACAGAGCAGCAAGGACTGTTTTTATCATTCTCTAAGGACATTCAAATGAAATCAACATCCAGCTGGTTAAAAGCCCATAACTAACTGTCCCCCTGCTCACTTGACAGACGTTTCACTCAGAGAGAGAAACCAGCTGCAGAATATTAATATGCCCAGGTAGCTGACCACAGACTGTGACTTTTGTATGAGGGAGGGGAAAGCATCACTTATTGCTTCTTTTTTTGTGGTTGTTATGTTCTTTTCTGGTTATGGACCTAAACTGTGGATGGCATAGTAGATGGTTTCTAGTTTTGTCCTCTGTGTGGAGGCAAAATTAGAAATGTAATACAGAATAAGCTCATAACCACCACTAACAGCATACAGCAATGTCAAGAAGTCAGCCTAGAAATAGGCATTTATTGGTCTAAACTTCCACCATGTTTATTCATAAAGAAATTTCTATAAAAATAACATTCCAGTCTGATTGCATATGAATTATTCTCCTAGGGATAAAGAAAACAATTGCCAACCCATCTAAACCCTGATAATGCCAATTAAGAGCGTGAAAGGCCAAAATATTTGTAAGTAAATTCGAAGTAATCTCTTTTAATTAAATATATAATAACAAAATCTTAACTTGAGTATAACCAGGATAGTCTAAAAACTAGCTGAGAAAAGTCTCTGGTTGTTTGTTTTTCCAAAGCAAACCATAGTAACGCTTTGACATTCCCTTGAGACTCATAATATAATTCAGGACAGCTAACTGTAGTAGGCAGATTTCAACTATGCCCAGATGACCAAACAGCACTAGGTCTACGATGTGACTGTACTTCAAAATGCAAATAAAAAATATTTTGCTGGCTATGTCTGAATGAATTTGTGGTCCTGCTTGCCAGAATTGCCCCTCAACATTGGATCTAAAGATGGTATATCTGATATTACTTTAAGTTTATGTAACTATAAGACATCTAACTAGGAAATGAATCTAAATAATGAAGACAAATGACGAATATTTTAAATAATAATTTCTTTCTGAGCATGCAGCTGTTAAGAAATATACGGTATTGCCTTGCTAAGACTGTATATGTAGAAATTACCAATTTATGTATGTACATTTAATGTATGAAAATAAGGTAAAATACCATAGGATGAGAAAGACTGCATTAGAACATGCACACAGTGTAAACTAAACCGTATGTTGATTTTTACTATATACATTGTTGAAATAACTAAACATAAACCCATTAATTATTCTATCTGCATATTAAGTTAACATTGACAGAATGCTGAAATACATGGAAAAGAATGAAAATAAAGACGATAGAAGAGGAAAGTATTATTTAAACAGAACGGAATAGATTGCAAACTTTTTAGATGAAAGATTGGGAAGTTTTGCAAGCTATTACATCACAGTATAATTGTTTTTTGAGGTGGTGGTAATAATCATATTGTAACAGCTGAGCACTGCAAGTTAAGAGCCATTTCCTAACTAAATTTGGAATTAATCTACTGAGTGACATAGGTCTCATTTTTTAAATTCCTAGGCGTTACTTTTCTTACCAGCACATCAAAGATCATACTTTCATTTTTTTAGCACAAGTTGTTCATAAGCTTAAACATTTCCTACTCATTGGAAAAAAATAATCATCCAACTGAAGACCCTATAAAATTAAAATGTATTACATTTACTTTATCAAGTTGCAAAGTGATCATCAAGCATGTAGAGAAAATCCTTGACAAAAATTGTTGCACAGATTTTTTTTTTTTTATTTTTTTCACTTGGAAACATAGTGGGAAAGAAAATTCAGTGTAACTATTAGATATTGGCAAATACTTTTCTATCTTTTATCTGTAGCTAAAGAAGGTCCTGTGACAATTATAAACTATAAGTGCAATAGTGAGGATACATTAGCCTCACTTAAACCCAAATACTGAAATAGTGTAACTTGGAATAGTATACTAATATTTTGTAATAATGTGATGGCATAGCCAGACATAAAGGATCTTACATAAAAGTTTGAGCAGTGTGACAATTGAAGAGGTAAAGAAAGACTAGAGTTGTTGCAACAGAAAGCATCCAAGTGATAGGAGAGCAAAACCCAAGAGAAATAGGACATCAAACAGACAGAGCATCCTCCTGAATATATAAAAGGCATAACTGGCAACAACAAAAATAAGTTTCAGCAGAAGCAATGAGATACACCAGTTTTGGGAGGGGAACATTAAAAACCTGGGCATAAGTGAAGATAAGCAGAGAAAGAAGATGGTATCATTTCAGTTGAACTTTTTTTCTCCTGAAGCATTCTTAGGTCTGATCACTCTGATCTTGGTGACACAGAGCCACTAAGGACCACACAGCCATCAGTAATAACTATATATCAGCTCCCTAGTATTATATACTCACAATGAATTTAAGCTATAGTTATTAAAGCTGAACAACCTTATATATGTGGTGATAAGGAGCAATAACATGTAAGAACTAACCATTGGCACTATGTTGTTAATAAAGAGATTTAGTAAAGAGTTTATTTGATTTAGGTCTTAGTTTAAAACTGTCCTGATTGCCAATCTTCCTCCTGTTTTTATTTTCTTAAACTGATGTTTCAGAACATGATTTTAGATGTGAATAGTAGCATTGGCAATCTTTTATGAATCCAGATTCTAATTTTCAGGTGCCAGAGAGATATAACTCTCTTTCCAGAAGAAAAACAAATAAACAAAAGAACAGTTCTGTACCTAAAATTTAGTTATGTTCTGACTTCGAGAATTTACTTAGTAAATTATAACATTGGGTTAGTTCCTGAGAATTAATGCTTATGTTAGTCATGAAAGAATGAGAGCATCCAAAAGTAGAGATCTGGTTGACAATGTTGCAAAACCACCCTCCACCATCTTTGGATGGCTGAGATGGTCAGGGAAGGTTCCTGGTGGCTCAAAAAATACAGATGTCACACTCATATTCCAGATGGGCAAGAAAGAAGGATTCATTGAGCTGCAGACTGGTGTTCCTAACTTATTTCCATTGAAGATTAGCGTAATACTTTTTGGAAGCCATATCTAGGCACATGTAGGAGAAGAGAAAGACTGAGAATAGCCATTTACCAAGGCCAGATCATGCCTGACCAAACTGATTTCCTTCTATAATGAGAAGACCAGCTTGGTGGGCAAGGAGAGGCAAGTGGCTGTCCTAATTTTACCAAAATTTTTTATGTGGTGTCCCATAGTATGTCTTCTTGTAGCTGTTTTGGAAAGACATAGTCTGGATACATGGAATGACAAGCTGGGTGAAAAATTGACTAAATTGCTATGCTGAAGAGGAGTTGTCAGCAGTTCAAAACCCAGCTGTTAGCCAGATATTATATGTCAGCCTGAGTTATTCCACAGGTTTGATACTGAGGTCAATACTGTTCAGGATCCTCATTAATGGTCTGCGTGATGAGGGAGAATGCACTTTCAGCATGTCTCTGGACAGAAGAATGGCTCATATGCTGAAGGACTGACTGCGATTGAAAAGGCTTTCAACAGATTAGAGGTATGGGTGAACAAAAATATCTTCACTATCAGTTGCCCTCTACATTGAATGAAATAACCCCATGCAACAGTACAGCCTCGGAGCTGACTTACTAGAAGGTAGGTTTACAGAAAAGAGACAAATCTTGTGTTTGAGAACAAGGTGAACACAAGCCCACAATGTGCTCCTGCAACAATGGAAGCCAGGTGCCTGCTGGGTTTCATTAGCAAGACACTGGGAAAGTATTAGGGAGAATTGTCATATATGCTTGCTCTGTTCTTACCATCCCCTAGGTATTTATGGCCATTTTAGGAGAAAAAATTCTGATCTGGTGCAGTGTGGCCAGCCTGATGTTCTAAAAATGAGGTACCGTAATGATGAATGGGTGCATTGCCTACATGAAATAGGCAAAATACAACTACCTGTAGAATAGTTTTTCAACAGCTAATTTCAAAGAATGTGATATGATGATTGCCTGGGACAGTCTTTGAATGGATCTTGAATAATAAGAGGAACAATAAATCTCTGCTTTTCCTCTTGGAGGAGGTGAGGGCTACTCATCTCAGGCAGAAGAGGTTTTTGGTAGATAAACTGAATTTGTTTATCAGCCAGGAGTGAAGTTAAATCACTAAGAGAATTACTTGGAAAAAAGGCACATTTTCAAGTGCTTTCTGGACTTTTTAGTTAATAAGAAGTTCATGTCTTGGAGCAGAAGGAGTTCAGGAGGCAACCCCTGGCCTGCCAAGGTCAGCACACAGCTGAACCTGAAGCCAGCAATATAAGAGAATATGATAGTATTGGCATTATATTCAGATTATTTTTTCCCTAAGCTTTTTCTTACCCATAGATAAATATAGTGGATGCAGTTTTGACCCAAATCTAGAGCAAGGGTTATGTTCAAAACTGTAGATCTGTAGGAAGATGACCTAAGTGTATGCATCCACAACCCTCACAAGTACTGTTTTTATGCTTTACAACTTACTTTATTCTGATGTAACAGACATTTAATTTGCCACTATTTGAGATGTTGCAGAACAGATTTATTGCATTAATCAAGCATAAATTAACTGATTGATTTTAATTATACTGAAATAAGGTGCCACAGCTTCAAGGTTTAACCCTGGGGTGAATTTTTACTATAAACTTCTGAAAAAAAGGTTTCAATAGAACTGTAAACAGCCTAGCTGATATCTCAACTACAATACATCATCTTTTTTTATGACTTTGCATTTAGGGTTCTATTGTACAGAAGAAAAAATAAAAAAGGAAAAAAGAAAAAAGAAAAAAAAAGGAAATTACTTACCCTTGATGAATTGCACAGTGATAAAAAGTAAGCTGTACTAAGTAATCCTGAGCAGACATACCCAATCTTTCCAACAATGCCCTTTGACTAGCTTTATGTTTGTTTACATTCCACAAAGCCTTTTCTCATTTGCTAGTTTTGCATCTCAAATGTAGAACTTCTTACTGAACATAAACCCTATAAATAACAGTGATTATACCCTCAGGTACCCTTGTCATGCCATGCTTGCTGCACAATCTGAAGTACAATTGCAGCAAAGACCATGGAAAACACTAATGGCTTTATGACTGCAGAAGCATACATATGCTTGCAAAACCTTATCTCCCTGTCCCTCCCTTTGAAAAAGAGTAAGATTTGGCTGAACATTATCTGCTTTATTTTCAGAAGATGTTTCCTGAACATATTTTGTTCTTAGAAGTTTTATATTTAAGCAAACTAACTACTGTTAAGAAAATCTACAACAAAACAGAACAACAGAAAAAACCAAACCAAACCAAACCAAAACCAAACCAAACCAAACCAAACCAAACCTGGTAGTCAATACAGTTTGTATACCTGATACATGTACAGGTTTTTTATTTCAGACTAAAATTTTATTTAGGCTTTTTGCACATTGAAGACATCATAGTTTTATCTCTATAAACAGGAAATAATGTTAGTATACAACAACAAACACCATTTCTGATTTGGGAATATATCATATCTTTTATATATGTAGTAGTGATTTGGATCCTCTTGATTTTTATTTTATCAACTCTTTAAAATGGTCTTTTGTACCAAATATGACTTACATTGAAATAATAGGATCCTGAGTTTCCACAAGCCTTTATGCTTGGAGAATGGGATGTAGTACTTCTGTTGTATGTTTAATGCTGTATTATATAAGCATTAATGTGAGTAATGTGAGTGTCCCTCCTAACCTTGGTGAATTAAACTGTACAGGTCAAATTAAGTAACAAATGCAGTCAGTGCTGATTGTACCCCACTGAATAGGTTAGCAACTAAAATGGCTATGGGAAAGAAAACACAATTTTCATACTCATTTTGTGAGTAGTAAAAAAATTGTTATTATGATTATGAGTGAACCTTATTAATTCTCATTATGGGATCAAGGCTGCTTTAGCTCTCCAATAGCTTTGCAGCACAAATCAGAGTGATTTTTAGCAAATGTTTCATAACAATAATTAATTTAATTTTTTTGTGTAAGAAAATACATTATTTCAGAGAGAAAGAGAGAAGATGCAGGCATACAGTGCCTGTTTGCTTGTGCGTAGCTGAATACAATCCATGTTTTGACTTTTAAATGTTTTCCACTTTGTGCATGTAGTAAAATATGTGAGCTGGGTGAGAAAAAATACCACAATATAAATTTTTATTTGATCCTTTCCTTACAGTAACTTGATAAACTTATTCTCAGTCCAGAGGACATTTTTGTATACAGAACTGCCTAAATGTGTCGGAGTTGGCTAGCACAATTTAGATGCATAGAACAAACATTGATGACACTCTCTGTGGATTCCTACAATAGGACTATAGCAACCCAGAACAGCTTAAATATAAATATATATTTTTTTTATATATATGTGTGTGTGTATATATATATGTATACAAAACCCAAAACAAAAACAAACAAACCCCTAGAATTTTAGCATATAAAAGTATTTCACTGAGCTAGCTGCCTGGTCTGTGCTTGAAAACTTCAGTCTGCATTCTGCTGCTCGAAGTTATCAATATTTAACTGACACTGACAAGACAAAGGCAGATTGTATGAACCAAGAATTATTACTGAGAATACATAAGTCTTTACCTGCAGTGTCTTTTATATCAATAATTCATTTTCAGTATGCAATTATAAAAGGTTTGGGTTTCATTAACAAATTAGGACATAAATATCAGATATTCTTTGATAGGATAACTAGTCTAGCAGATAATATTGAAACAATGGAAATAATTATGCATTGCTTTTAAAAAAGTTTTGATAGTGTCTAAGATGGTATTCTTAAAATCAAAGCAGAGAAATACAACTAGGTTAAATCCTCAGAGACAGATACACAACTGATTGAAAATCACACTGAATGAATAGACGTCAATTTTTTGATTGGTTAGTGTGCAAGATTTCTGGTCTAGACTCAGTTTTGCTCAATATGCTTATTGAGTTAGCTGGTAGAATACAGAGCGTATTCCAAAAATTGTTGACAACATCAACAAATCTGATTAAATCAATTAGAGGCATTGCAAACACATTAGATGATTGGATTTTAAAGCTGACAAAATAAAGGTGATTTGAAAGCAGCATGAAAAACAGCGCTTAAAAGTAGTACAGTATTACAGTTAGTTATGTACAATTAACAAAATGCACAGAATAAACAGTTAAACAACATTACTGCTCAAAAGATGGAGGCCCACAGTGGTCCATAAATTAACCATTGATGCTGTGGAAGAACTGATTCTCTTCAAGAAAAAGGAAAGTGTCATTTAGGAAGCCATGTGCTTTATATACAGGTTATAATTTTTCTTTCCTATGTTTCAGTAACATCTGGACCTACTTTGAAAGAAAGTTACAGTCAAAATAGGAGACAGCAAGCAAGAATGGCATAAAAATTTGAAAACATAGCTAAGAAAGAAAGGTCAAAGACAATGATTTTGTTTTATTTAGCAAATTAAAGAGACTACTATGAAAAGGATAATAACCAGGTGTCCTTATTCTGTTGGTAAAAGAAAAAGTTTATATTAAGTATTGAGAAAAAAATACAATAAAGGCAGTGAATTGCGTAAACACTTAAACAGAGATTATAGAATATTTTTAAAGAACTGAATAGATATTTATCTCCGGTTATATCTATTGTCAAGTTATGTTTCACCGTTCTTTAGTAAAGATGCACTGAGTGACCTTTTACAATAACATCCAGTCTCCTATTTATATGATTTTATGAAGAACAATAATAAATAGGGACAAGAGTGTTTCACATGTCCTGAGCTATAGAATACGCTGAATTTGTTAGGGAAAATGTCTTACTTATGATAATATATAAATGCATAAATCATTTAGGAACATTATGTTCATGGTGAGCTAGATATCAAAAAGAAAAAGGAAGCAAATGTACAGTAGCTATTTCACTTCTGTTGCAAATCTTGATGGACTAATACTCCAATATCATCAATGTGATAATATTCTAACTGATGTTCCCCAAAACCATGTTTTTTAGTGCTTACGGTGGGGAGGGCAGATATTTCTTTATTTCATGAGAAGATTTAACTTGTGTTTACTCATACACATGCTCATTGCTATTTTCTCAGCAGATTTGTTCATACTTCTACATCAAAGCACAGATTTCCATGTGATAGATTTTGCATTTCTTAACCAGGTTAATTGGAACAATACATTTCAGATATGAGAGAATAAAGGGAAATCTCACTATACACTTGCCTTGATTTTATGTTCTTCTGAAAACTACTGCTGACCAATTATAAAAACGGTGCATTCAGCTTGATGAGCCATTGGTCTTATCCGTCATGACCAGATGTTAGATTTGCAAAGGAAAAGTGGTCTTTGTTGGCCTTCATTCCTCTAATCCACACCCCAAAAACAGGCTCCAAAGAAAGTCAGGATATTCACATAGTACCTGACAGAAATGTCTGTTCCATGATTTTTCTGAGCAAGCATAGTAAAAGGCATTTTAGGCAGGACTGGTTTAGTCATTTCAGGCAGCTTTTTTGCCAGATTAACTCTTTAAATGGAACAGAATAATCTTGGGGAAAAAACCCCCATGCAGTTTATCAGTTATTGTGATTGAAGTGATATCCTGGTCTCTTATGACCTCAGTGCTACTATTGTTTTGTTTTTTTTTTTAATATTGTTTTGTTTTGTTTATTTAATTAGACTCAAATTTTAAGTAAAAATAAAATTGAATAAATATAGCAAGCCACACAATTTCCTTATACAGACCTAGGACATTATTGTTTTAAAAAGGTACAAAACCATAAACACTGAAAAATCATCTCAGAGGACAGCTATATCCTCAAAATTTTTTTGCTTTGTTTTTTATTTTTAGTGAAAATAATTCAGTCAAATTATATTTTGTTTATTCTTTAAAAATGAAAAAAATTGATCATATGAAACTGTTTTTTAACTTTGATTAAAAAAAAAAAAGAAGTATTTTTATAATTCATGGAGATTGAAAAGGAAAATCATGGTTAATGCTGATTTGTAAAAAATCCTGAGGACTGAGCAAAGAATTTGTATGTATGCTGGCACAACAGAGCTGCATTGAGCATAATGCAGTTTAATTGATACTCAGCTAAAGAATAAAATCACGTTTCTTTTAAAAGCTTAAAAGTATATATAAATACACAGCTATTCTATAACTACAAATGACACTTATTCCTTCTAAATCATGTATTCTGTATAACAATGCTGACAAAAAATAAACTATTTTTTCCAAGCATTTATACACAATTGCACAGTTATTTTGTTTACAAAGAAAAAAAAATGATAGCAGAGACAACTTAGTTCTTTAATGTAAAATTAATTTTTACTAAACTTGTGTACCCAATTCAATTCATAGCTTATTTTGTGAATATTTTATGGATGTCTTATTGATCTTAGTGATTAAAAATGTATGATTCATTTACATCAACCATTAAATGTTAGGAGGTAAAGCAACAGGAAATATATTATAGAGATGATAGAATTTGGACAGGCATCCAACTGGCTTCCATGGATAGCCTGTATTTTCTGAATGTTTGCCAAAACACATAGGTGCATTCCTATCCTAGATAGAAAATCCATCTTGTTGTTTGTCAAACATGTTAAATACATCTCAGTAAACAAGTAATATAAAAACATATAGCTGCATTTTCATTTTCGTCTGGGTACAGAACAATAGTATTTTGGGTCTGCAAACAACTTTCTCCCCTGACTGATGTCACTACTATTTAGCCCTCTGAGGTTAGCATTTATTGATTCTTCTTTTACTTTGATTGGATCTTACCTACTTCAGTGCTTCAGTAAATTGAAACCTTCTGCAGTTTATGGAAGAAATCTCAGAGCAAGGCTGTGAGAAAATGTACACTGACCTCAATTTGTTTCAGACTATATTGGTAAAAACATTGTCATCAGGTTGTAGAAGTGGCCTCAGCTAGCAGGAGATAAAAATCAAGCCTTATAGTCTCAATAAGCCTTTAACAGAAGCAGATTTAATTATTCCCAAAGTACAAAATACAGAACTATTTCCCTATATTCATAAATATGAGGATCACTCACTGTTTCTCTCTGTCTATAAAGATGTACATCTCCTTGTGATATATATGTATGTATGTATATTTGGGAGGAAATACATCAATCTTTGTGCTTGAGCAGCCTGGAAGTGGCATAACCTACCTTTTAATTATCATTCTGGGATTGAATTATGTAACTAAACCAATAATAAAATCTTGATAGCCTTTGGAAAATAACATTTGGGAGGAAAAATAATATGATGCTTAAATTTAGCAACAGATTTTGAAATAAAATGTTTTACTATTTTAATTGTGAATATTCATTGTTAATAATTTCATTACCATTGTGCTATTACAAGCTGTGGGTTAATGGTAATATAGTATTAAGTAGGATGGACTGGGTCATACAATTATCCCTAGTAACTTTGTTGGGATGATGACAATATGACTGTTGCAAGATTTGGTTTGTATCTATTAATCTTCAGTGGAGAAATTCAGTTGTATTATCCTACCAAGTTTAAAGTCCAGTATTTGAATGTAGTCACCAATGCTTAAACAGGTTTTATGTGATTTGAGATGTGGTTCATGTTTAGAATATTTAATATTTGTTAGATATTTTAATGTTTTGTCCTGGCCTTGTCTGGGATAGAGTTAATTTCCTTTTTAGTAGCTAGTGCAGTGCTGTGTTTTGGCTTTGGTGTGAGAACAATGTTGATAGCACACTGATGTTTTTAGTTGTTGCTAGGTAATCTTTATACTAAGTCAAGGATCTTAGTTTTTCAGCCCTTGCTAGCGAGAAGGCTGGAGAGGCACAAGAGATTAGGAGGGGAAACAGCCAGGACAGCTGACCTGAACTAGCCAAAGAGGTATTCCGTACCACGGGGTATCATATTAAGTATATAAACTGGGGGGGCTGGCCAGGGCTTGGGGATCATTGCTCAGGAACTGGCTGAGCATCGGTCAGTAGGTGGTGACTGACTGTACTGTGCATCACTTGTTTTCTTTCCTCCCTTCCCTTTGGATTTCCTTCCTCTCCCCTTCTTCTTTATTTTCATTGTAACTGTTATTGTTACTATTATTATTGTTCTTTCATTTTTATTTTATTTCAATTATTAAATTGTTCTTATCTCAGCCCTCAAGTTTTACATTCCTTTCTGATTCTCCTCCCCATCCCTCTGGGTGAGGGGGGAGGGAGTGGTTGTGTGGTGCTTAATCACCAGCTGGGGTTAAACTACGTGTTTTATATGCATTAATGTAAGTACCACATATGTGTTATAATATAGTAAATATAATATAATAGACATGATATAATGTAATGTAATGTAATACAATGCAATATAATATAATAACTAAATCATCATGCCGTGAGCTCTGGCCTATACAGAGAAGCATGAATAAGTTGAGAGTTCTGAAGTTAATGTTAATTCAAAAGGCAGAGAGTGCCTCTCTTCAGAGGTGGGTTTTTTACTCTTTCCAGATGTAGATCTCTGTTACTGCTTAGGATGGTTTTATAGAATTATTTAAATTTGAGCTTTTTCTTCCTCAGATTAATACTTATCCTTGCAAATGTGCAGCTACCAGGAGATGATCCATTCACCTCCTCTCTTTTTAATTTTGCATGCACAAAACTTCTGCCACTAGAAAAGGAAAGGGTTACCATTTATCCCTACCTATGCTTCCTATGTAATATGTTAAAAAAACCCCACCCCTATGGTTATCTGGTGGGTTAGCCTTGGTAAACAGCCAAACACCCACCTAGCTGTGCACTTACTTTCCCTCTTCAGTGGGATGGGGAAGAAAATGGGATGGGAAAGGTCATGGGTAAACATAAAGACAGGGATATCATTTACCAATTACCATCATGAGCAATATAAACATTACTTATTTCTAATTAAAATAAAATTTAAATATTAATTTGGTTAGTGAGAAACAGAGATAAACATTAAAACAACAGCTTTCCTCCTCCCCCCTTTCCCAGGTTTAGATTCACTACTTTACTCCAAACTACTTTACCCTACATCCCCTGCAAGCGGCACAGGAGGGGTGGGATATGTGGGTTTATGGCTGGTAACTAAGGGGTTTTCTCTGATGCTCCTTCCTTCTCATGCTTTTCCTGTGCCATGGCATGGGTTCCTCAAGGGGTGCAGTTCCTTCAGGAATATCCATCTGCTCTGGTGTCAGTCTTTCACAGGCTGCAGTGAATACCAGCTCCAACATCATAGAGCATGGGGCATTTATTTCATGCCTGCACTAATTTCTGATGAAAAATTCCTTATTTCCTAATTGCTACATTTCCGCCAGAATCTAAATATCACTATAGCTTAGTGATGGATAGTTCAAGTAAAACATGTGTCCAGATTTCTCAGCAGTGTAGAGTAAGTCTAGCACTGCCTTTAGTTTCACCTAATAAATATACGAAAGCACATCAGTGAAGTTTGTTCAAAAAGGATTTGAGACACAGAGAATTCCAGGAACTTCTTAAGACAAAAAATTTAGTATAGTATGTCAGACCTGAAAGTGTAGTTGTAGATTTTGCTACAGATGGAGGATACGGATTGTAAGTTCATTACAGGAAATTGTTCACATGAATTCAAATGAATTTGCATACATATGAAACAAAATCTGCTATATCCCAGCCAAGAAAGATTATCTTTACCTCTTTAAACATATGAGGGTTTTTTGTAGTTATGGTTTTGTTTAAGTATTCGCCATAAATCAGATGTCAGCTGGGTAAATTCATACATAAAACCCCACCCTTATCTGTGTTCTGTAAGTAGTTGGGGATTTTTATTTTCGTTGTTTTTTTGTTTTTTCTTTTTGTAGAAATAAGAACTCAGTTGTCCATCTTTTATGCAACTCCTTTTCCATAATAATATATGTGAGGACAGAGAATGCTTTTGGAATAAGAGCATGAACTGTACACTTTAATACGTTCTCTACCCAGCCATGAGAAACAGAAGGGCAAATATTTTCTCATTCTCCCTATCAGGTTGCTCTATCAGTCTTAACAGATGAATTATCAACCCAAAATAAATTTTGTTAAAGTCTTAAGTGAGTTGCCAGCTCTGTGTTAACTACTGGTTAACCTGGTATTCATAATACCAGAACATCTAATCTGGGCACCAAAATACCACAAATAGTTGAAATGCAAGTGTTTCACATCTGAACACAAATACCTTACCTGGCTTTAAAAAGTTTGGCTTTTTTTCCTTAAAATCTTTCAATACAGTGAAAAGGTTTTGTTTGTTTGCTATTGTTTTTAATTTGTCCTTAAATGTCATATGGTGGTATGTCAAAAGAAGTGATTCTGATCATGTGAAATTGGATCATGTCTCACATGCATTAACTTGATTGATTAAACCTGACAAGATGCATCAAAATGTGACACATATGCTTCAAAATCAGAAATAATGTGGGCTTCTGAAAACAATAGTGTTTCTTAACCATTTCTGAAAGATATATTTTCCCTTGGGAACAAAACCAAACACATAGTCAACAATGCAAATAATTTAACTGGATCTTGAATGTGATAATTAAAGAGGCAAGAGAGAAACAGGTATTTTTGCTGCCTTTCAGGAAATTCTCTGGCAAAAAAACCCTAGATGTATTTCCTATCCTATTTCAGTGTAATATAAGATTTTAAAATGTTTCTTTGTCTTATAAACAAAGAAAATTAATTTGGTGCAGAAATAGTCCTGAGACAATAACCACATTTTATGCCTCCTTTGAATGCTGCCCCAGTCATTAATCTTATAACTTTGTATTATGTAAACTAGTAACATGCTAATGGGCTTCTCATGGCACAGATGCTGTCCTGTGAACTCATGTTAATTCACAAAATTCACAAAAATATTCCTACTGAAGATAAGGAAGTAAATTTCTGTTTAACAAAGGAGAAAATGTATTACATGCAAGCTTAATCTAAGCAAAATGGGAAGGATTTTGTTAAATGGTAAGCTTTTGTGAAAATTACTATGAGCTAAGTTTTATCATCTTCATTTCAATTGTGTAACACCATGATCTATGATTTAGCCATAAAAATCCAAGAGATAACTTAGAAAATAGGCAAGAATGAATTTAAATAAAACAGAATCTGGCTTCAAAATCCTCTAATAGTCAATTCTCTTTTAGGATTTACTTAGTCCCACACACCTTTTTCATTTACCTGAGTGACTCTCTGTAGTTCAGAATCACAGTTCATAGGAAAATTAAAAATAAGGTAAGTTGTTTGTTTGCTAACAATGTAAAAACATTAAACACTGTTTCCCTGAATCTACAGAAATAAATCAGCTGATGATTTCTTTGCTCAGACTTCACTTAGTCCAGACAATTTTTCAGTAAAGACTTTTCCCATTGTTATTTTAACGGCCTGTATCTACCTGGACGTTGGGCCTGGAATCTACGTCTGTCTCTTTCCACAGTGTGACTGTATCCCTTAACTCCTAAGCATAAAGCGTGATCAAAAAGAAATATTTCCATTTTGGGTAGCTGTATATATGTTCTGGATTGAAGGCCCTTGATCTTCTGCAGTCTAATATCACATATGTATTTAGGGTGTCCTTCACACCGTCTTAAATGAAGGCTGTGGTCAAACTTCCAGCTTTAGTGACATATAACAGTTTGTTCTGGGGTAAAAGCAATAAAGACTAACTGGATTTATGTTTCATTATGTATTTCTGTCAAGTCCGTTATCTGAAAAGATCTCAAAATAAATTCAATTCACATTAAAGATTTTAATGGAAATGCATACAGAATAAAATTTCTTAGTGTTTGTTGCATGAATATTGCTATTCAAGATTTTGAACCTCAAAACAGTTAGTGTCCTAAAGTCCTGTAACATTTTTATGTACTACCCTTTCCTGATACAGAAATATGATGTGTAAATATATATATATATATATGATAAGTAAATTATTTTGAGATTAGTGGTCTGCTAATAGAAATTAAAATCTAAAGAGGCAGCGGTTAGATTTGGCAGGAGTGTTATCTTTGTCACTGGGTAAAAAGGAAAAAGAAAGAGTGAAAAAACAGTTGTCAAAGCTGAGGAAAACAGAGCTTTTCTGTCAAGATTTTTTTCTGCTGGCATCTTTAAGCATCTGCCCTAGAGCATTTTATTCTTACTGTATTTCATTATTTCGCTTGCTTATATTTCACAGCACAAAATTAACTCAACCAAAACTGATAGCCAGTTATTCTTAAACTTTTATTCCCTAGGTTGTTAGTGACTCTTGTGAGTATGTGAGACATATTGCCATGAATGACATCTGGCCTAAACGCTGGGATCTCTCCTGCTTCTTCCACTGTACAGCTAAAGAAACAGAGAGCTGAGGAAGTGGTCAAGATCTGAAGACAGAGAACAGCTATGAGGGATGTAGGTGCCCGGGTGCTGGCAGCGGGGCCTGCAGGGTCTCTGTGAGGCGGCAAGGGCTGCCCTGGGCTGGGCACAGATGATTCCAGCAGGCTCCAGCCCACATGTCGGCATGCTGCCTCAGGAAAAGTGTATTTAAAAAAATGGCAAAATGCTACACAGCAGTGTGAGGAGTGAGGGAAAAAAAAGTGTGACAAACAACCCTGCTGTTTCTCTGAGGGGTCAGAAATGAATGCGTGAAGTTCTGGGAAAGAGGGGAGGGAAGGTGCTGTTTTGCTCTTTGACTTTCACTTCACACTACCTGAAGGAGTAATTAAATTGTTATTTTAATTATCAATAAATTCATTTTCCTCAGATTGAGTTTGTTCTGCCCATGACCATAATTGGTAGGTGACGGCCCTGTCTTTACCTCAGTCTGAGAGCCCTTTCACTCCTGTTCTTCCTATCTTCAACTCACCAAATCCTGCTGGAGGGGGTGGGGGAGAGGCTGGGTGGCTGGATGGGAGTTTGGCTGGTAGCCCAGGGAAACCCACTCCAGCAGAACAAGCCAGTGAGGAAGTTCTAGGCCTGTATCTACCTATTAATTAATTCCCTTGTGTATAGGATCATGGCTCAGACTAACACTCTTAATAGCCTGTGATATCTGAGTTTACATTTAGGACAGGAACCCCAGCTTTCCTTGTGTGGGAGAGAAGGTATACATAGTATTGTCTGTGTATGCCCAGGTATATGTCTAAAATTGTTTTGAGTATGCATTCGGATCAGAGATTTGGGAACTGATCCCTTAGGATATAAAATGTAAGAAGTTCAGAACCAATGCAGCCTAATGTTAAACAAAGTAAAATGCAGCATATTCTTCTTAAGATGTGCTTTTTGAGATTTGTTTTCTTCTTTTAGTAATAGTTTTCAAGTGAATTGCTCTTCACAGGAAGAGTGATACTGGATGGCACTGGCAAACAGATGCAGGACAGAAAGCAATGTGACTGCAATTGCAGTAATATTCTGGTGGAATCCATCACAGTACATTTAAAAATCTAGCATGCAGATTTAACTTCTAAGCTAATTATCTAAATTCTAAAAATGGATTAAAAAACCCAAAACACTTCCTAAGGTAGATGTCTACAATGTCAACAATCAATGTTAGGCATTGTCCCTGCCTCCCACATTACCATGGTACATTAGAATAATATATAATATCTGGCTAAATATGTGTCAAGGTTTGCTAAGCCAGAAACTGTTTAAATAGAATGCATTTGCCAAATTTGGAGACTGAGAGCTTTAAGGAAGTGTTTGACTTCACTGTTGTTTTCTCATTTCCTTAAGCTTTCTGTGTGAAACCTGTCTCTTCTAGCAGGTGAATGTTTATCCCTTTTCAGTCCTCTTTAGATAGACACAATAAAAATTGGAAATTTTACCTTGTAGCAGGAGGCCAAAACATACTGTTTGAGGAGCTAAAGGTTAAAAATAAGTGATACTGCAAGAAAAGAAGAATACCTGTAGGGAAGTAAACTGATACCTCAGAGGGAGAAAAGCAGCTGAACTGGTGAGTTAATTAATGTACTAATCATAGGGTTAGAGAAAATCAGATAGGCTACAACAGATTTTGGTGGGATAAAAATAAGGCAAGACTAGTGCAATTAATAAATGGGAAAAGGATTACATTAATGGTTTCAAATAGCTGAGCTGTTTTAAAAAAACCTGTCAGTAAGAGACAAAAGTCAACAACAGTTTTGGCAATTAGAAAGTAATGAAGATCTTGTAAAGCCATTCATTGAAAAGGAGCCAGAAAAGGAAAATTTGGTTAATTGAAATGCATGCAAACAAGCTAGTCAGCTGAAGACTTGATTCAGTAAGTAAGACACTTAACACGTACATGCTTCTAAACAAGTGAATGCTTTCATGGATGGCAATAGCACAGCAGAGCAATACTCGCATGATTAAAATAGTTATCTAATTACCCTGCTGAATCACAGCTTATATAAGGTCAAAACAAGACTTCCTGGCTTACAAAGTATCTGTGTTATCTTCTGGAAATATATTTATTGACTTTTCCCTCTCCTCTACTTCAAACTGACCTGTCAGATACCACATGTCCAGATTCCATGGATCCAGTACAGAAGGCCACAACATGGATAACTCACTCTATAGCAGGGGTCCTCAAACTACGGCCTGAAGGCTGGATACATCCCCCCAGGGTCCTCAGTCTAGCCCCCAGTATTTACAGAAAGCCCCCACTCCCCCACCCGCCGGGGGTTGAGGGGGGGGAAACCAAGCAGCCGCAGATGACTGCCTGCCACTTAATCCCTGTGCCGGCCCCCGGTTTAAAAAGTTTGAGGACCCCTGTTCTGTAGCCTTGGATTTAGGTCACTCTGTGAATAGTAAGTTCAGAGGGTTTGTTCTTTGCTCTGTTTATGGGTCTTATATAAAGCCATTGATTAAAAAAGTCAAGGATGGTGCTGATGCTTCCATCCTCCTTACTTGATGCCTGTGTGTCTGATTGAAGCTCTGTTGAGCCCTATTCTGGCATCTAATAGTCTTGTTCTGAGTATGCGCTGGCTGCACAGTGGTTCACAATTGAGATCAGGGATGGAATACGTATTCTTTTCTAATAGTCAGCATGTAAGTATTTAATGAACATTTTTATGATTATGAACTTGTTATTTCAAATCAAATCAGAATGAGGAAAAGGCCCATACACTTTTACTTCTGGGTTGAGTATCCTAAGCACTGAAATATTATATAATAAACAAGGCTGACACTGCATCGCAGAACTCAAGGGAATTAGTCAAGCTTATATCATACCTAATAAAACAAACTTTTTAGGGTGCTTAAACATCTAAAAGCTTGTTTTCTGCAGTGCAAATGTCCTTAGGCATACATAGGTCCTCATTTGCCAGTTACGAGCATCCATAATCCCAAAGAATACAAACTTTTCCAAATACTTTTGCTGTTACATTACTATTTCAGACCTGTCAACACATCACAATTCTAATCTGCTGTGAAATCTTGGACAATTTACTTTATAAGAATTTTTTTCTGTCTTTCTCTGATGTTCAAAAGTCATTCTTATGCTATAGATAACAGTTTAAAAGCTATTTTGAGGATCCCATTTGCTGCATTTGGGCATACATTGTAATGCACTAATTAGAATGCAACTGTAACATGACTTTTGGAGATGGATCTGCATGCCATATTTTACATATCATTATTAACTACTAACACACCCAGAATATTTTTTTTACTTAAAAGAACTTCCTACTTTGATGCTCAAATGGCTGATAACAAAAAACATTTTAAAAAATATTTTTTGTATAATTAACCTTTTTAGCTATCCTTATACTAATTTCATACTATTTCTGTCAACATGTTTTCAACAGACATTTGTAGGAATATAGGATATATAACATTATGCCAAATCACCTTCCTGGAAAAGAAACAAACAAGCTTTCAAGAGACTAACACCCTTTAAATATCTTTCTTGTCATTCTACTTTGGCAGGACCAGACTGCACAGTGAATTGTTGCCTGTCTTTCCTCTCGCATCTCTTTCTAGCTGTAGTCTTTGTTTCACCTTGAGGGGAAATTGCTTGCTTCTGCTAGAATAATTTTCTTTACACTTGGGGGCCAGATATCTTTATAAGGGACTAATCCTTAAGCCCCTGTGGGCTCAGTACATGTAAATGTATTGCTTTATTAGTCATACTTGGCAAATCTGGAAAAAAGCCAATCCTTATAAGGGTTTTATGAAGCACTAGGTTATAACTTGTACACTAGCAAGGGAATCATCAGGAAACACCAAGTACTCAAGAGTTCCCGCTTCCCTTGGGTGTCTTCCTCAGACAAGTAAAAGAGTTAATCCCCTTCTGACTTTGTTCCAAATAACTGATTCTTTTGGAACAGGACAGGAGGAGAAAGTTCTCCAGATGCTATCTATGAAATTTTACCTAAGGGCTAGGATTGCCCTTAACCTCCATGGTACTATTTTTCATTTTTTAGCTGGCAGCATCTCAGACCCAACACAATTTTACTTCCTCTGAACTATGCTAAATATGTGTAAGACTTCATATGCCATCCTTCCCTATAGCATACCTCTAAGTAAAATAATTGAAAGCAGAACCCGTATAAATTTTACCTCTGACTTTTTATGTAATTTGTTCTTTTCTGCAATGGTTAGAAGACTCTGTTGGCATTACTGAGAGGAAAAGCAGCAATGATTTTCCAATTAGGCAAAGGGAAATTGTTAGGTGTTAGCTGAAAAAGAAATAAGCATTATTAGGCAATTTTATTGAAAATAAGGGAAAAAGGAAGTATACATATGATAATTATATCTCAGAATTTTACATATTTTTCTTACTTTTTTGACATACTTATAATTACCATTAAACATTTCTGAGATTTGGCTATCTTATACTAGTTAAGACTAAAGCAAAAAGCAAAAAGTTTATTTATTTATTTATGAGACCAAATGCTGCTTCTCAGCTTCTACAGAGAAAAGTCTTCATGTAAGTCCTGTTCAAATACTTATTTATAAGAAAACTGTTGAACCTCCTGATGAAACAAAAACAAGCTTTGGACTCCTTAAACTTCTGTGTGCCATAAATACTTCTTATGTTCTTTGTTTGTTTAAAAGGAGGTCTAATATATCTAGGCTACCTCTCTAGGAATTATTAAATTATGGAAAATTATTGGCAATTGCTAAATTATTATTGACAAATATGATTTACCTCACTTGAAAAACTTAGGCATAGAAAATAGTATTTTCTGGTACTTAAGGATGAATACTTGAGACTCATGTACCAATATAGCACTGTCTCATAGCTAACACTTGTATTTGTTTCAAAACAAGATGAACTCTTCTGTTGTGGTTTTTTAGACCACATTTATAAATGTGCCAGGAAGACCTTAGATGTGTGTTAAATATATCTCCTTTGTCCTTGAATCAATTCTCAAAAACATTTGCGTTTGGATTCACTGTTACTTACATACCATTGTAGCTGTTTTTAAAGAACAGTAAGTACTATGATTGTTATGGTAGCTAAGTTTTATCTAACTGAATACTCAAAATTTTAACTGCCTATTTTTAGGGAAAAGGTTGTGCAGAAAGTGTACTTAGCTCACTGAATTGTCTTTAGCAACGTCTTTGACACAAAGACCTTATAGCCAAATTGATAAGATATGGACTGGATAAGTGTATGTTATAGTAAGTAGAAAATTAGGCAGACTACCAGGCTGAAATGGTAGTAAGCAGGAGCACAAAGTCTACCTGGTAGTGAGTTACTCATGGTGTACCTCAGGGTTCTATACTGAATCCAATAAAGTTTAATGTGTTTATTAATGACCTGAATGATGGGATAGTGTGGATAGAGTACACCCTCTGTGAATTTATGGAAGATACTAAATTGGGAGGTAGATAAACTGGGCAGGAGGGCTGCTTTGGGAAAGGACCTCAACAGGCTGGAAAAATAGGCTGAAAAAAACTCCAGAAAGAGTCTTTGTGATTGTGGTGGACAAATAAAGCCAGCTGCATTTTGGGGTGAAGACACCAGCTGAAACAAAGTGAATAATTTCTCTCTCTTTGACATTGATGGGACTGCACTTGAAGAACTGCATCCAGTTTTGGGCATCCATATACCACAAACACTGGATGTACTAGAGCAAGTCCAGCAAATGCCACCCAGATGCTCAGGGAGCTAGAGCACATAACATATGAGGAGAACGTAAGGTAGCTGGGCCTGGTCAATGTTGAGAAGGCTGAGCCAAGGATAGACTGCTGCCTATAACTTCCTGATGGGCGAGCAGAGGAAAGACAAAGACAGGTTTTTTCAGAGATGTGAAGTGCCAGGGGTGTGGGTATATGTGATAATGACATGAGTTGCAATATGGAAAATTCTAACTCAACAGAAGGAAATAAAATTTTATCATGAAGGTGGTCAAACACTGGAACAGATTGCCCAAGGAGGCTGTGTAGTCTCCATCCTTACAGATATTAAAAATACCCTAAACGTCTTGCACTAAATCGATGAGGTCTGAGCAGAAGCCTAGACAAGGTGACCTGTGGAAGCCCCTTCCAAGCTAATGACTCTGTGTGTCTATGATACATATGAATAATTCATATGGAAATCTGCCACTGAAATCCAGCGAATTACTGTCAGTGCAGACACAAGCACTACCCCATAATCTGAATTTGTATTTTTTCATACATGCCATCAATTCCAATGCCATATACATTCACTGTTACAGAAGGGTCAAAGAAGAAGTGAGTCCACTGGATTACCCTTTCCAACAAAGACTTGTTTCTGTTTTAAAAATGTATTCACTATCACTGGGTGAGGGATAGGGGGAACAATAAAAAAAAAAAAAGAAAAAGACCCCAACCCTCATTAGTACCAAACTGTAACATTGGGTGAGATACCTAAAGGAGTGATACAAAAGCTCTGTAACATTTTTAACACTTTACCATAGTGTGAAATGTCTTTACACTAACAATGTTGACAATAGAGCCAAATGTTACTGGTATGGATAGTATTTATCAATTGCTTCCTAGCTTTAACCTTGGAGTTACCGCCTTTGTTTTTCCATGTCCAATGAATACTGCTTATCCTGAATGAAATATTACATCTGTTGCTCCTCAGTGACTGAATCAGTTTCTATGTCCAATGTTAGCATATAATAATTTCACCATTTCCAACCTTTTTGCCTTAATCAAAGTGTTTTCCTATACACAGGAAATTTTGCATTCCCTTATTTGATACTATATAGATGTGGGAGAACGAAGAACAAGGATATAAAGCTGAAAACAGGCAAATGTTTTCTGTCTTTTCCAGAACCATCTGAACCAGAGTTCTCTTGTACTTTTTTCACAAGACTTATAAATAGTCTTGCTGTGGAGGCAAGTTTATCTCAATGCCCTACAATCTGTAAGTAAAAACTAAAGATTTTTGAGGCACTCTTCAGTACTGCTTATTTAGAGAATGAACATCTATAGAACTGTGATTATAACTTGGCTAAACAAGAGGAATAGATTGGCAGCTCATAAGCCAGCTAAGTTAACCTTGTTATAACCAGTGAATCTTGTTGTGTATTCAAAGTGGTAACGGAAAAAAATATCATCTAACTCTTATGTTCTGTTTTCATTTCCTTATATAGTAATGGCCCCTTCTCATCAGAGTTGCAATTCTTTTTCCTAATCAGAGCAATTGTTCCCTAATATAATGGATTATATCTTAACTAGTACACTAAAAATTCATTTAACTAAGCAGTAATGATTCTTCTGTTAACTAAGACATCATTTTTCTGCCTCATTTCCACCTTGGCTGAGCTCAATTCTTTAATTCTGTAAGAGTATGAAATAAAAACTGCCAAACTAGATCAAACAAAAGTTTCATGACTCTAATGATATCCAACAACAGATGCTTAAGAAAGAATGCAAGAAAAAGATCAATCACAAAGCAGTTGAGCAGCTTGAGAGGATCTCTCAACCAGAGACTGTGAGTGCATATTTAATAGCCCTTGAAAGATTATTCTTCCAGGAACTTCTTTGATTGTCTTTTGAACTTTAGAAAACACTTAGGTTTTGCAGTATCCCATGTGAAAGAGTTCCACAGCATGGCAAAGTTAATACAAGGATTAAAATGTCTGACCCTTTTAAAGGCATAGCTCTCAAACCTGGTTCCTAGACAGGGCTGCATATTCATCATATGTATTTTAAAGTTAAATCCTACATCAGAGCTCTAGTTGTTGATCCACTAGTACTACTGAATTGCAATATACAAAGGAGGTGAAGAAAGTAAAAAAACAGGAAGTTGAATTACTAAAATGAACAAATCCAACCCCACAGCAACGCTCATATTTTTGTTATGTCTACAGGTTTTTCCTGTTAACTGCTGAGATATAGATTAAGATTTTGAAATTAACATTATAATGAGTTTTTAGTCCAGTTCAACTAACTGACTGTATCACGTCAGATCATGTGAGAGGCAGTCTAAAGTAAAATACAGAAAATTTGATGGCTTAGCCTACTTTGGATTTTGTTTTGATAAAATACTTCAGCACTGATGTACTACCTGTAGCGTATGTGTTTATTATTAAATATCTACTTAATGACATTGCTGTATCAGACCTAGCTTTTCCATTATAGTCTTGCATTAAATGTTGCCTAGTATGTTCATCAGAAGCATCCAAGTTACTTAATAAACTGTTTCATAGATTCTGACTTATTGTCATCAGAAAGGGTAGCATAGTTACTTTTTTAAGGTAAAGTGTTTAGACAATTTAAATGTGAGACAGATAGGATTTTCTTTACAATTTGATCATTTTTCTGGAAATAAAGGTGTATTTAAAGATTGACTACAACTGTCTCTAACAATTCAGCTTGTATTGAAATCAAGGAAAATAAATGTGTAATTTTCTTCCTTCTCTCTCTTCCTAATCAAACAAAACAAAGATGAAGCAAAAAGACACTGTGATTTTAAGATATGTTTATGAATTACTACATCTTATAAAGTTCTTCCTGTTTCATACTGTTAATAATCTGATTTTGACATTGCTAGAAGAAGTTAAAAGGCTTTGCGCTGACCTAACAGTGCAGTGCCTTGGGACCTTTCTGGGCTTGCCTTGATCAAATATGATTTGGGCTTGTTGAAGCTCTGATTTTCTAGAGGTCAGATACATAGCATATTTTAGTTTAGCCTTGTGAATATTAAGTGTGGTAAGAGGCCTAGCAAGCTAACCCTTTATATAATAGAGAATTGGATGTGAATTTGAATTTGGATTAGGAGACATAGTTGTATAACTGTAGCTATCAGATATAACAGACCGGCTACAGTAATGCTGAAATTTATAATCCAAATCAATAAAGAGAGATCACATTAAAAATGCCCTTAAAATTATTATTATTATTAAAACAAAAATTAAATCAACCTCTTTTCTTTGGTGTTCTGTTCACCCTTCCAATCAATGTTTCTCTCGGACTTGGGGTCAGTAGCACCAGCTTTTCTCAAGTAGGGAAGTGGCAGGGTATCAATCAGCATCCTGAGCTCTTCACCAGGAGGAGTTCAAAAGTGGTGGTGGTGTCATCAAATCTGTTTGGGTCTATTTTTAAGTCTTCATACTCAGTTTCCTTCTCATGGGCTCCCAACTAAATTTTGCAAGTTGCAGAACATTCTTACCTAACTTGAACAGCTGTGAACATATTCCTTCCCCATGCCTCCAGCCCCCATTCCCCAACCCTATCCCCCCACCCCCACCCCGACTTTCTGGGGATACTCTTCATGACAAAGAACTCAGAACACTGGTGACTCACTGTAAACTCTCTTTAATCTGCTTGAGGAAGAAAGCAGTTGTAAGCCTTAGGACTCAGATAAGAACTGAAAAGGTGAACATAACACTAAAGAAAAGGGGTACATGTCAGAAAGTTTATGTACAGCATTCTTAACTGTGTTACTAATGATTCTTTTATGTAATAATTAGATAATTTGAACTTTTGTAATGATAATAATAGTTGTTGTGTATGGATTAGACAATTAGTGTTTTAATTAGACTAATATTAAGCTCTTGGCCTTTGTATGTCCTTGCACCCATAGTAAGACGTTTAGTGTAATTTTTAGCTACATGTATCTAAAGACAGAATGTTCTTCAGGGCTTATGAAGGCCAGCTTCTCATCTCTAGCCCTTTTATCCAAATTGCATTAAAATATTGACACATATTTTAGGGCAGACTTTATCTGACAAAAACATACTCAGTTCATCAAACTGGTACTGTAAGATACTTCTGTGCTACTTTTTGCTCCTTATGTTCAGACTTGAATACAATTTTTTAAATGTGCTTTGTCCACTGTGCCAATAGGACAATCTGCACCTTAGTTTATCTCCCAGGGAACTGAAAGTTTGCCCAGACTTGTGTAATAGTTTGAGCTAAAATGTACACATGGATAATAAAATTATAACTTTAGCTAAAACTGTGGATCAGAAAGCCACAAAGGTGGGTGGTTTCATGTAGTGATTCAATTTCTCTCATCTGAATCCAATTACAGAAGGTATCTACAATTTAATAGTAAATGTTTTAAAATACAGAAGTGTCTATGTGCCCAGTTAGAACCATTTTAGTCTGGAGAAATAGTTGTATAATCTACAGTCAGACTGCCATTGGATGTAAACAGAAGATGCCCATGGAACAGTGATAGGAATGACAACTTTATCCCTTCTCACATAAACAAAATTTATTTTGATAGAGAAACTATGCATTGGGTCCCATCAGCAAATCAACTGTTCATCCTCTGTCAGTAGGCAGAAACTAAGGCTGTGGGGTAAGTATGTGAAACAGGAGAAGTATAGGGAGATGATTTCAGTGGCAAAATCTCTGAGTTACTGTCAATTACTAGTCAAGAACTTTCCTGAAGCTTAAGTTGCACCTGAATGATCATGTGAGTTTCCTTTTATTTGATCTCAGTTCAAACTTACACATTTGCTTTCCTGCCTGTATAGGAGACTAAGTTCAAAAGAACAGGTGAAGTTCCTTTATCTGAGATACCCTTTACCTTTGGGAATAGGGTTCCATAATTCTAGCTATTCCAATCTGGGAGAAGGTAAGTTAATCCTTTGGTTATTTTGCTAAAGAGTAAGTTATTGTCCATTCTTAAAAATCAACCTATTGTTCTGAACACTTAGTGGATGGGTACACCAATTGTGAAACATGAGTGAAGCTCCAGTTCAGACACACAGTTCACTGACAAAATGTATTTGAATACCAGTATTATGATTCAGCTGAATTTTATTTTTTTTGAGATCATTATTTTAAGACGGGTTCCTAATTAAGGGTCTCTGTGTCATCCTTTGAAAACTACTAAAGGTACTTGGCTGTCTTCTAATAGGTATTACTGTAGCAGTCTTAGTCACAAATAGAAAGGTATCTAATTTTAAAAAGGCTTTTTTTTTTTTTTTCCCACATCTGTGTATATAATTGATATGAATATGCCTGGAAGTATTCACTAGAAAAGAATGCTTCTTTCTAGAAAACGATTAAACGCAGAAATTAAGGCTTCAGATACCAATCTCCTGACAATTTACCTGATTTAGGTTCTGACAGATGGGGGTCTCAGAAAAATACTACATAATTTATAGTTCCTTTTGAAACGTTAAATATATTTAAACTGTTAGTAATTCTATTTTGCCACTGAGATTTTCAAGAAATAAAATGTTTATATTTTGAATATATAATTTTGCACTTAAATTGCCTGATTAAAAAAAAAAAAAAGAAAAAAGAAAAAAATGAAGGAATAATGAACAGCTCCAACATTTTAAAGAATGAAATAAGTAAAATAAACTAAAAAATTAAGGAGGAGAAATGTCCATAAGGTCAAACAGTTGTAAATAGAACAACATACTATGAAGTCAGTGAGGCTATGCATATTTCAGAAATTAAATTGTGCTAGTTACATTCCCAGGCATTAGGACTTCTTTGTCTATGTTGTGAAGTTGTTAGAATGGTTAGACATGACTTTGATACAAGCCAACTAATCCTATCCCAAAGAATTCCTGAACAGGTTTCTGAAGTGTGTGTGGGCCAGGAACCATTCAATAACAAGCGGTTTGTATACAACCACCCTCGTTTAGAAACTGAAAGTTTAATAGTGTGAAATTGTGTCATTCAATGCCACATACCTTCAGAGCCAGAAAGTAGTCCTGAACATACTTTAAAGAAACAAAACAAAGCAAAATCACACAAAATAAACCCCTCTTCATGTGTGTGTCTGGCATCTAGCTCCCAGACAGTCCTTGTAAAATCTGGCACCAAACCCAATATCCAGCTCTCAGACCTGTTCTGCTCACTAGATACAGTTTTGAGTTCAACAGTGGATCACCTCACCTGCATCCCTCCACACACATGCACATACAGAATAATGAACATTTTCACACAGAAAAGAAAGTTAGAAATAAAGCTTAATGAGAAGATAGGAAAAACTGTCTAAGGCTCAGCCAGTATAGTGTGCTGATCAGCTGCCAGTTTACAAATGACTGGCTCCTTTGAACCCTCTCCCTCCATTTTCCCAGACCTATTCATCCTTGATCTGTCTTGGTCTTTCCCCTCCCCTAACCCTTTCTCTAGATAACCCATGATCAGCCTGGCACAATCCCAAGTGTTCAGTTCCAAAATTACACCCTCTGCCAGATACCTTGTAAGTGCTACACCATTTCTGATAGTCACCCTTAGTTTGAATAGTATTTTGGAGACAGTTTCTTCTACTGAATCATCTTAGTAGGTTTTGCAATAGGGACAAGTACTTAATTTTTCACCTCCTATGGTCTTAGGAGTTGTTTTTTGTTATTTGGGTTCCCCTCTTCATCATTGTCTCTCTGATCAATGCTTGGTTATTGTTTTTTAGTTTGTTTTTTGAATAGTCATTAGCTAGACATCCTAATGTTAACCTTTAAAATTAGGTGTTGGGAAAATCCTGACAATAAAACATCAGCCAACCAACCAGACTGAATTTTTTTGCCCTGTCGATCATAAAACTCAACTACATGTACGCGATTATGTTTTTTGTGGTACGGATCTGAAAAGTCTTGATAATATAAAGACAAAAGTGAATACTGAGTTACTTCATTAAATCTAACATTACGACTTAGATTACACAATAGTTTTCTTTAAGTACATCCATTAATATAAAAGGTACAGAAAAACAATGAAAAATTATAATTTTATGGATTCATAGTTCTGTTAGTAAAGCACTGGAGGAAAAAGAATAAATTTTCTGACTGAATTATCAGGATCACTTTCCTTCTGTAACTACGTTCAAGTTTTGCCTTCCCTTCTAAAAAAGTGTATTGCTAATTTGAATCAGCTATCATAAGGAACATTGTAGTGAAGCCAAACCAGACTGTAGCTTACAGATGATACTCACTTCAAATAAACATGAGGTTCCGACAGAATTGATCTACACTGTTAATTGTACCACAATGATAAAATGCAGCTGATTTTAAATCATAACTGCATATTTGAAGAAAACAAACTCAGTCTTATTAAACACTTTTTACAGTGTGGATGGGTTTTGTCATGATCCTGACATTTTTATTTCAATTTTACCTCAAGCTTCTTCTGCAGCGTGTTTTTGTTCTTCAGTTTTTAACTTTCTGACATACAGAAGGTACAACTGAAAAAAACACATTTCTGTTTCTCTTTGTTATAAGATTCCAACATTTTTTATGCATGTACAGAATTGAGATAGTTTCACATTATTTCTGAAATTCTGTAGAATGACTCTTTGTCAGAAACTTTGGTATCAATTCTCCTCCTTCAACTAACCAGCCACGATGACTATGATGGTGGCAGAAAGAAATATTACATGCCTGCCAGAATACCCTGAACAAGAACCTAAATTATTAGCACCACTGTGTTTCAGTGATGATGGCATCAAAACTATTTCACTTGCAGAACTATCCATCAGTGTTCTGTTCTCCACTTCAGTGGATAAAGTCTCTCTCTGTAGAATTGCTTAATCTTGAATGATCCAAGCACATCAATTGATGGATTTATTTTATTATTTTTTTTAATGAACACAAATCTACTCTATGTCTTAATAACACTTTATAGTAATTGTATTTTACATTAAAGGAATTATTTCTTTTGTTACTTCAGTACTTTAGCCATCTTAAATATTAAATACTTCTCCACCAGTTCATCTTGAAATATGTAGAATCACACAGTGGTATTTGGTAGTCACTAAGCCCTAATCATCATTTTGTATTATTGATCAGCAAATTTTAACCACAGACGGGGGGGGGGGGGGGGGGGGGGGGCGGGGGGCAAGGGGTGGGTGGAGTGCGGAAAAGCACCTTGCGTGTGTGGTTTGTGTTGGCTTCACAGAAGTTAACCTCCAGGGAAGTCAGTTCCTTGAAATGTGAACACAGCAGAATCTGGTCATCAGCCCTGTATTCCTGCTTGGACTTATTAGTGTATGTACAATTCTACTCATACCCACATTAAGGCTCAGGGCATGCCTGAGCATACAGGATCCTACCTGCTCTACAGAATGACTTTCTCTGTAAAGAGCCTATTTACAGTGCTTACTTACAGGTCTACTGGTTTTATAGACAAAATTATGCAGACTTTTTATAAGGACATCCTCACTGCATTCCTCAAAACATTATGAGACATAGCCATTAACCCTTGATGGCATATGAACGTTGATGGGCTAGACCTGGGTAACAGTGTAAAGCTTTATACTGATATTTTTTCCAAGATTGTAAAGTGGTGCTAGTCACATGATAAATTAAAAAGTCATTTCAGAATGTAATAATTTTTCTTTATACTTCCTTCTATAACTTTGAAGAAGGAAGCAACCAGGTCTACAGATCTTAAGTGACCAGTTTCACCTCAATAGCTGATTAATAGATGTAGTTAGAATTACATAAGGTTTATTGTCTGGAGCCATTTTTTTCCATACTATTAGGTAGTTAAAATAGTGTTAAATGTCTTGTAATTTAAAAAGAAAATATGATTTGAAAATGTGTTCTTTGTTAGAGTTTTAACATACTTTTATACATTGTTTTACAGGTGGAAAAAAGCAGATAACAGACTCAAGACAATTGTATAATTTATATGAATTTAAGAAAAATAAAATTGAACACTGAACAAAGTTACTGAACACAAAACTTTCTTAGGAATTAAAATCTGAAGTTTTCAAAACATTGTAATGTTCCAAAGTTTTATTGACTTTCTATTCAAATTACTTCTTCTGCCTCTTGGTCCTTTGAAAACACAGCTATGTTTTGCAAAACTTCGTTAACACCCTCATCTTCAGCTGGATGAAGTCAGAATCATTATGAAGTTTGGATAGATTCCTTTGACAAATACTCATAAACCCCTTAGAAATAATTTCATAAAACTGGAGGTATATTTAATATATTATGGGTTGTTAATGCTCTTAATCTTCCCTTATTTCTTTGTGCTGGATATTGATGCAGTGGCCTATGATAATTTTATTTGATGTGCTAAGTTTACTATAAGATCCTAGAAGCCTTGGAGAGTAAAAGTTGTGTGGTGGAAAATGGAAAATGGTGAGTGATCTTTGTGATCCAACACTGTTAGATGTAACTGTGTTGCATATCAATGCAAAGCATGGATTTATTCTGTCAGTTATGAGAGAATAAAACCTAGGAACTATAATTTCTATTTTATTACCAGCGGTTTCTCTTTTGCTTTATTTTATTTAATTTTGTTTTCCTTCTGAGTTTATAACTGGCTCACATTTTGACCTTGTAACATCTAATTTAAGTATCAGAAATCTTATGAACTGTGTTTGTTCATTGGTAGACATTAAGCAGGTACAAGAAAGACAAAAATCTGGAGTCTCAGAACAGCAGCTGAATAAATATATCCTGTGTAGGGCGGTACAGTGATCCAGGGCAAGGCTCTAACACGATAATCAGACTGAATAAGGCCAGCTTAAAACCAGTAACAGAGTAAACGGTGTGTTAGGATAATAGGGTGCTGACAGGATGGATACCCTGCAGCTGAATATCTCTTCTCTTCCTCGAAGACTTTGTAATGGAGAATTAAGCATTGTCTACCTCAGGCTTGCTCAGTCAGAATGTATTTCTGCAGATGAAGCTGCTGATATGACAAGTAAAGGCGTAGGGATAAGCTTTATAAAGCCTTGGTGCTTGCAGGCATGCGTCCCTGCACATTGAGCAGGCAGGGTCAGTGCTGTATCCTCTAGACAGCAACAAATAGAAAAGGCTATGTAGGTATAGAACAATAGTTGATAGAAAAATAAGTCAAACATTTTACTGTATGTCTGGCATTGCTATTGAGAAATGAGTCCCTCAGGCATTTGCAAGGAAAAACATTGATATGCAAACCTGCTAAATATTTAGAAAGCATAGTACACGGGAAAAATATACACTCCAAAAAAGGTCTGGTAGATTTGTTACTATATAAGAGCTCAGTCACTAATATCAGGGCTAACAATAAATATAAGACAAGTAAATAGTAAATCAAAAAAGGCAAACAGTAGGTTTGACAGTTACATGTAGTTTAAAATTTCCTGTATGCATCTCACGCAGACAAACCAAAAAATTGCCCTCTCCAGGCAAAATATATTTTTCTAAGTTTTAATTTAAGAGAATACAGCTTTATTAACACACTTCTGTTGCAAAATAGGTGTAATTAAGTGATTTGGAAATTCTTGTAAATGAACTTTTTCTACATGCATATTGACAAGCTGCAAATTAATAAGGATTAAAAAAAAAAGAAAAAAAGAAAGGAATGAAATAAACAATATGAACATTATTTCACACTAATGCATATTTATTGCTTTCTAGAGGTAGCATCATCATTTTTAAGTAAGCACTTCCATGAATGTTGGAACTAATGATGTGTGATTTTATGGATTAGCAATTATGTGGTGATTAGCTTTGTGTCTAAGAAGGTGCAAGCTACAATCAAGAGACAATAATGAGTTACTAATATTGGGGTAATTTTAAGAGATTGTTGGTTCTTTGTTGTCTAATAGTGACTGTGTTTACACTGTTGTCTTTACTATAATAAGAGCATATGAAGGGTATTTTTCCCCATACTCGGTCACTTACATTCATATAATATGTAGAAATACAATGATAATTGAGAATCTTATATTTATGTAAGTTTTATAAATTAATTGGTGGTTTGGAAGTTAAATGCCATTTCATGCTTGCTATCTTGTTCTCCCCTGCCTTCCTTCTTTCTCATACATAGAGTATAAGCTTAAGCTATGAAGTTATTTATTTAATTTTATTATTTTTAAACTTAAGATGAATGTATGTCCTGCAGACTTCTCTTGCATTCTTGCTTTAAGGATCTTCAGACTTTACCCATTCCACATAACATAAACTAGCTAGTACAATTTTTAGACTATTTTATAGATTTTTTTTTTAATAGACAAATTTTTTTTAGAAGCTACCAATCAGTCTGAAAGGATCTCTGTTATCTCTCTGTGGAGTATTGTTTTTTCAAAAAATGTTGGGGAGGATAGTAAGCTAAATTAATCTATGTCAAGTGTTCTTTTATTTTATGTGCAATAATCTCATCATATTTTCCTGAATTTGGAGGCAGTTTCCTTGGGAATATTACAGTTTAACCAATGGAAAAACTGCTAATAAGTTTCATCTGTCCACCAACACTTAAGTCAGTAAGTGCTGGTTACTGGGGGCAAGTGTCTGTACTTTGCCCAGATCAGGTGTGCATAAGGTGTGCAGTCATTTAGTCGCTGGAAAACTCCAAGCTAGACCAGCAAGGGAGTTTTGGACCAGCAAGGAGGGCTCAAGTCTGGGCAGAGGTATCAGGCAGGAAAGGGTCTGTGCTGGTATTTGGGAGGACCTGTGAATGTGGGGTGCATGTGGGGCAAGTGTAGAATTTCTGTGTGTTTTCTACTGAACATTAAGCTGGACCAGCTGGTGAGCCAGGGACCTGTGCGTGTGCTCAGCTTCACTACTGGTTGAACCTGCAAGGGGGAAAGCAGCAGCCACAACCCTCAGCCTGGGCAGAGAGCCCTGGTCCCCAGGCGCCTGGTCTCCAGCAGCCAGGCAGGAAGAATTTCTCCTGCTGTAGGCGGTAGCTGCTCAAAATATCCCTTAACACTCAGGATATGAGGAACATTTAAGAAAATATTTTTTTGCCATGGCTATGGATAGTAGCCACTAAACTGTAAAATTATTTATCCATTAATTTCCCATTAATAATAAAACTACAACACGAATACAATTCTTTCTAAACACAAGGTCTTTGATGCTTGGTAATTTCATTTTTTACTTATGTACACAGTCAGTATTAGCCTCGGTTTTCATCTGTAAGACTTCCTGTATGGTTTGTTGTTTCCTGGTTACTCTGGCTAGTAACCTGAGTTCTTAAACAGTCCAATTTACTCAAAAAATGCTACAAGATACCATGGACATGAGAATTAATATTGACTAGAAGAGATGGTTTCAACTTAATTTGGATTTTTGGACTTTTCTTGGAGTGTAAATTACTTTTTTCTTTTTAGTATAAATATTGATAAAGGAATTATATTCAGAAATACTAAACTGTTATGGGACTATGAATTGACTGTATCTTTGAAGTGAATGTTCCTGGGCCATTCTTCTACAGGTAGCTTCCCAAAGGAAGGCTAAAAGACTTTTACATTAAAAAGCCAAACTTCATTAAAATGCAAGATTTCTTAATTCTTTTATTTCTAAACGATCTCCAAGGACCAGGAAGGAAAAAATATAAAAGAAAAAGGGGTTATATACTGTTTTTTAAACTTTGTGTATGTCTAATGTTGTTGAGTCTTTGATTCCAGACACTGCTTTTGTTAACCTTCTCTTTCCTAGTTGCTGCAACTGTGCAGTCTCCTAATTTATTTTTTTTTTAATCCTTGATGCATCACTGTTTGCTGTTTCCTCTCCTTAATAGTGTAAGGGCTCTTTCTGAAATCTGTGCAGGCTTTTCCTGCTTGCTCCTGAACCCTAGATGTGGAGATAATGAAAAGGCTTTTTCATTATCTGGGTGTCAGGTTACAGAGAGATGGTATCTTAAAGTGTAGTGAGGAAGCAGCCAGCACTAAATCTGGCTCTTGGAGCTCACCTGCAAATCAGTTCTGTGCACACCTGTCTGCAGTGAGGGGGGTGCCCAAAGCCTCCCATAGTTTAAATCCTGATCTGGGAAAAAGAGACTTCCTCAGATGAGCTTGGAGAGAGTAAACAGCTTGGTGGAGCTTAAACTGGCTCAAAGCACATTCTGGGGCAGAACTTGGGTGGGTAAGTGATCGTATATAACGAGCATTTATGTTTGCAATGGGGGATCTCACTTGGGGTTCATGCCTTCATATGCCACCTAGTGTCTCAGTCTTTGCGTGAACTAAAGGATCCTACTTTTTGCTGAAACTTCTTTCTGCTTACTGTTCACCCATAGTCATTTGAACTTCCTTCTCACTGTAAATAGTACCTCAGTGTGATAATGTATAATATCCTGAATCTATTCCCTCTTTTTGCATTTGACCATGTAGACATTATAGGTGGTAGGAATCCACTCTGCATAATGGATTGAATATCAAGAGCTATTTGGCTAAGCTAAATAGTTAACTAATAACAGGTTAGTTGAATAACTCTTTATTATACTCTACCAACTATACTGAGTAGACATTGATTGATTGTAATCAGAGTTTATAATTGATGTAAATGTATTCAATGAGATAAGATAATTAAATATGAGTTTTTGAAACTGTAAGCTGAATTCCATTCAGATTTTCCTGTTGGCAAATTCTGTTAGTGCACTTAGATAGTAGCGATAGTAGTCTTCATGATTTTCTTCAATGTATCCATAGTTAACTCTATGAAATTTGAATTTTCAGTGGTTTGTATCTTCTGTACTTACTATAGATGTGAATGTGCAATTGCATTAAAGACCTACTTTAATCTGTCTACAACATATTGTGGGTATTTTGTAACCAGGTCATTGGTCAGAAGTCAGCCCCTGGTACCCATGTTGTTACATTTACATCCTTTTCATTAATATGAAAAAACCCTGTGACTCCATTAGATAGTGACTTCATTCTCACTTTAATCCAATTCAAACTGAAACAAATGGATGGGTCTAATTTTCCTAACCATTATAACTGTTTGTTTTCATTGCCTCACTCATGTAAGCCCCACAGAGCCAGTTGCTCACTCCACCCCAGTAAGATTGCGAAAGAGCATTGGAAGGGTAAAAGTGAGAAAACTTGTCACTGAGATAAAAACAGTTTAATATATAAAGCAAGAGCTGTGTGTACAAGCAAAGCAAAATAAGGAATTATTTCACCATTCCCACCAGCAGGCAAGGTGTTCAGCCTCCTTCAGGAAAGCAGGGCTCCATCCCATGTAACAGTTACTCGGGAAGCCAAGCACTGTAATTCCAAATGTCCTTCCTTTGTCCTTCCCCCAGCTTTTACTGCTGAGCATGACATCATATGGTATGAGATATCCCTTTGGTTAGCAGGGGCCAGCTGTTCTGGCTGTGTCCCCTTTCAGACTCTTGCACATCCCTTAGCCAACTCACTGGTGCAGTGGTGTGTGGAAGCAGAAAAGGCCTTCATAACCTGTAAGGACTGTTCAGAAATAACCGAAACATCCCTGTGTTATTGACACTGTCTTGGTCACAAATCTAAAACAGCACCATAGGAGCTACTATGAAGAAAATCAACCCTATCCCAGCCAAAACTAGTACAATTTCAATCCTTTGTTAGTATCATTGTAATTTGAGACAGGATTTATTATAAAGGACGTAGATTTTAAATCTTACTGTTTGTTTGTGAGTAAAACAATTAGGTTTTAAATTGTCATGCCTTTTAGTCATTAGTCTATTTACACCTATGCTATTATGTGGGTATGAATTCAGCCATTTCAAGTAGACTTGTCACTGTGCAATTTTTTCTCTGATCAAAACTTGAAGTATTAACATGGAAAAAACCCCAGTTTCCTTAATTATCCACTGGAATCTTCTCAGTAAAATATTTTCCTGCATTGTGTGGGGGGACTTTTTATCATCTTTGATCAAGTGCTCGGGGTGGATCTACTTTAATTTGTTCTGGATCCTGTAAATCATTTCTCATATATTGTCCAGCAACATCAAACTCAGAATATATTTTGTATTGCAATTTCTGTGGGTTTTTTAATGCCTTTTGCAATTTTCTGGAGGCATAAGTTTTCATAAGAAATTACAAGTATTAATGTTACTTTTCTGTATGGAAGATTACAACAGTTTCAAATGTGTTAGAACCTTGTGTAAGCCAGAACTTTGGTATGGATCTACCCAGATCTTTTGTTGTCAGTGATTATCTTTATGAAGACATGTTTATTTTTATTGATTTGTATGAACAATTAAATACAAAAACCAGATAAAATTCAAAGTGTTCAGCCAAGATATTATAAACATTAAAATTTGCTCCTTGACCCTTTTTCTGTTCAGAGATTACAGGCTTATGGTCTTTCTTTACACAAAATGGGAACACTAATTCTCTTGTCTTTCCTTTTCCTTTTTGTAAATAATTTTTAATTACAATTGTGAAAATATCTTTTTGAAATATATTTATAATGTATGCTATTTAAATGAGGTCTAATATTTCTGTGATTTTGTAACTGTATCAAACAATTTAGATTTGCTTACTATGGTATTCTTCACATTGTCTAGCTCTTTTCTACAGTCCTTGCTTTCCACATGAGAATTTTGATAAAAATATGAATAATTTATACAATCTAATAGCAGCTTCCATGCTAAACTGTCACTGCCTCAAACTATGCTGACTTCAGAATGTGTTAGGCTTGATATGGTTGTCCTCCACAGTTGTACACAAAGATCCTTTTAACGAGATCTGGCATGGCCAAAAGTGGTTTTTGTGATTACTGTGCACACTTTGCAGGGACACAGTCATCTGAAACAGGTATGTCTCGAGCACATTTCTGAGCATATTTTATTTTACATTTTACCCTTAGTAATATGAAAAATGTTAACTTTCTGGAAGTAACTATTCCTTTATATGACAGCAGCCTGTTAAAAGGTCTTATTCAGCAAAGAATAATGCCTCCTCACATTTGAGTTAACTCAAGACTATAATGTAGATTTTAATGTACTGTTGTTGGTAGAATGGCAGAATTGCAAAAGACAGAGTGAAGACCACAATTATTTTTTAATTTTAGAAAGACATCATTTTAATTAAATGTACAGTATTAAAAAAAACCAACAACCCACAAACAAAAAAAACATCAACAAACTGTTCTAGAGATAATTTTTTTAAAATCTTGAGGTAAAACAAAACTATTTTTTTTATATACTTTCCTATACTTCCTGCTTTTCTTTTTATTGTTTGTTTGTTTTGAATTTTGTGCTAAATTAATTACAGTGATTTTACTGCATTCTTATGTAGCACTAAAACCCTCTCCATATACTGGACTTCTTACTGCCCTGTTGAAGTTGTTAAAAGAATCCTAGGTTTTTTTGGAGACTGCAGTACAAACTGCCAGCAATGTAAAGATATGACATTCACATTGCAGATTAAAAATGTACAGGCCTCATGCATAATTCAAAATTATCTTCTCTATGAATGATCAGGGTATCAAGAAGCTTCTGATTGCTCTTCTGTTAGGAGAAATCCAAGTTTTTGGCTCATACTTTGTCAAGGGAGCCAATGCCTAAGATAGTAACTGAAATGTGAGTTATGCTATTTTTAGAGTACATTTAAGGCAGATGATTATATATTTACAGTGATCCACACATAATTCCTGGATATATTTTCTTTTAATGTCTCATAAATTCTAGGAAAATAATTATACTTAAAGATGCATTGAAATATTTTCCTGAGGTATCAGGATTGGTGTGACCAAGGATGTTCTGAGATAAAAATGAAACTTTAAAGTCCACACAAGAGACAGAAGTATAAAAAATTGCAGGCAATTTTCACTTGCATTAATCTAAGATGGCATCTCCTATTACTGCTGCAGCTCTGCTGTTGGCTGATAAGAGGGTTGCTGTGACCTTATGAGCTACAGTACACAAGTCAAAATGGAGTGAGTATATTGAATTTTTTTCAAGTAGGGGATACTAAAAGTTAAATAGACAGGAATCGTATTTGTGTTAGGAAATCTGTCAGCATCTTAGTTGAAAAAGTGATCTCTGATGATCAGTGATGTTTCTTTCCAGTGTTTTTGTGCACTTTGCACCTTGGTCCTAGGATTTTTCGGTTTTGGTTTGGGGGTTTTTGTGTGTGTTTTTTTTGTTTGTTTGTCTTGGTTGTGTGTGTTTTTGTTTTTGTTTTTGTTTTTATCTTAAATGTGATTTCTTATTATGAACCTTTCCCCTCTGGTATAAATGTGAAATTATTTAACTTTTTTCCCCTTTTTAGTGCAATTTCCCTAGATAAAATTAACAGTATGTTAGCCATCTATTTGAAATGTTCTGGTTTTCAGAATTCCTCAGTTTTTTACACATACCTTCTTCTCACAACTTCTTAAAGGGACAGTGACTATTTCTGTCTTTGAAAAGGGAGACACTGGCTTCAACCAGCTGAGGAGTTAGTCCTCTGTATGTGGGGTGTTTTTCTTTGTTTCTTTAAAAGCATGTATCTATATCTGTATCTATATGTTTGTATGTATCCATTTGTAACTATATCTCTATATCTGCACAGGTGCATGGAAACAAAGACACAAAGAAAAAAAATATTTCAATGCAAATATAAATTTTAACATGAACTTTTATTTTTATGGCAGTGTTGTTTGCATAAATATTATATAAAACCAACCTCTGTACATTCATTACTTTCATTCTGGTCATAAGTAACCTCTAAGTGTCAGGATAGAATTGCAAGACTCATCTCTGAATAAGGAACAAAATCCATATGCTTATTTTTGAAGAGAGTTTTCAAAGATCAAGAAGTTGGTGACTTGATCATATCCTTGCCACAAGAGAAAGTTTCCATATATCTGCATGACTTCTTCCTCAAATTACGAGCAAAAAAATTCTAAACAATAGTAGCTAAATATCCAGTCCGCACAAACTACTAGTTACACTAAACAATAATACACTTTTTTTGTCTTTGAGACATCTTGTGTTTCCCTCTAGACAAATCCCCACTGAAATTGGGCGATGGTGGGAGGCAATAATTTGCTTTGACGTGGCCAGTCCACACTAGTAATTCCCGATGGACTGAACAGATACTCCTAGAACGAAAAGACTAATGACACCACACAGATATCAGTCATGGGATGGATGAATAGGTTCTTAGTTAGATGCATTTTTTGCACTTCTCTGTCCATACTAGAAATGCAAACATAACATGGAGGAACTTGATTGTACTAGCTGTCCCTTGCCTTCAGATCAGGTAGGCTAAAGAAGGAAAGCTCCTTAGTGTTCTGTTCCTACAAAAAATCTCCAGGCTTTCCTGGAGGGAAGAACTGCAGTGTGATGAGATGAGTCATTGCAGAATTGTTTTTCCTTCCTTGGATAACAATAAAGTATTTGTTGCTCCTCTAGGACTTCTTTTTTTTTTCTTTTTCTTGTTTTTAAATCTCCGTAAAAGAGAAGCAACACAATAACTCAGAGAATTTGGTCCTATTGGTCCTATTCAATATGATTTTGTAAAATTTCCAAGACTTTGAATATATTTTCAAACTACTTCTCCCCTCATCTGTGGGCAAATTCCATGTGCATAGCTGGAATGCTAATGTTAGAAGATAGGATTAAAAAAATAAATTTAAGCACATAAACCCTTTTCAATGTCACTTCTAAACCCTGAAAATAATGGCACAGGCACTACTGTCTGGAGAATCAGAAACAGATTTACCTCTCAGAACTCCCAGGTTTTCATGAAAGTGACAAAAACTTTTTATAAGAGAAATCATCTAGGTCTTTCAGTTCTTATGTTGGAAATAGTTCCTATTCTCTATTGATTGAGGTGACATACCAGTAATTTTAGAAACTGAAGGACTTTTTAATATGAGGGAAAAATTATCTGATGCTTTGAAATAGAATCAAGTATCTGGAGATGACATTGGACCTTAGGGCATTCTGGAAATACTCAACTAAGCATACGGCTGCCTACATGAAAATAATGAAAACATGCAAAAATCAATAGGGAAAAGAAAAAGATTACAGTTAGGCTGGCATGGAACTGGACATGATATCACCAATATGAGAGAGGCACAGGAGAAATTAAAATAATTTGCATTTTTTAAATGGATTCTATTCCCTTCTGCCTCATCTATATCTCACAGTTTCCTAAAGTTTGTCAGCTCACTCTACAGCATTGCTGTTACACCCCTAACTTAGTTCTCAAGTAATAGACTGGAAGATGTGATCTCTAAAGAAAAGCATTTAATGAATAATTTAAAACCTCCAGTTCCTTGGAATGTTTCTGTTTCTACAGGGTCGTGTCAGTAGGAACCCCACACCTGCCCCTGAACCAAGAGTTAGTCCTTAAAAGTAAGTCAAGCTGTAAAGCACATCCTGGAATAGAAAATCATTTCAGTCTCTTCCCCTTTCAAATAAATTAAAAAGGATTTTGTCTGCAGCTGAAAATGTCATTATCATCAAAGTCTTATTCTGTCACAGCAGAACAAGATCAATTTCTCAGAGACACTGCAGTAGGTTAGCTGCTGTATGTGGTTCTCCTTTCCCCCAAAGCTGCAACCACCCCTTGACAAATTCACTTTGCTTGCTTGTGAGTTAAAAATCAGGGAGGGGGAATGCTATTGCAGAACAGTATTTAAATGCATTGCTAGCATATAGCCTCAAGAAAGAGAGGAGGCCTCTCTAGCAATCACTGAGAAGGAAAAAAAGAACCTAACTCCCAAAGACATAGGGAAAAAAAAGGGGGCGGAAAAAGGGGAAAGCAATAAGAGAGGAGAAAGGAGAGCAGCTCCCTTTATTCACAAGTATGAGTGCATGTGTGAATGCAAAAACAAAAATACAGATATATGTTTGGAGTTTTGCATCTTGTTGAGGGTGAAATGAAAAAAAAAGATTTTTTTTTTTTTTTTACATAAGTCAGTATTTTCAAATATTTCATCAGCTTTAAAATGTTTGCCTAATATTCGGGATACTAATTCTTTCGCAAGAGACCTTCTGAACGATTTCTGAAGAGGAATTATTTTCACCAAATCGTTGTACTTTATTGCATTACATGAAAAGTTTTCATGTGGAAGGCTCCTTTTAATACTGAAAATGTGTTTCACATTTTAATCTTCATTGCTTATACATTTAAGCTGGGATTATCAGAACGACCCAAGTCGTTCAGGTACCCAAGTCCTACTGAAACTCTGACCCTTAAGTTAAAATCCTCATGTCCAGAGAAAATTTTCCTAAAGGCATGCTTTGTAGCTTAACTTGTTATATGGGAAATTTATTTAGAAATTTTTATACCTCAGAAGCTGAGCCTGGGAGTATTTCTGATGGTAACTCACAGAGAAAAGAGTGTCTTCCTAGAATCTGCATGATTCCACGGTGGGACAGGGTACGTTGTTGGTTTGCTAAACAACCTGGATATACCAGTCTTGGCAGTTGTTGCTGTTTATCTTTCTGCCATGTTAACAGTACAACCCATAATGAGTCATGCCGTACTGTTCAACATCGTTGGTTTAATGATCTGTAAATATAAATCTCTTTTTTGGAAATCCTATATCAATTAAGAGCCGATTAAGTCAACTGGTCGATTATGAGATTATGTAATTATGTGTTCATCATAGAAGGCTGGAAAATTGCCCAAAACTTGTTCTTGTTCTACAGATTTTATAAGACATTTTTAGAAAATTCAATTGATATTAAATGTATCAAATTTGAGGTAACCAACTTGGGTTACATAACACAAACTTGTTTTTTAAGAGAACTGTGTTTATCGGTTTTGCCTGTCAAAGTTCTTTAAGGTAAATAAAACATACTGTGTGACACTGTGGCATGACCAAACATTTTTTGTAGATTTAAGTTGTGCTATTTTTTTTGCTGAGAGTTCACTAACTACTGTTGCATTATGTTACTCTACTTTATGACATGATTACTGCAAGGTAGAACTCCTTATCTCATTTTAAAAACAAATAAACAAAAAAGACAAAGTTTGAAGTGGTTCATCAATTTATTAACATGTAATTAACCATCAATCAGCAAACTGTATGTTCAGGATCAATATCAGCAATACATCAGATAAACCCAACACTAGACACATATGAAATGATAATAAAAATTAAAAAAAATCCTATGCACTTTTATAACTAATTCCAAAATGTTTTTTTCCCCACCAAGAGACACACATGCAAGTCCACATACCCGTATGCCGGCTGCACTTACATGCATGCTCCCTCTCTGAGGAAGCCTCAGTTTGCAGGTTGCCAGCAACACCCTCCCCTGGGAGTACAAGGTACACACACTCCTCCTGGGGAAGACATGGCTGTCTGAGTTTTGCCTGTATCGGTACTGCTCCCTACAACCTGCAAGTGCACACATGGGAGAGCAAGTTCCCCGTGAGGCAACACACACAGCTGAGGTGTTGGTGCCCCTGTGTTGCACCCTGCAGTGTCACCAAACTGACTGCGGTGCAGTGGCTTATGGCATCTTTTGGGGAGGCTGCTGTGCCCAGCCTGGGCAGTAGACCTGGTGCCACAGGGTGATGTCTTGCTGCGTCAAACCAGGTCCAACTGCTGCTGCTTCCACTGCAAGGTCTCTCCCTTGCTTCCTGTTGAGTATTTTCATGTTTTCTTTAGTCTTCTCTTCCAGCTGTCTCATTCTTTGCTTCAGAAGTGTTTTTGGCTCTCTCATCAGTTACTGTTTAATCCCACTGGCTTCCTCTTTAGCGTGATCAATATGTGGGAAACATTCTTTCAGACAGTTTCATGTATTCAATTCACATGCACACAGTCTACACTTACCTACTTTAAGTGGTGTCCAGGCCATTTGCTAAGGGTGGGTCATGCAAGCATATGACTTGATAGAATTAAGGATGAACTTTACCTTTCTGAATGATACAGATCAGAGATTCTGTGCTGATCTATAAGATATTTTTGGACTAGATGTCTGGACTTTCTTCTACAAAGGTAGACTTCTAGAAAATTTTCACAGATTTTAAAAGTAAGCAAGTAATGCTTCTATAAAAATGGGGAGTCACTCATATGCTTCAGAATAATTAAAATGAATTTTGATACTCAATTAGAAGAGGCATAGATACTAAGACAGGAAATCATTAGAAATAGATTGGTCATTCTTTCACACAAGTCATGTTATTTAGCAGGATAGGTGATTCACCCCACTTGCAAATTCTTATGTCTCGACTATAATTCTTGAGATATAATATGTTTTAAATTACTAAGGTATTATTACATTTTTGGTAGTGACAGCTACACTTTATTATCTTTTGGGCCTTCAGCCAGTTGATATTGTAATGTGTAATTAAGTCTGGAGAATACATATTTGGTTAATGGCATTTATAGTTGCTGAACCAAACTTCCATAAAGATTTTCTCACTGGTAAGACCTGCTTAGCAAAGAATCTAGAAAAGAACACTAACATTTTAGTGAAATTGTATCTGAATAAAAAACTAATATTGTGTATGTATTGAAAACCAGAGTAGCATACTAAAATGCAATGGATTTTTTGTCTTTCTTTTTGCCCTGAAACTGTGTTAATTGGGATCTGCGCAGGTTACCCTGTTTCATACGATATAAGTGAGACTTCTACAAAGATAAAGTTCGTTACTGCAAGAGAAATTGTAGATAGACCTGTACTTCACACCCATTTGGTAAGTCTCCACAGTTTTTTACTCTCAGCAGGCCTTACTAACTCAAACATAGGACTGTGTTAACACGGATTTAAGTTTACAGGTGGATCCTACCCAGACAGCTCAAAGTAGCTGAGGGAGAATTTATCTGTGCCAGACTGAAAAACAGTGAAATAAGAAGAAACCAGTCTTTGGCTGATCATCAGTATTCTCTGACATCTCCCTGTGCAAGTTACCATTCCTGAAACTGAAAAAACCAGCACTTTGGGTTTTTTGTATGTTTGTATTGAGTCCTTTTATGTTCTTTATTTCATGCTTGATTACAAGAATGAAGTGATTATGCTATGTCATGTTGAGTGTTGACATTTTAAAACATTTTTTCTGAGAAGGTAAATGCAGAGCAGAAATGTTATTTGTAGCTCAGAAAAACAGATTTTAAGACTGTTGAAAGTGTGTTGAATGTTGACAAATGCACAAGCTACAGGTTGATTAATTTTCAGCTGATGCATGGGAGTTATTTTACTTGAAACTATATCGAAAAGGAAGGCTTCAGTGAAATATGGTAGAAATGTCAGAGCTGAGAAAAGGCTGTATTTCATAAACTCTTGGAACAGCCTGCCTATTATTGTCCAGGAAAAAAGTTATGACTATGGAGTGTTTTTGGATGGACATTGGTTTATTTCAAGTATTTATATTTCATGTTAATTTTAGAATTAATAAACTATTACAAATCAGTTTCAGATTTCTGCATTAGAAGGTTTGTATCATGTATATATATATATATATACACACACACATACAAATAAATGTTCTTTCTATAATTTGCAGATTTTAGACATACATTGGGAAGGTGAGCGTACTTCTAGGAAATTCCTCTATGCTCCAGTCCATTTCTTGATTTCACAACCCTATCCTGATGCAGGGACACTGTGTAGTTTCCAGTTTGCTATGCTGACACACTTTTAAAAGAGTAACATTCTTTTTAGCTCTGGACGACTCACAGATCTATGTATAGATAATGCATAAGGACTGATAAGGAATAAAATGAAAGTTTTATTAGATAGCAGCAGATAGCTGGTGGTTTTCACATCTAAAACATGGGAAATTTTGACTGCTGGGTGCAACACATTACTTGGAAACTGGTTTAAAATAATAAATTATTAATTATTGCAATTCTTATTTTCATATTTTTGTATGAAGGTTACTGTTTTGTAAAAAAGTTGATTTTTGAACCCACTGCTTCTGTTGAGGAGAAAAACTTCAGTTACACTTATTTTTTACCACCAAGTTAACCTGAATGAACTTAATGATTAAAATGAGTTTATTTAAATATTGGAACATATTTAAACAAGAAAACAATTTTTCTCTCCACTTCATGGTCTAGAAATGAATCCTGAAAGAAAACTTAAAATGTATTAATAGTTCTGTTAATGTTGTCTATCATTGATATGTCTGTAATTCCTGACCAATTATTCATACAGGTTTGGGGGAACGGTATTATTAGAAGATTCTTGGAAGTACAAGGCTAAGTCAGGGTTTGTGTTTCTAGACACTCAGATTACAAAATATTCACCTGTTCTGGTATATATTACCTGACTTTAGAGTAATTTTTGAAGAAGAAAAAGGAAACATTTTGCCCTGAGTTAAATACTTATGTTCTTTACACCAAGACTAAAAGAGCAGAAACACCCAGAGGACAATCCTGGAATGAAACACCTAAGCTACAATAAGTTAATAAATAAATAAATAAATTAAATGTTCTTTTGACTTCCTTTTCTCTACAGCTATAAATGCATCTTTCAGTGGCTAGTTTATGCTCACATGTCTGTCATAGGGCATAGGAGTGAGGTAGACACAGCTACACAACCACATGACTCACTAACATAATAGTCTAAAATCTTTCAGCAGGATGGGGTCAGGGGGTGGATAGCAATTTCACTTCTATAATTTCTGTTCCACCCACTCCACCTGAGACACCTCAGAGACCCAGCACTTCCAATCTATCTCTGACTGATGTCATGGATGTAGGGGAATGGGATAGCCTTTCTGACCAGACAACTTGTCAGGTCCTGGCTGTTCCTGTAATGGCTCTACCTCTAACTCAATGTTCTACACAGTGTCATCAGATGTCCAGGATGCCCGCCCCTGCCTTCTTCAGAGGCCATTGCTTTAATCATTTATTGCTTTCTAAATTAGACTGTTGGCATGAACTGCCAACAGCCTTGCTAATCACACAGCTGCAAGCCAGACTTTTGGAGTTTCTTGATATCTATGTCCAGCCCAATTGTCCCCAGGGTTTCTATCACCCTGTGATAGATATGTCCCAAATACATTACAAAAGTGCAGTTAGGAGCATCTGTGGAACAAAGTTAATCTTTTGCTTTTTTCTTTGTTTTCCAGCTCATATCAGATGATTAATTATTTAGTTACAGCTGAGGAGGGGTACTCAGGGTTTAATTCATCTGGGCAGTGCTTTTGAGTTGGTTTCATGCTGTAGCAGGTGTCTAATTACTAATTAATACTTTTCATAAATAATATTTAGTATTGGGATGACTCACACTACCACTGTTAATAGACATATATTGGTGTAAATTAAAAGTCAAAAGCAGTGGAAAATAGATGGATGAAACAGCTTAAAGTGACATTTTTTAGGAGAATATGTTTATGTAGTAAATATATATGTAACTAAGTTCCAAACTGGCAACAATGCAGTTTATATGAGTACAAAAAGATGCTGAAAAAAGTATGCATCTCCTGAGGTGCTGCCTTAGCCAGTGCCTTGTGGATATCACAGAAAACAGTTCTCTGTGATGAAGGATGGTGCTTCAAATCATATTACTCAGCAGTCCTTATGCAAATGGACAAAGCCCCAAATTTCCACTAATGAGGGCTTAGATACTCACCTTGCATGTACACAATAATATTACAGATACTTAAGTTTAGGTTTCTGATAACTAGCTTTTGCCACAGCTTAGAATTACTCCTAATTTCTTCTCAGTATTTAAATTTGTTTAAACACCTAACTTATAAATGTTCATTTCTGCTTGAAAATGTTGAGGGTTTTATTGAAAATGTATTCTATTTTCACATTCTCTTTTCAGTAATAATGGGAACAAAGCTAATTATAATACTTAATCAGCTACCTACAAATATATGTATGTATATCTTTTGCTACTTACTTCTACTTTTTTTTGCTACTACTTTTTGCTACTTACATTCAGTATTTCTCCATAGAGGAAATATCTCAGAGTGTATTAACTATGTAGACATGGAAATTTTATTTCACAGTACAAAATTAATTATTAGTGCCTTTTTTAAATAAGCAGCTTCTCTACTTACTAATAATGTTGTGAGGTGTTTTTTTAATATAGAAAATCAGAACAAAAAAATTAAATAGGTTTTGGAATAACATCAAATTACAAACAGGTTGAACGAACATATTCTTGTAGGGATAAATTTCTTGTTCATGGTAAAAACCTGTAAAAAAGCTATGAAGGAAGGAAACAAGACAAGATTTTTTATAGCAGAGTTTGCCAGTAACATTCTAACGTTGTCCATGAATTAAATATGTTGTAATGCATTTCTTCACTGCTGTCTTCCTTTCTTCCTCCCATGCAGATTTTTCCTTTCAGAATTACTACACTTTCATAAAATTCATACAGAATTATGGATGGCAAACCCAATTGATTTTTTTTTTTTTTAATGAATTAACATGTTTATCCTTCCCCATAAATTTTTACTCAGCTTCTGTGAAAGTTTTTCTGTCTTTCTTGTGCTACATTCTAAGTGCCATTGTATATACTACTGGATACCACAGAATCAGAATCACAGAATGCTCAGGGTTGGGAGGGGTGTCTGGAGATCATCTAGTTCATCCCCTCTGCTAAAGAATGTTCACCTAGAACTGGTTGCATGTCCAGGCAGGTTTTGAATGTCTCCAGAGAAGAAGACTCCACAGCCTCTCTAGACAGCCTGTTTCAGGGCTCTGCCACCCTCAAGGTAAAGAAGTTCTTCCTCATATTCAGATGGAACTGCCTGTGCTGCAGTTTGTGCCCATTGTCCCTTGTCTTGTTGCTGGGCACTACTGAAATGTATCTCAGATAAATATCTGTATCTAATCAGACTACAGTCTTGTGTATTTCTGGGTGGTCTTTTTTGTTTGTTGTTTTTGTTGGTTTTTTTTTTTTTTTTCTTTTTCTAGAAATGTTGCATAAATAAACGCATGTGAAGCTATGATTAGATATCAAGTAAAATCTTTCTAGACACAGACACTGTATGGCTAAGCTTATTTGCATAAAAGATAAGAATGACAATGCTGACATAAATCACCTTTATGTTTGTTTAACTGTAACATTACTGGTTATATGGCACTTGCTTCTGCTATTCTGGTGTATTGGTATTTCTTGGTGGACTGACAGTAAATCGTAACTCCCTAAGCTGCTTTTAGAAGTTGATGATGTAAGAAGTAAACTTAGAAATTAAGACTCCTTTGGTGGGACCTGAATTCAACTGATGGACACAGTAGTATATAACAAAAGTATTGTGTAATGTACTAAAATTACTTCAAATATCAACTGTGAAACACATTAATAATAATTAACAGTGTTAGCATTTTCTGTAGATATAGTATCCATGTGACACTTCAGAGACTTTAGAAGTCAATTTGTATTTCACACTAGATGTATTATATTTTTATTGCAGACAATGACATTATTATACATGCAGGCACCTATCAATCACTGATCAACAAGTCATGGATCACTGCTATGAGGACCTTATTAAATTGATAAAGAAAAACTCTGAACTTCTTTACAGGACATGACATTTTACCTGGAGGAAGATGATACAATAAAGCAAAATATTGTTGCTATCAACAATAAATGCACAATGACTACACATCTGAAACAAAAATCTAATGAAAGAAAAAACTGATATACATAATACAGACCAGTGGTTGCTTTTTCTTCTTTATTTAATGTTCTATTAAATTTTTCCTACTTAACCCAAAGCTGTCAAGGATTTAAAATCTAGAAGATTTAGATCATCTATTCTTGTCTATCTTTTCCTGCTAGCAAATCTGGTGATATCTTTAAACAATTAAAAGCAACAATAATTCTTTTACCTTTATTAGGGTTTTGCAATATAATTACATGGACAACTAACTAAATGGCTATAAACTAAGTCATGCATAAATTAATATCCTATTCTTTCATAAATTTTCTTCTCAAAAATATTTTGATAAAACGTGCATCTAAGCAAGGTTTGTAGAACTAGGGTACTATTACATTCTTTGTATTTTAAAGGGTTTATTATTATTCTCCTATTCTATCACCCAAAACTAATAAATCTGTATGAGAATACAAATCTTCTTCCTCCTCCTCTTTTCTTACACCATGAATTTCCCAAAAGAAAAAAACCCCATAAATTGTAAAAAACTGTTTCAGAAGGATTAGAATGGGCATCAAAACAAGAGCAGAGAGGTGCAGTGAGAGAAGGGACAGAAAATAATACGTTTTCTTCTCTTTTGGTTTAAGAAGCCTTTCATTGATTTCAATGAGGTCAAGACCAAAAAAAAGAATGAGATTAAAAAATTGAGTGAATCAATATATAGTTATTTGCTCTGTAATGTATATTAAATTTTCACAATTTAATTCAACTCATTAAATTGTTTTTTTCTATTTATTTTTTTAACTGAATTTTCTTCTGGAATTCTGCGTTTATTCTATTCTGTTCTACTAAAGTTATGCTGTTCTTTGAATTCTTGGTTTGAACATAATAGACTTCTCATTTTCTCTTTTCTCAGAAGTATCCAGACTGGTGGAAACTGGCCAGGAGAAGTAAATGAAATCATGAAGAAAAAGAGAAAGGACCTGGTGATTATACATTCCGTTTTGGAGCAGGAACCCAATATATCAATGAAAAGACTTAAACCTGTTTTATCATTAATATTGACACAGGCTTCTTCCATGGTCTTCCCATGAAAGAATAAGTTAAATTTATGCAGAATACTCTTAGGTAGTATTAAGACAGCCATACAGTAATGTAGTTTCAACTGTAATATAATAATCAGTTTAGGAGAAAACTTCAGTTTTTAATACTGTTCCACTCCAGTCATCTTTCTCTTAATCTTCTTCTATTTTCTAGAGTGTATCTCTTCAACCGTATACTCCTTTGTATAGCCTGTGCACCAGGGAACTATCAACAGCCAGGGAGCATTTAACAACAGAACTGTTTCTACAATAGCAGTTCTTCATGGGATTTTGCTTATGTAGGAATAAATGTCTACCACATGAACATCTTCATATGAATTTGTCACTCTCAGATCCCTTTATAAATGCCAGAGAAAAACAAGTATTTATTGGACATGGTCCCAAAGACATCTAAAACATATGTCAGAGAAATTGTGCCCTTATATTCTTATTTCTATATAATGGCTATAAAGAGAGCCTGAAATGACTAATTTAGATATGTGTATCTATGTTTATTTGGATGGATCCCACATTAAAATCCGTTTTTGCATGCCACCTTCTGCAATAGGAACAGTATTAGGGAGCCTTCAGAGGAAAAATGCCCTTTATTTTATTAGCTTAGAACAGTTAAACGAACTAGCTAGTTCTGCATTAACTATAAACAATTGAATTCTGAAAAACAGTGGCTTCCTTTAAAGGGGTTACATTGAGAGATGGCTGTCTTGAGGATAAGCAGAACTTTTTCTAGGACTGTGGGGAAGTATATTTGATTGGAGGTTGGCAGAATGTTTAGTTGGAAAACTAGTAAGATAGTATGCAAATATATTATTTTAAAAACTACTGTAATATTTTGGGATAAAAAAGTTAGTATTTTAAGTTAGTTTTCTGCAGAATAAAATGGCCTTTTCTATATTTTGGATACATTTTCAAGTAAAAGATGGAGCTGCATTTCTGCTGTACAGAATTAAACAAAATTGTGGTCAGAAGAACAAGGGTTAACTTTCAATAGCAAAAAAAGTCAAAACCATGAGTAAATATATTCTCAGTGTAAAAAGGTTCCATAGAGAATTCATGATATACCAGAACAAGTTGCCCAGAGATGTTATGGAGTCTCCACTGCTAGAGATACTCAAAACCTAACTGGACAGAACCCTGAGCAACATACTTTATCTGACCCTGCTTTGTTCAGGGGGTTGGACTAGGTGATCTCCAAAGATGCCTTCCTACCTCAGCCATTTTGTGGTTCTGTACTAGGTTTTTATACCAGGAAAGGTGCTTCAGACTGAATTTTTGGGTGTAAAAACATGCATTTCTCACAATAATGACAAAGTCTTGAATATTTGTAAGTTGCCTTTCATTTCCCTAAAATAATTCTGTTGAACAGTACTGCAACACAGATCGATCCTGATTGATTCAACTACATGAAGAACTTTACAGTATTGATATAAAAAATAATAATAAGAGCATTCATTTGATAATAGATGGAAATCAAGTGCTTTTGTTCTTAGATTCATTAACTGTCATCAATACTGTTGATATTTCCAATGTGATCTGTATATACCTTTATGATATTAATCTTCCTGAAGAACTATTACATGTGGGGTGTCTATGATAGTTTGTCCCCTTGCTCAACACATATCTGGGACCGCATGGAAGAATGGGGTATGTTGTTTTCATGCCATATTACACTTAGTTGTCTGCAATATCCTGAAGTCTGTTAAGGTCATAGACAGATTTCAGTTTTCTCAAACTCTAGTAAGAATGGGAGGGGACAGTTGTTTTTAGGAAAATCTGAAAAATAGGGAAAAAAGTATCTTAGATGCAGAAGTATTTCTTAGGTATCATTACATATCTTCACTTGGAATACTACAGTAGTAAAACAGTATTTTACTTTCTCCATCTATCCAGAAACTGTGATCTTTCTTTATTAGGGTACCCAGAAAGTGTGGTGGTGTGAATACTTTCTCAGGCTAATATTTATTTGGAATTTAAACTTCTTATATTTCCCTTCTTTCTGGACTTTAACTTAAAACTATATGGAGACTGACAATAATACATAGACTAGAAGTTTACTCCTTCAAAAGTCATGTTGTTGGGAATGTGTTATTTTAATTCAGCTCATTTTTTCTGGCTGTCTATTGGTCTCTGAATAAATGTTTAGAATTAATAACTTTAAGTAGTAAACGTTGAGGTACCTTAGGAGGTATTAACCTGCTCCATTTGTCAGATTTACTACACTTCTGGTCAGAAGGAATATCTGAGACATCTCCTCCAAAATGGAGTAGCTGGCTGTTAAAAAAATTCCCACCTCTGAAATAGGTGAACTTGGAGGCATAACAGAAGAGATAGAGGCTTTATTTGAAAACGTAATTTCTCAGAAGCCTTATGACATAGCAGTGGAAAGTATTTCTAAAAGAAGTCTGGCACCCTGAATTTTTTATATAAGTGATTTGACTTTTTTTTTATTACTATATTTTTGGGGGGTGGGGGAGTTATAATCTATTATTAATTCTGTTGGAGGACCTAAGCATTTTATAGGCATATGATTATTACATTAATTTGAAATAATTTATTTCAGAGTATTTTTGTAGAGGTTATAGTACATTACAAAAATGAAAACCAACTAACAACAACAAATTTTCCTCAATCTTCTTAATGTCTCCTGAAGAAAAAGGAGATGGGTCTTCAATTATCAGAACTAGCAACAAAGACATTTTTAGTTTTGAAAAACAAAAACAAAACCAAAACCCAAACACTAATACCGAATAAAAAAACCCAAACAAAACACACACCCCCAACCCCAAGATAGTAAGAAATGCAAAATAACTGTACAAATGATTTGACATTCATCATCAGCTTGCAGCATCTGCCGTGGTAGCTGGCAGCCCACATAAAATGAATCCCAGGAGGCCAGCAGTCCTTGACTCATAGTCAGTTAGCCATGGATATTAAATGATCATGAGAATCTCAGTGCTGCAAAACTCTGGGGTCATTGCTTGCTGTTGTACAATTATATGTTTGAACACTGAATACTATCTGTACATAATGAGGTTGAACTTTGGCATATTTAGATCTTAGAAAGCACTTAATAGATTTATCTGAGTATGCATAGGTAGAAATGGTAAGTGCTGAAAACGAAAAAATACAGGATTCCACTGACTGAAAGAAAAAGGAGTTTTGGAATTCTTTTACATTTAAAAGCTTAATAATGTTGATATTACATTTTTAATAACATAAGGATGATTTATGAGATTTTGTGCAAGAGGAGTAATTTACAAAAAAATATGTGAAAGTAATTATTAATTGTTCATATCCGCACCCTTCAACTTCCTCCCAAAAGCACAAACTCCCCCCTTTTTTTTTTGTAAAATAAAAATGTTATAATTCTGTAAAGTTTTATAATTACATAATTCAAAGAGGTGTACAGCTATAATAATGCTAATCCAAGCAGAGTGAAATCTAGTAAGGAAAAATTCCAAAGAAAAACCAGAATATGTAGTATGCTAAAAGTATAATTTAACCATGCTGAGTGCCATTACTTTAAACAATAGTTATATCTATTCTGTATGAACTGTCAATTGCATTTTAGAATTAAGCTAGATTTTCAACATAATTAGATATTTAATGAAGGCTCTTTTTTTTTGTTGTTGAAACTGACTTATTAATTAAACAAATATCTCAGGTAGGTCTAATTATTTTGAATTTTGAGAAAAATAATTTGTATCTGTATTTTTTGGTTTAAATCACTAATAACTGGATTTGTGAGTTTTTTTGGTTTTGTGGGCTTGTTTAGAATTTTAGCAGTAGTGTGAAATTTTAGATGAGCCTTCTGTTTACATCATAAAAGTGATCAAAATGATCAGACCCAAAAGATGGATAATTTCAGCATGCTCCATGCCTCTTTGTCAAATAATATCCCTTTTGTAAAATTAAGGTGAATTTAATTCTAATATATATCATAAAAAGGAGATTCTAGGGAGTCTCAATCAAACCACATCTTATTTTAGCACTGTGTTCAAGACAATTAAATTTCCCATTTTCTGTTCTTGATGGGTGTTAAAAAGGGGAGTTATTTTTATTCCTGGTTCCATCCCATGCTCATAAAATTATAGATTGCAGATTTTCAAAGAAAGTAAAAAGTCAACTCCCATATGCACTCACTTATCCTCAGGAAGGAAAAAAAGTTACTAAAAATGTCATTGCTGTCTTCTTTCAATTGTGATGATTCAGAGGAAAGAAAAGGAAAAGGAAGATCAGCAGAAATTCTACTAGGAAAATTCTTATAATATTGTACAGTGCAAAATCTAGTGGTGTGCAACAAAATGCAATACAGTAAAGTGGAATGAACAAAGTAGTGTTTTGGCAGCTTCTCTGTGCTAAAACTGGCAATTGATGACACTGGCAAATCTTGCTGTATAAAGATATATTTCAGAGCATAACACTGAAATCTGCAAGAGGCTAAAACAGTTAACAAGATCAGATAATACTCAGTATTTAGTTCCCATTATGGAAGTCTGGGGAAAGAACTTTCTTGACAATGATATTGTTACTCTTTCCTTGACAATGATATTGGTATTAACCAGTCAAAACAAGCTAAACAATATAGGTCTGACAGTCATGTGACATTGTATGTATAATGGAAGGAGGATGAGTGGAATTGTTATGACTTTACTTTTGAGTACTCAGTATATGAAAATGTGAGCTTCTTTTTAAATATTAAAGATCTTTAAATGGCAAAAGTGCCATCTCTTCTTGTATCATACTTCAATATTTACTTATGAAGGCATGAGGCAATATGGAGTTCACCATGACGTTTCTTCTCTCTTCTGTACATCAGACTTCTGCATTTTAAAAATCTTATTTAAGCAGCTGAAATAAGTAATTGTACTAGAGTAAAAATTAAGAACAAGAAAAGTCGAAAAAATATTTAGGTCTTTATTTTATTTTTAGTATTGTAGTATACAGAAAGTTGATCTAACAGAAGAAATCAATAGGTAGCCAGACAGCTAAAGCATTTGTGGAAAAATTGAATTGAATTAAATAAAGAGAATTGTCTGCATGAGATCTGGCATAACACAAGGGCATATTTTTTATAATCAGTACTGTATGGCACTGTTTGCTTATGAAAAATATAATATTTCAGAAAGACTGAAAAAAAGAATTAAATATACTTCTAGGAAACCTCATTGGAAAGACTGTTTTTAGAGTGATTTGTATTTAGTACTTTTCCAAAAGAAAAGAATAAAACAAACAATCCAACAAAAAGACACCTCAGACAGATATAAACATTTTTATTTGAGAAACAATATGCAATGAAGCTTTTAACAGAGTGGAATTCAACAAACAAATGCTTGCTTTCCTAATTGTGCACTTTCATTTTTGCCAGTAGCAGATGCACTTCAACAATCAAACTCTAACTTCAGACCGTTATTATGACATTGCATGATAGCAGATTCAGTTGCAACACATTGATTTATTTGAATATTTGTTTCTTTTTGCTGTTTGTCTCAAATTAGTATTGAATAATTTCAAAAGCTTAAAGTAACTGTATTCTGTTTCATTCTCCATGCCTCTATATACTTACATTTTTATTACCAAACTTCATTGAATAAATAATTATCTGTCTATGCTAGATAGAGACAGAATTTAATATCAAACTCCAAGCACTCCACTCTTCATAGAAAATCAATTGAAAATTCTAAATTAGTTTTGATATTAAATATTGGGCTTTTCCACACCCTGGGCTATATTTTCAATCACATTTAACATTCACGATAGCCAAGTAAAATGTATGTATGTTAAGGAGAAGGAGCGCTGTGTCATTGGGAATTTTCAGTGGAATTTGGTGAACTGGAAATAGGTAGAACTGCTAATAATTTGTTTCCAGGAGCTTCTAAATAGCTTATAGCTCTTTTATGTGTGGTCTGTTGTTGGGGTGTTTTGTTTGTTTTTTTTTTTTCATTCTTCATTCTGTTGATTTTTTTATGTATTATACTTACAAAAAAAAAAATAAAAAAATTGGTCTCATCTTAGTTTAGCTATCTGAAAACCAGACTTTTTTTTCCTGAAACAATCACATTATTTCTGTAGTCTGCTTCTACATATGAGGAAACAGGCATTTCTATGTTGTGACAGTCCATCCTAAGCTAAACCTCTAAGGCAAATAGGTTCAGCTTCATTCTAAAGTTCCTATTTTTCTGCACCTAAACAAGACAGAAAATAGCTGCTTTCAGTAGACAAATTGTCATTAAAAGTCATTGTAACAGAAATCACGCTCTCTAGTTTTATCTTCTATAACAAAACCAAAATCTCCATAAACATTTTTTTCTTGTGTAAAAAGTTGTTCACATATGATGGAAAAAGAACATGAAAGATTCTTGATTATGTTTACATTTCTGTCTAGAGGGCAAGGGAAAATACTTAGCATGGGCACTGATGTTGTAGGTATAGCGTTACTGAGTCTGAGACTTACTTGCTCCTCTGGGTAAACCTGGCTTATATTGGACTCCTTTTTGCTAATAGTTTTCAGTGCTTCATGTTGTTATTTTATCATTTAGGAATTAAGTAACTTTTAAACTCTGTAACATAAAGGAACATTCTACCTTGTGGATAGAAACATTAAATGTAATATGAATAAAACTGATAAATAAATCTGAGATTTCTCAGATTTATTCTGTTACACGTGAGAAGTACAAAGTAAGTCTATGTGTGCACATGTACAAAAAGTAGTGATATCAGTGGGAAAGAGAGGCTAAAAAGTGTCACTTCATATACCTCAGTCAATGGCAAGAATCATTTTATTACTTTACTGTCAAGTTTAGAACTAGTAGCTATCTAAGGGACCTAATTAGCATACAGCCTCAAGTTCCCAGCATTGATCAGTGAGCCACTTAGATATTTGGAGGTTTTTTTCCTTTTTTCTGACTTTCTCTTATTTTAAAATGAAATTTATTCTTTTCCTCAAGGCCAGAATCCTGTCTCTGACCTGTAAAACATTAATTTAAAAAGTCGTCTTCTTTCTTATCAAAGGGCATATTTTCAGTTTGACTCACGCACATTAGTTCTGTTAATTATAGACGTTATGGGGCAAGATTATATGTTATATAAGGCTTAAAAATAACAGTGCTGTCAAATTGATGCTAAGCTTGACTTTCCTTATAATGAAGAGAGATACTGTTTATCTCCTCTCAGCGTTCAGAAGTTATATGCATTTTATAGGGTAAGTGGGCACAGACACATTACTATGGTTTATATATATATTCTTATTTGATACGTGAATTGTAATTCTGCATGCATTCAAATACATTTAGGGTTGACTGATTTGGAGCAATAAAGGACTCAGGTGATTGACTGCAGTTTTAGAAGTTATTGTAGAACAAAGTCAGAAAACAAAGTTGCTTTTGACAGTGGAATCACATATTAGAATCTCTCTAAAAGTGAAATCACATTTTAGGACACACCAAAGTGAAAATCAAAAGACTTCTCTGTACACTGAAATAGCTGTATCACAGGTGAAGCAAAGGTGTTTTCATTTTATGTTGGGGTGTAGTTTGTTAGTTGCAATATACTTATGCATGGATACTGGACTGCTACTTTGAAAAATTTTTAGAGAAAATTGAGTTAGCTTGTAAAATTCTGCCACTAATAGAAACAATTTACTCTAGTTTTTAAGCTAGTAAAAAGCCTCTATCCCCATACTTTGAACAAGGACAAGAATGTTAGCATAAATGCTTAGCATTCATCATCATTGTCATTGTCATCTTTATTGTTGTATAAGCATATAGATGACAGTTGAGCTATGAAAGTAAAGTGCTATGTGTTGTGCCCACATATAATCCCATCCTAGGATGTTCAGATGGGAATGGTTTCCTGAGTTCAGAAGCTGTTTAAGTAACCACTGAATAAAATAAGACATAATGCAAAGAAGCAGGAATCAGGACCAAAGCTACCCATTGACCCCCTTACACATTAAACCCCTCCTTCTTCACAGTATCCATGACTGCTGAATGCTTTACTGGGCAGTGTCTTGGCTCTAACAGGTTCACAGGGCAATATTTGTTCCTGAAACTTCATTCCACATCTAAAAGTCATATAAACTATGAAGCATACAACTTGCTATCAAATTCAAAATCCTAGATTCAGAAAGAAGACTGGATGTGTAGTTTAGAGACATGCTAAAATCCATGCAGGAAAAAGAGCTCTGGTCAGTACACTAGTAAAACTAGTAAAATTAGTACACTGATCTCAAAGTTTGCCTCTAACCTCCCTGTCTTTGAGAAAATACAGTGTGTGGACTTAGGAACCTGAGTCAGCCTTGGAAATTCTCTTCCAGAGTTTCACAACTAAATTTTGAGTTATGCAGGCAACACAAAGCTAATTACTGTTTGTTTCTTTAATATTTTCACATTCTTCAAAGGCAAAAAATACCTTAAGACTATAAATAAATAGCTGATAAGCACTTTTCAAAATATATTTAGGAAAAATCAAGGGCTAGTGTTCTAAAGCATGTTTGAATGAGCACAGTATTCCCTCAGCAGTCTGTCAATATGTGTATTGATATACATACAGACACCAATATATATACAGACAGAAAACTTATTTCTATATAATTAAATTTCAAGCAGCACTTTTTTTTTCTTAACTTAAATTTTACTTCAGTCAAAACAAAAAAGTATATGACTCTGGATAAAATTTAAATGATGAGCCTGCTGTCTGTGAAAATGCTAGAGTTTTTGAAACTGTTCGTGTACTCAGTAATAAGCGTAGTTTAATTATTGCTTGAACTATAAATAGCCACAGTCACTCAGACAGATTACTAACTAATCAAAAATACCAACATATTATTACTACACTGATTCCAATAATATAAGCCAATGATTTTGTAAAAGAGTGGAAGATTAACTGTTTTGGGTAAAGTGCATCTAAAGCTCACTTCATTAAGCAAGTTAAAACACTTTGGCATGAATCATCAAAGCAATTTTTATGTAATTTAGTTGTGTTATATTTATAGTGGTTATTTTTTTAATTATTTTTAGAAACAATATTTGAAGATTAATGGCTTGACTAGCTATAGCTGCAATACAACTAGTCCAGTTTTTATTTATCAGGATAAAGCTGAAGATTTAGTATTTTTTCCTCCTCTTTCACCTTATTTTTTAATATTTACAATATATTTCATTAGCTTATCTATTATTACTATTTATACTATTATTACATCCTTTTACAGAAATGAAATGTAGATTCTACCAATGTAAAATTTGACTTGCTTTCTCTATTTCCGCAAGCAAGTAAGCTATTGTAATTTATGAGAGACCCAGAAAACTTAATTAAAGCAACTAACTTTGGTCTAATGTTAGGATTTTAGAGACTTATTCCTTATAAAGCTAATTCACCAGACAGCAGAGAGAAAAAGGTGACTCTGAATGGCTCCAGAAAAGAAAAGAAGGAAAGAAGGAAAGGAAGGAAGGGAGGGAGGGAGGAAGGAAAGAAGAAGGAAGGAAGGAAGGAAGGAAGAGAGAGGAAAAAAATTCTGTTCACTTTAATATAACAATTACACTAGATGCTTAAATTTAGCAGACTAGATCCTGGGGAGGGGGGCATAAAATTTTTGATAATAGGGCTGATAGAAACTGTGATGGCTTTAGAAATCTAATATGGTATGATACCTGGGAAAATCTTGCTAACCTACATAATTATAGGAAAGTAGGTACAATATGCAAATTTATTAGGCTTCGAACAGTATCATTCTAAAATAAAAGAGTCTTAGCATAAATTTCATTGGGTTATGGATCAGACTGCTATCGTGTCTTATTTAGACCTAGCTATAAAAAATCCATTCAAGTATTTGAATTCGCACTAGTCAGAATGAAATGCATTCAAACCTGAAGTAAAGAAGAAAAAGACACTCCCCCCCCCCCCCCCCCCCCCCCCCCAAAATCAAGATACTTAAAGCCATTTGAAGTGGTCTTCTTTGTAACATGTAACATGTAATGTGTATCATTAAAGATCAGAATTCAGTCAGATATATTGTTAAAGAGAAATACTTTATTTTTTTCGAAAGACAGACATGATGAGAACTTAAATCTCCATGGAAAATTTAGTTCTTCCATGAAAAACTTCAATATAGGTAACTTTTTCTTCAGCTACTTCTGACAAGGAAAAATCTTGATGACAGTCCCAAAGATGACCAAAGTGACATCTTCATTTCTGGTGTAGGTAGAATTTTATCTAACAGAAAAAAATGTTGCATAGAGAAGGATTCAGAAAGATGTGATCCTTGTTCCCAAGTAGACAAGTGCAAGCTTTTCCAAGCAATTGAGAGTATGCATTTGATTCTTGCTTATCAGTTCCTACCCTCTTTTAGGTGCTCCATGTCCATCTAACTCACTTTTTAAAACTTATGAAGACTAGAACATTTTTCTAAACTGTTAGAAGTTTAGTATTAGATAAGATTTTTGGCAGATGTATGTAAACCCACCAGAAAGTATTTGAATTTATTACGAAGAACTCCATCAGATGTGAGATGACTCTGTCACTCAAATTAAATCCCTCTAAATCAATTCAAGGTTTTAGGGGTCTGTCAATAAGTAGTATAAACTGTTATTCTGACAAGACACTTTCAAGCCCTCTTCTTTTTTTTTTTTTTTTTTGACCCCACTTCCCAAGTTTTTTCTTCTTTATGGTTATAAAAGGTAAAAAAGACACAATGGCATAAGTATATTTTTTAGAAAATATTACTGCAAAACACCCCAGGTGGCAGGGTGATTAATAAAAATGTTCTGTGTTTTCTAAGTTTCTGTGAAACTGTGAAATATTTTGTTATGAAATCAACAAGAAGAATTTGTCATTAAAATTAAAAATCATACTAACTGTACCTTTTTTAATTTTTAAGCAACCCATACTGTATTTAGCTTACAGATATACATGTATGCAGCAGCTATTTTAGTTTCCTTGGATACTAATGGATCTGGGAAAAAAATAGGGGAAAATGTTCAAAACATTATTCTATACATCAAAGCCTCTCTCTTTTTTATTTGTTGCTGTTGTTTATTGGATAATTCTGTAGGCTCCTGGGAATGATTGTAAAGAATTTTATCCTCAAGAAATACCTAGGATAAAAGGTTTTACAGACCTCACTCCTGCTACAAAGATTTGGAAGTTTTTGTGTAACCTTTTTATTGTATTGTCATACCTCTTTATGTAAGTAAAAAAGTTATGCAAATGCCTTAACTCTAACCATGCACAAGTGAGAAATCATGTACTGAAACAAACAAACAAAAAAGGAAATACAAAGAAACAATTTTAATTACTGTGGTACAAACATTGAGAGAAAGAAATTTATATGGAGATATTTTCAACTACTGCGATTTCTATCTATTGAGATATTTTGCCAGTATGTGGAAATTGTCTGATGCTAATTATTCAGTTTGAAGTTGCTTTGAATAATTTCGCTGAATATTTTAAAAAGTATTTCAAAATTAAACATTAAATGAAATTTTTCACAGACACTCATATCAAAATCCATTTTCGTTTTCCACTGCCTTCAGTGCCATTTATCTGAAGTCTTCAGTGGCAGCTTCTCACACCACAGACCGACCCAGTGAGAATGCAACAGCCATGCCTGCTGAGAAGGCAGACCGCTGTGTCTGTGTGGGCAGGTGCAGAGTGACATGAGCTTGCTCTGCCCACGATCTGGTCTGCCAGGGCATATGCTGATGGCTTTAGTGCAGTGCTGTGCCTCCTGAGAGGAATGTTTATTAGAGAAAAAATGCTGTGGCAGTAGTACCAGGAAGTTTCTGGATTTGCACTGTGTGCTGGGTTTGGCTGGGACTGAGTTAATTTTCTTCATAGTAGCTGGTACGGGGCTATATTTTGGACGTATGTTGAAAACAGTGTTGATGATACAGGGATGTTTTTGTTATTGCTGAGCAGGGCTCACACAGAGCCAAGGACTTTTCTGCTTCTCACCCCACCCCAACAGCGAGCAGGCTGGAGGGCACAAGGGGTTGGGAGAGGGCACAGTTGGGCCAGCTGACCCCAGCTGACCAAAGGGATATTGCATATCACAGAAAGTCATGTTCAGCATATAAAGCTGGGGGAAGAAGAAGGAAGTGGAGGGAAAATTGGAATGATGTCATTTATCTTCCAAAGTCATCATTACGCGTGATAGAGCCCTGCTTTCCTGGGGATGGGCCGAACACCTGCCTGCCCATGGGAAGTGGTGAATGAATTCCTTGCTTTGCTTTGCTTCTGTGCATGCAGCTTTTGCTTTGCCTGTTACACTGGTTTTATCTCAACCCATGAGTTTTCTCACTTTTACCCTTACGATTCTCTCCCCCATCCTATCGTGGGGGTAGTGAGTGAGCGGCTGCTTGGGGCTTGGTTATCGGCTGGGGTTAAACCACGACACATTGGCATGTATACAGCCAGTTCATACAACAAGGAAAGGAAATGTTGTTTGCCTACACTCATCTACATAAATGTGTCTTCTCTCTTACTCTCTGATATTTTACATCTCATCATATTTATGCATTGACTGGAATTCTGTATGTTCTGACTTTTCAGGAAGCTTGCTGTCTAAATGAGGTTAAATTGCAAAGCAAACTCACTGAAAGTCCAGGATGGAGGTGTTATTAAGAGCTATCAGTGAGCTGCAGAGGTCATCACACAATTTATTTCTAAACAAAGTTTTCTATATTGCATATACACATCAGAGTCACAGACAATACATGGTTTAAAAGTTTGGAAGCTTTTTCAACAAATAAATAAAAAAAACCAAACCCAAACCAGCAAACTCACTGGTGTTCTTTATTCAGATTTTCTGACTTTGGTGATGCTGCATTTTCAATGCAGCATATACATTTATATACTTTAATTACATGCAGACATATAGTTTTCTTATAATCTCATCAGGATGGTCTCTCAGTTTCTTTTGTAGCCTCAGAACGTATGTATCCATGTCATTCAGCTTCTGTGGAGCTCTAGGAAAAAGGCAAACTTTCAGTTTTTACGAAGTGACTCAGAATTTCATTAGTAAAAGAAAGTTAGAAGATCCTAACAGTTAGTAACAGTTCTAGTCCTCAGACTAATGATGGCTTTTTCTCAGTTTCAATTGAAACATGGTATCTGTAACCTGTATGCAAACCAGGATGAATATTTGGTTCAAAATTCTCAGAGCAGGCACACCTCCAAATAATTCTTTGGTTGACCTACATGTAGTCAGGTACCTCTCCCACCAAAACACCCATAACCCTCATTCCATGACCTCCTTCTGACTCATTGTGTGGGATCTACAAAAATACTTACTTGAAAAGAAATTTTGAATAATTTTAAGAGGTATTGTGAATATCTAGTAATTATTGCCCTTGGGTTTTTTAGCTACATCTAGACTATTTAGCCTAAGTCATTCTTGTTTTTTCTTCATGTTTGCGTGGGCTTACAGTACTTGATTACTGTTTGTGAACTTTAGAGAAAATAAAATAAAATGAAATAAAACAAAAGTTGTACAATAAATGTACACTTTCTATAAGAATGTACTTTTATTGTAGCATTGCATTGGTTACTTATGTATTTCATATTTGCCATTTTTCATATTACAATCACTTTATCAGTTCCATTGTTAGCATATTTTGTCTGTGGTGCTGTTGAGGGACTTGTGCAGCATGCAAAGGTTCAGATTCAAACTCAGTTCTATTATTATTTTATTAAATACACATAAAGAATTACTAGGCCTGTTGAATGAGCCAAATATTTCCTGCAATCTTATTTTCCACAACGTAAAATCTAATTTGAAGGACACATGTTAATGTGTGCTAAAAACATTGTACAAGAACAAGACTGTGGTTTATTTTTATTATTTTTCTTATTACATTCACAGGCAATGGACATTGAATATACTTCCAAATAAGTCCTTTTTCCACCTGCCTTCATACCTTTTATTAAGTCTTTCTTGATAATTTATTTAGTTCAGTGTAAACAATCTGCCTGCCAAATAACTGTTGATGATCCTCTTGTGTATATGAATAAGTCATCATGTGATATTTTTTCAACTAAAGAACAGAAAGGCTTTAATTTAAACATATTAATAGATTATAGATATATTAATTAGAAAAATAAGAGCTAATAACAATTACTATTGAAATAATTATTTTAAATAATTGTATACTTTTTATTGATGGATCTGTGCATGGGTGATGAATTTTATTTATAGAAATAAAATTATACCTTGAAAGTAAAGCTGTCTATTAAATCTAATTTGCTTTTTGTCCAGCATAAAATAAGCAATTTACTACTCAGAAGTGTGTTTATATAAATGCTGCTAGTGTAATAATTCTCAGCTAGACAGACCCAGACACACACCAGTGAAACATAATAATGAAATGCAGGCCGAGAAGATCAAAGACAGAGACCTATGTTTAGTAACCCTGAGTAGCAAAAAAGACATACAAATAAGGAGTAAAAAAGTGTAATCCTTGATTATGATATAACCTATTCTTCTGTTTAAATAGAGGGATTAAAACTAGAAAGATAAGATATACATAATGGTAAAATAATTCTTAAGAGAAAAAGAAAAATTATAACAGAAACATTATGGAGAATTGTGATACGATCAAAACTTTGTTTCTTGAATCTTGGGGAAAGCATTATATTGTACTCAGATGTACCGCATGTCTGTAGATCTGCTAGACAGTTTCATGAAAATAGACAATTAAATATTATTAGGTAAAAGCAAACGACTGATTCCTGACTGTTGATAAAGTGTCTTTGAAATTAAAGGGAAAATAGTTAATATCAGGCAATTAGGCATCTGGATAAACAACGTTGGGAGTTGTTTGGTGGGTGTGGGAGGATAGGTTTGTTGGTTTTCTTTGTTGTTTGGGTTTTGGGGTTTGTTTTCTTCCTACAAAAGACAAGAAAAGTCTTGGAAAAGCAAACAGCCTAAAAATAACAACTTTCACGGAGGAGAAATAGGTTCATGTCAAGAGATATTTCTCTCTCACCATCCTAAAGTCCAAGTGCCTGACAAACTACTGACAAAAACTTTTACCTAGAACATAAAGCATAAAGAGCCTGGTTTGTTTACATCAAAAAGTTAAATTACCAATTGATTAACTACTGCAGTTTTTCCTAAACACTAATCATATAACTATCTCTGGATCTGCAAGGTCAAAGCAGACATACTAAACATAGTAAATACTGTCTCGTCAATGAAAACAACAGAAAAATGGAAAAATACCCTACCCCATCCCCCACTCCCCACTGAGAAATTTTAGGTTTAAATACTTCTTCTTAGATGCAAGGATTTTGAGACCTTACAGGATTAATATTGCAGAGCTGGACAGCTTCGCATTTGTGAAGTGTTCATCTCCTTCAGAGTATTAGAGCTTGTCACCAATGCAATGAAGCCAGATGAATGATCACAACCAATGTTGTAGACTGTCATTCTGAAATATTTCTCAATAAAGTATTTAAGAAATAAAAATACATATATATTTAAGTTTCTCAAAGAGTTAAAGCAGCAAAGAACTTTTACATCAATGAAAGTTCCACTGTAAAGATCAGGAACACTGTAGTATTTTTATTTAGCTATCCTTTATGGTTTACACTTCTAGAATTACATTTTCTTAGGTCTATACTTTTATTTCACCATAGGTAAATGTATTTAAATAATTGCCATATTTTTACAGAATGCAATCTTGCAAATTATTGTAGCGATACTCCAGACTTCATGTTAACCTGTCCTTAATTTTCTTCAGCAATGTTTCCATTTTATCTCTGTAATGTAAATACGTCTCATGAAAGGGAGTTTCCTGCAGATGATTGAAACAACTAAATGATGGTAACTATTCACCTGTCAGTTAAGGATGGCTTTTTCACCTTTGCTCTCACAATCATCCGTTGGGAAACATATCATTATACAATTTTCTATAGAAAAAGATTATTTCTTTCCCTTTCATTGCCTCAAGGCTGATTTTCTCAGTGTTTCCATTTCAAATTAGGGATTAATGTCATATTAATACCACAGCTATATCACACATACCAGAGTGAGGTTTGGATGAAGAAAGTAATGAAATGAATCTTATGAAACTGTTTGGCCACAGTTTGTAGGTTTCCTTATCTCTTTCATGGGCAACTTTATGTGAAATAAATCCTCATGTTGGTACATATGTTTTTTTCCTCTTATTCATTCTTTGGCACCTTTTCTGCCTTCTTATTAATCTCCTGGTTTTGAGGAACAATATAATCTATTTAATGAGATGTGCAGCACAAAGAAAAACTCACTGTACAGTCACTGTCTCCTACCCCAATGAGCAGCAGTGTTGCTAATGAGCACTCCCAGAGTTTGAAACACTGGCACACACTCAGAGATGCTGAAGAGAAGCCCATGGGAGAAACCATCATCTCTAGCTCCACTAGGTTTTAAGGAAGGGAAGGGAAGGGAAGGGAAGGGAAGGGAAGGGAAGGGAAGGGAAGGGAAGGGAAGGGAAGGGAAGGGAAGGGAAGGGAAGGGAAGGGAAGGGAAGGGAAGGGAAGGGAAGGGAAGGGAAGGGAAGGGAAGGGAAGGGAAGGGAAGGGAAGGGAAGGGAAGGGAAGGGAAGGGAAGGGAAGGGAAGGGAAGGGAAGGGAAGGGAAGGGAAGGGAAGGGAAGGGAAGGGAAGGGAAGGGAAGGGAAGGGAAGGGAAAAAATAATATAATTACATAACAACTGTCCCATTGTTCATTTACAGTAGTCGCATTTGACATTGGTATTTTCATGTTAGAGGTGAAAGGCCTTGTTACAGCATCAAGGGATTGTAGGAATTTATGGGTTTAAGGCACATGAATCGAAAGGTGTGAAAACAGGTATATATTTATTCTAAAGGGGTAAAACGATTTTAGATTATCTATGCACACATATATTGTTTGGTGTGCATGAAGCAAAGTAGGAGAAATATTCAAGGTCTCATGAATTTTAAGTTATCTTAGTATGTGTATAATGATATAAACAAGATATTAAATGAGAGTTGAAAATATAACCTATATAGACTTACAAGAAAGACAAGACAAACATTCTTTTATATGTGAAAAATAATCTTCTCTCATATTTGCAAGTCTGATGTGTTGGTTTTCTGGGATCGTTAGTATCTGTTACATTAATAGAGATATTTATAAAGACAAGAGTAATTGTGTATTTGTGTATTTTTTTTCCAGGAAAATTTGCATTAACAAAATGGAATTTTCAACTGTAGAACTATTCGTTAAACTTATGACTATTTTGATTCATAAATGAAAATATCCAGCGTGAAGATGGAAACCAAGTAGAATGGTGTGGAGAAAGCAATAAACTAATTTAATTCAATTTGTTTTTCTTCTCAGTCATCAGTAGTATAATATTTTTTTTTTTTGCCAGTCAGTAGTAGCATAGTATTGATTCTATTTTATTTAACTATTTTTTTGAAGTCCACATCAAAAACTGTAATAAATTCAGTTTCATGCAAAAGAAAAATATATAAATTAGGTTAATAACTCATAGCTAACTGTAAACATCAGTCTCAAATCAACAACAAAGTAATGGACTCTTGAAAAAATATTAGAAATCTTTCAAACAGGAAATAATTGACATACCTGTAAATCAGATTTATTTATTCTCCATGAATAAGGATTCTCAGCACCAAAACCAATTGCTGAACACAGTTTTTTTGTGATACCACTTTATATACGCATTGTATATTTATCATATTCCTTCTACTCTCTTTGTTCTTTTTTTAATCGTCATTGTTGAATTATAGCTGGCATTCTGACTGACACATGTAAAATACATTTTCCAAGCATGTAAGTGGAAACAAGATCCACTGAGTGCCAGTGATGACTGCCTTACCTGCAATTGTGACTTACAAGATCACAATACAAAACAAATGGAAAGGATTTGTTGGTCCTCCACTAGTAGTGCAGGATCAAAAAAATTCTTAAGCTACTTCACGTTGTGCATTGATGCAAAAATGAAATGCATATTTTTTTCTCCTAAAGTAACTCCTTCTGACAATAGTCTAAACTTCAGTTCTAGAAAATTCTTCATTTTTTTGTGATTCATAGAATATGCTATTTTGCTACTCAGAGTTCCGTTTCCCTTACAAGGACTTATAACTGAAAACTTATAGCTTGGTTAGAAATGGTGTATGGATAGAGCAGAAAGCAAAATATGAAGCATGAAATGGAAGTGTCAGCTAGAAAATACAAACCATCTCTTAACATTTTTTGCTGTGGTTTTGGTTGGGATAGAGTTAATTTTCTTCTTAGTAGCTAGTGAAGTGCTATGTTTATACTAAGTGAAGGAATCACTAGTTTCTCAGGCCTTGCCAGCCAGAGGTCTGGAGGGGCACAAGAAATTGGGAGGGGTCACAGCCAGGACAGCTGACCTGAACTAGCCAAAGAGGTATTCCGTACTATGGGGTATCATGCTAAATATACAAACTGGGGGGGCTGGCCAGGGCTTGGGGATCATTGCTCAGGGACTGGCTGAGCATCGGTCAGTAGGTGGTGACTGACTGTACTGTGCATCACTTGTTTTCTTTCCTCCCTTCCCTTTGGATTTCCTTCTTCTCCCCCACTTCTTCCTTTTCATTTTAACAGCTATTGTTGTCATTATTATTATTGTTCTTTCAGTTTTATTTTATTTCAACTATTAAATTGTTCTTATCTCAACCCTCAAGTTTTACATTCTTTTCTGATTCTGTTCCTAACCCCTCTGGGTGAGGAGGGAGTGAGTGAGCAGCTGCATGGCACTTAATTACTGGCCGGGGTTAAAGTATGACACTTGTGCTTAACTAGAAGGATAGTTTTAGCAATTAGCATGTCCTAGCCTGTCATTTAATTTGTGGCTCCATAACTGTACTTTTTGGCTTCACAGCAGAAGTTGCTCATTCTCTTTTATTTTATACCCCATAGCAATATGGATGCATGGCTGCCTAGAACTCTGTTTACATTGGATAAAGTTGGTTATTCTGTCAAAGTATTGGCATGCAGATTGGTGAGAAATGATGTGTGATCATTTCAAATTGATTATAAAACCTATCACAGTAGTCTTACTTTAAAAAATGAGAGAAATGAGTTCAAATCCATGCTAATCAGTTTTATCTGAATGTCTGTCAGTTTGTGAATATTAGAGGTTTCTGAAAAAAAACCCAACCTTGTGACTATATACAGAATTTTCCAGAAAATATTTTGTTCAGAAAAAAAAGTAGTTGCATTTTTTCATTTACTTACAAAATAGTAATATTATTTCATGCATAATTAAAATATAAATAGGATATATAATGCTATCACTAGCATACTTTTCCAGTGAGAAAACAAGCAAATCTTTCCAGCAATTTTCACAGGTATAAAAGCAGTACCTGGATCTATACTTCACCTGACCCAAGAGACAAGAGGGGAGGAAGGGAGAAAAATGGAAAGGAAAGGCAAGGCAAGGCAAGGGAAAAGGAAGACTTCAGAAGTCCTGTCTCTTTGAATAGAAGATTAATACAAATCCTGATGAAAGTGTGTAGTCAGAATTTGCTAGTTTATCACGTATTGCTCCAAATGAAAACAGTAGTCATTTTTGTGCCAAACAATGCTAGAAAGTCCTGTTGTCATCCTATTCTTAGCATGTGTTTTGGTTTAACCCTGGCTGGCAACCAAGCACCACACAGCTGCTTGCTCACTCTCCCCACAATGGGATGGGGGAGAGGATCGGAAGATTACAAGTCAGAAAACTCATGGATTGAGATAAAAACAGTGTAACAGCAAAAGCTGCATGCACAGAAGCAAAGCAAAGCAAGGAATTCATTCACCACTTCCCGCTGGCAGCCAGGTGTTCAGCCATCCCCAGGAACAAGCGCTCCATAGCGCGTAATGGTCACTTGGGAAGACAAATTCCATAACACCAAATGTCCCCCCCTTCCTTCTTCTCCCCGCAGCTTATATACTCACCATGATGTCCCATAGTATGGAATACCTCTTTGGCTAGTTCAAGTCAGCTGTCCTGGCTGTGTCCCCTCCCAATTTCCCATGCCGCTCCAGCCCTATGTCTGGCAGGGCCTGAGAAATGGAAAGGTCCTTCACTTAGTATAAACATGACCCAGCAACAACCAAATCCATCAGTGTGCTATCAACATTGTTTTAATACCAAATCCAAAACACAGCACTGCACCAGCTACTGAGAAGAAAAATAACTCTGTCCCAGCTGAAACCAGGACAGCATCATTCTTATTCTTTTTAAATCATGCACTTTTGAAGAGCAGTGGTTAATCAGTCTGGTTTTGGGGAGTTTAGGGTTCAGATTCTTTTCCATTCAAACTTTTTTCCATAACCCTGGGAATTCATTTCTGAGAGAAATACATAGAAATACTTCAAAGCTTAACTACAATTTTAGACATCTAGGGCTAAAATGTAAAACCTCAGTTAGCAACCAATATTTGAGGGTGCCTGAGTTTTAGTAATAACATATCTGCCTGGACTAATTGTTGAGAGTCTAGAGGCAGGATTCCTCAGAATAAAGTTTAGTTGTCTAAAAATTAATTCCCTCTGTAGTCAGCAGAGGCTCACAGGTGAGAAGAATTCACGCTGTGAAGGTGCCTGTTTTGATATCTATTTTAGGGTGGCATTTATATTAATTCTGGATATGCCTTATCCCTTTTTTTTACACTGAAAGTAAGTAGAACTTAGGTCGCTGGTTCAAAGTAGGATAAATCCCACTTCTGTTGTTGAGATCCATGTAACAGTTACCAAAACATACCCTGATATTTTAACATATATGAACATGCATAACATGCATATACAAACACGCACTCACTCACACACACGCACATGCCCGCACCACCCCACCCCCACCCCCCAATATATCAAGGTTATATTGAAAACAAAATGCAGCTGGGGCAAAAAAAAAGAAAAGAAAAAATTACTATATATCCTATAACTCACTTAACAGATACAGGGAAAAATCTTTTCTCTCTTTGGAAGGTTTTCAACTTATTTTTCCTCTCTGTTAGAACACTGCATTAATCACTACCTTTCACTGTGATAAAGCTATCAGGCTGACCAATAAAGCCATTCAACTCATATAAATAGTTAAACATTTTTCATGTTTCTTACTGATTTAGCTAACAGCCTAATTGTTATGTGTATTTACATATTATGAGATTTTGGAAACCCTATGTTTGTTTAGTGAAGTTACAGGAAGGTAATTGTACTTTCTTCATTCATTTGAAAATTCAAATATTCAAAAGTCTAACAAGAACTTACCCTGACAGATCTTTAAAGCTCGATTATACCAGGCCAGGAAAAGAGCTCATAATGAACTATCTTCCTCTTTTTTCATGCATCCACATTGCCTTTTTTATTACCTGGAAGTTTTTCTATGAGTGTTTACAGGGCTTCCTGAATGTCATCACTCTCAAATCTTAGATGTCCACTATCAAAATCCTACTACACTGTGCAAAATTTCCTACATGACTTCTTTTTCTCATGTGTGGCTTTAAGAAAAGGTAAGAGACACTATGGAAGCTGGCAGACAGCGCAGTGCTATGTATTAGATCTATCCTAAATAAATACAGGTTCCCTCTTCCTTTTCCAAATTCACAAAGATTATCGAAACTTGGTTTGGGCTGGTGTATATCAGCATGGACATAAGATAAACTCACAACCAAGCACAAGCACAGTTTTGACAAACATTACAAACTTATCTCTTCTCAGAACTTCCTTCAGCTTTAAGGCATATGGACTTCCTTTGTTTTCCTTCATTTATTTTTTATTTGTTTTTGAAGGCGGTCATAAACTGTTATTATTTATTTTTTTAATTTCTAATGGAATATCAAAAGTATGAGTTGCAATACCTTGCAGCCTTAAGTAAAATATTGTATGTATTATCTACTCATGGATATACGGCAACACTGAAAAGCTAAAAGTAGACACTAAAAGTAATGGTGCTATTGTTTTCAAAAGTGCCAGATATTGAATTCGTAGCTCAGCTCACGAGGTTCAAAATGAATATAAATAAGGATTCTGCTTCTTCAAAATACAGGTCAGTAGTCAAATTCCAGAACTGAGTGGTATAACAATTATATAATAAAAAATGTGTATGTGTTAATATGTAATTACTACAAATAGCATAGCATTGTAGCACAACAATAAAATAATTTAATTATTTTTTTGAAAGAGTCTGCAAAACTGTATCAGCCAGGAATGCTTGGAGGCAAGTGGTTATTACTGCACACAGTCCATCCTGAATCCAGAATTTAGCCACTAATGCTCATTACCTTCCATTTTGGACTGTATACGCCACTTCAAATACCCGACAGGAAAGCTGGTTAAATACGAGATATAAACCAAAAACACTAGTTAAATCCAGCATAGATTTAATTTCTGCTTTTCCTAGGACATGAGTAAGTTATATCACTGATAGACAAAACTATCCTACTTATAATTTACAAAGCCAATGAAGATAACATAAATATCTATACGCCACAGCAAAGGAGGGAAAAAATCACTATTTAACTGAACTGTAAGTATTTCTGCCTTTGCAAGCAACTTGCACACACACCAGTAAGCAATATCCTCTAGCAATTGTGTCAAAGAAAATGAAAACAAATGTCTTGGTTTTGCTGACATTTGATCAGACTAAATGAATTAGGTTTGTACACACTTAATTATATTTTGCCGACATGTATAGAAAAACTTGTACACTCAATGGAAAATGCTTTGTCCCTTTTTATTCTTTGGATTCTTAACATCTGCCTAAACCAGAGGAAATGCCTGATTTTTGAACTTTCATTACATTTAAACTCTATAGATTATTTTGGTCTTCCAGTTGACATAATACTAGGATAAATATATGCAACACAGTTAAATGGTTTGATTTTTCAAGTTCTCTATTAGGAATTATTTTACAAAGTGTGAAGAAGATTACCTGTGAAACAACAGAAATTATGGCAACTTTTGTAAGCCTAAGATATCGTGGTGAGTTGGTATCCTCCTTTGGTGCTAAATATGAACTTGGGAAGAGTAAACAATTACAGCCAGCTAGAAACATTCTTCCTACATGGTGGCTTTGCTGGTGTTGATTTAATTCTTTGGAGGCATTTATGCTAGTTTCCTTTTCATTTCTTTGAGTTTCGTGGTCTCAGAAATGATAGAATCACCTAGTCAGGCTGGAGACTATATGCTACTTACAAATTAATAATTCTAAGTAGATTTATAAAGGTATTGTTTTAGATTTTTTTCCTAATTATATTTTTTTTCTGATTAAAGCCAGATTATTTTTAAATAAATGTTATTTCTTATGGCAGGGAATCATGGAACTTCACTTATACTCACTGTTTATCAAATATAAACCTTTCAAGAGTTATTTCAAATGAAAGACAATATCTTATCACAATACTACAGAAATAAAATCATCAGTACATAAAGTTTAGTGTAATTATAATAGTGTTTAATTATAATTGCTTCATGCAAAATTTATTACAGTAATGACAAAGAAATTGCTTAGTGTTCTTGGTCAACTACATTATGTTATTATTTCAAGTGATGCACATGTTTATACTTCATAAAATTCTCATAAACTCCACATAAGCAGAAGCCAAGCTTTTGCTTTGAAAACAAAACAGAATACACTCATCCATCCTAGATAAAGTATAGTTACTTGCTTCAGGAACTCCCGACATGGCAGTTTGTTTTTGTTTGTTAAAAAAGGTGGAAGACTGTACTTGTCAACTGTGACATGAAATCAATAATGTTATTGAAAAAAATACCAGAAGAAAAACTTTCAGCAAATGTTTAAAATAATGAAAACATTGTAAAAATCTTCCTACCAGTTAATAACTTAGAGCATAAATACATATGAAAGACAGCATTAGGTTTGTCAAATTTCAGATCCTACTTGGTTCTTCTGAATATAGATGTATATCAATAATCCAAAAGTAGAATTCATATGGAGGTATATCATGACCTGTCCACAAACTGCTTTTTATACTTTAGATTATACTTGTATAATCCAGCACCTGAAATACTTTATTGACTAGTCAAGCAAAAGAATTAGCAAATTTTTGTTTGCTTGTATTGAAGTATGTAAAAAAAAAAAAAAAGGAATTTGTGCTGTACCATTTAGCTTAGAGAACTCATCCTTGATCTATTCGAAAAGATTGTTTCAGACTAATTTTTTCTAGCTCACAAGAAAGCACTCTAACCTCCAGACTCTAGGGAGGAAAAACAGCACATCCCATCCTACTGCTATATAGATTATCAAAGAATGGAGACCGAAGAAAATTGAGAAAGATGATTTTCTATCTTAGTGGACATAAACTTATAGGAAATAATTTCATATTTCTATGACTTTCTGTTCCTTTTAATTTTGGCAGAAAACATAGAAACAAAACCCCTAATTTTTGAAGTTAGGCATTTTAATTCATCTTAAATGTTACGTTATAAGTTATTTTTTCCCACCCCGAGCTGCAGCTTTAAGTAACACAGATGTTACTATAAAGTTCTCTATTCTTATACTAAAAATGCAAGGACAAGACCAGTGTTGCATCCCAAGGTAGTATTTTGGGACACTGGATCAGATACACAAATTTTAAAACTCAGTGCTAAACTGTTTGAAATCATGGTAATTTGGATTTGTGCAGGACATTACTTAACTGACTTCATGTGTCATCCTAAACCTTGCAAATACAATGGGTTTTTTTGGCATAGTTCAAAGACTTTAGGATTTCATCTTGGAACTTCATAGAGTATGAAGTATCATATTCCCAAGCAAAGAAATATTACTAAGAAATATTAATAGTTTAATCTTATGTTAGCATACCTATAAAATAGTGAATAAAGTACTGCTGTTATTTCACTGGTGTTGTTAACTAACAAGGAACCAGAGCACTTTATATAGGTCAGGGAAGTCACCAGAAAACTATCAGCTCAGTGCAGCCTTCACATGACCCACTCCTACTCTTTCACATGGTTGCCAACAATGTTGCAACAAGTCCAAGGTCACTCAAAAGAGATTTCAGGGCCCTGGGAAAAGTGTGGAAGGATTCAAGTGCACAGGTAGTATATTCCTCAAACTTCCCAGTAACTGGGGGAGACTTTGGTAGTAACAGGCAGGCCCAGGACATCAACTCCTGGCTCCAAGACTGGTGCCTCCACCAGAATTTAGTTTGTAATAATGGAAGGGTCTTCAAGACCCAAGGTATGCTGGGATCTAACAGAATCGACCTGTCCCAATGGGGGAAAATGCTTCTTTGCTTGTAAGCTGGTAGGACTGATTGGGGATGTTTCAAACCAGGATCAATGGGGGAAGGGGATACCATCAGGAGACCTGAAGACAAGTCAAGGGTTGGCATGGAACTGTCTGAGGGTGGCAGTGCTAATGGGAGCATTTACACTGCTCCAGGGAACAAGGAGGACGTGGGAGCATATCTGAAGTGCTTGTACACCAACGCACAAACGCAGTAAAAGAAACAAACAGGAGGAACTGGAAGTGCTGTCCACCTTCCAGAGCTATGATATCATTGGTTTTAGTGAAACTTGGTGGAATGAGTGCCATGACTGGACTGCTGGGATGAAGGGCTATGGGATGTTCAGGAGGGATAGGCAAGGCAGGTGAGGTGAAGGTGTTGCACTATAAGTAAGGGAGAGGTTTGACTGTACAGCCCTTACAGTTAGTGATGATGTGGTTGAGAACCTGAATGAGGATTAGGGGGATGGAAAACAAAGCAGACGTCATTGTGTATATCAACTATCACTCACTCAGCTAGGGTGTAAGCACTGATGAGTTATTTTGTAAGTGATTAGGAGAATTCTTTGGATTGGTAGTCCTTGTCCTTATGGGAAATTTCAACTTTCCAGAGATAACTGGGAATATCATGTGTCTGTGATTAATAGGTCTTCAAAATTCCTGAAGTATGTTGAAGATAATTTCTTGTCACAAGGACTCAGTGAGCTAATTAGCAAAGGTGTACTCCTAGACTTGTTGATTGTGAACAGAGATGGACTTATGGGAGACGGAATGGTAGGTGGCTGTCTTGGCCACAGTGATCGTGAAATGGCTGAGTTTAAAATTTTCAGTGTCATGAGAAAAAAAGTCAGCAGAGTTGCTACCTTTAAGTTCAAAAGAGCAATATTAAGCTGTTCAGGGAGCTACTTAACATTGTCCCATCCTCTGGGAATCTGCTTTTGTGGGCTTAGGAGTCCATGAATACTAGTCAGTTTTTAAGAACCATCTAAAATGAGCAAAGCAGACAATCCCATAGTGACAAAAGTCAAGCCAGCAGGGTAGAAGACCAGCCTGGCTGAACAGGGAACTCCCTGTGATGCTCAAGAAGGAAAAAGAAATTATATGATCTCCAGAAGCAAGGTCAGGCTTTGCAGGAAGATTACAGAGCTGGGGTTTACACGTGTAAGGAGAAAATACAAAAGACCAAAGCTCAGCTGGAGTTGAAACTGGCCAGTGCTGTGTCAGGCAACAAAGACAGACTTTTTAAAGTAAGCTAATAACAAGAGGTCATTTATTGAGAATATTGGACTAATACTTGATTAAGACGGTCACCTGACTAATGGGGATGAAGGAAAGGTGGAGACATTTAATGCTTTTTGTTGATTCCCCCCCCCAATCTTTTATATTAATTAAATTAATGTCCTGTCAAACTAATTTAATATTATTCTATGATAAGGTCACCCACCTAGTGGATGATGGGAAGGCAGTGGATGTAGCTGGTCTGGATTTTAGTAAGGCTTATTGATAATGTCCCTCACAGTAGCCTTTTAGACTAGGTGTCCAGCTGCAAGATGAGCAGGTACATGGTGCGCTGGGTGAAGAACTGGATGAACAGCAAGGCTCAAATGGTTGTAGTGAATGGGCCTACATCTAGCTGGTGATCAGTGATGTTCCTCAGGGCTCAATCCTAGGCCCACTTCTGTTCAATAAATAAGCAGAAGTTAAATGCACCATTATAATTCAGGTGCTGTTTCTGCTCTTGAGGGACAAGAGGCCTTGCAGAGGGATCTGGAATAGACTGGAGCATTGGGCAACAATCAATGGCATGAAATTTAACAAGACCAAATGCTGGATTCTGCACCTGGGATGGAGTAATGTCAGGCATAAGAATAAACTGGGAAAGAAGTAGCTAAAGATCAGCCCTGCAGAAAGGGATCTAGAGGTGCTGGCTGACATCAGGCTCAATATGAGTCAGCAGCATGGCCTGGCAGAAAAGAGGGAAAACAGCATCCTGGGGTGCATCAAACACAGTATAAGGAGCTTGTCAAAAGAGGTGATTATCCTGCTGTAGTCAGCATTGGTGCAGCCTCACCTTGAGTACTGTGTGCAGTTCTGGGTCCCACAGTCTAGGAATGATATGAAAGTCCTTGAATGTGTCCAGAGGAGAGCAACAAAGCTGGTAAAAGGGCTGGAAGGCATGTCCTATGAGGAGCAGCTAAGGACTTTATGTTTTTCTACCTTGGAGAGGAGACTGAGAGGTAACCTTATTGCTCTCTGCAGCTTCCTGAGGAGGCAAAGGGGAGATGGAGGTGCTGAGCTCTTCTTCCTCTTATCCATCCAGTGATAGGATGTGTGAGAATGGCTCAACGCTCTGTCAAGGGAAGTTTGAACTGGACATCGGGAAGTATTTCTTTACTGAGAAGGTGATCAAACACTGGAACAGGCTTGCTAGGGAGGTGGTTGATGCCCCAAACCTGTTAGTGTTTAAGAGGCATTTGGACAATTCCCTAATAACATGGGTTTAGTTTTTGGTCAGCCCTGAAGTGGCCAGGTAGTTGGACTAGATGATCATTGCAGGTCCTTTCCAGCTGAACTATTCTATTCTATTCTATTTCTATTTCTATTCTATTCCTATTCTATTTTATTCCTATTCTATTTCTATTCTATTCTATTTCTATTCTATTCTATTCTATTCTATTCTATTCTATTCTATTCCATTCTATTCCATTCCATTCCATTCCATTCTATTCCATTCCATTCCATTCTATTCTATTCTATTCCATTCTATTCCATTCTATTCTATTCCATTCTATTCCATTCCATTCCATTCCATTCTATTCTATTTTATTCTATATTCTATTCTATTCTAATTCTATTCCATTCCATTCTATTCCATTCCATTCCATTCTATTCTATTCTATTCTATTCTATTCTATTCTATTCTATTCTATTCTATTCTATTCTATTCTATTCTATTCTATTCCATTCCATTCCATTCCATTCCATTCCATTCCATTCCATTCCATTCCATTCCATTCCATTCTAAAATTGTATGGTGTCCTGAAAGCTCCCTCATATTTTCTGCTGTGAGGTTGTGATTTATACTAATAGGGCATATATACTATACCCCATAAGGCAGGTTCTCAGGAGGTGAGGCTATCTGAAACAACCCTGTCAATGCTAATGTCAGTAAATTATTTTTGCCTTCAAAACGGGGTGGCAGCATGAAAACTACTTGTTGAGAACAACTTGTGGGATGGTCTAATTGCCAAATGCACCTGTGGTTTGTCTGTTTAGCATCCTTCCCATCTCTGGTACAGATATTGTTATAAAAATAGATAATTGTGAATAAGTTGTTTATGACATGAAAAAATGTTGTCAAACGTAGCACCCGTAAGTAGTTAAAAATGTGAAGAATTAGGCTTTTAAAATTAACCAGCTTTTTTTATTTACTTTGTTTCTTTTAACTGCATAAAACATGTAACTTAAAGCAGTCCCATTTTATAGATTCACATATCATTTACAAAATTTCATACAGTTTATTTCTTAATTTCTGCTTGCTTCTGTTTTCAAATGAAGAGATATTCTGTCCGTCAGTCTCTTCTTTTGTCTGAAATTATTTTAATTCCGTTGTGTATATCAGAGATCTGCATTATTAATTAAAATTATCATTAATAATTTAGCTTGTATGTTGCAGGGAAAAAAACCTGCTCAATTTACTTGTCTTGAAAGAAATCAGGATAGAAGTGGTTTATTGATTTATTAACAACATGTAATTAACCAGCAGTCAATGAACTACACATTCAGGACCAATACCCTAAAAAACTTTTCTGTAACTCTTTGCAGGAGTTTCTAATCCCTCCCCAAGATTCACACAGAACACCACCACCTCCCCCACGCTGGGGTAGATGCAGACGCTATAGATTTTTGTGCAGCCCTGATGAACCCTAGACATCACTAATGCACTTGCCAGTGGGAGAACAACCCATGATGCCACACATATACACCAGAGGTGTGGGTCCTCGTGTCACACCACTAGCTGAAGTGCAGCTGCTCACAGCAGCTTGCAGGGATGCTGTAGTGCCCAACCTGGGCAGGGGTTGAAGTGCCACAGGGTGACTTCTGGCAGTGTCGAACCAGGTTTGACTGCTGCTCAGGCACCCTCTTCTCACTCCCAAGGCTGTCCTCACAGCACAAATTGTCATGCTTCTTTCATACTTTCCTTCAAACCGACTCCCTCTTTTCTCAAAAGTCCCCTGGTAAACTGATTAATGCAGCTGATGGTCATCTTAAGAAAAATCCATTATAGTAAATTTTTTTGTAGTGTTACCAGTTGGGGGATAAAATTTCTCTCAGGGAGCTTTGGGTATTTCCCCTTAAACATTTGAGCTTTTTTGGAGTGAAAAACAACTGCTCCAAGTCACTTCTTAGTAGTAAAGATGGCATTTGATATTTTAAACATATATGGAAGTTTAAAAACACAGAGGAGTTATAGGTCTTTTTTGCTTTTCAAACTACAGAAGATAGGATTCTGAGCAGTCTTGCCCTTTGTAGCAACTAATATTTCTAGCTCTAGAGATAATACATCTTTCATCTAACTTTAGATGCCTACACTACAGACATATGAACCTAAGCTAGATTTCATACACTCCCTTATCATCAACAGGGTCACTTTTAGATTGTGATTCTTCTGACCTACTTTTGATGCCAGTTTAGGATAAGATGAATCCTCCTCTAACAGTATCCATTTCACCTTAATGAGTACAACTGGATTGTCTGTGATTGACTGGCTCTGATACAGATGCCTAAACAAGATTTTGTTAATTTGCTTTTTGGTCTTACCCTGGATATCCCTGAATAGTTCCTACTCCCAGCCAAACTAACCTCTACAACAAAGATGTAGCAATAAATATAGTCTATGTAAACAACTATTATTTGTTTAGACAGCTAACCTAGTTTAGTAGTAAGGGAAACAAGTGGTTCTGAAGACCACATGAAGCAAGGGGGAATAGAAAGTGAAATCAGGTCTGCAAAGCACAGAGAGGTTTTTATAAAGACTGACTGATGAGGTAGGGGAGAGGATACAAGAAAACATTACAAAAGAAAGTTCCAGCTTGACCTCACCAAAGATCAGTATTGAGACTCCCATTAAGCAACATAGATCTGGTTGAATGTCACCCAGCCACAGCTTTCCTTCTTCCTGGTAAACATGGGGTGATCTGAGGTATCCTGTACTTGATAATAAAGACATTGTTTCTGTAAGGGTTCCCTTGTCTGCCTCTTCAAGGGTCTGACTAGTGAGTTAACTGAGAGCATTCCCTCAGCTGGCTGGCCATGTGACTGGGTGGGAACTGACATCACTTGATGTGCAATCGGATGAATTGTATGAATCAAATTGGGCAAATGTTCTCCCACCCCCTGAAAAGAAAGGTGGTTTGGGTTTTTGTTTTTTGATATTTTTTTTGAGGGGGGGGGCTGTGTTGTTTTTGTTGTTGTTACCATCCTTGCTTTTAGCACTTATGTTATTACCATTTTCTTTCCTTGTGTGTATCATGAAACCATAAGAACAAATCAGAACAGTGTCCTACACACTTCAGAAACATTATTTTCTTCATATATTCACTGTTTAAGCACAAACATAACATGCAGAAAATAAAGCTACTGTTAATAGTCCTATTCCATGAATATCAGTTTCTTAGTTATTTTCTTTGCTTATTTCCATAGGTCAGTGTCAGCTTCCATCTCTTACTTTGCAACACCCACAAATAATGCTTTTATTACAACTTTCCTGATAGACATAGTTAAGCATTTTCCATACTGTTTTTCATCTCAGGCAATTTGATCACTGTAGGGTATGTCTAAGTTGTACATAATTTTTCAAGCTTTGAACAAGGAAATTTACATGACAGAAAGCAATCTTGCCTTAAACTATTAAGAAGAAATAAGACGCAGTAAAAAAACATTCCCAGTTTGTTTACTGGAGGATAGTGAAGCAAACTGAAAAGGAACCATTTATGCACTTCAGTGTACATTCTTTCCTCAGATACTTTCAGTCACACTGAAGGGAGACTGAATCAGTGCCACTGATTATTCAGTTTTGTGTGTCAGGTAAAACATAGCAGGGGGTGAAATGAATTCATCTTTCTGTCTTCAAGTGAACTAAAAGCAATTTTAGTCTTCCCATGTGGTCACTTGAGGTGCTTGTCATGTTCAAGCTAATGATATCAGGCACCCTCATGTTGTTTAAGTATTCATGAAGTAATTAAATTCTCATTAACATATAAATAAAAGAAAACTGAAAACAAGTTTAGGAGGCACCTAACATCTGTTCTAATGCTTTTAAGTATTAAAATGTGCCACATACAGAAGGAAAAGTGCATTCTGTTCAGGGAAGTATTTTGCACAGTTATTTATAGAAACTGTAATTAAACTGATTTGGCATATTAAGTAAAGTTAACAGCAAAGCATTATTTAGGTAGTTCGTGTGCCTCTGCCACCTAAATAAGGAATTTAAAATAGGAAAGGGAGAAGTAAAATTAATTTTTTTTTGTTCTGAAATCCAGATAAAATTACAAGAACAAAACAATTGGAAAAATTACTTTATAGATTTAGAGAAATGCAGAATCTCACACTGCAGATATATTTCCAGCTGCTCATCCAAAGTATATTGGTGGATTTTTTTTTGAATAATAAAAAGTTAATGACATTTGAAAAAAACCTACAACAGTTCTACCCAATGATTCATAAGATAACCATTAGGTGGCTGCAAATTGTGTGTAATGCACAATTCTAACATGCAACCTGAGACTTTGGTTCAGACACAACCTTACACTATAAAATTAGTTTGTCCTTCTATCACTAAGCAATTTATTCCTTTACATATAGTATTTCTTCTTTTTCTAAAGAATATTATAAGAAATATATTTTACGTATGAGCAGCATGTGTACCCACTGTTCCATACTATGCCACTGTATTTTTCTGTATGATAGAAACAGCCAAATAAAATTTAATAATCTTAAACCATAGTTTGAGACTGGTAGGCTGGAAAATGGCAAAGGAGGTAGAAGAATCTTTGATGGAGGAATCTTCAAAATAAGTTAAAATAACCATTTCATCAGACGGAGGCAGCTGTGGAAGAATGCATTTCTGAGAAGTAAATCTTCCAAATATATCTTTCAAGTGCCATGTACGAGATCAGTTGCATTCTCTTTTCTTTGTAACAACCTCTGTCTTGGCTTTTTTTGTAATCTATATTAAAATGCATTCTGTAATGGTATTAATTCATTGTGCTCTTATGACACAGGAAAATGTACATAAGAGATGTGCTTGTATTATCCTTACTCTTAATAGAGTGGGATGTATAACCTGAGAAATTTAACATTTTTTACTGTTTATTTTATACCATTCATTTCAAAAAACAGTATTTAATGACTTATTCAAATTCCACACGCCTACCATAGTTTCTCCTCAATGTGATCCCTACTGAGGGAAATGTATGCCAATTACGCAATGTGTTTGATGCATGCTGAAAAGGATGTATTGCACAAAAGGGCACACAGACCTACCTGAAAGAAAAAGATAAACTCATTTTTTTCTGTTTTTAACTATGGCAGACAAAAGACAAGTAATTTAAAAATAGCTGCAGTCAGTTATCATTACACACATAAACAGCTATTAATTCTTTTATGAAGAGTGCTATTCACCACTGGTAAAAAGAATTACAAGCAACAAGTGAAAGTATTGTCCTCTTTATTTGGTTCAAAACCTGTTGGTCAGCTCAGAGCAGTGCCAGACAACTTTTGTGATTGGCAGAGAATAGCATTTTCTTAGGCATTATAACTGTGAAAAGAAGCCATGTGCTAATACAACATAGGAAGAAATCATATATCCCTATTTGTCCAAAACCCATACTACAATGAAGCCTGGATAATTGCAATCTTACACTGGTAAAAATTAATGAAAATCTGATTTGATGATTTCTGAAACAGGAACTAAGACCCAGTTCCTACTTGCCTACAAGATAAGGAAATTAAACACTATGAGGCTTGCTTCAGAGAATGTCGGCCCCAGAGCAATTATCTGTGCTTATCTAGGTATCCCTACTGATCTTAGATTATCTCACAAAACACATGAGATAAATACTGCCTAATCTTTTTAGGAAACTGAAATGAGGATCAAACTGAGGAAGTCTAAGTCTGCATGAATATAGAGCACCAATACTGGTATAATCTTTTTGATGTGGGGGTGGATAGTAAGCATGCTGTTGCATGTAGTACTGGTCCTAAATTACAGCTTATGTCTTATTTGTATCAGTCAAACCACTATTTTAGCAATCTTGAAAAGGATTTCATTCAAAACTAAGGAATGCTGATTCCAGGGCTGAGTTCCGATGGAGAAAAGATAGTAGATTCAGTATTTGTTGGCCACGCTGGATATGTTTCATAAAAATGCTACCAGTATCATTAAATGAAGACATATTGGTATATATATATATATAAATTATTTAGCCATACTGTTGTATGGAAACAAAGTCCTGAGAATTTACAACTCTTTCTAACAACAACAACAACAACAAAATAAAATAATAATTAAAAAAAAAAAATTCTCAGTTGAGTTTGCTATTAAAGACTCGCGTTTCTTTAGTGTGTCTTACACTGCCAGAAACAGTTACTTTGAACTTTACACTAATTGGAAGGGAAGTCATCAGTAGATCAAACTGATTATTCAATTATAAATGTACTTTTCTAAATAAAGAAAATCTCGTATCTTCACTTGACAGTCTACACTGTACTTGGAAGCTCACACCCTGGCTTTTTTCCAGACAACTCCACATTTCTCTGGTATGTAATTTCCAGAGTGAAGTAGCTTTATGCATGTGAATGAAGCTAACCCACACCACACGTCTTCAAGGTCATGACTTAATATTTTTTATTGCTGAAAGTATACAATTGCTTCTTTCTGAAATGGAACAAGGTGTGGCAGGGTATAAATATCTTTCAACATTTCTCCATGACAGGCATCCTTGGACCAATTTTAAGGACGTTATGTTCACATAAACGATAGTTTCTATTTTTTCAAGCAGAGAACATACAGGTATGAAACGTTTCATTTAATTTTTGCTGTCCGTTTAAATGATTGGTCTAACTTTAGATTCAAAGCATATTCAGTTTGCATGAACTCTCATGAACCAAAAAAAACATATTAATTTTGTAACTGAACAGTAGAACCACTTGGCTCCATACAGTTCTGTAAATATTTGCAGTTCTTTATGGTACAAAACTGAAAAGGAAAGAGAATTAGGCTATAACTTTTGAACCTCAAATCCATGATACCAATTATTGATGAAATAACCATTGTTTCAGAGCTATTTGGGAGCAGTACAATAATTTGCTTTCCTACTGCCTAATGGAGCTGCAGAGTAAATTACAATGAGGATGAAAAGTTGTACAGAAAGTGGTGATGGAAGATATTCGCATTATGATCAAGCACAGGTTCTGTCTAGATACTATTAATGACAATAATTTTATTCTGATAACTTTCACACAATTCCCCTGGCCTTGTGGGAGACTTAATAGACAATGCAACAACAACAACAAAAAAAAATTCTACCTTCAGCAATAATATTTTCTAAGGATAAGAGGGAATATGAAAAAGGCATAGCTTGTATGCTTTTTTCCCAAGTGTTTTAGTTATTAACCAGATATCAAACTAGCATTTATTTAGTGTTGGCAAATAGTACAAAAGAATTAACAATTTTAGGAAGGTTATTGAACCACCACTGTGGTTATTTTTATAAAAGACTGGGAGTGATCAGCTGTGCTTATGCTCCTTGTGAGAACAAATACAGTAACAATAACTTAACAAGTTATGATTAAAATAAGGTGCATAGTTTTATTCTTTTTGTCACACTATTTTTTTCTGAACTGGAATAAATCACTACAAGCAAAGCATTCAGGGTGTGTAAAATTAAGCACCTACATTCACATTTGATCCAATGGAAGATTATTGCCTACAGTGTATGATTGCTATCTAATGTCCAATGTAGAGGATGATGGGGTAGTCAATCTTCTTTTCTTGTCTGAAAAGGGTTACTGCTTGAAATACTAACTGTACTGGTCCCATATGACTCTTTTTATTTCTTTCACATTTATCACCTATATATTCACACATTCTGTATAATCTCAGTGGAAAGAATAAAGGACATTGAGAGGGAAAGTCTTAATAAAACTATTCCTCTACTTGTTAATTATTTCAGTTTGGATCATGATTTTTCAAGTTACCCACATTAACAATCCTATTACATGACCAGCCTGTGCTGGCTACATATTTAATCTCCACATCTTGGCTTTCCACACCTAGATTATCTTCCAGTCAAAAGAGTAAAAAGAAATGACTAAATGAGATTATAATCCATTAATAACACTTGTGCACCACTCTCTAACGTCAGATGCTGGAAGAACTTTGAGGCCGCACCTCAAATACTGTGTTCAGTTTTGGGCCCCTCACTTCAAGAGGGATATAAATGTGCTGGAGCGTGTCCAGAGAAGGGCAACAAAGCTGGTGACGGGTCTGCAGAACAAGTCTTATGAGGAGAAGCTGAGGGGACTAGGGCTGTTGTTCAGCCTGGAGAAAAGGAGCAGGCTCGGGTGGGAACGTTTATTGCTCTTTACAGCTACCTGAAGGGAGGTTGTAGGCAGGTGGGAGGGTAGGTCTCTTCTCCCAGGTAACAAGCAACAGGACAAGAGGAAATGGCCTCAAGTTGCTCCAGAGGAGGTCTAGATTGCATATTAGGAAAAAATGTATTCACCAAAAGGGTGATCAAGCACTGGAACAAGGTGCCCAGGGAGGTGGTAGAATCATAATCCCTGGAAGTAATTGAAAAATGCATTGATGCAGTGCTTAGGGACATGGTTTAGTGGTGGACTTGGCAGTCCTGGGTTAACGGTTGGACCTGATGGTCTTAAAGGTCTTTTCCAACCTAAATTATTCTATGATTCTAAGAGAATAGTAGTTTAACTCAATGATTTAAGATGCCAGAAACTGAGGCAGGTTTGAAGCTTAATAATGTGGATTGCTGTTTATGATGCTGGTGAAATTAAGCTTCTGAGTCTCAATTTGACAGGATTTGGGAACATCTGTCAGGGTTCTGAGTGCAACCCCTGCTTCTAGGTGTTTGGCTGGTTAAGCCCAAGGTCAGTTTCTTTGTGGATAAGATCTGTTGTGAAAACAAAACAAAACAAAATAACCCACCAAAAAATCCCCACACAAACAAAGCCCATGAGGGCTTGTCTCTCCTTCTGGAGCTGCTTGAAGCTGAGGTTTTCCTTTTTGGTCCCACCTGTGCTACACTTCGAGTGTGCCACATGCATGTCAATGCCTGGTTGTGTACCACGTTGTTTACCCTGACCCTGATCCTGACCTTCTGATATGGCTTCCTGGCTTGCCAGGTGATCAGTGGTCTGTACATGACCCTGAACTCTGTCTCAGGACCTGATCTTACCCTGGATTCGCTGACTTACCTTCTTGACTCCTTATCAGTGAGGCCACTGCTCCGCTCACCTCTTTTCACCTCTGGCTGCCAGCTTGCCTCCCCTCATGAAGCAGCCTGCCCATGATGTTCCCTCACAGGACTAGGTTCTGCTTACCGCATTCAACACATAACAAAGGTCATTGTTTTGCCTAATTTATTTGGTGGTGGGGAGCATGCATTTTCTTTCACTACATCAAAGAAAATTTTGTTCTCTCTTCTTTCTTACCTTACCAAGGGTCTAGCAGTCCCTTGAAACCTGCAGAAGATTGCCAAAACCATGTCCTGGCTAGGATTACATCTATTTAGATAATAAAATTCCTTGAAGTACCATCATTTGCTGTATGTCTATATGTAGAAGTCCCTCTTTCAGGTAAAGTTTAGTTTTGGAGTGGTTGCTCCAAGCTGCCAGGCAATTCCAGCAGGAGTTGGAGACTTAGCTAATGGAGGCACATGTGGGAGGGGAGTTGCACATCACCTCTTCCTCAAACTCACCTTCAGTTTCCAATACAGTCTTGGAATCCATGCTGGGATCAAACGGATACAAACCTATACAATGAGAAAACAAAGCACTTAAATAACTTAAGAGTTTTGGAGTGATAATATCTTAAAAAACCAAACCAAAACAAAACAAAACAACCTGTGAGTAAGATAATTCTTCCTGAAAATAATTACTTTTTTTCATATAATATTTAAATTAATCAATCAGAAACAAATACGTTATCTCAGTTGTCCACATTAGTGGCACCAAAATAGCTAACATTCAAAAAAAAAGTGAGATAACGGACCATCAGTAGAGCAGATTCACCAAAATTGTTTTATTCTATTTTAAGCAATGAATACATTTTTCACCAATTACCAAAGGGAAGTCCTTTACTGAAAACTTCAAGTCAAGACTGGGTGCATTCTTAAGAGATTTTAAACTCAAACACAAAATGTGGGGACAAATATTAGAGCAATTCAATGACCTATGCTATAAAGGCAGTCGGAATAAATATTCCCTTCTGGCCTTAGAAATGGTTTGTCCATAGAAACCAAAGTAATTTAATAAATTATTACCAAATGTTAAGAAAGCACTAGATAATTAAATAAGTGCTAGGATAACTACACAGTATCAGGTAATCTGATCAGGTCTTTTCTCCATTCCACTGACAAAGATTTAGGATATTAGAATTTCTCACAGTTTCAAATATAATGTTGATTCTTCCCTGATCATGAAAGAGAGCAAAAAGATAATATATTCAATATTTTTATAGGAGATTAACGGATTCCACTACTGGAACACTTCTTATCTTAAATGTCTTCTTCATTAACCTAACAAGTCATTATAGAATAAAACAAACCAATTTTTAAAAAAGTTGTTCATTCTTACAGAAGCTTGTTTAATTTCCCCTGTTTCTCTGAGGCTCCAGATAATATTATAGTATCTTACCAGTTGGAGAGCTATTGTGTATTAGAGGATACTGTAAAGATTTAAACCCAAAATAGCCCATGAACCATAGCATAAAATCAGAGAGAAATATAATAATAATAAAATTGTCTAATTGATGAGTAGGAGTACTTTGGATATTTTTTTTAAGAACATTATTTATGTTTTACCAGACAGTGGAAGGAGAAAAAGGTAAAATAAAATCCTTGAGGACAAAGTATCTATATATTTTTAAAATTATTTATTATTATTATTATTTCATCAAGATATTCTATGAAAAGGTTTATTGACCTTAATCCCCAAGTCTCTGGCAGTACACAGATTAGTCCTAAGGACTGAGGTAAGTAAAGGTAAGACAAGCATAAGACGACCAGAGATCTCTTTGTGATGCATATAATTCTCAAAGCGATCAACCAAAAATATCAAGAATGGTACAGAACTGAACAGAAATTCATATATCCTGTTCGCTCTTACTAATGGAATTCATAGAAAATCTAGTCTGCACCTTTCACACATAAATGAAGGAAAAAGATTAAATGCGAAATTGTATTTAGTTAAGGTCACAGAAGCAAAATCATCTGTAAAGTATGATGATGATTATTGTTGATTATTTCCAGCGTAGCAAAAGTGTGGCCAATAATTTTTCTACCAGGAATTCAACAATTTCTAGTTTTTATCTTAAGTCACTGGAGGTGGTCTTTATTCCTCTGGAGGTGGTCTCTCTTCCTCCTTTTCCCATTGGAATTGAATAATGTGGTTTTTTCCTATTTTTTTCCCCATAGTCTATTTGTATAAGACTTAGCTGGGGATAGTCTAGAAACATTCTTTTTAACCTTTAAATAACTTATTTCTTTATTTAATTACTATGACATCAAATATCTCTTAGGTATTAAAACAGCGTTCACACATGCCATGTACCACAGTATTTTCAAATCATATTTGATTTTTGTATGATTCTTTGCTTTTATATAAAGGAAGTAAAATTAAAAATCAACTCTATTTAAATTATCTATTATTTTAATGTATTAATGAAGAAAACTGTTTCATTATTGATAATGTGTAAATGTGGCTGAACCTATAACACACGCAGTGAGATTAAATTATTGGAAAGGACCTTGCAATGTCATCTATATTGTAGCTATATCTGAATGTTTGGGGTTTTTCACCTCTATTCTCTTATAATGTTGTATTATTCAAAATCAAATTACATGTAAAATGTACTATGGATCTGAATGATTTAAAAAGGGAATTAGAGACATATTGTGTCTAATTATCTAAATAAGTGAATAGGAGTTTTAGATTTTTTTTTAGTTGAAAAAAATCCATTAGCTGTTAAGTGACTAAGAGTATAAATTATGTTTGTTACAGTAACAATGAAACATCAGTTTCCTTACTTTTCTTAAGATTAACATCCCTATTTAACTGAAGTCCTTTTATATTACACAACAAACACTTTCACAACAAACACTTCCTCTGGGCAACACATACAGTCAAAAGGAAAAATACTCTCATTGCAGTTTGGTCATTTTATGAGTTTATAAAAATACAAAGAATCTGCTAAAAGCAGACGAAATAGTTCTAGGACTTTTTACTGATCTGTAGCTTCTGGATGATTCTGGTAGGGAGTATATTTTTTACTATAAAAACTATAAAACAGAACTTGTGTATATATGAAGCTGATCTATATCCCCTGGTATGGCTTTTAGAGAAAACTGAGTTGATCTTCTTTATTAAGAATGACTTTGATATACTTTTATTATGCTATTTTATTTACACATTATGATATTATTTTCATATGAATACTTCAGCTATATTGGATTTATGCTACAGTGATATATGTTATCATCTAACAGTCTACTAGCATATGTCAATGATTCTTGCAAGAGATTTCTTGTTCCCAAATGCGGTAAGGGTAATTTCACATTTTGCTTATATTTTAGACCAGACTTCTACCTACACTTAAGAATCCCTCATTTCATTGACACAAGCAGTGCCTTTTCTATAGATGCTTACTTTCTAAAACTAATTGAAAAATTTATTCTTCCAAATTCTGGAATTCTTAACTGAGTTTACTGACACATAGATTAAAATTTATTTCTTGAAATAAAGAAAAAAAATAAAAGGTTTCTTGAAAACATCTACACAAATAATTACTGGGTGCTCTGCCAATAACAGAAGAGGAAATATAAAACTAATTTTCCTATTCTGCTGGAGGATATTTTTAGCTGCACAAGTAAGCAGCTTTACTATTAGTCTCTTCAGTAGAGTTAGAACAAAATGTTAGAATGTATTTATCAGTCATACACTAGATGCATTTCTAGTGCACCAAAGGAAGGACTAAAAGGAAGCTGAAGGATTGTAATCCACATATGGGAAGAATCAGGTAATCTTCTCAACAAGATACTATGAAATAAAGGTTTTGAAAAAATTGTGCCAAAATAAAATTTACTGCAGTCATAGCTGATATTATTTTAACAAGTCTGAGTGGCAATGACCACAATATCCCCCCAACCTACCCCACCCCCTCAAAAACCACCACCAACAAAATTGCACTTGTACCTCTATTCATACCATTCCCAGGATTTCATTCTACCAGTACTTCAAAAGCAGTCAACTTTTTAGATGTTGCTAGACTTTATTACTTCAATAAACCACATGCATCTTGAATACCTGATTTTTTTTTTTCTTCTTCCTCTTTATAAATCCTGGATGGATAAAAATAGCCAAATGTTATAACTATCACTCCTCATCGGATTTTAAGAAATTAGAATTAAAATCTCTTAACAAAGCATTGATCACATGTGTGTCAACATGGCACAGCAACGACCAGCAAAGAAAGTCTATAAACTAGTATTTAAAGAATTCTGCAGGCAGATAGATGTTGTGAGTTTAAACTCCCTTGAAGTAAAGAGTTTAAAATGGAGTGCTGCCATGAGGGTGCCTACACTACATCTGGCAAATATTCCATAGCACAGAAAGGCCATTTATGAAATTAAGAATAATGGTAGTAGATTAATACTTTGAAATGCAAAACCTCAGTAGGGTTTTTCTTTAGGATCAATATAACAACACTGAAAGGGAGATTTGTCTCCTACTCTGATACTATTACATTATCCTTCATTGCTAGATTATGCCAGTGTTCCTACATCTTTTACATTTTGTACAGAAGACAGCATGTATTTACTGAAATAAATTAAACTATGTTTTCATGGTATGACTCTTCCCTGAAATTCTGAAGAGCAAAAAAGTCAGCTATATATGATAATACTAATGATTCAACAAAAAGAGTTTTAAATAAATGGAGTAGATACAATTATTTCATCAGCTAATAAAATGTTGGGTTTTAATGAGTTCATTTTTGCAAAAGGGATGTAACAATCCCTATGTTTACATTGCTTTACACTCAGTCTTTAAAAAGGCTTTTGTGTTCTCTCCTTTTTCCAATAAAATTTTAAATCTCCTGTGTTTACAGAAGGTACTTAGTAATATATAAAATTAAATGCCTCAGGCTATAGCAATATCTTTTTTTTCTCTGTGAAATGGCATTCATACTTTGCTGATGTGTGAAACATGAAGAAAAATTGAGACAGTAACTAGACTGTAATCAGACTTAATCACTCTAGTACCAGAAAAGCATAAAGTAATTGTTACTTAAGTTCCTCAAGAAAAAAGACTTTCAGATAGCCAAACAGCAGCAGCAGAAAGCTTTGATTATTAGGATTTATGTGAACTAAATAATTTGCCTAACAGTCAGGCACACCTAGTTATAAAGTTTACTTGAGAAGGGGTAGTCTACCTCAAGAAGAGGTAACTTAACCATGATGTGGTTGGCCGCCTTTGTTGCAGGGGCATACTGTTGATTTACATTCAGCTAGGTCCACCAAGTGCACTCTTTTTTCCCCTGAGAAGCTGCTTACTGTTGCATGGGTTTATTTCTCCCTATGTGTAGGACACTGAATTTGCTTTTGTTAAACTCCATGAGATTTCTGTTAGGTCTTTCTTAGTAGCAGTCCTGTCCTTCAATATATGGATCATTCTGATGAGTTTGTTTTCACCCTCAAACATGCTAGGAATACACTCCATCTCACAGTTCAGGTTGTTAATAAAGACATTAAACAATATTGAACTCATTATTGACCAATGAGAAAGATTAACTGATTTCTTACAAGCCCCAAAGCTTGTTTCCCAGCCAGTTTTCTATGCATTGTATTTCACCACTTTGGCCATGAATATATTATAGGAGACCTTGTTGAAGGCCTTGCTAAGTCAAAGTATAGAACATCCACTCTCCTTTTGCACACAAAACTAGTTGTGTGATCACTGACAGCTGTCAGGTTTGTCACACATGATTTTGTTTTGCTTAATACAATCTCATTGTCCACAATTACTTCAAGTCCTTGGAAATGGCTTCCAATTATATCTGCTCCATGATTTTCCTATGGACTGAGGTTAGGTTGACCAGATTATAGTTTCTCACATCATTGCCCTCTTTAAGATAGGTATATTTGCATATTTCTAATCATCATGAACCTCCTCCAATCTCCATGACCAACGGTAATATCGCATTTTTTCTTTCAGTGGCATTTTCCAGCTTCCTCACTACCCTGGTATTTACCCCGTCTTGTTCCAAGGGCTTTTGTATGTCTAACTGAACACAGTGGTCCCTGACAGAATCTTCCTCTACCATAGGTAATACTTCACTCCCCTAGAATCTGACAGTAGGATCAATGACCCTCAGGGTCTGAGGACAAAACTTAACACTAAAGATTGAGGCAAGATCTTAGCATTTTGTATATGCCTTGTTGCTGGTCCTTTGATGTATGGTTGTTGTTGCCAAGACTGCCATCAGTCTTCATACACTGAACAAATTATACTTATTTATGAGTAACAGGTGTAGCTTAGCAGCTTCCCTAGCTGGCTCATCATGCATCAATAAATTTTCTTTGATGTTCTCAAGAGATCACCCTGCCATGTTAGCCTAGCAGATGTCAGGATCATTACAGTTCCTTATGAGAACTGAGGCCTGAACATGTGAGGCATCTTCCAGTTCTTGAAAGAAGTTTTCTTCAATTTATCTTGACCGTGTGGTCTGTTGCAAATACCCACAATTATGTCACTTGTGTTAATCTCTTTTCTGGTCTTTTTTCTTACCTTTCTGATGTCCCTGTGGGTCCTAAGGTGGACAGCATATCTTTGTAAAGAAGTGAGGTAGTAATGCCCCTGGTATCCCAAGTTCTTCTCTGGGAGGAGTTAAATACTGGCGGTTTCTTTCTCCTTAGTCTTGGGGTCTGTTTAGGGTTATTTTTGTGTCTTTTTTATAGATTCCCAGCTAAAGCTTGAAAGTTGTACAGTAGCTTTCCCCTGCCTCAGATGAGAAAGATTATTGTTTGTTATGCTGTGATAACATTAGGATTTCATACCACATGTGGTATTCCCAGGACATAAGACACAAAAGGCTAGGCAATAGTCAGATACAAAACTTAATATGCACAAGTAGTGGAGAAAAAAATAGTATTTGTTAGGCTGAAATGGTAATTGATATGTTAAACGTAAGGAAAAAAAAACGCCAAATCAAAGCTACCATGTTTGGGCTTGTACCAAAAAAGGATTTAATTTCATAGGTGTTGCAAGGTTCAAATTTTGAACTCTAGTGTCCAAAAAGTCACAGCCGAGATTCAAAATTTATTCCTTTTTATGTTGTTTTGGGTTTTTTTGTTTGGTTTTGTGGTGTTTTTTGTTTTTTTTTTTTTTTTTTTTTTTTTTTAAATCTGTATAGACTAGAATCAATTGTTCCTGAAGTTTTTTTCTAGGATTGGGGAATGGCTTTGGTTTGGGCTGGCTTTGGGGTTTTGTTTCTTTGTTTTGGTGTTTGTTTGTTTTCTTTTTTCTTCTTTTGTTTTTCTTTTAAGGTGGAGAGGAGGAGAAAGGAATAAAGAAAGGAGGTTGGTTTGTTTGTTTGTTAGTTTCCTTATTTCTAAATAAAACTTCCAAAGAATGGAGAGAATGAAAAGAGAGCAAGAGGAAGGGAGGGAGAGAGGGAGGGAATTTGGCAAGTAAGCAGGAACAGAGAAAGAGAATATATCAGAATTTACTAATGGATTGGGCAAATGCTATATTTATCCCTGTGTCCTACTTCCTGTATTTACCAGTAGGATTTTCTGAACAGTATGTTGCAGTGTAGAATCGTCTGTTCGTATACTTGGCAACATGAATTAATTGGTTTTGTTGCATTTTTTTTATTTATTTATTTAAGGGAAAATGCTGCTGGTGGTGGAATTTACATTTTGAGAAAAGAGGAGGAAACTTGATGTAACCTATTATAATCGTGGATGCTTCTGTTGTCACACAAACAAGAGGCTTCCAGGCTTTTGCATTTAAAATACATAGGAAATCAGTGTCTGATTAGCTTTGCATATGCTGCAAGCATTTCACGTTATCTCCCTTCCTCTCTTCTGGGGAATGCCCAAGACTGAGAGAAATCCTGAATTCTAAATTAGTAATTCAAACAGAATCTTAAAATCAGATCCTAATAAAATCTCTTTTATAAATTTTAAACTATTTTATTGGACAGTTATTTTTTTTTTCAAAAATGTTTATTTCCTTTGTGTCCATCTTTTTCAACATGACAGATTGAGACACTATTAATTGTATAGAAATGAAAGCTGCAAAGAACTAGCAAGCCAAGTACACAGAGGCCAAAGAGTCCTTTCCCTGGCAAGGGACATCATGCAAGAGCATTTGGAATAGATCCTTCTTCCTGCTCATGTTTCTTTTTATTGTTTAATGGTTTTCCAGTTGAAGAACTGAATGATAAGTAGTTGGCTTGAATTTTAATAAGAGCTCTATGACAGCAATACTAAAAGTTTCATTGCTGTGTGACTGTAATCACAAAAAGCCCTTCAGTGTTTGGGCTGTCATAGAAATAATTATTACTACAAGATATTTTAAACCCACTATTATTAAGTACACAGTTTAGAAATTTTACTAGAAGAAATACCACAGGATTGGACTCAGAGCTTTGAGTTCTGAGATTGAAACAAACTCACAAGGGCTGTGCTGTTCTAGTTTCATACTGCTTCCACCAAAGTGGTCTGAATAATTTTTATTTCCTTGCAAATTGCATTGATATAAATAGTCAAATCCAGTAAAGGATTTAAATGAATGTTTCTAGGTCCCGTATTGTGATCTAAAATCCCTTGATCAGTCACTGCATAATGCTAGGGGTACTTACATTCCTTTATATTTACTCTTGATGGAATTAAACTTCTGCACATGTCCACAGTAGCATTTAGTTTTGATAGGTATCAAACTGCTTAGGCTCTGTTATACAGCTGAACCTGAGCAGGGCCAAAATTATCAAAAAACTCCTTTTCACAAAGATGTCATAAATAGTATAAAACCATATAGAATGGTTTGGGCTGGAAAGGACCTTCAAAGATCACATAGTCTCAATCCCCTGCCATGGGCAGGGACACCTTCCACTAGACCAGGTTGCTCAAAACTCCATCCAATATGGCCTTGAACACTAGCAGGGATGGGGCATCCACAGCTTCTCTGGGAAAACTGTTCCAGTGTCTCACCACCTTCACAGTAAAGAAATTCTTCTTCATATCTGTTGCGACGGAGGGAAGACACAGTCACTCAATATGAGTGATCAGCAGACTTCGTTTATTGTCTCTTACAGTCACCTTTTATGCCTTCTTATAATTAGCTCATACATATTACAAAAGTTAAGCTCATTATTGGTTAGTTGCCTAAATACCAAGCCCACCCCTAGTTTCTCTTCTGTAGTTTTCTGTTCCCACCTGCAACATTCTTTTCCCACCAAAATCTTCCTGTTATTGTGTAACAAGGACAGCCAAAGACAGTGTATTTTGCTTTACTTCAGATAAGCTGAGAGCGATGTGCATTTTTGTCCAGCCAGCTGGACTATGTCTATGTGACCCTTTTCAGCTAGCCAGTTATCCACAATTCCCCCATTTTTATTTTGGGCGACATAGGCCCGGTTGACCATTTTCAATAACAGCGTTTTAACACAGGAAAATACACAGCCAACTTATAAAATCTCAGTTCAGAAGTATAATTCCTGAAATACTTGAAAAATAAAGTTAGCTTGAAGCTTTAATTTAGATGCTCTTTCTGTTCCAGTGATATAAAAAGTTTAAAAAATTCAAAGGTAATTTTAAAGTTCTGAACATGGACTAATGCAAGCTCAAAACCCCAAAAGAAACCAAACTGATGTTTGACTAGGAATATTTGCAAATATTTTAGTGGAAAATCCCTGACCATTAACAATTTTCTGTCCAAATAACAACTGCCCTTATGCAACCAACCAGTCCATACATTTTCTGAAGAATACCTCATTGATATCAAAGAATTAACAAAAGGAAAAAATTAGTTCTAAGCTATATACATTCATAAGTGTTTTTTTCAATAGTTACCTACAGATTTACACACTAAGCCATAATGGCTTGTAGGTGATACACACAAGAAGAGTACGTTGCTTATCTGTCTGAATGTCTATGCTAAATTTGACAACTATGCCACAAGCCAAGCCTACATGGGTGCTGTATGTTATGCACGTTCGTTAACAAACAGAAGTATAATAGACAAATTCCCAAGATCTAGTCCCCAACCTAATTATATTATTTTGTAGCCAATTAAGGAAAATAACACAAATGTGCATATCTACATGTGCACACACCTTTTAGTTCAGAACCGATCTGTGATAAAAGGCCTTAGCCTTATGGCATCATCGAATCTTAACGAGTACAGTAATGAAAAATGCAGTCTTAATGTAAGTGCGATTTATGCTGACCTTCCCTCAAATGCTACACGTGAGTATTTTTCACTCAACTGCCTCAAGTTAAAATAGTAGTATTTGTTAATATGTATTAAAAAATCATTAATTCTCTACAATAGCAGTTGACTTCCATAACACTATGTAAGCAAAAGAGGCTTAAGATGGGTTTTCTGAATACTAACAACTTATTTTAGACTGTCTAAACTCAGGTCTTGAAAGATTTCACTCTGCCAGACGTAGAAACACTGTTGCACTCCAGTTGTGATATCCCTTTCCCCAAGTTGTCACATGCACATCTCGCTCAAGCAACATTATTGTCAAAGTTTCTCTCTGCTACATAAAAGCATATTGCACTTGTAGATATAAAAGACAGCACCCTTACTTAGATTATTACCTTATTACCTCATAACTCTTAGTATACCTTGTATCTCTGATTTAATCACTTCAAAAAGTCACCAGAAGCAGATAAAACCACAGCCTCAGACTAAACTACACCTTAACTGCTGATTCAAATAAAGGCATTCTCTTCCACATATGCCTAATGCTTACAAATAATTTTGGCTGGTTTTGATCAAAAAACTATTATTACAATAATGATCAAAAATAATAATCCCGTTTGCAAAATGCCTCTAAGCCAGCCTCCTAGTCCCAACCAATTTCCACATTCAGAATACAGCATAAATACAGAATACAGAATAAATTATCTCCATCAAGGCAAAAAGGCTTCTTTTTAAACACAGAGATGTTTGCTAGTTCAAAGCAGAAACCCATTTCTTGTAGGTGACATCTGAAGCACTTTTTTTTTTTTTTTTTTTTTTTTTTGGGGTGGGGGGGAGGGGTTGGTGGGTTTGTAATCAATTCCGTATTTTTCCTTGAGAAGCTTAAGCTGTTCCTCTTGTTTCAGGAGTGTTTCCAACTCTGAGTTGTCGAATAGGTGCGTATTTCCCAAAAATATCACACATTTCCTCCGCTGTGATTTTATACGGCAGGTTCCGAATATAAAGGATCCGATTGACCTCTGGGGGCAGCCGGATGTCAGCTCGCTTGGCCGCTTGCATCGCCATGGCGCCGATCGGAGGGGGGGGGATGGTGCCTTGGAGAGAAACCGCGGCCGGGAAGGGGCCTGCCGGGCTGCGCCGCCGCTCGCCGCTGCCGCGGGGGACCCGGATGCTATCCCATACGCTAATAACCCGAGTAATTCCTTTTTACAATCTGTGTCCCGAACGCTCCGCTTTTCTAAAAAGCATATGAGCGAATCGTACGTCGCTTGTCTCTCCATGCCTTCGTCAGCGCTGTTGCAGCCTTTGCGGGACTTCGGCGACGCGTGGCCGGCGGGACCCTCTGTAGGTGCTCCCGGGCGCGGGGACTGTGCCCTTCCGCCTCCTGCGCTGCTTTCAGGACCGGTACCCGAATCTCCGTCGAACCGTGGCTCGCAGGTTCAGCCCTCTCTAGGGTCCCTGTTCGGGCGCCATTTGTTGCGACGGAGGGAAGACACAGTCGCTCAATATGAGTGATCAGCAGACTTCATTTATTGTCTCTTACAGTCACCTTTTATGCCTTCTTATAATTAGCTCATACATATTACAAAAGTTAAGCTCATTATTGGTTAGTTGCCTAAATACCAAGCCCACCCCTAGTTTCTCTTCTGTAGTTTTCTGTTCCCACCTGCAACATTCTTTTCCCACCAAAATCTTCCTGTTATTGTGTAACAAGGACAGCCAAAGACAGTGTATTTTGCTTTACTTCAGATAAGCTGAGAGCGATGTGCATTTTTGTCCAGCCAGCTGGACTACGTCTATGTGACCCTTTACAGCTAGCCAGTTATCCACACATATCTAATCTACATCTACCCTCTTTCATTTTAATACCATGTCGTGGTTTAACGCCGGCTGACAACCAAGCCCTCCATGGTCGCTCGTGCACTCCCACAATGGGATGGAGGAGAGGATCGGAAGAGTACAAGTCAGAAAACTCATGGATTGAGATAAAAACAGTGTAACAGGCAAAGCAAAAGCTGCATGCACAGAAGCAAAGCAAAGCAAGGAATTCATTCACCACTTCCCGTTGGCAGCCAGGTGTTCAGCCATCCCCAGGAACAAGCGCTCCATAGCGCGTAATGGTCACTTGGGAAGACAAATTCCATAACACCAAATGTCCCCCCCTTCCTTCTTCTCCCCGCAGCTTATATACTCACCATGATGTCCCATAGTATGGAATACCTCTTTGGCTAGTTCAAGTCAGCTGTCCTGGCTGTGTCCCCTCCCAATTTCCCATGCCGCTCCAGCCCTATGTCTGGCAGGGCCTGAGAAATGGAAAGGTCCTTCACTTAGTATAAACATGACCCAGCAACAACCAAATCCATCAGTGTGCTATCAACATTGTTTTAATACCAAATCCAAAACACAGCACTGCACCAGCTACTGAGAAGAAAATTAACTCCACCTTAGCCAAAACCAGGACAAAGCATTGCCCCTTGTTCTGTCACTACAGGTTCTAGTAAAAAGTCCCTTTTCATCATCCTTATAAGCAAGCCCCTTTTATGTATTAAAAGTCTGCCATAAGGTGCCCCCAGAGCCTACTTTTCTCCAGGCTGAACAGCCTCAACTCTTTCAGCCTGTCTCTATATGAGATGTGCTCCAGCCCTCTGATCAACTCCATGGCCTTCCTCTGGACTCCTTCCAAGAGGTCCACATCCTTCCTATGTTGGAGGCCCTAGAGCTGGAGGCAGTACTCCAAGTGGGGCCTCACAAGAGCAGAGTAGAGAGGGAGAATCACTTCCCTTGACGTGCTGGCCACGTTTCTTTTTATGCAGCCCAGGATACAGTTGCCTTTCTGGGCTACAAACACACATTGCCAGCTCGTGTCCAATTTTTTCATCCCCCAGTCTGTATTAATACCAGGGGTTGCCCTAACCCAGGTGAAGGACCTTAAACTTGGCCTTCTTGAACTTCATGAGATTCCCATTGGACCACTTCTCAAGCCTGTCAGGGTTCCTCTGGATGGCATTCCTTTCCTCTAGTGTATCAACTGTACCACTCAGTTTAAGGTAATCCACAAAACTGCTGAGTGTGCACTCAATGTCACTGTTTATCTCACTGCTGAAGATATTAAATGGTACTAGTCCCAGTATGACCTCTTAAGGGACACCATTCGTTACTGGTTTCCATGTGGAAATTGAGCCACTGACTGTAACTACTTGGACGCGGTCATCCAGCCAATTCTTTATCTGTCTTTTAGTCTATCCATCAAATCCATATGCCTCCAATTTAACGTCAAGAATATTGGGGAGATACCTTAACAAAAGCTATTGAGCAGTCCAGGTGGATGACATCTGCAGCTATTCCCTTGTCCACTGATGCAATCACTCCATTGTAGAAGGGCGCTAGATTAATCAGGCACAATTTGCCCTTGGTGAAGACATGTTGCCCATCTCTAATCACCTCCCTATCTTCCATATGCCTTGACATAACTTCCAGGAGGATCTCTTCCATAATCTTATCGGACACTAAGGTGAGGCTGGTGGGTCAGTAGTTCCCAGGGGCCTCCTTTTTACCCTTCTTAAAGGGTAATTATATTCCCTTTTCTCCAGTCATTGGAGACTTCATGACTTTTCAAATATGATGGAGAGTGGGTTAACATGTAAATCTCCTAAGTGCCTCAGGATCCTGGGATGAATGTCATAACCTTGGGATGAACCTCATCAATGCATCTTGTCTAAGAGGTAGCTCAAATAATGGATTTATGACTTGCTTGGATTAGTGAGTAAAGCTGAAGTTTATTCATGTCCAGGATGACCACTTGGGCTTCTGACCTGGAGGTTTCTTTGACAGCTTATCCTGAGCAGGATGTCAGAGGAAAGGTGCTGTGTCTACTATATACAGCTTATGTCCAAAACAATAAGGACTAACAATGAAGAGTCTGCTTATGACCTAGATGCTACTGTTGTGAGATCTTTGCCTTGCTGTTTGAGGTATTTTTTTTCTGCTCTATTGTAATTTAAAGTCAAACAGGCTAGTTTAAGTCACAGGTAGTATAAGTTACTGTAGATAAAGAAACATGACATAAATAGCCTAACTTTTAGCATAACTGCACAGAAAAGTGTCTTGAGCTGGATGACTAGGTATTCTTCACAAAACATGTACAGGGGTGTGTACTCAGTACATACAGGAACATTAAGTTGCTTCACAAAGAGGATCTAAAAATGCTAATAAAGATCTAGAGTTATCCAAAATGAATTGATTGTTAAGGAAAGATGTACATTTTAATCTTCAGCACTTTTTGCTCAAATTTGAGATTCAGCATGTCACCTCTATAAACTGATATCAACAGTTCTAGAAATAGGAACGTTAACATCCAGTAACAAGAGAAGAGACTACTCTTTTAGAAACAGTCTTCCCAACCTTATAGGCAATAATGTATTAATAAAACGTAGTATGAATCCAATTTTGGTATCAGCTTGACAAACGCTAACTCCCGTTTCTGTTTTTCATGAAAGTGGTATTTACCTCTTACCACAGTACTTCAGGTTAGAATGGATCATGTGTACCTGAAATCACACCTGCAAAAGCTGTGTGTCTACACAGAAACAACAATTCAAGATTCACTGAATAAAGAATCTTAATTACTGAATCTCCATGCGTAGAATGTGGACATACTCAGTTTCAGTCTTGAACCTGAAGTGTATTTGTATTTTACCCAGTGACTGTGTCATGCAGAATGCATAGACCTAGATCGAAGTCTCTGCTCTTCAGCTGAATATCTTCTTTTCCCTTCTTTTTTTCCTCCTTTCTTGATGAATCATGTTTTGTTTTATTTGCCCCCATGACAAGGCTTCAAGAAGAGAGATAAAGAACAGCCTCATATGGTTACCAAGATATCCTGCAATGTAATTGTTAAGACATGTTATTGTGAGGTTGAAAATGGAATTCTAAACTTTTCAGATAGCAACCTCATAGCCAGGGTGAATGAACTAAACACTAGAAACCATCACTCTTATCTTAAAAGAAACATGAAGTCTGTATTTAGGATAGTACTTTCAACCGTGAAGGCCAGTTAACTGAAGTTGTCACCTTACAATCTCAAGATGAGTCAATATAGAGCATGACAGTTCTTGCTTTACAGCTGTGGGTGAGTTTCTGTACACCGTATCATCGTATATCTGTACACTTGCTGGAATCTCTTTCTGAGCTGTTGTGTTTACCTATTGCCAAACGTAATATAAGAAGCCCATACACCTAATACAGGGCTCTGTAGTCCATTTCAAGGAGTAAACATTAAAAAAATTGATATGCTTGCAATCTCAGCATGTGAGTGTGCTTATAAAGTAGGTCTAGTTCAAAGTAATTTACTTAACTTCCTAATGACAAGCAGGTTGCTGCTTATCCTTTTGTCCTTTTGTCTTTTGTTTGTCCAGTCGTAGGCAAATTTTGCTTCTATCCAGGCACCTCATGTTCAGGATGGTAAGGATAATTACACTGCAATTATTTCAGGTAGGCAGAGACTAACAACCCTAATTATTATCGTAGGGCCAGTTGGCAGAAACCGAGCATGAGGACATTCAAGTGGGAGAGAGAAAAATAGCTTTCTGGGGGAAGCTGTCAGGTAAAAGGTTCTGTACAGTCTAAGGTGTGCAGAAATCTTGATATTTATTTTCCTGTTGTTTTCTACTTGGAATTTTGTATAAGGGAGTACTTGGAATACAGCCCTTCTTTAGGGACATTGAATAAATGTTCAAAAAAGAACTGTTTTTTGAACAAATTAGATCCACTGCTCTGTAAAGCCAATCAGAAATTATAAAGTAGAAAAAAATTATAATTTTGTAATGAAAATGCAGTTAGTATATGTCAAACATTTTTATTATTTTTTTATTATTACTCTGTGATAATATTTTACCCTAGTTATTTATTAACACTGTTGTGGAAAAGCCTGTATCACTGTAATTATTGCTATATCCTATTTACAAGCAGGCAGCTATCTGTAAGAAATTAAATGGGTTGACTTCCTATTTTATTTCCCCCACACATGCAGATGGTTCCTTTTTCCATACTACTTTTCCAATGGTGAACGATAATCCAGAGTACCTGTTTCAATCACTGGACATTAAATGTTTTAAAATACTTATTTCTTGTGAAGTTTCATCCTGTCACCTCCTGATCACATCAAAAACTGAAGTCTATTGAATGAACAGGAAAACTCAGAGCATAAAGATTTTTTTCATTATAAACAAAAATGGCAGTGTGTCTCCACTACCTAAACTATCCTTTTACTACATCTTTTCAAGTGATGTGCCAGAAACTAAACGGTTAAATGAAATTTTACATTCATAAAGTATAGTAACAATCACATAGTGTGTATAAAACCCCATGTGTAACCTATGTGTTAGTTTTTTTTCTGACGGCCTATTCTTGTATAGAGCAGAAGTTAGTACATGTAGTAGCTTAGTATTTCCTGGTTTTTGCACATAATAGACATTTGTTTAACATGGCATGACAGCAGAGATTTCTTGTGAGTTTATATTTTGAAGACTAATATATGCTTTCTGCTCCTTTGCCCCTCACTTTGAATTGGTCCCAAATCCAACTTCTCTTCAGGAATAAGAACTAATTACTATGATGGTATGTTTTCAGTTTCCTGAGCATCTGTCTAGTTATCTTAAAATATCCCCAAGGTATTTACTACTTCCAGATCTTGCATCATTTCCTCTATTCCTGGCAGGGCTTCCTTTAAAAGTTAGCCCCTAAACACTACTTGACAACGTTTCATGAGTTTTTCATTCACTTTTGGCTTGCGAAGACCTTAATTATATCCCTATGAACTTCTGGCATAAGTCTAGATGCTGAGAAAAGAAAAAGGAGCAAGTTCACTTAAACAATACCCGTAATTGAGAAGCAGAAATATGAAGATTGGTAACTACATTTTGCCTAGTAGTAGGAAACCATAGTGAGATGAATTCTGCTCACAGTTACGGCATTGCAGACCTAAAAGAAGTGAATTTGATCTAACAACATTTGGCTCAGAGTGTGTATTTACAGTCTTCTCAACTTGTGTATATGATGGTAAAATAATAATTAGGAAAGGAATATAATGGCGAGTTTAAAATATGTTGTACAAGAGTAATATATGCATTCTACTCATACATGTACACAAATAAATTTTAACTGACTCCTGTGTGCATATGAAGGAAAAGTGAAATAAGCATGTGATACCAGGGTTTACGAGGAAAAGTTTATTAGTTGTGCACATGGGGTCCTGTTCAGACTTAATTTACATCCGCATCTGCAAAAATGGAAGATTTGAGGAAGATGTAAAAACAGTCACTTTCTTCACAATGGGCTGCAAGGGAATCTCTGTTCTGGTGTTTGGAGCTCCTCCTCCCCCTCCTTCTTCACTGGCCTTGGTGTCTGTGGGGCTGTTCCTCTCACATTTTTTCACTCTTCTCTCACAGCTACTGTGCAGCAGATTCTGCCTCTTCTAAAACAGGTTATCATAGAGGCACTACCAATGTCACTAATGAGCTCAGCTTTGGCCAGTGGTGGGACCTTAGAGCTGGCTAGACCTGGCTGTGTCCAGCATAGGGAGAGCTTCTGCCATATTCTCACAGAACCCACCTCTGCACTCCCCCGCCCCCCACAATCTTGGCAAGTGAAGCAAATACAGGGTATTTGAATTACGCCATTTTCAGGATATCAGAAAAAGAGAGAAGACTTGGCTGATGGCACCTATGATATATGAATTGTCTGTGACAATAAACTAATGTAAAAATCAGTTTCCATATCATTATTTTTAATCTATAAGTCTACTTTTAGCTCAGTAGGAAGCACTGGGAAGTACAGAAGTAAGTATCACAACACCCTGCTGTGACTTCTGGTTTCTCATATGTGCTAGTATGGAGGAAGTTAAGTTTCAGGTTAGGATTTCTGAGAAAGTTTGATGAGCCTTTGAAATAAAGCTTGACTTTGGAGCTGAAATAATGCATGCATCCAGACCTGCTGCTAATGTGCAAAGCAGAGATTCATGTATTTATTTTTATTCAAACATACAATTATTCAAAAAGTGATATGAAGTTTCACTGTAATATTCAAACACCATCACAACAGTTTTGCTCTCAGACTTCCACAGAGAAGGCTACAGCTGCTATCTCTAATAGTAACCATATGAATATATACATAGTACACATTTTCACATAATTATGTGAAAAATAGAGCTAGGAAAAAAAAAATCACACAGGAATTGCTGTAAAGCTATTCTAAGCATCTGTAAAGACTAAACAAAGACATTTTAAAAAATAGTCATTAAATCCACCTCCACATCAAGCCCCGCTACAAATGGTTAATCTGTGCAATTCTATTAATCTAATATACTGTATTTTCTTTGTAAAACAGGGTACAACCTCCATTTGCAAGGAATATTTTGTTTCTTCTAGAAGAAATTCCTACAAGCACTCAGATCATCTCATAACAGTGAGCAAATTAGTAGAAAGTAAGACTCACCTCTGTTGAAAGAAAAAGTATATCACCATTCATTGTGCTACCTTCTGAAATATCTTTCATGTCTGTGACTGCTGTGTGACTATCGTGCAGAACATCAAATTCCTGCCACTGCATATTAGTGACAACCTGTAATTACAGATGAATACAAAAAATTAAAACCAACTATATTATATTTTAGTACTGCTATTAAATTTGAATGTATATGTTACTGTTTATTAATTTATGTTTATTAAATATTTTCTAAAATTCTGTTTTATCCTAAAGACTTAATTATGACAGTCTATCAGCACTTGGATTGGACTCATTGATGTTTTGGTAGCTGCAAAAAAAGATGCTTCTACATGACATCTTATCTAGGGCCTCTTCACAGTTAATTAAAAAAAACAAACAACAAAAAAAAGGATTTTAAAACATATATGACTTATTTTAGACCTTTACCTTAGAATAAGATTTTTTTTTAATTCCAGTTATCAAAAAATATGTCAAAAAATGATATTTCATCTATAACAGTATTTAATCTATAATTCCTTGCACTCATAATTACAAATACATGTTTGTGTTCAATTTAGAAAAAAAAAGTGCCACAAAATAATGACAACAAATTAAAGTTATGTTTCCTTAAAAATGAATAATCCAGTTAGTTAGAGAGTGTCAGTGATCTTTTAAAGCACGTTAGAACCATATCTCTTGGAAATGGAACATCCATTTCAAAAGATTCCACTAGGTCACTAACCAGTCATTAACTCAATAAGCAAAGGAGTTAAGTGTTGGATGTGACCTTAACCTTGAAAATATGTTACATTAATAATTTTGTGCCTTGCTTCCATTAGAATTCATGAACTGAACTGAACAGTTGGAAAGACTTGGCTAAGGACAGCATAAACAGAACCCAGTAAACTGCAGAAGCTATCATAGTTGTTAGAAAACTAAGAAAAGCTGCAGGTGCTCTTAACAGAAATTAAAATCAGGTGATTGATATTTCATAAAAAGGTACATATCTCTGTTCTGATTTACCATTGTGCAATATCATCAGGTTAGACTCTTCACTCTGGTAAGCCATCATCCACTATATTTTTTAGGTGACGGTACAATAGTTAACATGCTGATGAAGTTAAATCAAAAGAATGAGTAGCTTGTTTTTTTTTTTTAAAAAAAAAACAACACCTCTATTCTAAGTGGCATATGAGCCCAGATGAATCAGCTAAATCAATGGATCACGACTGAGGTTTAATACATCAGGCACAGTCTGAAAATGGGAGGGTGTCACAGCAGACTCCAAACCGTCAAATTGCAACAAGGCCTTTTACCATCTCATACCAACAAACTCTTCATACCAGTCCCTCTGCTGCCTTCTCCTCACCTCATCCAGAGCCTACTCTCTCTTCTCTTGCTTCTTCCTCTCTCTGCTTCTTCCTCAGCTGCTCTCTCTTCATTGGCTGCCCAACCACTTAACAGAACCAGCCACAGCTGCACCTTATTCTACATCAGGCAACCCACCGGCCCTAAAGCCAGCCCACAGCTGTATGTTATCGATATTAATTAATGCAGCTTCATTCCTCTACACCTTTTGTAGATGGCAATAACATCTTGTGATGGCATTGAAATTCATTTGGAGATTCAGGCTGTAGACCCTGAGAGAGGGAGCCACAGGAATCGGGCTGCCTCACAAAATGAGTATGAACCCAGCACAGGCCATGCCATCACTGAGAGGATGCAGTTCCACGGGGTCTGTGCAGGATGATGCTGGTGACAGAAAAAACATCCATCAACAGGGGCCAAGCAAGACAAAGTAATGAGTCAAGTCTTGTATCCATACAGGGTGTCCAGTCAACAAGCAGGGACAGCAGAAAACAGGAAGGGAAGCGGGACTACTTATGGTTTATAGCTAAGGTTCACCCAGAAAGGAGGACTTGAGACAAGGCTACCTGTGAGGCAAATCCCAAGGTCCATTCTGGAGACAGGGCTGAAGACAAGCTGACATACAATCGAGGCTTGGATCCACCAAGGGATCACACTTAGGACAGCAGAAGACAGGGCACAGTACACTTAAAGCATAGTTCAGCTCAGATCTGAGGGCCTGATCCTGAGCTTAAGAGGTACTCCAGGGCCTAAAGGTAAAAAGATGGGAACAGAGGACCCCAATGAGGTTTTTCAGGACACTGAAAGCCTATTAATGACATAAGAGTTCTGAAAAGATACTACAAAAGTCTCTGTTAGCTTCCAGGAAATAACTACCAAAGTCCCAGCACAGGTTTATCTCAGAAGATGTAAACAGAAAAGGAAAATGTTCCCCTTTTTATTCAGATGCCTAGGGCACAAAAATGCATACTAATGCACTCATGTATTTCCTCCACAGTAAGAAATTTTTTAGTCATAAATATATGGTCAGCTTTGAAGGAACTTTGGAGTATGTGAAGATGTGTAAGCTATTTAATATCCTGAAATTGTTTTGTATTATTTACTCATACATTCTTCTAAGTAAAAACCAGACTTCTTATTTATGAATGCATGACCTAACAATTAGGGTAGAATCGTTCTTATACTTCTCTCCATTATGTCTCTCTGCCTAGTCAAAACTTAATTATTCATGCAAACAGAAAGAATGAATATTTTTCCAACACACAATTATAGTTGTTTTCACTGCAAAAATTTCTGAGAGCATTTTTGGTGTGCATTACAAAAAAAGAAACAAAAGAGTCTGAATATATGCTAAATGCACTTCTTTAAAAATTCAGACGAACATCCATAGAGATTGCTTTGCAAGGGATTCTCTAGAGAAGCTGATTTCAAAGCACATTGAACTAAAAAAAAAAAACCAAACAAACAAACAAAACCCCCCAAAACTCTTTTGGATTAGGCCCTACATTCTTTACTTGTTCATAATGCATTTTTTGTGTTACTGCAAAAAAAGTCACAGAGCAGACAAACCTAGGAACCCAGCAGTCCAGCAGTCTGTTACTCACAGACAAGATTTATATTAGGAGATGCTACCAGCAAGCAGAAGCTACAAGTGGAATCTAGGACAAGTTAACAACTAATGCTATGAAACAATATAACAAGCCAAGGAAGATTTTGCTTTATATTGCTCTCCTTCTATTTTATTAAAATATTCAAATGAATTGTCAGAAAGAGTCCTAAAAAAGCTTTTGCTTAATTGCATGAATATGCACTCTTGCTTGGAAAACTGTCACACACATTTTCCTCAGATGTCCGTTCTAAAAACATGTGATAGCCTGTTCTTAAAATCTCAGGTTGAAATGTGTTTGAATTATGAGCTCAGATTATTAGTTGAAATCTTTTCTTTTTCCTTTTACCTTACACATATTAATTGAAAAGCACTTTAAAAAATAACCAGAATCTGGTGATATCCCTGGTATTCACAAAAGACTTCCCTGTTTCTGTGTCTCATCCTGATTTCTTAAGCTCAAGACTGAATTGGAGAGACATTTTTCTTAGCATCACTAGGATTTAACCAAAGCGGATGTAGTGATATTGCTTTGTACTCACACCCAAAATATCTTGTGAATCTGGCAAGATCCCAAGAATGTGACACAGCTGTCATTATAAGATTTGTCCTTTATTTTTTTGACAACAAAAAATCGATATATCTTCACAGTATCCTGTTTACTGTCAATAACAAAAAAAGAAAAGTATTCTTTTTCCACTAAAATAATGTTAGAACAATTTTTGAAGAATTCAGCATGGATTACTATAAACACATGTAAATGTTAATGTACAGTACTTTCCAGAAGATGTGTTATTATTATGACACCTCTGGGTAATGTTACAGCCTTGAAAAAAACAGTGAATTTACTTTTTTGTGCATATTGGTTAAACTGCACATGATCACTTCAATATTTGTCCCTAGTCACTTCTTCCCCTTCTATTCATAATTTCACTGTAAGTTAAAGTAAGGGAATTCCTTGGGTGACTGGGCTGAACGAAGTTTACAAATAAATCTATCACTTCTTGTGACTGAAAAAGTACATGTAATTCTACACATCTAGTGCATGCATTAGGTTTCTCCTTTCATTCTTGAATTAATGTTAGACTGGATGTTTAGGCTCATATTTTAGAACCATCAAAAGCATTTTTTAAAAAGTCATGATTGAAATGAACACCACTTTTGCTCTTGTCTACTACTCCTTCAGAAGCTTATATTGGACAACTTGAAGTGTTTAATCTCTAACAATATACTATTCCTGTTGGCACACGACCAGTACTGTTAATTGGATGAAGATGTGCCTGATTTTCTAGTGCACTGTATTTGAAAGGAGACTAAATTACTTTTTCAGCTGAAGGACATAGACAATAGGTCTGGAGTACGTAAATTTGGTGCAGCAAAGGAAAAATCCATACTATCCATTCCCAATAGCTTTTAGTAAAAGGGTATTACAAATATGAGTGTTGAAACACAGGTGGCAAAGGACTAGAAAGCAGCCGCATAATTGGAATCAGCTACCAGCAAAGGGAACCTGCGGTGGGTGAATAATGGCCAGGCAGTTTCCATTTGCAGTGCCTAATAAAGGCAAACGGTAGTCAAGAGGCATCCTTGTACTGTTGTCACTTCTTATCTGAAATAAGGAAACATAACATGGATTCAAGTATAGAAATATAAAATGTGTTCATATTGTTAAATACTTCCTTATCATCCTTTGCTGTATTTCCTATTAAAATATAGTACTAGTCAACAGTATGCCATTAATAGCCCTGATATGAAGATACTGCTCCATGTATTTCTGTAGCCAGATTTTTATGCCTTTGTCTGTAGTTTCTTTGTATTCAGGCTACGTGATACTGACAGAAATGTATAATGATGTTTCTGAGGCTTCCTATAAGGAATATAAGGAATTACCTATATGGCAGTCAATAACAGTTGTTTTACTTATCAGTCCAATTTCACTAGAAAAGAATTATTGTTTCTTACTAAACAACACCTTTTCCAGACTTCTTTTTTTTTTTTTTTCTTTTAATTGTAAATGTATAGGTATTAAACCTCTTGCATTACCTATCCCTGAAGGACGTCATAGATATGACAGTTCAGCACAAATTAATGTGTTATTTCAATCTGCTTTTAAAAATAAATTAACAGAAAAAGGAATAGAAATGTCTAAATATATGGGAAGAACAGCAAGTATTGTACATAATAGGACTGAGTGGAAAAAGAGCTTTTCTAGTTTACTTCTGCAAGGAATTAGCCCAGTCTTTTGTACAAAAATATAGGTTGTCTTTCTATGGTACTTGTTTGTGATTGCTACTTAATACAGCACAAGATTAACTTTCCCATGAGCATAATCACCCGGCAACACATGCTTCATCGCCTACAGTAAAAGCAGAAAAAAGTTTTCCACAATCATTTTTATGGTTCTAGTTATTTTTTCTTACTTAGGATTTGTATAATTTTAGATTAAAATTACTTATACTTTTTCAACCAATAGAGGTACATATAGCACCATCTAGAGATATAAAAGCAAGTTTTTAAAATGAAGCACTGTTGAGCAACTAGTACACAAGATGACTTTGCCATTTACAATTACTGTTCAAACTATATTTTTAAATTATAAGCTGTGAGAAAATCACACATTCCTAATTGAATGCAAATACTTGTTTAATGTTGATTCCCCCTGCATGACTTTTCCAGAAATACACTGATTGAGCAGTTTCTGATTATTAGTTGCATTCTATGGCAAATTATTTAGATAATGAGTAGATTACACAGTATTTAATGACATTCTTAAAAGCCCCTCATGTTGAGTAGAGATATTCAATATCCCTTAAATAATATGTAGGACAAACACAGAAAATCAGTCTGGTAAGTTTTACTATGTAGTGTTATTCCACTTAAGAAAGCACTCCTTTAAAACACTTCTGCTAAGATCTATAATCATGCACTCAGACACACTATCATTAAAAGTATTTCAGATTCCTGGAAGATTTTGATGTGGCCATTTTCAAGGGATGGGGGTGGGGAGTGGGAGAAAAAAAAAAACAAACAACCAAGAAAAATAAAAGAAAAATAAAAAAGAGAAAGATTATGTGATTTAAGACTAGCCAACTTGCATTGCAAGCAAGATTCACAGTCATCTAATTTTGTTCAGTGAAGAAATCAATCACTTGCAGCTTTATAAATCATGTCTATAACTACTGTATCCTAATAGTGATTTTGACTCTCTAAGAAGCATGTTTGCTTTATTTTTTACTGTAGTCAGTGGATGATAGGAAAATGTAAAGATGAGGATATGGATTTTCAAGAGATTTTTTTTTTTTATCAGTGAAGGAGACAGATGAATGGTCTATTACTTTCTTTTCCTGCCTTTATCTGCTGATTTTCTTGATGAGATACTTCAGCCAAGATATTTCAGCACAACTCTTTACCTGAAAGAAAAGTAAAACAGCTTGTGAAAAAAAAAAAAAAAAAGAAAAAAATACAAAACATATATAATTATAAAATTTTGCCTCTAGGCTAAGGTGATATTTGAAATCCTACTGCTGTGCCAAGACATTTTTAGCTGTATTAAATCAAAAAAGCAAATCTAAAATAAACTAATTTTTAATATCATAGTACAATAGTCTCCAAGTCCTTTCCTACTGATATACAAACAAGACTAAATACAAGGAAATTAGTGACATTATATGAGTGCAAAATGAGCACACTGAAAGCAACATTAGACCTGAGTATTTACAGGAGGAAAATCTATATTAAAATTTGAACAATAATAAAATCTATTAAAATTATTCAACATATTGTAAGGATACTGATAAGAGTTAATGACCATATTTCTACAAGTCTACAGCTATCTCCTGTAAGCAATAGATAAAAAAAGGAAGTTTAGCAGAAGAGCCGAAAAGTGGTAGTTGAAGTGTATATGAAGGTCAGATACAGATTACTGATGTTTTAAAATCTATTACTTCAAGACTCTTCTTTTTGTAAAATATTATTGTCTCAGTAATATGTTATTGACACAGAAACACAGCACAGCACTGGCAATGAGTAAAGGACAGTGTTTTGAAATGAAAGTTGTTATCATCTTTACTTGATTACATCCAATATTACTCAGGCTATATACTTGAAAGTAATTTACTTTCCAATATTTTAATCTTTGACCCTAATTTAATGAGATTACTGGGATTCCCAAGAATAGTTTCCAATTGTTAATATGATCATGGAATTGATTTAGAAAAGCTTGTGAAACGTTAAAGGTAAAATTTTACTTATCTTGAACTATTCACTATTCTTGGTTCAAGTAGTTTGGGACATACTTTCAAGGGAAAAAAAATATTAAATCAATGCAAAAGAGAGCACTAGAAATCTTCTAGGTTTCTCCTAGGAGAAAACAACTCCAAAGAGTGATTCATATATTCTTTTAAGCTGGGTAGAATGACTAATATTCTAGATGAGTCAGTCAGTCCTTCTGTCTTACATTTCCTCTGCTCTTCTCTCCCTATCAAGGTATGTAGATCACATATTTGCATTATACACCTTGACTGAGATCAGGTTAATTACACTTATTACCAGACTCATGATTTTTCATGACTGTTTTACCTTGTTTTTCATGAAGTTACTAAAACATGAACTTGTACTAGGTTAGCCTCCACTAAGTGTGATGAAAATTAGCTAGTATCTGCATTACAAAAAAATAAGGAATCCTGAGGGTCAGTGTGGTAAATATTCACTAATGCCCTGAAACAAGAACAACAACAAAATAGTTAGAATATTAACTATGTATCTATCTTTAGTATCTAAAATCTAAAAAAGTAAAATATTAGCTTTAGTAAAATGACTTGAAGAAGTGCACAGCAAAAACATCTTTAGCTTTGATTCTAAGGTGAATTTTAAATAGAAGGGAAAATTCACCTTGCAGTAACACTATGTCTTTTTAAAAAATGCAAGGTAAACAACACTTAAATTATGGACTGTGTCTTTTTTGAGCTCTGTAGGTTGATTACATGCAGTAAACATTAGTAAGTCCAATTAAAAGGTGCAGAAAGTGCTTTTTCTTATAATTTGTCTTATGATTTTCAACGATCAAATACAACAAATAACATAAATAAAAGTTACTCTATGACCTCCCTTTGGAGCGCAGAAGTGTTGTGTACAGAACATATCAGTATGCAGTTACAGCAGGCCTCATTAGTTTGCCATCTGCCATGGCGGATAGATGCTAAAGTGTTGTTATTGCAAGGTTCATTGAGCAGTAAAATTATAATATTTTTTTTAAAAAAAGTATTTTAAGTAAAAATCCCTTGAAAGAAAACAGCTGCCAAATGATGACTGAGGTTGTGATCCCATTAAAAAGAAAAGACATCAAACAAATGGAAGAAATTTAAAACCAGTCACATCAGCCTTAGCTCCTCACTCCTGTAAGAATGCTAAGTGACTATAGACATGAACGAGGTAACCTTTTCAATAAGCTGGAGTTTTCTTCAAGGCAATATTTAAATGACACACAAGACAGTATGTTTTATCTCAGTTATTTTAGTTCTAGCACATCTTCATTGGCTAAACGGTAAATTATTGGAACTGTCAGAAAATTTCTGGTTGTGTCTCATTAAAGAAATTTTTTCTGGGCTACTTTCATTTATCATCTTTTCCAGGAATTCTACATGAAAAAAGGAAAACTAATAACTTCAGGGAGTTTTGTGAGTTTTGATAGTTGTCCAAAAATTGTAATGGTGAAACTGTAGGGATAGTTTCAGAAATATTTTTTTTAAATATAAAAATATAAATCACATTTTTCACTAACAGACTATATATTTGTCCATGTATAAAACATTCATACCTTCTGAGATCATCTTATCTTTCAAATCAAAGGTAAAACATTTTCCTTCTAAATGGAAGTTCCAGCTATACAACTGGGTTTTGCTGATTTGCCAGGAAGTGATGAATGACATACTGTGGCCACTGAACTTTTCTAAATGTTGACACATGAACATCAAATTTTCTTAGGCAATCTATCATTAGCATGGATTGGGATAACCCTCAGAAATTTAGAAATAGTTTGAAGAGGGAGTCTTTTACTACATTTATGAGAAACCCACATGGATAACTTTCCAAAGAGAAGTTCCAAGGGAGAAGACAGAAAAAAATTCTCCTACCCAGATATATATAGCTAGAAAAATTATGAAGAGTAATAAGTAAGCTTCACAGTGCAGAATGAAAAATAGATTATGATGCTTCCCAACTCAAAGATCTAGATTTTTTTTCATTTTTTTTTTCTTCCAGAGGAAAGGGCACATATTTATTTTGAGCACAGGTTAACAGAAACAGCATTTTGGATTATGAATACATTATATCTGTATTACTTTTACAAGCAAAAATGTTACCTGCCTTACATTTTTCTAAAAGAACACCAATGCCTCAATTACAAAAAACCAAAGAACCAAAACAAACAAACAAACAAAGTCAAAAAATTAGAGTCTGAGAATTACAAGTGATATTCTTGAATACAAAAATATTTAGAATAATTAATGGTCACCATGTAGGTGCCACAATATTAACGTATTTAGATTTTTTAAAAAATATTTTTTAACTTTGCATGGCTCGGATAACAAAGGGATATTTGTACAATTAATAGAAACAGCAAAAACTAGATGATCTCCTTACCTCAGATGTTAGAACACTAAACAGTGCCCAGAAACATTCTTGGGCACTGGAATAGTATCAGCTACACAGCTAACTTCCAGTTTTCTCTCGCAGATTATTTTTAGGAAATCTTTCCTTTATTGAGTTGTTTTGTCTCTTTTTGAATATGAGATCACATGACAATTATGGACACACACAGAAAAAGAAACAGCTCCATTTTATTTTGCTCTATAACACAGAGAGTTGTTCCTCCCATTTTAGTGTAATATGCAGTTCCCTAGAGATTATTTGATAAAATAAAATGTAATCATGGTAAACAAATATAGTAAAAATCTGAATGCTGTAGAGTTAAAAGAACAGCTTTTGTTGTTTGTTCATGTACTAAACTGCTTTTGTCAAAGTATAAAGTTCAGTAAATTAATGTAATAAGCTTTTAGTAAAAATATACAATTTTTTCTATCTCTTTTTGTCTCTGATATTTATTTCCTAATTAAAAAAAAAAATAATCAAATATCCTCTTCTTCCTGACTGCTTTCTTACTCCTGTAGTTAACATATGGCCTTAGTCAGTGTTTCCTACTATGTTGCTACAAGATAAAATTACAGAAATAGTTTTAGAGTTCTACTAACTATCCCAGGTGGTTAATGTCTATGCTTGAGGACATCACAGTACTATCAGAATATGGTAGAAGCTATTCTAAAACTGTGCAGGTTTTTTAAGTAGCTTTTGACAAATCTCATACATACCATACATGATATTGATGTAATCATAAACATGAAATTTAAAGTTTTATTGTTACTGTTACAAAATTATTCACAAAAAGTGGATTAAACTAGAGTTCAACCAAATTGTTTTCTGATACATTTGAATTATGTTATTTGCTTTTTGAGGAATTATTTGGAGGTGCTACTTTATATGTTAAACATATTGCATTACATTTAGGTAATCTCTGGATATTGATATATAAAAGTGACATATAAGGAATGTTAGGGAATTATTTCAGATGTTAGAAACTCTTAAGACATCATACTAAAAAATCCTTGCAAAGATAACTTTTTTCCTTCCACCCCTTTAAAGAGGATATTCATGGACTAGACATTTGGGCTGGAATTAAATTAATTTAATTTAGGATAAAATGAATAGCTAGATATTCCTCCTTTCCCCAATATTGAAAGAGTATGTTTTAAATCCCTAATTTTATGGCAGGAAACATTGGTTAATATTAATAGCAAAAAATATCCATTTTTTCAGTGCCACGACTGATACTTGAGAAATAGCTTGAAACATTTGAGAAAGAAAAAATAAAATAAATTAAATAGAAGTGCCTGAAAAATAGAGTGTACAATGTATGTCAAGATACATACCACATGGCATCAAGACACAGTGAACTGGTGGGTAGAGATGTTTTAGAAGTAGAAAGTACAACTGAAAGACAAGTAAAAAGTTATTATACTGTACTGTATTCTGTGTTCTCTTCCTGAAAATGAACACAGCTCAGCAATTCAGGTCCATTACATTTTTAGATGATCGCTTTACATTAAAGGTATGTCTGTAACCATAATGGTAAGTATGGATGGGTAGCAATCAGAGAAAGGATCAGACTTAATATACAACAGTAGCTTGAGCTCCCAACCATAAACCTGAAAAAATTAAACCACATTTTCTGCACTCTGTGAGCTAATTTTCCATGTTAACAGTAACCAGCCAGTTAGTTTGGCAAACACTTTGTTTAGGGGTGAAAAGATTAAAAATGCAGCTTAAAGAAAATGAAACAGTGAACAAGCAATACTTATTTTCTAAAATAAAAAGAAATTACAGTCTTCTATTCTCAGGTAATGGCTAGGCCAGCCACTTTTTTCCCTTCCTGCAGAAATATGTCATTCACAGTCTAGGAACATCAGGTCTTTCTATATAAAAAAGCTGAATGAAAGCTACTGCTGGTCTTGTGGTATAAGTTGCTTCCATGTTGCTAGACATTGCTGCTAGCCATGTTTCACTGCTCTGCCAAGCATACCTCACTACTCCTTCATTCTGAACTCCTGCTGCCATTCTCCACTAGCAATCCAACTCCTTTGTCAGGCATTTCTCACTTGTTGCTCTTGCTAGGAGCTTTACTCGAAACTCATGCTCTACTGCCTATTCTAACCAACCTCTCCAATACTGTTAACACCTCCTGCTGATGTACAGAATGGACATCATTTACCACACTGGGGTTTCTTGAATCAAAGGAAATTAACTGATTTGTGACAGCTTTTACAGGTTCAGATCTCTGAAAACCAAAATGGAACTGTAGGTGAATAAAAATAATGCTCCAGGTTCAATCCTAATTTTGAGAATGTATTTATAATAAATTTTTACAAAAAATTAGTGTCATTTATTCACCTTCATAGAAAAGAATACACCTAAGTGCTGTGAAGATCAGATGGCACTATAAACAGCTGACAGAGAAGACAGAATATTGCTATTGACTTCAGTAAGACTAGTTCTTTTCTACCAGTGTTCATATTAACTAAAAAGATTAATGCTTTCCTCTAGACACTCATCACAGAAAAACAAGATGGACTCAGGGTTGCTAACAGAACTCGTCAATACTAAGAAAGAAAATTGAACATGTGTATGATGTAACCTGCGAGCTGATCTATTTCTGACTTAACAGATATCCTATTTAATGCGTATCATCTGGAAATGGATGAAAAAGTAGTTTTTATGATGACTTATATGAAACCTACTAACTATAGTTTTGTGTGACAATTTTTATTTATTAGCTAGGTAATTTACAAGACAATGCAATCCTAAGAGCATAGATCTTACATGTTACTGTGACAATGTCATTATTTACACCAGAAACAGTAACATGTTGTCCTTACACTCATTATAACTGCTCATGGATAATAGTGTGAGATCTTTTAAAAGTAGAATAAATAACGTTTCAAAGTGTACTTAATACTTTTAATGCAGCATCACCTTAGGAATTCAGCTATTTCAGTTAAAAGGTGTGTGTAGTATAAAACTGAAATGAAATACACAGCAAGTTAAAATATGTAATAATTTCAATGCAAATAGTCATATCCTAAAGTAAACCCCCATCACAATTAGAAAGTCACTGTAATGTCACCATAACATTAATAGAAAAAAAATTCTAAATGCTATAATGTGACATGGACTAAGAATAAGAACTGTTGTTTACTATATAATTATGGTATTTTCTTAAAAGTAGGACATGGTTCCTCTAAACACTTAACAAACAACAAATACAAAACAAATTGTAGCTGTCCAAAGAGCTGAAATTGTAATTTAAAATTAATGGTTAAGAAGCATGTTCAAAAGATGAAAGATTGAGGAGGAAAAATGACAGAGCTAAAGCAGACCAACTGCTGACTGACTGCCATTAGTGTCATGAATTCCCACTAAGTTTGGAATAGGAGCAATCTGTGATAAAGGTATGGTTACTGTCAAGTTGGTCTGTACCGTTGTCATTATCATGCATTCTCAATATTCTGCAAGGTAAAGTTCTTTTGTCATCATGCTAAAGTTTTGTTGCCAGCAAAATCTTTCCATGGTTGGCTAGTGTTGCTCAGGGAGAATAGGACTAAACAAGGTTTATGAAGTGTTTAGCTAAACTGATCCATCTTGTAAGTAGCCAGTCTAAGAAAAGCAATCTTTCTCTAAAGTATCACTGCAGGGTTTTTTTTAACTATCTCTATTCCTGATAGCAGCATGAATTTACATCAGCACTTCCTATAATGTACAGACCACTTGCCACAGTCAGGTCTTCACAGATGAGCAGCTGTCATTTTCGGTGTAACAGAATTCATCCCTTATCACTGGACAACATATAAAAGTATATGTGCATGAACAGTAGAGTATTCTCAAACTCCTATTCAAGGATATCAGCTTTTAAAAAACTTGTTGGTCTTTCCTCTTTGCAGTCCATCATAGCATCATACTGACTGAAACTAGACAAAAAATTACGCTCTACTACAGCAAGCACAAGATACATAATGAACAGTCTGCTGTTTCAAAAACATGAAGAAAATATGTATTGCTATACTTGAACAACACTCTTCAAAAAGCTATTTTGTCACTAATAATGAAAAGACAGGAAAGTTAACACCTATAGAAAAAAACAGTGGCTTACAACAACATATAATTTTGCTCAGTTTTGTTTCTTCAGAAGTGTCGACAGGTACTTTAATCTTAGCTTGTCCTATTCCCCTTTTAAACCTTGATACCTACTTCAACATCTTTCCACTTCACTGGAAGAAGAGTTTCAGGTGGATATAGTTGCTCCATCTTTTCAATCTTGCAGGTCTAGAGAGCCTTTATAATTTACTCTGTTGCTGTGAGGTAAATACATCCTTTTGTGCAGTGGCAGGTGAGGGCAAGGCAAAAGGGAGGACGGATGGGGTGGAAGCTTCTTAATTGCAAACTCTGACAACAAATACTTTGTCTTTGACTGAATGGCAAATGTATAATAGTAGCAAGGCAAAGTCTGAAAGGAAAGGTCCTGTCTTTCATTAGTCTAACTGACACAGCTTCCAGCAAACAGCTAGGCTTCCCAGCCTACTAGCTCTTCCAGGTCTGATACAGAGGCCAGAATCTTTAAACTAAATACTGGGGAGGGGAAAACCTTGTATATTATTATTGTCTTTCTGATTCATGGGGTTATATGAAATTTTCCTTTTATGCCTCAGCAGTTTTTAATTTTCCTTTCAATTTCCTAAATTGTCTTTAATATCACCATGCTCCATGTTGTTTGCAGTTTATATTCCCTCTGTTAACTATTCAGTTTTGCAATTTGTTCATATTTTTCATTATTACTATTTGACTTGTGGCAACCTTGGAAAAGCCATGATACTTCCTGAGGTTCTGCCACTGTCAGTCTGTCAATAATGGGTTGTTTTTGCCATTATCACTTCTGAAATTTCAAAATGTCATTGAAATACATGATGCTGTGTTTCTCATATATACGTGTGTGTATATATATGTGTGTGTGCATATGTGTGTGTGTGTATATATATATATATATACATGAATATGTATCTAGCATGTCTCCATGACATTCTTTACTGAAAATCTAGTTCTTTAGGAGGCATGTGCCAAAGATAATACTAAGTGAGTATCACAATACCAGAATTCAAATCCAGAAGTAGGGGTGTCTGTCAGTAGAATCTGTTGCAAAATGCTGTGGTATCACCAGGCCACCTTCCTCTACATCTTCAGGTTCCAGAAATAATTTTTGATTTTATGTTTTGTCTGAGTGTGTTTAGTGTTATCATTTGATCCCTCTGTTCTTTTTATTTTTCAACACAACTTAGGGTTTTTTATGGTTATTAAAGAAAATATATTCTTGGTAAAAGACCAAAAATTTAGTCTGATAGCTATGTTGTTCATTAAAGAACATATGTATCACATGAGATTAAAAACAAAGAGTTCCCATAATGAAGTTCAGTATTAGATCTAAACATCAAGAGGAAGAAGAATAGATAAAGTAATCTTTTCTGACACTTTTAGCAAAATATTTGGAGACATGGTGGGGATAAGGGGAAAACATTTTTGCTAATGTTGAACCCTAAAACTCAGAATTTTTGTACTTACAGGAAAATGAGACAATAAAATTAAGCCAACTGATTTATGAAGTGCAAAAAGGAGGGGAAAAAAAACCAACAAAAAACCCCAAACCTCAAAGATTTCTGATTCCTCTGTACGTTTGTTTTACATACTTTGTGCCCAGCTTTTAATGGTGGCCAGTAAGCTGACAAAAATGGGTGAAACAAAGCTAACTGGTTAACACACAGAATCCCACTGCAGCAGAAAATAAATGCATCTGTATGGCTTATAATTAAAACAAAGAGAGAAAAAAAAAAAGAGATCGTCAAAGTGAAAAAGGCACTCAGTGAATAATTTCAGTCAAATTAGTCTGAAACACCTACAAATTATAAATGAACTAACCAGGATATAATGAGTAGCAGGTGGCTTTGCACCCACATATAAGTATACTAAAATAATGTGACTAACAACAGTACATCAGTATTTTGTAATACTGTAAATAGCATAGGCAGACATAATCTAAACACATTTTATATGAGTATGTGAAATGTGGAAAGGTATGTGCAGCTGTACACAGGAGATATCCAAGTGACAGAAAAACAGTAAGCTGCCAGACAGAAGAGAATTTAAGTGCAGGCAATGTCAATAGGCAGAACATGACCAGCAAAACCAAAAGCAAGGTAAGTACTATCAGGAGCAGAAGAGAACCCTTCCTTTTGGGAGAGGGAAAATAGCATAAAAACATTAAGCATATATATATATATATATATAATGGACAAGCAAGACAGCAATCTTGCTTCAATTGCAACTTCTTGTGTCAAAGAGTTTTCAAGCCTGATCGCCTTGACCTGTCCAACTAAGAATCACCATGGACCAGAACCATTAGTGCTTGCTATACAGCTATACAGAAGTGTCATGTTAATGAATTAATTTATTGAAATTTTGTTTAAAAGTTTAAAATTGGCCTGATATATCAGTTTTGTAAACACACCCATCACAGTCATCTCTAATGCCTTAACTGTAATTAATATATATAAAGAGACATATACAGTTATAGCACATGGATACAGAAATGTTAATTTAGCCCTTTGGATCTAATTTTTGAAAGGTGGCCATATAAGTTTTTATTATGAACTGCAATAGACATAATTTTTCAAAGCCCCCACTAACTCCTGTATTAGGTTTCTCAGAAAAGTCTGGAGCTACCATCTGGCAAACAAATTTTAAAATGCTAGTTTTGTTTATGTTTATGTAACTAAGAACTTCAGGTTCCATTACAAAGGAGATAGAGTTTTTCTTAAGTTCACATGGTTTAAGGAGGTGCATCCATATACAACAACGGCCCTACTAATGACATTAAAATTTTTGCACTCTATTATTTTCCACCATGATTATGTCAGAATACTTTTATAGAACTGCCTTGAAAGGCTGAAATGAAAACCCAGAATATAACTCACTTCATACCGCTGAGCATAATCATTTTCCAAAAAGCTAAAGGAAGCAATGGTGTTATAGCAAATCTTGTAAAGATTTTCTGTATGGTGTAAAGATTGTCAATATATTTCTTCCCTAACTATTTCTTTCTGGAGAACAGCATTTGTTCCTGAGCTCTGTGGGGTACATGTATAAAACGTGCTATTTGTCAAAGCCCTAGACTTAAAAGCAATGAATTTTGTGCATAATTTTGTTTACGTGAAGCATCAGATACCAAGAATTAAACCCAAAATATTAAAATTAATAAATCAACTTATGAACATAAATTATGACCATAGAGTAATACATAACTGATAACCACATCATTATTAAAAAAGATCTCATAATTATAATGGTATTTGAATGTAACCAATATATTATAATTCTTAATCTTTTATAATCAGATTTTTCATTATTTTTATTTCAATTTCTGTATAGAGTCAAAGACTAATATAGAAAAGGAGCAACTGACAGCAAATATGTTTATAGCTGTATTTCATGTTTCAGTGACAAAACTGGTCATTTGTTTCCTATGTGCAGAACTATCAATCTAATGAGTTTATTGACTCAATCATAATATCATAGATTCATAGAAACATTTTGGTTGGAAGGGACATTGAAGATGCTCCACCCCCCCCGCCCCCCACCCCCCACCATCACCAGAGAGACCTTCCACTAGACCAGGCTGCTCAAAGCCCCATCTCACCTTGCCTTGAACACTTCCAGGGACGGGGCATCCACAGCTTCTCTGGGCTACCTGTTCCAGTGTCTCACCACCCTCACAGTAAAGGATTCCCTCCTAATCTAAATCTATTTTCTTTTAGATTAAAGTCATTACCCCTTGTCCTGTCTCTACAGGCACTGCTAAACAATCTGCCCACATCTTTCTTATAATCCCCCTTGAGATACTGGAAGGCCACTTATAATGTCTCCCTGGAGACTGAACAACAACCAGGCTGAACAACCCCAACTCTTCCAGCCTGTCTTCACAGGAGAGGTGCTCCAGCCCTCTGACCATTTCCGTTGCTCTCCTCTAGACACTCTCCAACAGGTTCATGCCCTTCTTATTTTGGGGCCCCAGAGCTGGAGGCAGTACTTCAGGTGGGATCTCACGAGAGCAGAGCAGAGGGGGAGAATCACCTCCCAAGACCAGCTGGCCACGCTTCTTTGATGCAGCCCAGGATATGGTTCCCTTTCTACACTGCAAGTGCACATTGCAAAGCCGTCTTGAGCTTTCCATCCACCAGCACCTCCGAGTCCTTCTCCTCAGAGCAGCCTCTAATCCATCCTCCTCCCAGCCTGTATTGATACCGGGGGTTGTCCCAACTCAAGTGCAGGGCCTTGCACTTGGCCATGTTGAACTCCACGAGGTTCACAACCGGATTCAGAGGTAGGCTGCGCAAAGGTCCCTCTGGATGGCACCCCTTCTCTCTAGCATGTCAACTGTACCACACAGCTTGGTGTCATCAGCAAAACTGCTGCGGGTGCACTCAGTCCCACCATCCACATTGCTGACAAAGGTGTTGAAGCAGCACTGGTCCCAGTACTGATTCCTGAGGAACACGACTTATCACAGGTCTCCACTTGGACATTGAGGCATTGACCACAACTCTTTGAGTGTGACCATCTAGTAAATTCCTTATCCACTCAGTGGTCCGCCCATCAAATCCATGTGTCTCTATTTTAGAGACCAGGATATCGTGCAAAACAGCACCAAAAATTTTGTACAAATCCAGGTGGATGATGTCAGTCACTCTTCCCTCACCTGTCAGTGCCATAGCCCCATCACAGAAGGCCACTGAATTTTTCTGGCACAATTTTTATTAGTGAGGCCATGCTGGCTATCACCAATCACCTCCTGTCCAGGCCCGGAATGGTCGGGTCTGGGGAGATTCTTTGTGATTCCCAGAGTAAGATTAAGACACAAACAAGGTCAGATGCCATAAAGAAAAGAAGTTTAATGGTACTCGCATAAAGGCAGGAAATGTAGAGAAAGAGAGGAAAAATAAAGTAGAGAGGTGCAATAGCTACCACCGCACAGAGCTGGGTGTCCCGTCAGTCCGGATCAACTTCATGTCAGGTGGGGAATTCCACTCTGTGTTAGTTGTCACAGTTCTTTTATAGATGTTTGAGAGTTGTTCATCCAAAAGTCTGTGCTCCTTCTGAGAACTGTTTTGCATAGTCTCACCGCTCACTTGGCAGTGGCGCAAGCACCCATACTGTTTTTTCAGAGAATTTTCTATCCTCTGGGGTCCGGGCGTACTTGCTGGGGTGAGGGTACAAAACAGGAGATGTGTGGTTTTCATGGTCGAAAAGGTGCAGCAATGTCTGGGTAAACATCTGTGGTTCATCGAAGCAAGATGTAGACAAGTTCTTTACAGGGTCTCTATGTTGTTTGGTGATCAGCCAGCAATGTTGAGACAGATAGCACAATCCCAATAACATCCTTCACACCTCCTTATTCTCCATGTGCCTTAGCGTATTTTCCAGGAGAATCTGCTCCATCATGTTGCCAGGCACAGAGGTGAGACAAAACAGCCTGTAGTTCCCCAGGCCGCCTTTATTTCCCTTTTTTAAAACGGGGGTTATGTTTCCCGTTTTCTAGTCAGTGGGAACTTCAGCAGACTGCCACAGCTTCTTAAATATGATGGATAGTAGCTCAGCTACTTAATCTGACAGTTGGTTCAGGACCCATGGATGCATCTTATCAGGTCCCATGGACTTTTGCACTTTCAGGTTCCTTAGGTGATCTTAAACCTGGTCTTCTCCCATAGCAGGTGGTTCTTCATTCTCCTAGTTGTTACTTTGCCTTCTGAAACTGGTGATGTGGCTGGAGCATTTACTGGTGAGGACCGAGGCAAAACAGCCCTCGGATAACTCCAGCCTTCTCCATATCCCAGGTAACCAGGTGTGCCTCTTCCTTCTGGATAGGGCCTACTTTTTCCTTAGTCTTCCTTTCACCAACAATGCACCTGGAGAGCAACAAGAAAAGCTTCTACATGTCCTGAGCTAATTTTATTTCTGTCAGCGCTTTACCTTTCCTACCCTGGTCCCTGCCTGCCTGCAGAATATCTCTATATTCCTCCCAGGTAACCTGTCTTTGCCTCCACCCTCTGCAGGCTTGTGTTTTGTGTACGAGTTTGTGTGGGAGCTCCTTGTTCATCCATGTAGGTCTCCTAGTACTTTTGCTTAACAACTTCTTTGTTGGGACGCACCACTTCTGAGCTTGGAGGAGGTGATCCTTGAATATTAGCCAGCTGTCTTGGGCCCCTCTTCCAGCCATGACCCAATCCCATGTTAGTCTACCAAGCAGATCCCTAAAGAGGCCAAAGTCAGCTCCCCTGAAGTCCAGGGTAATGAGCTTGTTGTATGCCCACTTTGCTGCCCTAAGGATCTTTAACTCCACCAGTGCATGGTCACTGCAACCAAGGCTGCCCTTGAGCTTCACATTCCCCACTTGCCCCTCCTTGTCGGTGAGATCAAAGTCCAGCATAGCACCTCTCCTTGTTGGATCCTCTGTCACTTGGAGAAGGAAGTTCTTGTCTGTATGTTCCAAGAACCTCTTGGTTTGCTCATACCCTGCTGTGTTTTCCCTCCAAGAGATACTGGGGTGGCTGAACCCCCCCATGAGGACCAGGGCTTGTGAACGTGAGGCTGCAGCTGTCTGCCTATGAAAGATTTCATCTGCTGGGTCTTCCTGGTTGGGTGGCCTGTAACAGAGCCCCATGATAATGTCACCTCTCCCTGCCCTCCCTTTAATCCTGATCCATAAGCTCTCAGCTGGCTCTTCATCCATATCCAGGTGGAGCTCCATGTTCTCCAGGTGGTCTTTGGCACAGAGGGTGACACCCCATCCTTGTCTCCCCTGCCTGTCCTTCCTAAAGAGCTCTATTCCAATGCTCCTGTCATAGAAGCCAACTTGTCATGTGTCCATGAAGCCAGTAAGATTGTAGTCCTGCAGGTGTGTGCGTGTCTCTAATTCTTCTTGTTTATTCCCCATGCTGTGTGTTTGCATAGGAGCATTTGAGTTGGGCCCCTGATGAATCTGGAATTCCTGTGTGCTGCTCTTCAGGTGCTCTCCTGCTGACCTGCGATCCCCCTCCATGCTCTGGGCATCTCTTGCCGGCACTGGCATCAAACTGGTATCAGCAGGATGGATTCAGGTTCCCCTTCCCCAGAAAATTCAGTTTAAAGCCCTTTTCACCAGCTTGGCAAGCCTATGATCAAAGATGCTCTTTGCCTTCTCTGTCACGTGGACGCCATCATCCCCCAGTAGACCAGGTTTCTCGAAGCAAGTCCCATGGTCTAAGTAGCCAAACCCCTGTCTGTGGCACCAGTCCCACAAACGTGTTGATTTGCCAGATTTGACTGGCCCTTTCAAAATTTTGCCCTTTGACCAGGAAGTCTGATGAAAAAAACTATCTGCATTCCAGAGTCCCATACCACCACTGCCAGGGCTCTGTAATCCTTCTTGGCAGTCCTCAAACTGATCCCAGTTGTCTCACTGGTGCACACATGAAGCAACAGCAGTGGATAATAGTCAGTGAACTCTACAAGGCTTGGTAGTCTCTTGGTAAAATCCCTGATACAAGCACTTGGTAAGCAGCACATGCCTCGAAAGAGCACATCAGGTCAGCAGTTAGGTTCCTGTCTACCTCTCAGAAAAAAAAAGTACCTACTGTTATCACTTGTGTCCGTTTCTTAGGTGCACTGGTCGTGGTATGACAAGCAGGTTGGGCTACCTTCCTCAGCTCAAGCATATCTCCTAATATTACAGGTCTTCCCTTTTCAGTCTGCAGAGCTGCAAAGAGGTTCTGGAAGGGCACCTCAGACCCTGGGTACTTGCCATTGCATTCTTCCATTCCTCTGCATTATAGGTTCCCCTTTCATCTCTGTGCACTGGTGAGGGCTGTTTGGCTGTGGGCTCTGGGTCCCCTGCAGACTGTGCTTGGAACCAGCTATCCAATTCCTTCTTAGCCTCCACGATGTTACACAGCCTTCTCACTGCCTCTCCTACAGCTCAGCCACCTGCTGCAGGAGGTCCTCCACCTTGGGCATGCTATTTTCAGGCACGTCTGCTGCCTGTCCCTGCCCCAGGAGAAAGATCCTGGCACTTCCCGCAGCCTGAGGCCTGCACTGCAGCCTCTGCCTTCAGCAGTCTGTCTGGGTGGAGGCATCACCCGTTGCTGGGGTATATGATGCAGACTCCCAGCCACAGCCTTTGCTCTCAAGATGAACACCCACCATTCTGCCTTGAGGGGCAGGTATGATGAGTGTCCTTGAACTGCGCAGATGGTTACAGAACGGTGGCTGATTGCTGGGTTATGTGAACTTCAGGTCTCTCCACTCAGCCAGTGGAATGTCCCTCCTTTGAAGTGGCACCCTCCCTGCACGCCTTACCACACAAACTGCCAAGCAGACTGCCGTGCCCTATTTTTGCCTGTCCTGGTCGCAGGCTCCTTGTCACAGCATCCCCCCGGGGATGCCCTTTCTGGGAGGTGGGGGGACCACTGTTACTCCTGGCCCTGCCCACACCTTGTCAGCTGCTCTCACACAAGCTGCAGGCTCCTGGCAGGTCTCTGTGCTTCTCTGGAATCTCCCTGGCTCAGGGGACCCCCCCTATTGCTTCCCCACCCACTATATATTGCAATCCCCCACTGTGCTGCAGAACGCATCTGCACCAGAGCTGATCATCTCGGCCAGCAGTAGGACTTCTTCTATCTGCAAAAAATTTCAAATGGTTACTGAAAAAACCAAAATGGACTATGCTAATATTAGAGTTCACCTATAATGTCTTATACCACAACTAACTACCAACACTTTATCTGCATGGAAGAATTGCAAATGAGGGTGGAAAAGTGTTTTTAAATATAATTCCTTATTCTTTAAATTAAATGATTAATTTTTATCTAGCTCAGACTGCTCATTACTGAAATTTATAATAAATCTTGTTTTTTGTGTCAAAAGCAATTATGAAGAAGAACAAGCTTTAAGATTTAAAAGGGTTACACACACACTGTAATGTACAGACACCCACAAAGGCAGTATGTTTTGAGTGCAGAGGTACTGGGTCTATATACATGTGATTTGTCACAGTAATGTTAGAATACACTATAAAGTACCTAGATACCTCTGTATAATTCCTTCTAAGAGAAATTACTTATGACTTAGAGGTCAGGCACACAGCAGTCTTAGCCTTTTCCATTCTAACAATACTTGTGTATTTCAGTTGGGAATGACTGACTTCTTTATAGCAAAGTATTTATTCAAATAGATTTAAAAAAAAAATTCTGAATGTGAAAGTTACAGAATTATATGCTCTAAAAACTTATTCACTATTGAAATTATACAACTGATACTGTAGGCTAGCTTGTGATCTTGCTCAAATCATTCACAATGCAACCAGTCCTACTAACTGAAAATTTGCATGCTGCCAAAGTTAAAGATCCTTTTGAATAATTACGTTAAGTCCTTTATCACACAGCAGATTAGATGATAAATTAGGTCAGAATTTCATATTTTTTTCATTAATTTTTTAATTGTTAACAGCACTATTTGTCATCTTAATCACATGATACTCACTGTTTTTGTAAGAATCAATATTAGATATATTTTTTTTTGTTTCAATTCCTGTCTGGTGAAAGCTGGAGACAAAGTTTAGAAAAATTAAAGACTGGCTTTGCAGATAAAGTTACATCGTGTGTTTGTTATTCAGTAGTCAAAGTCAATGCTTTACTTGCCATTCATTTGACTGTCTTTAGTGCTGCTATCCTCCAGTTTAATCCTTACTGAACAACAATAACATATTTGAAAAGAAAATGTTTCTTCTATGTATGCAGTAGACTGTCTATACAGATCAAAGGTTTTGGTATCAAATATTGTATTTACACCAGCTGAGAATTTTCTGTAATTAAATGCCTTTGATCTAACATTGAAAACAAAGAACAGGGTATCTTGTTATGAATTAACTGAAAAATTTGGAAGAGAAATAAATTGTAATGTGAAGGAACACTAGAGGTGCCTTTCTGTCACAGCACTGCCAAAACTAGCCAGCTGCAGCAAGGTCTTTTCCCAACACATACCAAATTAAATTCACTAAGTACTTAGCACACCTTGCCCTAACACAGGCACCAATCCCCCATAAGGTCTCAAAGGTCCATCTGCTGTTTCTTCATACTCTTCATGCCAGTCGCTCTGCTGCCTTGTCTCTCCTCATCCAGGGCACATGTTCTTTCTCTGTTTTTCCCTCCTCTCTCTTCCTCAGCTCCTCTCTCTTCATTTGCTGCCCAACCACTTAACAGAACCAGCCACAGCTGCACCTTGTCTACATCAGCCAACCCATTGCCCCTGAAGCCAGCCCACAGCTGTATATTATCAATGGTAATTAACCCAGCTTCATTCCTCTACACCTTTTGTAGATGGCAATAACTTGTCTGTCACCATTAACTGATTTCTGCTGAGGACAGTGATGTAGTACCTATTTTTTTTGTGCTGTATGGGTGGTTTAGCTATAGCTAATGCTCAAGAGGCTGTAGACAAGTCCAGCAGTATGAACCTAAAAGTATTTATACTCAGAAATAAGTCATGTTTATATCATTTTTATAGTTTGACCTCAATTGTGAGGTGTAAATGTTACAGCTTAACAGGCATTATTTATGTGGAGAGAGGAAGCAAAGCCAGACCAGTAGTTAATGGATTGAGTATTGGTGTATTAATAGTATGACGTATTTGAAGTAGTTAGTAAGTGATGATCCTTTTTCTGCTTTCTGAGCTATTTCAGTAATATTTGGTATAGATGCTATGTGGTTTTAATGGGCTGTAGGAATATAGATTTTTCTTTTCCATTGGTTGTATTTTAAAACAGTATCCTGAATTAGTCTAGTAAGTAAGTTTATTAGGCAAGACAGATCATATTTATGACATCTCTTCTGTCTAATATGTAAGCTGGTTTTGAACTGTAAAATTTGTTTTACTCTGTGCCTTAAATATCATTCTAGCATTTATAACAATTACTTTTATTCATGTTACATCTCTCTTTAGCTGATAATTTTCCTATAATTGATGTCAAGTTACTAATCTGCAGATCTAGGATTTCCTTGGAGTTCTTTAAAATCATTTGCCATTGGCTATGGAAGTTTATTGGCTCATTCCTTTAGCACTCTCTGATGGATTTAATCTGGCCCTACTGATTCAAAACATTAATTTGGTCCAGGTATTTTCTCATTTGCTCTTTAACAGTGTTGATGTCTTCTCTCTTATGTTGTTCATGTACTCCCAGCATAATTAATCATTTTACACAAGAGTCCTTTTGAGTGAACTGAAGCAGAGCAAGTACTTAAAAATTCTACTTTTTTCATCTCCAGTGTATTTCCTTTCTGATAATTAGTGCCCTTACCTTTCCTTCTATCTTCCACTTTTTCTCTTAAGTATCTAAATAACTGTTTTTGTTTCCCTATCTATCACAAAAACATATTACTACTGAAGTTTGCTTATCCACATTATCTTTTTATAACTTTATCCTGACTTTGCTTTACCCTTGCAATAAAATGTTGCACTTGCAACAAATTCCCATCTTTGCATGTTGTAGAACTTCTACCTCCAGACAGATTCATTTCTCATTTTCCATTAGTTTATTTGTGGAACTTTCAGTTAATGTGAACCAAGTGGCATACAGACAAATTTCAAGCCTTGCAGAACAAAATACTGAGGGTCCTAAAACCGCTTGTTACTAATGACTAAGTACGGGTTCAGGGATTTTCATGAAGTGGTGGAAAAAGAGGCAGTGGACTGAATATAATGAGGATACTGGCTTTGGCAAGGGTTTGGGACAGCTATGACAGAAAGCCTCAATAAGAAGACATGGAAGCTTGAACATCAATGGACTATTCAGTCTGTTACCAACCATGTAGTTTTAGGAGAGGGAGGAATGTTATATTTATGTCGTACAAGGGACAGCTAAGTTACAGTTCAATATAGGTAAGTAGCAATAATAAAGGAAAAAATGGTAGAGCTTCAGGTTTTAAAACATGTGAGGATATATAGCAATAGTCCCTGGGCTTTCCAAGTTAGCAAAAACAAGAACAAGAAAACAGAGTGAAGAAGTGTTTAACAGATAAAATGCAACAACTCACATGAAAACTAAAAAGAAGGAGGTATACTTATTAGGAATGTAATATTTGGTTAGAATGATAAGTGAAGAGACTGCCTTTCTCTCAATATTGATCTGATTTAAATATTCATTTAGCTTTTGAAACATGAGATATCCTCTTTGCTGTTTGGCGTACATGAAACTGGTGTGCTGCATCATATAAAACAGTACCGAATGGGATTTTTTGATTTTCTTAAAAATAATGAATGATTTGACAGAGTAATGAATAGCCATTATTTTAAGCACTTACCCATCTTTGCTTTCTTTAATTTACAAAAGAAAAGTGTCAATGAGCAAAATATTTTTAAAAAATTACTTTACCAAATTGTTTATAAGCAGTAGTGGTCAGTGTGACATTTGGTCTGTTTGTGGATTGAATCTTTGAGCAGCATTAGAAGAAAGAGATCATGAGTGTTTGTTAAATGAATACCTGTTGTTCCCTGCCAGGTATGCCCAACTCTCTGATTTACAATGACAGAAGTTGTGTAAACATCTTTATTCCTGCCTCTTATGCTTATTCAAGAACATAGCTATTTTAATAGCCTAGTAATAGGTAACAGATCAGATGCAGTTACAAAAGCATCACACTGCAAATGGAAAAAAAATGTACAAGATCAGTTGAAAGTTGGGTGATGTTTCTTAGCAGCCTCACTAGGTCTGGCACTTGCAAACAAAGACTAACAGCCAAGAACACAGAAATTAATACCAAATTCCAGACTGATAAAGGAATTCATAATAATACAAAAAACTGGAATAATCAGGAGTATTTTGGTATTCTATTTTCTGATTAAGTTTACCTAGAAGACAGAAATAACATTTTAGAAGTACATGATAGAGTTCTTCATTTAAAAAAAAGGGGCAAGGTGGAAGTATGTAATTTCTGTTTAATTACATCCAGTTAAATAAGCCAGGTGCTAGTTTATACTATAAATACTTGCTCTGGATCAAGTAACAGAGTAGGGTTACAGCACTGACAGATGAGTGAAGAGCAACTGATTTCCTCTACCTCAATTTGTGCAAAGCTCTTGACACTGTCCTACATGATATCCTGGTATCTAAAGTGGAGAGATATGGATTTGATGGGTGGACCACTGAGTGGATAAGGAATTTACTAGATGGTCACACTCAAAGAGTTGTGGTCAATGCCTCAATGTCCAAGTGGAGACCTGTGATAAGTCGTGTTCCTCAGGAATCAGTACTGGGACCAGTGCTGCTTCAACACCTTTGTCAGCAATGTGGATGGTGGGACTGAGTGCACCCGCAGCAGTTTTGCTGATGACACCAAGCTGTGTGATACAGTTGACATGCTAGAGAGAAGGGGTGCCATCCAGAGGGACCTTTGCGCAGCCTACCTCTGAATCCGGTTGTGAACCTCGTGGAGTTCAACATGGCCAAGTGCAAGGCCCTGCACTTGAGTTGGGACAACCCCCGGTATCAATACAGGCTGGGAGGAGGATGGATTAGAGGCTGCTCTGAGGAGAAGGACTCGGAGGTGCTGGTGGATGGAAAGCTCAAGACGGCTTTGCAATGTGCACTTGCAGTGTAGAAAGGGAACCATATCCTGGGCTGCATCAAAGAAGCGTGGCCAGCTGGTCTTGGGAGGTGATTCTCCCCCTCTGCTCTGCTCTCGTGAGATCCCACCTGAAGTACTGCCTCCAGCTCTGGGGCCCCAAAATAAGAAGGGCATGAACCTGTTGGAGAGTGTCTAGAGGAGAGCAACGGAAATGGTCAGAGGGCTGGAGCACCTCTCCTGTGAAGACAGGCTGGAAGAGTTGGGGTTGTTCAGCCTGGTTGTTGTTCAGTCTCCAGGGAGACATTATAAGTGGCCTTCCAGTATCTCAAGGGGGATTATAAGAAAGATGTGGGCAGATTGTTTAGCAGTGCCTGTAGAGACAGGACAAGGGGTAATGACTTTAATCTAAAAGAAAGTAGATTTAGATTAGGAGGGAATCCTTTACTGTGAGGGTGGTGAGACACTGGAACAGGTAGCCCAGAGAAGCTGTGGATGCCCCGTCCCTGGAAGTGTTCAAGGCAAGGTGAGATGGGGCTTTGAGCAGCCTGGTCTAGTGGAAGGTCTCTCTGGTGATGGCAAGGGGTGTGTGGAACTAGGTGATCTTCAATGTCCTTTCCAACCCAAACTGTTCTGTTATAAAAACAATAAGGTTCTATGATTGTGCCTATGATTCTACGGTTCTATGGTACTTTTAAAATTAAATGAGAACCTTCAATAATTTTCACTTTTTCTTTGAACTGTCTAACTATAATAGCACTAGCATTGTCACCTTCAAGAAGAAAGATATGCTAGTATCATTGAGCAGAGGTCACATCTTGATCAGGTTAAAGGTGACTAAAAATTGTTGTTTATTTTATCTCTTTGCTCCAGAAGTAAGATGTATTTCCTACATTGCTAGGAAGTGACAAGCAAGGGCCGTGTTTTCATAGTGCATTTTAAAAGTTCTACATAAAACTGTCTAAAAAGGTGCAACGGTGCTCTAATAGTAAATATTTCTTACCCAGCAGCTTCATTTATTCGACCATTCCTGCTCCTTTTCATGTGTACACAGTGTAAATTGCTTTTCCCTGCCTTTTCTTCTAACTCATCCCTTTATAACGTAACATTTTATCCTCATCACTTTTTGCCCAATCTCAGTGTTGATCACTGTTATAAAATCTATCACATGGACACAGAAAAAATGTAGAAAATTAGAAAATTAAGCAAAGACCTAAATGGACTTATGGCTGAAAGGATGGATGACAAACAGATTCCATCTGCTTCTCAACAGTATTAGATGTTCTGAGATGAATTGAAAATCCATAGTATTCATATAGTTGAATTGCTGAATCACTGAGAACAGAAATATTAGAGACTTCTCAGTTTATAGTAACACGTACTGTAAAAGCTAAGTAATAGTTTTCTCTGAAACAAAGAGCCAAGCTTTTCAGTGCCTGAACATCAATACTAATGGGAACAATGTTGTTTTGTCACTGCTTATGCTTCTTTCACAGTCAAGCACAAGGCAGCTTCCTGAATAAGTAGTGTATTGAGTAGAATTTTGGGATCTTCCAAGGGATTGATGTTTTGCACAGTTTATTTAAGAGGAAATAGGTTTTAGAACATACCTGGGGCACTTTCTTGGATGACATGTATGAAGGGCATAGACAAAGCCTACAGGATTCTGTCAGAGAATAAAGGCAGACGTGTGAAAGAGCAGGTAGCAATATTTGAATGCAAATAAGAAGGTTGGAAGATTACCTATCAAAAAATGTTGCACTGGGTATTTAGGACAGATAGTAGAGAGCAGATGGATTTTGACAAAGGAGCAGATGGATTTTTGGTTGATATGAGAGGAGAGCTGTCAAAGTACCAGCTGTGGTTGAGATGGAAGGATAACCAATTAATTGTCTGTGCCCTTTTTTGGCAGATGTCAAGTTCTGCTATCTTTTGTTTACAGAGGCTTGACTCCTTGAGAACCCACAGAGGAAGGCATTCTTTAAAAAAAAATAAAAACTGGGGGTATTCTACATCTGGTACAACAAGAAAACATTTTCCCAAATAGGTGGAAACAAATAGAGAATGAATGCTCAACTCGACTATGTGAATCTTTGCTGGGTACTTCCACAGGACACCAGATAATTAAGCTGCAGTTTAATTAAGCTACTTTCTTTATATCTTGCCTTTTTTTTTCCTAAATTTGCAGGGTGTGCTTGTTTTCTAGAAGACCACAGGACAAAATACTAGCAGGCACTTTTATAACAAACCACACAGACAATGTCATGATTGTCTAGAAACTGGATAAATTGTCTAATAATGTATTAGACCCATCATTAGTAAGGCAGCAAGTTATTTCAGTGTGATGATTTGCCGCACAAGATAGTTCAGGACAATAGACACTTGTTTTCCTGGGCAGGTGGTGTTTAAAGAGTTGAAAAGTTGAACAGAATAACAAGGAATACAAGGTGGAATAGAACAATAACACATTTTCACCTTTCTGGAGCCAATTATATAGTTCAGTGAAGCAACGACTAACTAAGAATCTATTCAGGAGAACAGCTAGGAGACCATTCTTAAATGGAGAATAACTACAAAAAGGCTTAAAAATTGCTTTAGTTCAACCCTTATATCAAGATTCAAATATAACTTTTTCCTTTCAGCTTTTCTGCAAGCATAGAAAGATGATAACTGAAGTTTCATATGAGGGCTAAACACTACTATGAGTATGAGCCAAAGTCCTCTCAAAATTCCTAATTCCTTCTTTGTACATGTGCTATAAAAATGAGACAGATACAAAGTTGTAATTGTAAAAATACCTCTCTAAGACCATGCTGAGCAGGATATGAAATGTATGCCTGCATAGTGTTTAGTTCAGATAAGGAGTGTGCTTTTCAAATGAATCTCCCAGGAGAGCCCATTTATAAAAAAAAATTGTATTAGCAAATAGTGTGGGGCACCTAGGAATCAGTCTGTAGAGCAGAGTAGTTGCGGCTGAGGATCTAATGTAAATACTACAAATGTTTTGGGAGTTTTTATTTCTTGGAGCTTGTTGAAGGTCATGGAGGTTTTTAATTTAACTCTAGCCTTGCCCTGTGAACAGAATGTCTCTTAACAGTACACTTTCAATATAAAGGAACCAGCCTGTAGGGCTTTCCATGATGTAAATCAAAGCTCAGTAAGTGGACAACTGGAAGAACTGTTTCAAAAATGCATTGCTGAAATGTTATAAAGTTAATAGTCATGCACTTTTAGTGCACTTTGGCTTGCAACAAGGAGCAGTCTCAGAGCACACGAAAGGAATTTGTTTTCAATGAAACTAAATTAAAGGTGTTTTACAGCAACCTACTGCATTCACTCCTGCTGCAAATGGGCAATCAATCTCTAGGACAAAAATAAAGCAAAATCAAAAACAATATCCAAAGTAAAAAAGAAGCCAAAACAAAGAAAACCCCACAAAATAGTCTCTAGTCCTGCCTGGACAGGATGCTGTGCAACCTGTTCTTAGTGAACCTGTTTTAGCAGAGGGGTTGGACTAAATGATCTCCAGAGGTCCCTTCCAACCCTAACCATTCCATGAGTCTCCGATTCTGTGATTCCAAGGTCCAAATTCCTAGCTTCAGCCTCTTTTCGTGGTAGCCTAGTAAATGCGAGTTTTTTCCCATTACTGGTAAAAGGCCATGAGCTTTGTACTGACCTAATAATGCAAAGTCTTATCTGGACTTGCTTGCCCCTTGCTCATTTTAGTTTGTTTTAAACATTCCCTAGGGATGAGGTGACTACTGCCTATTTGTTTTAAAATAAACTCTGTGAATAGCATCTATATTGAAGGCCAACAAATGGAAATAGTCATTAAACATCAAACTACAGTCCTTTCTGCCAACTGAGGTTGGGAAACACTGTTGTACAGCTTTCAGTTTTCATCGGGGAGCGCATGAGAAGCAAAGAATGTGTGATACGAAAACATCTCATTGAAAGAGAGAAGGCATTATTTTTCCGTAATGAAAAAGAGGAGAGAAGGGATAGACACCACAGAGAAGATTAAATTACCTGGATAGACTTCCCCAATTCCCTTGTAATGCTGGACTTGGAATGACTATTATTCTTGTTCTGGCTAAGGGAAAGGTTGGCCAGTCTAACACAAAGTATATGTAGAAATTATAATAAGCAATGAATGACTGGGGACACAATTTTTTTCAAGAGAAGAAAATACCTTTGTTGCAAAAAAAAAAAAAAAAAAGGAAGGAATATGTGCTATGTGCTTTACAGGAAAGTGCTTATGTGAGTAAATACTGAAGCAAAATGTGGTACACACATTTAATTGTCGATTTTTAAATAAATGTAAAATAAAGCTAATTTTCCAGTATGTGACCCAACAATAATTTTAGGTATAGGCACTCATAAAAGCTTAACTATTGGAAAAGCTGTGTAAAAAACATTATTACTCAAAAAACCCCAACAAACCCAACAAAACAAAACCACCAACCCCACCCTCCCACCCTCCCAAAACAAAACCCAAGACTTTTTAGACCTGCAGTTCTTTTAGATTAATGCTGGTTTATTCCTATAATGCATAGAAATATATGTATCAAGACAGGAAAAAAATCTTTATTCATACATTAATCCTCGTTTTTCTCAAAACTTCTCAGCAGGGTAGGCAGATGGGTAAGAAGCACAGGCAGAGATTTGAACAGGTCAAAATACTGGTGAATGTTCTTTTTAAATAGGATAGGAAAATCTCTGATCATCATATCCCATCATGAATTCTGTTCTGAGTCATACAGTTGTCCTTATCTATTTCACCAAGGAAGATATTAATCGTAAATGTAAGGTTCCAGTTCAGAGGAACAAATACAGGAACTACAGCATCTGGAACTCAGCTAAGCAGCAAGCTGAAATACTAGATTCAATCAGCAGGTATTCTAAACAACTCTTGAAAAACACTGTCAGAATACGGAAATTGAAAAGGGAATTTATCTAGCTAGGGATGAAACTGGAATCCTTCTTCTCTTTGCTGATGAACTAATGAAACGATTTTTATAGTTCTATGAAAAACTGGTTGTATTTTATTGTTCTTTTAATTTTTTTTCCTTTGTGTATCTGGTATAAGATTGTCATGACTGCAACAGAATAATTTTGTGAGTTTCTTTAATTTGTGTATGGTTAAAATGCTTTTAAAATTTGTTTTTGTTTTATAATCACTTTCATATTTTTATGTTGTTGCATCTGACACAGATAACTGCTGTGTTTTTCCATCTCTTTGTGTGTGTATTACCTTGCATTGCATTCTGCTGACTACACAGCCACCAGATAGACCAAAAGTTTCAGCATACTGAAAGCATCACTTGCTTCATCACTACAGATCTACATATGTAAATTGTTAAAATTTAAAACTATTTGCTTATATGAAAACAAAATATTTTTTTTTCTGGTTCAAATAGATTATAGCCTCAATTTTTGTCTGTAATAAAACTAAAGGCAGATGTTCTTGTCACTTTCTGCTGCATAGTTAGTTTTGTTTCTACATACCTGATTTCTCCTGAAGAATATTGTTAGGTTGCACACCTGCATACACAGAAGGGAGCACAATGACATAATGGAAAGTGGGGGAGCATCAGGAAGTGCATCAGGAAAAGGACCCTCTGCCTAGCCCCTCCCATGGCTGTCCCAGAATAACCTCAGTCCCAATGTCCAGGTGTATGTGCATTTATATATTTATATTTATAAAAATATATACATACCTATAGATACATATGTGTTTCTCACTAACAGACCTTCATCAAGTTCAGCCATAGATGGGATCAGGATGAGGCCACTGGTGCTGTTCATGTCTGTGTGAAAGTTTAGAGTGTCTGTCTGTGCTGATTAGTATGCTTGATGTGGCCTTGCATTACGTACTGAATATGTCTACGATGTGCATGTCCTCAGCCTTGCTGAGCTGAACCTGTGGGCATGGAGCTGCAGGAACTTCAGCTCTGTCAGGCTGCTGGATTTGGCCTCACACTAATAAAAATCTGTTCTTCTAACATCAAATATGATCCAGAATTTTCAAGAAAAGGGCAATAAGGATATCAATGCACCATGTAGAATTGATTTTCCAGGTTTTCCTCTTATAATTTACCAATTGTCCATAAACAGATTGTGGTTTTTGCAAATTGCTTTACATTTGAAAACTACTTGAACTTCTAAATGAACACACTTCAGACTCTGAAGCTCACAATATAAAGTAATTACTTGGGAGTTTTGTCATTTGGTTGATGTTCTTTAATTTCTTAAGAACTTAAATACATGTTTTTATATTGATGATTTAGATCAAATGACTTTGTGGTTGTTTTCTGTTAAGAACCGTGAGCCATTTGGCTGGATGTAACAAACTCACCATAACAAGTGTCTGATATATCTTATTCATCATATGGGACTTGCTATATTTTTATCTGCTTCTTCACAGAATAATATAGTCTTCAAACCCTGTCACTGAATCTCCTTAAAATGAAATTAATTTTGTCACAGAAATATTTTGTTGCATCATTAAATAAATCTGAGGACATGAAATTAGTTTTCTATCAAGATTCTCACCATCAAAATATTCTAATAAATGAGAAAAAAATTAGATAGTGTAGATACAGTCAAAGAGAATTAATAAGTGATTAAACTATGACAACAGTTTAAACATATTTTTTCTTTACTCAGATAAAATTAGGATAATACTTACTCTTAAAATTATATTTCAGTTTATTTTCATGTTTTAAAGACCATTGCTATGACTGTGTGTGAACCCAGTAATAAGACTCATGTTTAAAGCACTTTCATTTAGTTATTAAAAACACAAAATGCTTTCAGTTTAGCCATTGGTTAAATCTTCTATCTGAGCAAATCTACTTGAGTGAGTGGCGTGGCTTTAGAGGGGTGGCTTTAATGATGTTTTTCCAGAGTAGCTGAAGTCTTCTCCAGAACTAAAACTGGCTTCTTGGCTGCAGTGTGGCCCACAGCTTAATTGAGCAGGCTTTAGAAGTTCCATTTCTGTTTGTTTATTTCTTTTTTTAAAATATCAATTTGAAATGGTGGTGTTAAACATAACACATAAAGCACAACACACACACACCCCCCAAAACAAAACCACCAACACTCAGAAAAAAAAATACCACCCACCCCTACCCCAAAAAAGAGCTGCCAGGCTGACAGAGTGGGTTGTTGAGTCTGGAGAAGAGAGGGCTCTGGGGATACCCTCTAGCAACATTCCAGTACTTAAAGGGAGTTTATAAGAAAGATGGGAACAGACTGTTTAGCAGGGCCTATAGCAATAGGACAAATGGGTAATGGCTTTAAACTAAATGAAGGCAGATTTAAATTAGATATTAGAAAGAAATTATTTGCTGTGATGGTGGTCAGACACTGGAACGGGTTGCTCCGAGAAGCTGCGGATGCCCCATCCCTGGAAGTGTTCAAGGCCAGGCTGGATGGGGCTTTAAGCAACCTGGTCTAGTGGAAGGTGTCCCTGCTTATGGCAGAGTGGGGTGGAACTAGATGATCTTCAGTATCGCTTCTAATCCAAACCATTCTGAGAGTCTATGATTCTGTGATTGGCTGTTAGGGTCAAAACCAAAATACCAATCCATTTTTTGAAGCCATCCACAGTATATTATCTGAATTAGTAAGAAATCTGGCATTTTGTCCAAAGGTGATGAGGATTTTCACAATATTCACGTTATTGTGAGGAAAAGGAAGAAATATTTATACTTTCTGTTCAGTTGAGATTGTCAAGTTGCAGGGTGAGTGGGCTGCTCCAGAAGGGCTGGTGATGCAGGAACTGAAAGTGACAGGAAGGCAAGCAGGGCAGTGCACTCAGCAACAATGACAGACCCACAGCACCTGAACAAGTAGAGCAGAGTAGGTCTGGTGATGACAACCAGGGTTGGCAAACAGCTCTCTGGTTGCCAGACAAGATCACAGCAATGAGGGATGAAAGCAGGTAGTTAAGTCAGAAGGTCAGGATCACAGTTCAAACTCAAATAAAACTCCAGAACCTAAGGGAGGGGGAGGACAAGACCCACACAAGGCTTCTCACAGCTCATTCTCACACAGCTCTTTTAACATAAATCTGATCCAAAGTTACATAGGGGTGTCATATTATAGCTACCCTTGAGCACCAGCAGCTAAATCCATGTGGGAGAGGAGGGTGCAGAGCCTGTTCTTGTACTTAAGGCCATGGCAGACATTTTGAAGAGAAAATAATATTAAATGGAATATCGGCATGCACCCAGAAACTCTCATCAAGGAAAACACAATCCCAAAGAAACCTAGAGGCTCGTAACTTCTCCTCTCCCAAATTCTAGGAATCAATGCTGGGATACATCCATGTCCTGAAAGTTGTTAGTGAGAGGAAAAGTCCTTCAAGTTCCTTTACAAATGCTGAAATAGTTCATTTGCATTGGAAAGAAATCAAAAGGCCTCTAGATATCCCTTGGATGTCTGTAATGAGATCTGCCCTCATTGGGACCTTCAATAAAAGCATTGTTGCTTATTTCCCCAGATCCACTGGGGAAATCTTTTCTTCAAATCAGCATGACTTGGAGATAGGAGAGAGGCCTCTGGGAAGATTGATGCTACTAAGCATTCACACAAAACTATAGTATATTATTGCATTTTTCTTACTAGCTTTGTTACCAACCTTTAATTTTTGTTTTTTCCTTTTCAATTTTCACCCTAAAAATGCTGGTTATGGTCCAACTACTCTGAAGAACGTGTATCTTTGTAGTAATATCTCTGGTTATAGTGGTGGGTGTACAAACAATACCCTGAAGATTCATCTGGTTCTGATTTGGGGAAGTGAGGAGCTGAGGTGCCAGAAGCACTATGAAGCCTTGGGCTCATGAAGTGGTGTGTTCTTGGAGAACTATTTACTGTGCTGCATGTTTTCTCACATACTGATCAAGAACAAACTGATCCTAGGTGCTGCAGAAGAAAGAATCAAAGAGGCAATTCATATCTCTGGACAACCCCTAAGACTTTTGCAGATATTCTTTATTGTGAGTAAAAGTGGAAAACTCACCACTGATAGCTAATGTTTAAACAAACTATTTTAAAATGCACACTGAAACCAGTAAACAATATATTTTCCATATATTTGAAAATGAAAAGAAACAGAATGAAAATAAAAGCTAATTATGAAATCTTGATTTAATTGCTTAAGCTCAATTGTCATGGTTTAACTATAGCTGGCAACCAAGTACCACAGAACCACTCACTCACTCCCATCCCCACCCCCTAGAGGGATGGGGAGGAGAATCGGGGGGGAAAAAGGTAAAACTTGAGAGTTGTGATATAAACAATTTAATAATTGAAATAAACTAAAAATACGCACAATACAATTTCTCACCACCTGCTGACCGATGATCAGCCAGTCCCCAAGCAGCAACTGGCAGGCCCCTTCCAACTCCACCCAGTTTGTATACTGAGCATGGCGTCCTATGGTATGGAATATGCCTTTGGCTAGTTTGGGTCAGCTGTCCTGGCTGTGTCCCCTTCCAGTTTCTTGTGCCACTCCAATCTTCTTGCTAGCGGACCTAAGAAACTGAAACACCCTTGACTTAGTATAAATATTATTTAGCAACCACTAAAACCATCAGTGTTAGCCACATTATTCTCATACTAAATCCAAACCACAGCATTTTACCAGCTAATAAACAGAAAAAATAAATCCATTCCAGCAGAAACCAGGACAGACCTGAACAATGCATGGTTACCCACAGATCTGGACAAAGTCCAATGTGTACCACTCGTGTGGCAGAAATTTGTATGGAGTGCAGTATCATCATATGCCAACTTATTGGCACTAATGAGCTGGAAATGAAGTGGCACAAACAGTGGATGAAGTGGCTCACCATCTCTGGGACTATGAAAATAACACTTCTACCTCTCTTGTCTCTGCTGTGAAGAAACTAGTCCAACAACTCAATGAGTATATATGCTACTCCCCGCCTGTACAGCCCCAAAGCTCAGCTATTAACAGCAAGCAGCCTTCTGCTCAAGAGGGAGAACATACAAGTCACACACCATGGGGTACCTTGTGGTTTTACCTGTGGGACCATGGAAAGGGCATGAAGAGGTGGTATGGAAAGCCTGCCTTGACTCTGAAGGCAAGGGCACATGAGTCTCAAGGAAAAACAACCACAAATATGGTTCTTTTAGGAAAGCTGCTGCTCTGATCTCCAGTAGGCAGTTTCCTAGAAAGAGCAGAAAGGCTGATTTTACTCTTGATCATTTGAAAAGGAGTTTGAATCCATTTTTGCAAGATGTAAATAGGGATGACTGTGACTGCTCCACATGACAGCCACTCTGCACCATTTGCTGCCTTGGTAGAGAATCCTATGACTGGGATTAGAGGTGCCCTGCCTCCAGCCAGGTGAAGGAGAGGGACAACTGGGTTTTACATGGGACTGTGTGGATCCAATGTCCTGGCACACCAGACCCACAGGAGTATAAAGCTCTAGTAGATAATTGTGCACTGTTTACCCTAATGCCATCAAGGTATGAAGGGGAAGAACCCATCAGTATTTCTGTAGTGACAGAGGGATCTCAATATCTAACTGTCTTGAAGGCTGAAATAAGATTGACTGGGAATGAGTGGCAAAAACATCCCATTATGACTGGCCCAGATGCTCCATGCATCCTTGATGCAGACTATCTTATCTGAGGGTACTTTAAGGACCCAAAAGCATACTGGAGAGCTTTCAGTATAGCTGCTTTGGAGACAGAGGAAATTAAGAGGCTGTCTACCTTGCCAGGTCTCTTGGAGGACCCTTCTGCTGTGGGGATGCTGAAGGACAAGGAACCACAGATGCTGACTGCTGTCACAATGGTGCACTGGAAGCAATACTGCACCATCTGAGACTCCCTGTTTCCCATCCATAAGCTGATTCACTGACTGGAGAGCCAAGGAGTGATCAGCGAGACTCGCTCACCCTTTAATAGCCCCATATGGCCAGTGTGAAAGTTTGATGTAGAATGGAGACTAACAGTGGACTATCACGGCCTGAAAGAAGTCACACTGCCATTGAGTGCTGCTGTACCAGACATGCTAGAATTTCAGCATGAACTGGAATCAAAGGCAGCCAATTGGTATGTCACCATTGATATTGCAAATGCGTTTTTCTCAATCCCTTTGGCAGCAGAGTGCAGGCCACAGTTTGCCTTCATGTGGAGGGGCATCCAATACGCCTGGAATTGACTGCCCAAGGGGTAGGAACACAGCCCTACCATCTGCCATGGACTGATCCAGGCTGCACTGGAACAGGGTGAAGCTCTGCAACATCTGCAGTATATTGATGACATCATCATATGGGACAATACAGCAGAAGAAGTTCTTGAGAAAGGGAAGAAAAGAGTCCAAATCCTTCTAAAAGCTGGTTTTGCCATAAAACAAAGTTAAGTCAAGGGGCCTGCACAGGAGATACACTTTTTGGAAATAAATGGCAAGATGAACCTTGTGAGATCCCAATGGATGTGATCAACAGAATAACAGCTATGTCTCCACCAACTAATAAGAAAGAAACACAAGCTTGCATGAGTGTTGTGGGTTTTTGGAGAATGCATGTTCCAGATTACAGTTTGATTGTAAACCCTCTCTGTCAAGTGACCCAGACAAGAATGATTTCAAATGAGGCCCTGAGCAATAATAGTAACTCACATCCTGCTTTATTTAACCAGACGCATCATTTTTATTTATTTGTTTAGGGGGAAAATACTCTGATTTGAATTTGGCTGAAAAAGAATGAATGCCTAATCATGGCAATGTCCAGTTTAACTCAGTTCTAAGTACTTGAAGTTAAATATGACTCATATTTTTTTAGTAACAATAAATTTTATTTTAAAATATTTTAAGTTCTAAGAAGAATGAAGGATATATGCTGAGATTGCCTCAGTATTTAATGACATATAGTACAAACTTCAACAAGCTAACAAAACTCCTAGAACTAGAAGAGCTTTGAAGGCACGGTTATTGATTCATATACCCTACTATATAAACAATAAATTGTTACTTTAATCTATCATTTTGTTACAATCCATCTATGCTCCTCAAATAAATGCACAAGTAAATGAATAACCTTTATACACTCTTTGAAGCTATAACCAGCCCTCTAAAATTCAAGTTTAACACAATTTTGCTATAAACATAATAATTTGTTCAAAAATTCCATCCACTCCTAATTCTATGTTATGAACTATAAATCTAAACAGCAACACAGATATGATGAAAGAATGTTTCTGCTCTTTAGGTGTGTTATTTATAGTAATTAATTAAAAAAGGAATTAGGCACATCCACCATGAGAGACATATGTCTTCATATAAATGCATAACTGGAATGTTGAGTTAGATTCTTATTGTTTCCTCTTATAAGATGAAACATAAATAAATATACAAGTATACTATAGTATGTATAATATAGTAACAACAACAAAATCAACAATAATAAAAAGACCAACAATAATAATAAAAGTAAAATACTTTTTTGAAAGAATAAAGAAACACGTAGTATGAAACTTCCAGCATCAAGGAAGAGGGATCCAAAAGTAATTATTAGCTGCATTAACTGGTTTGCATCTGTCTTAATTTGATGGATAGTTTTATCTCTTTATCTTTCCACTTACTTTGTTTGCAACATTAAGTAGAAGAAATGTTTGAAGCAAATGTAATTTAGTCATTTTTAAGATACTTTATATATATTGAACTCAGTACCAACTCTATAAGTATTTGTAGTTGCAAGAGGTTATCCTAACATGTTGCAAGATGTATAGAATGTAATTCTCAGCTGCCTTAAATGTCTCTGTTAACCATGACATTTTAACCAGTTCTCTACAGAGTAAGGTCAGGCAAGTTATGCTATGCATAACTGCATTTGAATAACTTCTTATATACAAAGCAAATGTTTTAATATCTAAATACTCATAAACATGAAGGTATCTGTTAATCCACACGGAAAAGTTTTTCATGAATGTAAGAGTGTAATGATGTATCATAAGAGTCCAATAATAGGCAATGAAGGATGAATGCAGCTGGAAAATAAATAGTTTTCTGGTCCTGATGTGATACATGTCTTTAAACATAAGAGTCAATAATGAAAAACAAGCAGACATTTTAGTTCTCAGGCCTGAGATACTAGTTCTCCTATAACATTACATCAAGCTGCATGAAACTTTTAAAAGTTAATTAAATTCAACTATTTATTTTAGATTAAATGTTTATTGTACACTAAATACATAACCTTTTTAATAAGATTTAATAAAGTTAAGAAGTAATACCAACTTAATCTAGTTGCCTTATAATTAACCCAACCATGCCAGCAATAAATGTGCTTTTGCTCTGTAATTGATAAATTTAACTTGCAAAAAGCTTTAGGATTTAACTGGTGTTTAACAAAATAACTATAGTGGGTTGATTGGATATCAATTAATTGCCAAAAATTAGCATGTTAATTGGCATTTATTTTAGTATAGTGGTAGTTATCTAGTAAATTGCTAATTAAAATACTTAAACATTCCTTCTAATTAATAAGAATGAAATTATACTTTTATTACCTACTTAATTTTTAGGTAATGATATAGGAAGTAAATTTATGTTCCTTATTTATTGAACCTCAGTAGTAACAACTGATACTTCATTAGCAGTGAGATACCCATTTATCAAGAGTACATTAATATTGTGCATTTGGCATCACATGTACTCTAAAAGCTACCAAAGTCTGCATTTGCACATGTCAGTAGTGATCGGTGTCTCCTTTTTGTCATGCTTTTCTCTTCCTTCCATTTGATGTTTCTTTTTCCTATCTGGAAACAACATCAAAATGCATGCAACAGGATGCCACAGCCTGTATATACATCATCAGAATGTATATATATTATGGGGGAAGGCAGGGGCAGTGGCCTGGCCCTGCCCTGTCCAGCCCCACTGCCTCACAGCCCTGCCTGCGCCTGGCCCTCACTATGTGTCCAGGCCTGGGCCCAAGTGCCTAGCCCAGACTCAGCCCACCCCCGCCGTCATGGAAGTGCCCAGTGCCTGGGTCTGGGACTGCCCCAGTGGCCCCCTGGCTGCCCTGTCCCTGGCTCAGACAGTGGGACAGGCCCTGGCTGCCAGGCCCTCGCCTGATGGGCCCCAGGGAGCACCCTGGCTCCTGGACACTGGCCTGCATGGCCCATGCCACACTCTGATGCATATCAACATTTAAGTTCCCTGATGATATCTCAGTTGCTTGTGATGTTAAAAAAACACAAACCAAACCAAAACTTTAGAGTGCCCTCATTTTATATGAACCGGGGAAGTGTATCTTGGTCTGCAAAACAAATACTGAAAGCTCTTCCCCTGATATGAATCTCTCAAACCCTACTGTAACATTAAAACCAAACCTGACCAAATATCTATTGAACAAGTTGTGCTATCTCAGAGAAGGACAATTAAAAAATTACTCTCATTACAGATCCTCCTTTGTCTCTCCCTTGATTTTATTCACCTGAAATACCTGCAAGTCACTACCCAGTCTCTGTCAGACAAGATCCTTCCTGTTACTCTTCCCGCTCTCTTTCCATTTTACTTACTCTTCCAGGCAGATATTAGTGAAATTATTATTTTTCCTTCAGTTTATTAAAAGCCTGTAGATTTTTTACTTCAAGAAACATTTCAGACTCGTGATCCTAAATAGTTGGGAATATCTTGCAGTTCCAAGTGGATAGCAATGTAGTATCTCCATTATGCATCTGGGCAGGAATTAAGAATTCATGGCTATCCTGAGGAATTTCTTACATCTCTCTGTCTAGGCATGCTGACTTCCAACACTTTTCTGTGTGGGATGTTTCCTCTTTGGGAAGCCATTTTCACAGATGGTCTCTCTCAATGCTCTCGAGGTTGTGTATTACACTTCAATAGCCATATACATGTACAGAAGTGCATAAGTGTTATGGAAAATGAATTATGCTTCTCTATGACAGCTCTGTAATTAAATATTTTTTCTTTTCTTATATGTATTACTGTGTTTATGCAATGTGTTCACAACTGTAATAACACAAAATACTCCTGAGCATTTACCATTGAATTTGCTCTCTCTCCCCATTCTTGTAGCTCTTTGGAGTGGACAGGTAAAAGATAATGAATGATGAAAGGAAAGGAAATGGGTTTACTTCCTGCCTTTTTATATCCTTTAATAGATAGATAGATAGATAGATAGATAGATAGATAAATAAATAAATAAATGAAACAAACAAACAAACAAATAAATAAGTAAATATGTTATTCCAGAAGAATACATTTGTATATATAATTATATACAAATTATAATAATTCTAGTAAGTATTACTTTTTTATATTTCTTTGGAAATGTCTCTCATAATCATCAAAAAAACCTTTATTTTACAAAATGTTAGGTTTCTCAGCCATGACAAGTAGAACAATATGTAATCAAACTAGAAACTGAGTAGGAAAGACAAATAGATACAGTGCATTCATTTCTAAAATTATTAAGTTCTATGATGTAGATAGTATAGGATGTCTAACTAGGAAATGGTTCTTACCATTTATAAAGTTCATAAATTTTAATTTTTACTACAAAAGATATTTTTTATAAATCTGCTTGCTCATGCCTGACACAGTTCTCCTCTACAGTGCTATTGATGCCACTGTATAGATACAACTGCATATACTTTTATGTCAAAGTATTCTGTTAAGGGAAGGTTGCTGACTCAGCAAAGGGACAAGATGCCTAAGCTCCCGAATTACCAAACTCTGATTTAGTGTTTAGCTATATGTTAAAGAACGTACACAAAGTTTAGGCCAAGCTGACTCTTTAAAGTTAAGAATTATGAATGCAGGGATGTCTAATCAAGGGAGTCAGTCTTGGGAAGGACAGGGAAAAAAAATGGATGGTAGAAAGAACACTGTTAAATCTTAAGTTATGCAGACAGAAGCCTCCAAGTGAGGAAGTTCTGGCAGCAAGAGGAGACAAGTTGATAAAATTGTTGCAATTCACAGAAAGTTGGTTGGAATTAGGACAAAGGTAATTGTGGCAGTGGGAGATCGCAACCTCCAAATCAGATAGTCCCCCTAAAAAAGAGCAAACCCTCACGTGGGGAGCATGTGGAGTTAGTAAAATCCTTCAATAGAGCTATCGGAGGATGTGCACTAGTTTGCACTAGAACTGAGAAATTTGTAACCCGTCCTATATGTGAATGAAAATGAATATGTAATACACTATGAATGTGCAAGTACTCTGCAATGTATAATGTGTACCCTCTAGTAACTTGGTGAGCACGCTTGGAGGAAACATTCTCCTGTGCTCCAAGTACCGTAATAAAGAATGCCTGCCTTCTAAACTTCAAAGTCTTTGAGGGCTTTTCTCTGCGACCAACTTTACGTTATCACTATACACTAGCAACTTGAGTGTCAAAATACTGTTCCCCTTACCACAGAAGAAAACATTATTTTCCTTTTTTACTCTATGTATATCAGTCTTAATTATAAATGAGCTACAAAAGCATATATTGAGACTGTGACAAAAGATTAAAACATCCAAGTTTTGGAAGGCAACTGATGCTGTATATGGGATTTTGTTAGTAAATTAGAATAATTTTTATTAAATAGTGATAATAAATAAACATATTTTAAAATTTTGAATTGAATCATAACATCATGTTTGTTTAAATGGGCTGTAAATCAGCCTCCATGTTTTGAGACATAGTAAGATGTCTGGTTGTTACAGAGATTTGGTCCTATTATCCAAATCTAGATTAACTACGTTAAAATTTTCTTAAAGATAATATTTTTACTCTATCAGTGTTGAAGTGATTTTAAGATGGTGTAATTTACACATTGAAGGACAAGAAAAATGGGTAAGGAGCTGTGAAGTAAGCTAGCCCTTTCCATGTTTCTCTCTTGACAGGTAAATGGCAAATACAGCATCTGTTCAACTTGGAGATGGAGGGTATAAATATATTCTTCAGGCTTTGAAGTGAGGGGCCAATTTGAAGATAATAAAAGAGAAGACGCCTTAATGCAAATGTATACATCAGTTCCAAATGTAGCCTGTTGTTTTTTAAATGGAAAACTGACAGTTCAGCTTCTCCCCAACACACTTTTTTTTTTAATTTAGAGATATTTTTCCATAGACTTAATATCAATATAAATAATATGCACAAATCATGTGTGTACTCACTGTCAATAGCATTATAGATGATAATTAGATTTTTTTAAAAAAATATTTTTATGTTTGATGAATCATCTCATCTAGACCAGAAAAGAAATTCCCTTTGATTGATTAGCAGTGTATTGGGTTTGTGTGGCAAGGTTTTGTTAGCAGTGGGGCTACAGGGGTGACTTCTGTAAGAAGCTGCTAAAAGTTTTCCCCATGTCTAATAAAGCCAGTGCCAGCCGGCTCCAAGACAAACACACTGCTGGCCAAGGTCAAGCCCACCATCAGTGATGGTGGTAGCACTTCTGTGATAACATACTTAAGAAGGGGGGGGGGGGGGGGGACCCTGCAGAGTTGAAGCTGGAGGAGTGAGAATATGTGAAACAACTCTGCAGACACCAAGGTCAGTGAAAAAGTAGGGGGAGGAGGCGCTACAGATGCCAGAGCAAAGATTCCCCTGCAGCTTGTGGTGAAGACCACAGTGAGGCAGGCTGCCCTCCTGCAGCCCATGGAGGTTAAGATGGAGCAGGTATCCACCTGTATCCCATGGAGTACCCCATGCCAGATCCCTGAAGGAGGCTGTGACCCTGTGGGAAGCCCATGCTGGAGCAGTCTGTTCCTGAATGACGGCACCCCATCGAAGGGACCCATACCAAAGAAGTTCATAAAGAACTGTAGCCCATGGGAAGGACTCACACTGAAGAACTGGTGGACTGTCCCCTGTGGGAAGGACTGCATGGTGGAGCAGAGGAAGAGTGTAAGGAGTCTTCCCTCTGAGGAGGAAAGAGCAGCAGAAACAACATGTGATGAATCGATGGAAACCCCCATTCCCTGTCCCCCTGTGCTGCTGCAGGGCTAGAAGGTAAAGAAAATGGGGAGTAAAGTTGAGCCTGGGAAGAAAGGAGGAGTGGCAGTAAGGTGTTTCAAGATTTAGTCTTATTTCTCTTTATCCTACTCTGATTTGATTGGTAATAAAGTAAACCGATTTCCTTAAGTCAAGTCTGTTTTGCCTGTGACAGGAATTGGTGAGTGATCTCTCCCTGTCCTTATTTTGACCCATGAGCCTTTAATTATCCTCTATCCAGCTTAGAAGGGTGAATGATAGAGAGGGTTTGGACACCTGACATCCAGCCAGGGTCAACCAGTCAAACAGTTGATTGCTTTTTTTCTTTCTAACAAATGTTCAAACCTGGTGACCTTTTGGAATTACTACCAAGTATAGTCCAGAAATGTCTTTATGCAAACACTCAAAAATGTAGTATCTGGGAATGCCTTAATTCACATTGTCAAGGAAGGTACAAAGAAAAGGTACAAAAAAAATTAACAAACTGGCTGCTTTATTTATTCTATCACTTCAACTTTTGGAAGTTTTTCATGTTCATATTTGATGTATAGAATTCAGTGTCATTTTGCCTGTTACTTACTTGTGCCTTGGCTGCATATATTGTATAAGTCACTAGTGCTTGGGCCTTGTCTGGACTGATATCTCCTGCCAAGAAAAACAGTCAGATATAGTTCTTCAGAGCACTTCATTTTAGAGATTTCTTACAGGCAGGATGGATACAGTTGGATTTTTTATCCAATAGAGTACTCTGGTATTGTCACAATGTGCTTTGGCCTAGTATCTATTGCCAGTGGCCAATATATTCACTTGCTCTCCTGCCAAAGAGGCCATGCCAAGGACATGAGACACCTGTCCTAAATGTTTTTTAAAACACCACTCAAATTTTTAAGGATCTTGTAACTATATCCTTAAACCCCATATTTACACTCACCTCTCATATATAAATAGGAAAAAAAATTTAGAACCAAGGATGGCTGCAAACTTTATTAGGAGCTATGAAATTAAAAATGGCCAATTCACTCTAAAGTACCTAACCTGGGGGCCATGATTGCTCCTCAGGACAAATGCCTTCATGAATGTAGATGAGGAATTGGCAATACAATATGTAGGTGCCAAGAGAACAAGTTAGGCTTATCTACTAGGGCATCTGTAGAGGTTCACGTCCAGGCATCAGAAGAAAAAAATCATGTTTATAGAACACAGGTATTGTCTCATGAAATTTGAATCTGGAGCTTAAGGACTGTAATTTTGAATTTAGATGTAAAATGTTTTGAAATTCCATTTACATTTTTTAACTCGTAATTTTTTTTGCTTCTCAGCATTTTCTGACAGATTTTTATTTTTCTACTTATTTTGCATATTCTGTCTTCTACTTTGAATACTTATTTCTAATGCCTATTTCCATTTCAGCATGTGAAAATGCATTCTTTAGGGAAGACTACAGATCTACTGTAGTTCACATTTCTTTATCTACATTCTCGTAGATTATTGTCTCTTAATCAAATTTTAGTGCATTTTGAAAATAGGTTAATGCAAAGAATATAGAGGTCAGAAGGACTCTTTCTACTGATTTAGAAGGAGTTTTAAATTGCTCTATAGATAAATGTAAAGGGAACCTGCTTGTTATGATCCATAAGGATCACTGACTAGCCAACCTAAAAGTAATGCATTTTTATTTTTCCACAAAGATGAGTGTGCAAAACCATGGAGTTGGAAGGAACTTTAGGAAATGGAGACTACCACTCTCTAGGATAACTTGTACATTAAAAGAAAGTTGTAGGCTTTTGTTGTTATTGTTGTTGTTGTCACTGTTAATAACCAACTGGCACTTGACTACCTGAAAAAAATCCTTTATTTCATTTTCTAGCCACTAGAACACACACACACACACAAAGATCATACAGCATCTTTCTGTATGTGTAGAGAATCAGTAGTGACATTAACAACAGTAACATTTGGCTGTACATGCTAGTATCATGTAATTGCTTAGTTATAGTAGAACTGGCCTAGTAAGCACTAACTAAGATTTCGAGGGGAAAAAAAATCCCCAACCTCTCTTTACAGTTTTACCTTGTCTCAGAATATTGTCTAAAGAGTTGCCTAAATAAAAAGTGGAAATTTAGATGAAAACTCAGTATCTACTCTACCTCACCAGTGATTCTGTCATTTAAATAGCTCATCAATTTATACTGAAATAAATTGGTTATCAGCAAAATAAAAAGTTTTATAGATAATAATAATGCAAAACTTGCAAAGGATCAATGGCATACAACAGATTCTCATTATTTTTGAGACTATCATTAGAATGAGGAAGGCAATTTAAGTACAATTACAAGAAAAGAATTGTGAGGACCACAATAGCAGAATTTCCCAATCTTTATTTAAATAATTTAGCAGTCCCTTAGAGGCTATGTAACAAAAATCTGTAAGCCAAACCAGTCACTTAAAGTTCAAAAATTGCAGTCTCTATTTATGTGTTGGCTGATATATCCAGATGCCTGAATTTCTGCATGTTCAAATCAACAGAGCAGCTTGACATTGACCTTGGGAATGCATTTCGTCTATCATTTAACTGTAGTGTCTGTGTACTTCTCGGGCTATTTAGGATTTCCTGAATACTGGTTATTTTCCTATATTTGTGCATACTGATTTAAATCACTGTATCATAAATAAATTTCTGAGCAGGTCATTAATAATGTCTAGGTCTTTTAAGTTTAGAAAAGTTGAACATTTTACATGAATATTACTTGGATATTAAAGTTAACCATTTATTAGAACTGTCTCTCTTTTTCCTTCTTAAACACTGAGCAGTAGTTCATATTTTAGAAACAAAAATATAATTAGTATTCCCACTTAGCACTAGATAGATATTTAGTCAGAAATACATGCATAAATAAGTTATGGGATAACTATAGTATACTATTTTATTTCTTATGTGTCTTTCAAGCAATTTTTTTTATTGGCAGGAGGGAAAAAATTGTATTAGAGGCAGTATCTCTTTACTGGAATGACTGGCAACTGGAGTGAGAAAAAACTAGCCAAGCTGTTGGGTGTGAAAGCCCTTCTTAAGGTCTGAAATAGAAGCAGTAAGTTTAAAAGTGAAATACAAGGTGATAATAGCTCAGAGTTTATTCAGAAATGTATGAGTTATGCAATGTTTGAAAGACAAGGCAGTTTATGCCGAAAAAAGATGAGAGGACGAGAGAAAAGCAAGGCAAAGAGAAAGAAATTAGAGAGAGGGTAATTATCTTCTTGGGCTGACAGAAGTTTGAAACAGAGGCAATTTGAAACACAGATAGATTAGAGAGAGGAAAAATTAATATGTAATCAGCTGTAAAACAAATTTCTAGCAGGTTCCTATATTTTGTGCTCAGAACATCTGAACCTCAGAGGGGGAGAGACTCTTTTCTGTCTTTTTCCTTTTCTATTTCTTCTAAATCTGAGAAATCCAAGATAGCTTGACTGTTTCTTTGAAAAATATTTATGCTTTGAGAGTGAAATAAGTATTTACCAACCCCCCCCCAAAAAAAAAAAGCTTGTGGGTGAGAGAGAAAAAATAGATTTTGGTGATGGCTTTGATCAAATCAAATAGTTCTTAAATGACAGTCTCAGGACTGGCTATTGTAGGTCTCTCAGAGGTCTATCTTGGCTGTGGAACTTGAAAGTTGGCAATAGTTCCTTGTAGTGAGAGACTAAATTAATAAATTTTTTCCTGAAACTGATGGGGAAGTAGTCTGATGTTCTCTTTGAATTGTGACATGCAGTTTATTTGTGGTCTGAGTTTTACTTCGTGGTGGGATGGCATTAGGAGTTAAAAGCTATAAGAAACTGCCAGCACTTTTAATCAATGTAAGGTCCACATTCAAAGGTTGATTTTACTGACATAAATATCCATTATAGTAGCTGAAATTTTTTTGCTTAATAAGATTATAAAAAAATTACACATACATAAATGGGGAAGGGGTTTGGGTAGATAGAATGTCAAACGAGGCATTTCATTATTTTCTTCTTTCACTTAATGTACACTGTCAGATTGCTGATCTTGTATTAAAAAAGATCTGAAAACAGTGTCAATACTTTAACAAAGAGGATCAGTGTGCAAAACTGCATAGTAAGGGTAATACGCAAAGAAGCTTATGCTAAAATCTGGATTCACTGAAGTGAAGAAAGAAGGAATTTAAGAAGAAGAAATTCTGTGACCCTTAGTACCAAGGACAAACTGGTGATCTCATCTAGAGAGCTGCTAATCAATAGGCCAATTATTTGAGTAATGATGGTATTGGCTGCTCAGATCTCATCTCTCTTTTGTTAAATAAACCTCTGCCTTCACAGATAAGCTGTAGTTTTGATTTTTGGGGAGTAGGCAGTTGTGGGGGTTTTGTTCAGTTGGGTTGTTTTTGTTTTGTTTTTTTTTTTGTTGTTGGTTGGTTGGTTGTGGGTTTTTTGTTGTTGTTGTTTTTTAGATAGGCAGGTCATCCCAGAAGTCCTAACTGGAGATAACAGGGATAAAAATGTACTGCAGTACAGAAAGAAAAAAAAAATCAATTATTTAAGGAAAAGAGAAACCTTTTTCTTTGGGGATATTTTAGGGTTTCTTTGACCTGACACTTTATTGATGAAAGGTCAATTTAACATTGTGGCTTGGTGCAAAATATAAATTTAATGTCCACTAGTCATGCATATTGGTATTACTTGTATGATGCATGCATGTGTACATTTGTCCATTTGTCTTACTAACAGAAGAAACTAAAAAGAAAGGATAAATTAAACTTTTTTCATGTATAAAGCTAATAATATCAGTAAGTAAGAAAAAACATTTAACCATGAAACTGTAATGGTGATCTAGTATGAAAACAAGGAATTAGATTTTGTTCTTTTTAACTGTAAGATAATATAAGGACCTTTCCATGAGTTTGTTTTTTATGTTGAGTCTTGATAAGTTCAAGGTAATTATTACTCTAGTTTTTACTCTAATTATTACTCTAATTTAGCACAAAGGAAATACATTATCATTGATGAATATTATGGTCTAATTTTCAGCATGTATATGCAAATACAACTGTGAACATGAAACTGTAATTTGTCATGGTGCATGCTGCATGCATGGTGAAAAATCTGTATTCATAGTTAAATAGATGAGTCAAGGCAGATCACAGGAAAACTGTTCAGCAACATGTGTCTGAATCATGTATAAATAGTATTGCCATAATCTTTTATGTCCTTACATGTGTTTGAAGTGGCTGCACAGTCTTTGTTTATATGCTCCTCTACAAGATGCAACATCTTGGGAAGGAAGATTTTCACTGCTTAGTCAAGTACCGTTGTCAGCAAAGGGCTAAAAGCAAACAGTATAGTGATTTGTGGATTACTTGGGTTCTTTTTTAGTAATTGTCAGTAACTGAACAGCTGTTTCCTGTGCACACTAGAGTTCAGCCAAAAGGATTTGTCAAGCAAATCAGCTGACAGAATATTTCAATGGCTGATTCTCAAGGCAAGAGAAACACAAGTGAACTGTGTTGAATGCTAAATGTTAAGGAAAACATTGGAATAATCTTATCATTATTATGCAAACTGGAGAGGAAAAACCCTGATACAGTAATAGCCAAGTTTTGAATGAAGGTGAAATGGCTTCTTTTTTCTGTCAAGCTTTTTATCATGGATTTTATGGCTTTCAGGAAAAAAAAAAAGTCTACTGTTAATGTACAGTGAAAAATACTTCTAAGCTGTTAAGAAGCCAATAATACAATTCTTAAAAATCTGTATTTACCTAGAAAAATATTGTTCTGTTCATAGTTTAAATAATCAGCAGTAAATAAGACGTACTAGCAGTAAATAACCTACTTCTGTAATAGCAGAATCGATATTGGTCTTAAGAGCAAAATATAAATCTGAGCAACAACAGTATGTAACTGGAGTTAAAATGCAACAACTCTGCTTAAATATCTATGACTATTTCAAAATATGAAAGATACATCTCAATTAAGTATAATTATCAACCAAGATAATGGAGCTTAATCAATCACAAATGTAATAGAAATTAAAGGTCAAATCCCAAAGTACATACTAGCATCAAAAATGCTGATGGACCATAGACAGAGGGAATTTCACAATGGTAAAGGCAACAGATTGAATAGTTGAATACAATGGACATGAAAGCAAAGGCACAGATTAATCTCAGACTTCTAAAATGTGTGATTAGATTTTGGAGTGGTAAAATAATTACTGCTGTGATAATTTTATATGGTATAGTCACATGAAGAGACTGGACTGGCTATGTAGCTGAAGAAATTAACTTCAAGTGAAATAGCTGTCAAGCTATGCAGCAAAGGAAAATAGAGACTGAGTTTGTTAGGGAAGGTGCTTGTCATTATTATGTGACACCACAGGGATGTAGTAGTTACAACAGATGCCAGATTAAGTCCCCAGATTAAACATGGGGACTAATTTGCAACCCAAGTTTTAATTGAAGAAAAAACCTTCTGTTTACCAGAAGGTCAAGGGAGTAGTAAAGTGAGGTAGCTTTATTGCCTGTGGCTGGTTTTATTTTTATTTATTTGGCAGTATTTTGTCTTCTGATTCTTATTTGTGCTGTTCTGAGGATTTGGTCGTTCGGTTGGGTTTTTTAACCTCTTATTCATGTTTGCCAAGACACACAGCAGCAACATTCATTTGAAAAGAGTTATTCCACCCATGTCTTGGATTTTTCTTTTTATTCTATTGTTTGGATGAGAGCTGCATCTATAATTATTTAAAATTAAAGCACTCAATGTATTAAACTACAACTCCTGTGTAAAATATGTCTAATAATAGATGGAATGTTTTTTTGTATGTATTAAATATTCCAAAATTAATCTGATTAAATACATCTACTTTGTTATTCAGAGTATGTAAATAAAGAAATAAAATTCTATGACCACAAAAGAAGCACCACATTTAAAAATTCAAACAAGTAATTGCTTTTCATTGACTTAATGTGAGGTGCTATTAAAAACACATGCATGATAATAAAATACTTGAATTCATTTTAGTATTTGAAAATCATGTCTACAGCCATAACCTCAGTTTGGTCATCCCACACACACACAGGTACCTAATCCCATGAGAAACCCTACAGTATCTTGGTCCGCAATGACTAGTAGATATGAAATATTGACAAGAGATGTGGGCATTAGAGGACTAACAGATAAAGCAAGAAAACCTAGGTCATATCAAATAATGCTTCAAATGCTACACTGAGGCAGTTGAACTAACCTCTAGAACTCAAGCAATGTAAGCTGTTTTTCATATATTGAAGAAAGAGTGAAATTGGCTGTACAACTAACACCCACAACTAAAATATTCAACAGTTCTGGACCATTTACTTAACACTTTATTTTTATAAATAAAAAGGTATTTTCAGCAAGTACTTTGTTCTCATTACCCTCAGTATGACCTTTCTATAGATATCCTTTTTTGTTTGTTTGCTTAAATACCTGAGGTTAAAATAAACATGTTACAAACTTGACTGGAATAAAGGGAATAAGAAAGTCATAGTAATGGCTAAGGATATGAAGCTGTCTGTAAATATTTACAGTATATGCTTTTAGAAAATGCATACATTCTCAAGATAGATCCTAGAGGCATAAGTAAGAAAATGGGATAAAAATGAGTGGTTAAAAAAGTGAATATTAAGGTAAAGCCTCCAGGACAACTATGTTCTATTAGTTTATTGAACCACAGAATAAATTATCTACAAGTGGAGAAATTTTGCAAAACTTGAGTCAAAGTGAGACTGGATGAACTGCTTACACTATAATTTGGTGAAGGAACTTACTAGTTGACCTAATAAATTTTTCCCCATTTCTAATCTTTGTCTCCACGGAAGGGTAATTATAGTGTATTTGTATATATCATTGTAATTATATTATTCTAAATTGATGCAACAATGCATTATTGACTAATTTTATGTACATGCTTTCCTTTCTTCTATTAAACAGTATGTATTTAGCTTAAGTATTTTTTTCCTAACACTCTTAGCAATATTCTGTTGTATCTGAATTTATGTTCTATTTGATAATGCGTGATGGAGAGAATCCTTGACCAAGGAAGTTAAAAAGATAATAACAAAGTCGTATGCATCTGTCAAGATGGTATGAGAATCATATATTCTGCTAGTGAATAGGAGAAACACTATAAAGTACTACAGGATTTAACAACTATCATTGTTATTCTCAGCATCATTGTTCATTACTACAATGTGAAAAACTGGTAAAATGTTCAAAATACAGTGCAAATTATTATATCTAGAAAAATACTATAGATCTATGTTTAAGATATATAAATATATATTAATTTTTTCAAAGCTGGTGCATGCCTACTTGGGCCCAATATCAGTTTTCAATATACAGGTAATTATTTCCAAAGTTTAATTTCAGTACTAATAAGATTATTTGTTTGTCTTATCAGAACTAGATTTTCAAAAGTTGCCTTGAAAGGCAATGACCTGGAGCTACAAAAATGATTCTTAAATCTCTCAAATAGTTGTGAAGTCTGAGTATCACATAGTAGGACACCTGGTACCTCACATTCAGACTGCATATGATTTATCTCCTTTTCTATCACAACTTCTTTTTTACACAGAATATTTGTTTTAAAAACAGCAACAACAAAAGTGTGGTTTTATTTCCTTTCTGGTTCTCTCTTTCTTTTCTTTTTTTTTTTCCCCTTTCTTTTATTCTTTTTTTTTTTATTTTTTTATTTATTATTTAAGCCTTAAATTTCTGTATAGTTATGATCTGGAAAATAGTCTGAAATGATATAGTACATGATTTCGATTAAATCAAGTTGTTTCTCTTAGCTATTTATAAGGGCTAGACTGTAAACCATTTATTTACAGTAATACATTGTCACTGACTTGAATATTTCTGTAAGAGTATAGTGGGTCTCTTGAGGTGAAGAACAGTATAGCACTGGGAGTAAAGGATAGCCTGTATTCAAATTAGTCTTGTGGGTGTTGCAGCTTAATGATCCTGATCTTTACCTATGTCTTGTATTAATGAATTTTGAAGTCAACAGCAAGTCTCTCGCTGACTTTATTGGTCAGAGTATATATTAGGCCTTGAACATCCAAAGCATAATTTCTCTCTCAAAACACAGAGGATATTTCAGCTTCACGTCACTGTGGTTTCTGGTAAGTAGTCATATGCTAGCTACCCTTTGGCCTTCAAAGCTCTACTTAATAGTGAATAGTCTATGCCAAAAATTTGGTATTGCAGGAAGAAAAGTGTGGTGCAATTAGTACTGAAAGCATGTCTCGTATTAGTGATTTTATTCTTGTACCACAACAGCCTGTGTGAATGTTTTAAACTTTGAACCTTGCTTACAATTGCACTCCTAAACATTTCTCTTTTTCAAAACTTTCAGCTTATCTAAGGTTTCCTTTTTTCCTTAAACTCATTTTCTACCACAATGATGGCAGGATACATCTGTACAATCTCACCTTTCTTCCTAGAAGAATATCTTTCTTAGGTTCTCAGACTGCTGCATTTACTTCTGTTTTTCTTCCGGATAACTTAAACTTATAGGAAAGTTGACTGACTATTTAGGATTTTACTCTTTATGGTTTCAGTAATACTTTATATTCAATTGCTTTTGTATCCTTTTATACACTAGTTTTTTTGACAGTATCAAACAATGGTTGAGGTTGAAAGGGACCTTTGGAGATCACCTGCTCTAACCCACACTCTGCTCAAGTAGGGCCAGCTAAGGCCAGTTGCCCAGGACCATGTCCAAATGGCTTTTGACTATTTCCAAGGAGGAAGAGTTCACAGCTTCCCTGGGCAACCTGTGCCAGTATTCAGTAAGTAAAAAAGAGTTTCCTGAAGTTCAGATGGAACATCCCATGTTTCAGTTTGTGCCCATTGCCTCCGGTCATGTCACTGGGAACCACCGGAAAGAGCCTGGCCACATCTCTGCATCCTTCCTTCAGTTATTTATACATATTCTTCCTTCAGGTATAAGATAGCCCCCTTAGCCTTCTCAGGCTAAACAGTCCCAGCTCTCTCAGCCTTTCCTCATATATGAGGTGCTCCAGTCCCTTAATTAACATTGTCACCCTTTGTTGGACTCTCTCTAGTATGTCTATGTCTCTTTTGGGCTGACGAGCCCAGAACTGGACACAATACTCCATGTGTGGCCTCATCAGCGCTGAATAAAAAGGGAAGGATCACTTCCCTCAGCCTGCTGGCAATAGTTTTACTAACGTAGTTGAGGATACCATTAGCTTGTGGCAAGGACACATTGCTGACTCAGGTTCAACTTTGTGTCCACCAGGACTGCCATGTCCTTTTCTGTCAAATTGCTTTCCAGCTGGTTGGCCCCCAGCATATATTGGAGCACGGTGTTGTTCTTCTCCAGATGCAGTACTTTGCACTCGTTGAACTTTAGGAGGTTCCTGTTGGAACATACTTATTCCCCCTAGTTATTCTTGTTTCTCCTTTCTTATGACTTTTTTTCTATTTTTGCAAGTCATACACAAGTGGAAAAACTGAAACCAATAAACAGTACTAGGAAAATATACATTAATCCGTATGTAGAAGATTCAGGCATCTGAAGCTAGATGGTGAACTGTGTAAGTGAATGCAGATATACATAGAGACAAAGCATGATGTTGTTAAAAGATTTTAAAGAATTCTGAAAACTGAAAGAATCTGTAAAAGTTGTACTACAGTTCTGTGAAAGGTGTGGAGGAAGTTAATAATGTGATACTGTTCTGTGGGAGATGATGACAGTCTGTTGTGAATGACAGCCAGCTCCGTCTTCCTTTATCAGTAGTTCTAGGTTTTTTCACTATGACAACTTATATGCAGAAGTGGAAGGCATCTCTCAGCAAACATGGCCTTTTTCTCATTACCACTGTATTGTGCTTTTGGGAAATAACAGAGGAGAATCTATAGCAAACAGGATCATACTGTCCTAAACATTAGTATCATATAGATATGAACATATGTATAAAAAAGTCAATACATAGAAATACTTCCACAATAGTGAAGACAGATGATTTTAGGTTGAGTGTACTCTTTTTCTTTCAGTCTTTGTGGCCTGTCTCATAATTCAAGTTAACAGTTTCAGCACAATGCTTTGTCTATTTAATCTTAGTAGTCTCCAAAGCATTAAGCATATAAACTGTGTAACTAAATCGTGAATCAGTGCTTCTATGATCTTTGAGATTATTTTGACAGAAAAAGGTTTTGGGTGGCTTTTCACATTCTATGTTGCAGATGCAATTATATTTTGGCTCATATCAAGTATTTAAGGAATTCTTGTGTTTTAATGTGTAACAAGATAAAGGATAATGTTATTTAAAATTATTGTTCTTAAATCACAGTTTATCCTCGTGGATATAAAAATATGATGAGGAAAACCTGACAAGAAAATTTACTTGATGATTAAACATAATGAAAGTTTATTAAAGAAAGAAATAATGACAGAACCTAACTAATTATGGATCAATTCTTAATTAGTTATGGATTCTCTACTTAGTCTGAGCGGTAGGCCAAGACAGATGACAAGAAGCTGTAAATGTTCAAAGGGTCATGAAACCATTCCATGAATGGCTACTGGATCTTTAATCTGGAATGGCCTTACTGGATAAATATATATATCAGTTTAGTCATTAGGGTCAGGCTCAGGTTTAAGCACTAGGACATAACTGTTTCTTTTACAATTTTTAACTTTGGCTCAGGCCAACTATCACTATCACAGATAATATTTAAGACATTGGTTTGGGGACACTGTAAGGAACTGTTTCCAATCAGGCTGTTACCTGATCAGGCTGTTTTACTGAAGGTGGTGGTGTAATTTTGGCACATGTACACAGGCTGCAGCATGTCTTGGCCTTCAGATCGATAATGGTCTGTAGATTGCTTAGTTTGTTAATATAAATATAGGCCAAGATTCCACAGGCCCCCAGAAAGGAATTTTGTAGCAAGTTCCACATTCTAAACATGGATATGGCAGCCAACTCTTTAACTGGGCTGAAATCTGGAATGGAGAAAGAATTGACCTAGACTATGCAAAGTAAGTAAACATTCATAGAACCTCCCCTTACCTCTGTGTCTTGTGGCCAGCACACTCACAAGCTAAATGCAGGTATGTTAATATTCATAGTATGGAAAAGAAGCCAGAATGTGACATGTTATCAGAGCAGATACCCATCTCTATTCCATCTGCAAGAATGGAATGGGAGTTGGGTTTTTTAATGGGGTGTTGGGGGGCTGTATTTTTGCAAAGTAAAGTTCAATATCTAAAAGGAAATCACAGAATGAACGGTAAAATGAATTGTAAGACAGTTTCTACTTAACATCTTTGCCTGTTCTCATCGCAGGAGTAGTCAAAATAAGAATTTAGTATAACTCCAACTAGGATCTTACCTTCTAACGTGCACATATCCGAAAATGTTATTGTAAGTCTCTGAAATGTTAACCAACACATTAAAACTGAAATGTGAGAACACAATTTCCTAACTTAGTATGGCAATGACTCTGTAACCGTTTTAATGCCATCTCTGCTGAAACAGTCCATACGATGCTTCTTTTAAGATATACAAGTATAGAGGGTAACTTGTACTAACTTAAAAACTTAAATAACATCTTTCTGACTTCTTCCATAATTTACTTTTTACATTGTTCTTTATAAAATTACCAATTTTAAGTGATAATAGATCAATAGTACCAAAAATATGTTGTAGTCCACAGGTAAGCTCCTGAAGTGGAAAAAAATATGGAATTCCCAGAACTGTTCAGCTAATCCACTTTTACAATGACCTAGCAGCCCAGCATTCCCTCAGAGAATAACTCAGTATCTAGGAGACAGCTGTGTTAAAATATATAAGATTTACACAGTGTGCCACCATCATAAAGACAGTTTCCAAGAAGAAAACAGCAGAGACAAGCAAGCTGCTTTTATCTATAGGCTAAGCCATAATTTTTCATTATATAAGTAGCATCTTTCAATTTATCGGAATATTTGTCTCACATTTATTATTTTAATAATTTCATGTATTTACCAGTGTTATTTATGTACATGGGCCACATTTATCAGAGGACCAAAGAGTTGTAAAATCAGTTGTTTGCTATGGTGAGCTCTTCAAAGAAAAAGAAAAGAAAGAACAAAACCTACCCTTGATCAATTTGCAAATAAGGAAATCAACTATTTTCCTTTCTCCTCAGCAGAATTTGTTGCTTTCACATTTGAGTTCTCCATATACCAGAAAATATAATTTCTTCAATCAAACTATAATTATCAAGAGTCCCAATAGAGATTAAAATAAAATATGATGGTAACACTATTTATTATATTTGAATATATGGCATGAAAAGATGAGAGTGATCATGAGTTCAGAGAAACCTGTATGAGTTCTACATTATAAGAACTGGGAAACTTAGAACAGAAAGTGTTTGTGGAATTATTCCCATATAGCAGCATATTTCAGCAAACACGACTGAGCAGCACAAGAATACAGAAAACTGAATTTATATGCTTTGAAAATGTTTCACTTAAAATCCCAGTCATTTTTAAAACTGAACTTCAGAATAAAAAGCAAAACTGTGCATCATGTGAAAAGAAATCAGATGTGAGAACTGATGACCATTCAACTCAGTTTCAACAAATTAGAAATCTTTCTGTACTAAAATAAAGCATGCCACATTGTTTGCAGCAACTAAGAACTAACAGCATCAAGAGTTTTTTGATTTCTTTAATTCCAATCCAAAGATGATGGGACAAATGCAATAGACTTCACAGATATTCTTACAGACCTGAAAAAACTCAAAACATTTATCACTCATTAACTCAGGTGTAGTTCTTATTATTAAATACACACGAACTACCTGCAATGCTGAAAATTGTTCTGACTACATGTCTTAATGGCAGCTGAGAAGGATATTGAGAAAACAAGATTTGAAATGAAGTATGAAAATCCAATCTATAAAGTGTGACTCAGATTTTTCTGGAATTCGAGCTGGAACGTTACAGCTCAAATCTATACTGAAAATAATGCAAATTGATGTCACTGAAGCAACATAATTTACTGGAGAAGATCAAGTCCTTTCTCACATATAACACAGAACATCCTATCTTATCTGTTATTAAGATCATTTTTAATGAAAAGCCTTTTCAGTAAAAATCCAAGCACCAATGTAAACAATGTTAAAGGTCCTGGTTTTGTTTTTCTTAACTAATATGATGCAAGATTATAAGATAACATGGAAATAGACATTTAGTATAAGAAAATATAATCCATTATATAATATTAAAAATTACTATCATCATCATTATTGTTTATATTTACATTTACATTTATATTTATATTTATATAATAATATGTAACTTAGGAAACTTCTGAAATATGGAACCATGAGAAGAAACAGCATAGAAGACAAGATAAACTTTTACATTATTCCTCTATTACTTAGACTGTTTTCATGGACAGAAGATATCAAAGTTCATATAGTTACCATCCAGTCCACTGATTACTATCTGCTGCTGTCATTTCATGTGCGTACCAATTATAGAAATAGGAGAAGATTAAGGGGCATCAGAAAAACTTGCAGAGCCCTAGGAGCAACAGTAAGAGACTCTAAAGCACAGGTGTTGTTTTCATCAGTCTTCCTGGTCAAAGGCAAAAGACCGAAAGGGCCAGTCAAATCTGGCAAATCAACACGTTTGTGGGACTGGTGCCACAGACAGGGGTTTGGCTACTCAGACCATGGGACACACTTTAAGAAACCTGGTCTACTGGGGGATGATGGCGTCCACGTGACAGAGAAGGCAAAGAGCATCTTTGATCATATGCTCGCCAAGCTGGTGAAAAGGGCTTTAAACTGAATTTTCTGGGGAAGGGGAACCTGAATCCATCCTGCTGATACCAGTTTGATGCCAGTGCCGGCAAGAGATGCCCAGAGCATGGAGGGGGATCGCAGGTCAGCAGGAGAGCACCTGAAGAGCAGCACACAGGAACTCCAGATTCATCAGGGGCCCAACTCAAATGCTCCTATGCAAACACACAGCATGGGGAATAAACAAGAAGAATTAGAGACACGCACACACCTGCAGGACTACAATCTTACTGGCTTCATGGACACATGACAAGTTGGCTTCTATGACAGGAGCATTGGAATAGAGCTCTTTAGGAAGGACAGGCAGGGGAGACAAGGATGGGTTGTCACCCTCTGTGCCAAGGACCACCTGGAGAACATGGAGCTCCACCTGGATATGGATGAAGAGCCAGCTGAGAGCTTATGGATCAGGATTAAAGGGAGGGCAGGGAGAGGTGACATTATCATGGGGCTCTGTTACAGGCCACCCAACCAGGAAGACCCAGCAGATGAAATCTTTCATAGGCAGACAGCTGCAGCCTCACGTTCACAAGCCCTGGTCCTCATGGGGGGGTTCAGCCACCCCAGTATCTCTTGGAGGGAAAACACAGCAGGGTATGAGCAAACCAAGAGGTTCTTGGAACATACAGACAAGAACTTCCTTCTCCAAGTGACAGAGGATCCAACAAGGAGAGGTGCTATGCTGGACTTTGATCTCACCGACAAGGAGGGGCAAGTGGGGAATGTGAAGCTCAAGGGCAGCCTTGGTTGCAGTGACCATGCACTGGTGGAGTTAAAGATCCTTAGGGCAGCGAAGTGGGCATACAACAAGCTCATTACCCTGGACTTCAGGGGAGCTGACTTTGGCCTCTTTAGGGATCTGCTTGGTAGACTAACATGGGATTGGGTCGTGGCTGGAAGAGGGGCCCAAGACAGCTGGCTAATATTCAAGGATCACCTCCTCCAAGCTCAGACGTGGTGCGTCCCAACAAAGAAGTTGTTAAGCAAAAGTACTAGGAGACCTACATGGATGAACAAGGAGCTCCCACACAAACTCGTACACAAAACACAAGCCTGCAGAGGGTGGAGGCAAAGACAGGTCACCTGGGAGGAATATAGAGACATTCTGCAGGCAGGCAGGGACCAGGGTAGGAAAGGTAAAGCCCAGGCAGAATTAAATCTGTCTTGGGACATCAAGGGCAACAAGAAAAGCTTCTATAAGGAACTGATATATTGGTAACTACCTTTAAACATTGCTTAGAGCAGAAATTCAAGTGGAACTCGTGAAAAGGTGTAATGCTCTAAACTGGAAAGGAGCTGAAATCAGCTGTTGCTGCAAAGTGATCTGCTGGTTGCCTAGCTTCATAACTACAACCAACTACAGCCACAGGATGTAATTGTTTCAGGTCTTGCAAAGGGGAGGTCTAGCTAGTGCTTCCTGGAAGAAATTTCTGTGGTTACATACGGCAACTGCTCATGTGCACAGCAGGGGCTGCTTATAATCTTTGGAGGGTGCTCGTCCTTCTTGACCACTGATGAGGACCCCCTGTGGCCACCACTCACATGTTCAGCTTGTGCAGACACAGACTATATGCACCCTTGCTCTGTACATAAATGAGGCATCCACTCTACAGCATAAAACTCAAATTCATGAAAGCTCAGGTTTGACCCCCACTATCAAAACACCCATTGGTGAAGAGGATCAATAAGACACCACTGGATCCTCAGGTGGTGATATTTCTCTTCTCTCCCCACCCTTCACCCCAACCCACCCTGCCTCGTTCCGCTTCTCCTCTCCACTCTTCCTTTTTATTGAAAGGTGATAAGATCTAGGTAAAAATGTGTGGCATGAAACTTCCTTATCCAGGTAAAGTAATCGCCATTGACCTACATTCACATGCTTTGTATTCTTTATTAATAAATCATAAAGCCATTTGGTTGGTGTTGTTTCACATTAATTCAGTCCAAGGGTATCATCAACTTGGTCACTGATCCCAGGAGGGAGGCTGTCTGATACGACTCCACTAGGATCGCAACAATAGGTACATCAGAGATAAAACAATACTTGAAAAAAAGTGGGCCCTCTTTAGAAGAAAAAGGGGGACAGAGAAGACTCGAGTTATTAAATGACTTTTTTGCCTCAGTCCTCACCAGCAATTGCTCCAGCCATGTTGACCAGGTTTCAGAAGGCAAAGCAAAAATTAGAATGAAGAACCACCCGCTTAGGAGAGGATCAGGTTCAAGATCACCTAAGGAACCTAATGGTGTACAAGTCCATGGGACTTGATCAGATGCATCCACGGGTCCTGAGGATGCTGGCAGATGAAGTGCCATCACATTTAAGAAACTGTGGCAGTCTGCTGAAGTTTTCACTGACTAGAAATAGCCTCCAGTTTTAAAAAGGGAAATAAGAATGACCCAGGAAACTACAGGCTGGTCAGTGAAAGGCTAGCAAGATGATGGAGCAGATTGTCCTGGAAAATACACTAAAGGCACATGGAGAATAAGGAGGTGATTGGTGACAGCCAGCATGGCCTCACTAAGAGCAAATTGTGCCTGAAAAATTCAGTGGCCTTCTGTGATGGGGTTATGGCACTGACAGGTGAGGGAACAGCAATTGATGTCATCTATCTGGATTTGTGCAAAGCTGTTGACACTGTTCTGCATGACATCCTGGTCTCTAAAGTGGAGAGACATGGATTCAACCAGTGGGCCACTGAGTGGATAAGGAATTTACTAGATGGTCACACTCAAAGAGTTGCGGTCAATGCCTTAATGCCCATGTGAAGACATGTGACAAGTTGAAAACTGTGACAAGTGGTGCTCCTCAGGGATCAGTACTGGGACCAGTGCTGCTTCAACACCTTTGTCAGTGACATGGATGGTGGCATTGAGTGCACCCGCAGCAGTTTTGCTGACAACACCAAGCTGTTTGGTGTGGTTGATACGGTAGAGGGAAGGGATGCCATCCAGAGGGACTCTGACAGGCTTCACAGGTGGGCCGCAGTGAACCTTGTGGTGTTCAACAAGATCAGGTTCAAGGCCCTGCACCTGAGTTGGGGCAATCCCCAGTATCAATACAGGCTGGGCAGGGAATGGATTGAGAGTAGCTCTGAGAAGAAGGACTTGGGAACGCTGGTGGACGCAAAGCTCAACGTGGCCTGACAACTTACACTTGCCGCCCAGAAAGCAAACCATATCCTGGGCTGCATCAAAGAAGTGTTACCATCAGGTGGAGGGAGGTGATTCTTCCCTTCTGCTCTGCCCTCATGAGACACCACCTGGAGTGCTGTGTTCAGCTCTGAGGCCTCCAACATATGAAGGACATGGACCTTTTGTGAGAAGTCCAGAGGAGTGCCACAAAGACAATCAGAGCGTTGAAACACCTCCACTATGTAGACAGGCTGAGAGGGTTGGCGTTGTTCAGCGTGGAGAAGGGAAGGCTCTGGATGAGACCTTACAGCAGCCTTCCAGTACCTCAAGGGGGCTAATAAGAAAGGTGGAGACAGATTTTTTAGTAAACCTGTAGTGATACTAGAAGGGGGAATGTCCTTAAACTTAAAGAGAGCAAATTTAGATTAGATATTTACGCAGAAATTCTTTCCTGTAGAGGGTGGTGAGATACTGGATGTGTTCAAGGCCAGGCTGGGTGGAGCTTTGAACAACCTGGTCTAATAGAAGGTGTCCCCACCCATGGCAGGGGGGTTGGAACTAGATGATCTTTAACATCCCTTCCAACCCAAACCATTCTATAATACTATGATTCCATGATTCTGTGAAAGTTATTTACTAGAACACTGTTGGTAGGAAAGCAGCATTTTAAGATAAAAATATTTCTAAAAAGTTCATGTTTATTTAATTTTATACCCATCTTGGTATGTTTACTCCATTATTTCTTAATTATATCCTTGTTTTTCTTGCTTTTAAGATGTCCTATATTTCACTCACTTCACTTTCTCTTCTTTCAGTGGCCATCACACTTCAAGGCGTTAACATAGAAGTCTAGGCATTTCAGGTTATCTAAATCAGCAGCTCTGGTCATGGCAGATCACAATGTTGCCAGCAAAGAAATGGCTATAAACAATGCATAAAGGGTGAAAGCCCTTCTCTTTTATTCCTGTAGCCTGCAATACATCTCCAGGCAATCCATCAGTTTACCAACTAGAAAGTACATTTCAGTTCTCCCACATTAACCTGAAGAACAGAGAGCTCATCTGAGAAATTCTCAAGTTTCCTTCTAGACAGTAAGTCAACAAATTCTCCATTCACCATAAGAAATCAATTATTAATGTTTTGATGCATGAAAGAAAAATAAAGGTCTCAGCTTTTAATAAAACATAAAGGATAGGGAAAAGGATTGTGAAAAGAAAAAAATTAAATATCTTGTGGCATGACATAAATATGTTTATGAAACATTTATTTACAAATATGCCCCATTTTTTTTAATTAACAATAAATACTATGAATTTGTGCTGAAATAAAGAACACATAGTCCTTACCATATAAAAAATGATACAACAAATAGGCATAGTCAACTTTAATATGAAGCATAACTTTTGATACTGTCTTAATGCTACCAGGCAGTCCATAGAGGAGTAACCCAACAGACTGGCCTCTTCAGCATCTTGTTGTAGTTTAAAGGCTGTATGAACATTTGCCATAGAACCATATAATTATCAAGGCTGGAAAAGACATTTAAGATCACCGAGTGCAACCGTAAACCTAACACTGCCAAGTCCACCACTAAACCATGTCCCTAAGCACCACATCATTATAGAAAAGTACAGCTGTTATGCACTGACACTCAAAGCTGGTTATCTAATTTATTGATTAAAGGACAGTATTTATAGAAAAGATTGAAATAATCTTACCTCCATTGTGACACTGGGAACCCTGGTTGTTGCAGCATCATACAAGCCCTTCCTGATGGATATATAAAATTTACATTTTAAATATACATGTGTGTAAATTTCCTATCCATGGTGAAGTTCATCAGCTCTAATTTCACTAGTACTCTTACAAGGTCTTGCTTACAGCACTGATTCATCAGTCACTGATAGGAGTCATGGCTACAGTGTGATCTTAGCTTTGACTGGTCCCTTGGACAGTGCATTCCAATACCCTTATCTTTATAAAGCTATAATTCCCAAATGGGTGCATGTAATATATTATGTTGAGAAGATAATGCAATATGCATGCAGTTATGACTAAGTGTACATTTGTGATGTGTTGACCTTGGCAGCTTCCAGCTGCCCGCCTAGTCAGCTTCTCACCCCCTCTCATCAACAGGACAGGGAAGAAAATAAGATGAAAAATCTCTTGGGTCAAGATAAGTACATGGATATCACTTACCAAGTACTGTTACAGACAACACAGACTCAACTTGGGGAAGGTTAATTTATTGCCAATTAAAATAGATTTTGATACCAAGAAACAAAGATAAAACCTAAAATTTCTCCCCCCACTCTGCATTTTCCTCAAGCTTAGCCTCACCGCTTCGTTCTCTACTCATCTACCTCCACTTTACCCTGAGAGGTGCAGTGGGGAATGGTGAATGGCAGATAGAAGTCAGTCCATAACAGCTCCTCTTCACTGCTCTTTCCTTCTCATGATTTTCTCTTAGTCCAGTGTGGGTTCTTGTCACAGCACTCTCAAAACTAGTCAGCTGCAACAAGGTCTTTTACTATCTCATCCAGCACACTCTTCATACAGTCCCCCTGCTGCCTTCTCCTTATCTCGCCTCATCCAGGACATGTGTTCTCTCTCCTCATGCTTCTTCCTCTCTCTCCTTCTCTTCCTCAGCTGCTACCTCTTCATTGGCTGCCCAACGACTTAACAGAACCAGCCACATCTGCACCTTATCTACATTGGCCAACCCACCGTCCCTGAAGCCAGCCCACAGTTGTATATTATCAATGCTAATTAACCCAGATTCATTCTACTGCAAGTTCTCTCCACGAGCTGCAGTACTTCAGGAAAAAAACCTGCTTCTGGGTGGGGGTCCTTTACAATCCATCATTCATTCTGGGCATATCCACATACTCTTGTGTGGTCCTTTCCACAAGTTGTGTTGCAGATACTTGCTCTATCATGATTGTCTCCACAGGCTGCAGGGAAATATCTGCTCCACCATGGTCTCCTCCAGGGCATGCAGGGAAATCCCTGCTCTGGCATCTGGAGCACCTCCCCCTGCTCCTTCTTCCCTCACCTTGGTATTTGCAGGGTTGTTCCTTCCACTTTTTTTCTTCACTTGTCAGTGCCTATGCATCACTTTGCCCTTTCTTCATTGTGCTTCTCAAGACACCATCATCTCAGCTGACATGGTTGTGTCCCCTCCCAGCTTCTTGTGCCCCCTCAGACTATTTTCTGGTGGGGCAGTATGAGATGCATAAAAGACACCTGACCCTGTAAGCACAGCTCAGAGATAACCTAAACATTCATGTGTTACCAACACTGTTTTCAGGACAAACTCAAAACATGGCACCACACAAGCTACTATGAAGAAGATTATATCCCAACCAAAACCAGTACCTCTAGCTTAGCATGTGTGGCGATGTATCGTTTCCACTTTACACCACCTTGCATTTTCCTAATGTTATATTTGATGTCATTGGAGATCATTGCAGGACAGGTAGTCTGACAATAAGAGCAATGTCTCCAAGCTTATGTCATCTATTCAGCTTCTACCAGTGTCCAATATGCAGCTAAAATTAGTATTTGAAAAGGAATTTTAATTTTGAATCAGTGTAGAGAGGTGTTGAGACTAGAACTCAAGAGTGATCTGCTTCCCCTCCCCTCATTGCCAAAGGCTCCAATGGGCCTGTATCATCAGATACTAGGGCTTACAATTCAAAAGGTTTATGGGCCAGTCTGGGCACTAAAGCCACAGCATGTGAGGCAGCTTGTCTAATTTGTACAAAAGTTGCTTTTTTCCTTTTTCCACAATTCAGAGTGGGCCTTTTTCTTGCATATATGATACAACAGCCACAAGATCTGTGTGAGATGGGGAGAAATTGTCTCAAATAATCAAAGATTCCAACAAGGTTCTAGACCTCAGTTTTATTTTGAGGGTTCAGCCATATGTAAGATATTTGTTTGGCCATTTGAGGCATCATGTGATGGGGTCCCTGCCATACTTTCTGTAGTTGGCCCTTGTACCTTTTTTGGATTGAACTCTCATCTATATTTTTGCATTATGTTTACAATATTGTCAAGAGTTCCTCCCACTTCCTGCTCAGTGGGCCCAGTAATGATAGTAACATCCATGTAATAGAAAAATTTACAAGCTAGAGAGATGTTATTGTCCTCCAGATGTTGTGCCACTAGTCCGTGGCAGATAGTAGGGCTATGCAAATACTCCTGGGGCAGGACAGTGAAAGTATATTGTAGTCCTTCCCAAGAAAAGGCAAATTGTTCCTGGAATTCTGCAGTAATGAATATGCTAAAGAAAGCATGAGCCATATCAGCCACAGCATGCCATGTTCCAGCTTCTATCTCAATGCATTCAAATAGTTTGGGACAATTGCAGCCATGGGAGAGGCTGCTTTATTTATTAGCTAGTAATCTACCATCATGCATCAGGAACCATCTGGCTTTTTTATGGGCCAAATAGGACTATTAAAGGGAGAGTGGTATGCCAGATAATACATGTCTCCATCAATAGTTTAGCTGAGTGACTTCAGCATGCCTCCCTGGGTAACTGACACTGTTTTGAGGCGACTGGGCTTGGAGTTAGCAGAAAAACAACTGGTGCAGTAAAGTACTTTAACCCACCAAAATAGCCTGAATTCCTAAAGAGTATTTTTCACCTGTGATAAATAAAGTTTTACCTGTCAAAACGTTATCCTCTGTTATTTATCTGGGAACTTGTCACACCTACTCAGGCAATAAATGTTGGTTATTTTTCCAGTTGTAGGATGAGGTAGGCTTCATGGAATAGCTCTTCAGAACCACCAAATGAATGTATAGCTATAAGGTAACAGTGTTGATAGTGGGAAAGATCTCTCTGAATCTCAGTTACTTCAGACCCCATATGTAAAGGAGACCTGTTGCCAGGTTTTTTTCCCCATTCTAATAGATAACTAGTGAGATCTATGATCGATGATCCTTCTGTCCCACCTGGTGCTTCTGGACATTTGCCATGCTTAATCAATCCTGATGTTAGTTTGGATATTGTTTTCAAGCACAGCGGAGATTACATCCAGTGAGATATTAGACTGGGCAGTTTCTTTCACCTCCTCCCCTTGACTATCAAGGGGAGCCAATGGTGTTATTAGATTAACACTACACATCTTTTGATGGTGTCTTTTCTTCAGCTGCTTATGTAGGTCCCAACAAGGTAGGAGACTGGCTTTCCATCAGCTTTCCTTTTAGGTATACCTGCCTGGAGGAGTGCTAAGAACACTCCCCTACAAGTTACTTTCCTTGTAGGCTTCTATGCATCTATGATACATGTTCTTAGACTTTCCTTTTTGGATCAGGATTTGACGAATTTTTTTCCCATAGGAGGATGGCATCTGCAACAGGCTTTCCCTGGGCAGTCCCCAGTAAGACAAAATGGTGCCCTTTAGTATGAAGAGGATGCCTGCAAACCAACTGCATACCAGAGATGAATAATTTGGTATCTGGCCTCACAAAGCTGTGGGAATTTATTCCCTGCTTCACAGCCGACTCCCAAAGGTATGCCCAGCCTCCTCCACATGCTTCCATGCAACTGATTGATTATCCCAGTCAAAAGGGGAGGGGTACTGTGCTTGGAGGATTTAATCATAGAATCATTTATGTTGGAAAAGACTTCTAAGATCATCAAGTTCAACCATAATCTTAATGTTAACAAGTCCACCACTAAACCATTACATGTCTTTTAAATACCACCAGGGATGGTGACTTCACCGCTTCCTTTGGCAGCCTGTTTCAATGCTTGACAACCCTTTTGGTCAAAAAAAAAAAAAAAAAAAAAAAAAAAATCCTGATAACCAATCTAACCGCCCCCCGGTACAACTTGAGGCTGTTTGCTCTTGTCCGATCACTTGCTAGTTGGGCAAAGATTCTGAAACCCATCTTGCTAAAACTTTCTTTGAGATAGTTGTAGGGAGCAATAAGGTTCCCCCTGAGTCTTCTTTTCTCCAAACTAAACAACTCCAGTTCCCTCAGCAGCATCTCATAAGACTTTTCACCAGCTTCATTGCCCTTCTTTGGACATGCTCCACACCTCAATGTCTTTCTTGAACTGAGAGGTCCAAAACTTAACACAATATTCAAGGTGCAACCTTACCGGTGTCAAGTACTGGGGGACACTCACTTCCATTATCCTACAGACCACATTATTTCTAATACAAGCCATGATACTAGGCTGCCTTGGCCACCTGGGCACACTGTTGGCTTATGTCCAGCTGGCTGACAGCCAGCACCCCCAGGTCCTTTTTCACTGGGCAGCTTTCCAGCCACTCTTTCCAGCCTGTAGTGTTGTGTGGGGTTGCTGTGACCCAAGTGCAGGGCCTGGCACTCCTTGTTGAACCTCATACAATTGGCCTTGGCCCATCACTGCAGCCTGTCCAGACCCCTCTGTAGAGCCTTCCTACCCTCAAGCAGCTCAATACTTCCCACCCAACTTGGTGTCATCTGCAAACTTACTGAGGGTGCATGCAATCCACTCATTTGGGTTGTCAATAAAGATATCAAATAGGACTATCCTCAGTACTGGGCCCTAGGGAATACCACTTGTGACTGGCCCCCAACTGGATTTAACTCCGACACCACTTTTTGAGCTCAGCCATTCAGCCACTTTTTTACTCAGTGAAGGCTACTCCTGTCCAGGCCATAAGCAGACAGTTTCTCTAATAGAATACTGTGGGAAATGGTGTCAAAGGCTTTGCTGAAGTTCACAAAACCAATGTGTACAGCCTTTCACTCATCTACTAAGTAGGTAACCTTGTCATAGAAGGAGATCTGGTTAATCAAGCCTTTCATAAACCCATGCTGACTGGACCTGATTACTTGGTTTTCCTGTATTGCCATGTGATGGTACTCTGGATGGTCCGCTTCATAACCTTTCCTGGCATTGACATCAGACTTACAGGCCTATAGTTACCCAGATACTCCTTCCATCCCTTCTAGCATTAAGGGACCCAGTCCCAAAAGAAATGAGTAACACTCCTCTGAGCCCCCTTCCACTGCTCTGCAGTCACAAGATTTTTCAATAATATGCCTAATCACAGTAATTCTTGAGAGCTTAGATGCATACTATCCACCTACCCACCCTAGCCCCTGTATCCAAGATGCATAGCAACAACTGCCCCCGACACTCACTTAACTTCTGTCAATATAAATCAGCCAAATTTTGGAGCTCCATCTGTGTATAATCACACAGAAGGATCATATATGATGGGTATCTAAAGGACCTCTTTGGCTTACTTATTACCAGAAGTGGGGGTGAGGGACATCTCCCATTCTTACCCTTGGACCCTTTGGACGACTCCTCTTTAGAAGAATTCCAAATATCTCCATCCTAATAAGCACCTGGAAGCAGAATCTTATGAACTCAGGTTCAAGTGGTCCTTCTTCCCTCTGTCCACAACCTAGATATTCCTCTCCAGTGCCTCTATGTATTTTTGTGTCTGCTGTTCACATCTGGTTTTATATTGTTGCATTAAAGTGTCCCACAACCACCAGAGGCAAGTTAACAACTATAGATTTTGCAAATCCTTTTGCATTTTCCCTACTTCTACATCCTGCTTTTCCAAATGCTTTAGAATGGCAGTGGGGGTCTGAAAAGATGCTAAGTCCTTCACTTTTTCCCAAGTCACTGGGAGAAATACCTAGAGTAATGTCTGTGCTACCCATTTCCACACCTGTGTGCAAGGCCAAGTAAGCACCCACTCAGGCTTTGCTACTGCTTTTCCAAAAGAACATTTCTTACTGACCTTCTTCTGACTACTTGTGAAGTTTTTTCATTGAGGATGTATTGGTTCTTTTGGAATCCCAGTAAGAAAGGCACCAACATTCAAAGCCGATTAACTAATTTATTGTGTAATGGATGAGAATTACAGAAAAGGTTAAAATAATCTTATACCTCTCCTGGTGCTTGAAATCACAGTCGTTGCAGCATTGGATGAGCCCCTCGATTGCTCACCTGTTCTGTAGTTGCCATCCTTTACTCAGTAAATTAGATAGGTAGGCAGCATTGGGTAATGGTATCTTTCCTACCGACATTCCAAAAGAACTGGCACCTTCTAAGTCAAAAGCATTTGCTGTAGCCGTCAATGTTGTCTATCACCTTTCTGTTATTCGCTCCACACTGAAGTGAATATATTAATTATTTAAACATAGTAATTCAGTCCTTTGCCACATCTGGACACTATAAGTCATCACAGGAATCAGTGACATTGACTTTTAATACCACTCTGTGCTCCTTATGATACCTGCACAACAACATTAGCTTGAAAGTTTGGTCAGAAACGTGGAGTTTTTTAGTAAATTGCTTAATTTTTGTCCTACTTCAGTACTGAGAATCTTATCATGAAGTAGTTTTGATGTATGCAAACTAGATTCCTTTTGAAAGAAATTAAATGTCATATTCACTTAATATTTTTTTCCAAACCCTTGAAATAAGATGACACACCTAGAGGGGTATAAAGTACCCCTCTATAAAATCAGGAAATTCTCCTTCTACATCTAGCTGTTACACCCATGGAAACCATTTTTTCTTTTCAAAAGCAAGGCAATGGATTTTCACACTGTAAAAATGAAAGCTTTTACACAGAAGAAGTGTAAAAATGTCAACATTTTGCATTATGGTAAAAAAAATATAGTTTTAGTAGGCAGGAGGGTGGGGTTTTAGCAAGCTCTGAGATCACTCTGAATGGTCATACTAAACTTCAGATTACAGGTTTCAAGAACATTATCTTCCATATTTTAAATACTTTGTACATTATTTTGTATTTTGTTGCAAAAATGGTAGGGAATGGTGGGTTATTTTTTTTCCACTCAGTTTGGTGTCTCATCCAAAAGATGAAAAAGAGTATTAGCTGAGCTGTTGTCAGTTTTTATTGTCTATTCATGATGACTATGTTGATCGTCAGGAAAAAATATCCGAAATAGAAAATTCACTAAAGAGAGTTCTATTTTAAGTTTGTGTAAAAATTTTAGATGTATATTCACTTTTAAAAAAATGTTATTGTAGAAGCTTATGCACTAGCACAGCTGCCAACAATAAAAAGGCATTTTTTCAGGAACACTTATGAATCTCTTTGCTATGCAATTCACCTTGGAGAAGATCCATTGTTTATTTTGTGCTAGTCTACTAATTCCCATTGATTTGTCACCACTCTTTCAACTGCAGCTGTAGGTGACTGCTTTTTAAACAGTCTTCTCTTTGTATAAAGGTGATAAATTTACTGAAGACATAGAAATAGTTTATGCAACTTATTTAATTGAAAATGAGAGATTTAGCAATGCAAATAGATCTTGGCATTTTGCTCTTGCATTTCAATGATTATATATGGATACCTATAATGCCCTGGTCAAAAACATCTTTCAATGTATTTCAAGCCTCAAAAAACCCACCCCTGAACAGATTCATTTACCTTAGCATAAACAAAGTAGCAGCCTTGCCAAACTAAAATTCCAAATTTCTTGCCAATTGACTTGGAAGGGCAACTTCTGAGATAAAATAGTTGTGGTGTTTTTTTTTTTTTTTTCCTGTAACTACTTTACATTCTGAGCCTTCCAAACAGGATACTAATAGGAACCAAATGTGGCTTTTAATTGAACTTCTTAAAAATAATATGTATATTGAATATTACAACTGAGAGAAACACTTTTCAAGTGTCACATTCATGTGTCACATAACATGGAAGTTATTGAATAATTATTGGGAACAATTTTTACTCAATACTAAGCTGTGGTAGGGCTGAAATGTAATGTCTGTATAAAGTTAAAGGCTTTCAGCTATTTTTAAAAAGTCAATGCAGAAGGAACCACAGTTTCAAATATGTATAATTTGGAACTCAGGGAAAGAGTCATAGCTTTATAATTATTTTATTAGCTTCATAGAAAATACTGTCATTCAAATGAAAGGCACAGGATATAACCATAATTCTGTTCACAGAAAAATAAAACACCACTTGGAAGACTTTAAGTGGAAAGAAGGTACAGGTACCTTCTTGCTGAGGAATTGAACTGTGGATAACTGTGGAACATTGGAAGCTTGAAAAGTATTTGATTCCCCCATGAAGCTGTACAGGAAAGGAGGAAACATAAGGTCTCAAACGTTATGCCAGAAATAACCTTCATACTTCCAAACACATTTATGTCCAACAGAGGCAAGCTTTAAACTTATTTATTTATTTATTCACTTATTTTTAATTTTATTCTGCTTTGAGAACAATGTTAACTTAAAAGGATTTGTTTATGGATTGACAGGGCTGTTCATCATCTTTTAATGCTAATACCAACTTTGTTTCTGAAATTTCATTTAGAAAGGTATCATTTTGAAACCATTATATACTCTTGCCACCTGTTCTTTGACTATTATGCTAGCAAAACAGTGTTTATGACATGAATGCCAAAGATGTATTCCCCATATGTGATCTCTTTCCATTACCTCTAATTCATTACTTCTAAATACCTTAGGCTGAAATACAATCTCTGAATAGAATCTTTTTAATGTAACCTTTTTCCTGTACAATTTTATTCCTAATAACAAGTATCATATATTATTACTTATTCATAAATACTAATCTTTAAATGAATATCTTTTAAAATGGGTAACAGGAACATGGATATTTATAATGGTATCAGAAGGAATTGTCTTCGTAGGCATGTTCTCTTCAATCTTTCTCCTAAATGAACTCAACATATTGAACACTGCACAACAATTTAGGAATTGGAATGGTCAAAATTGTGGCTGACCATTGGGGACTTGCAATGCAATACGAACTATGTCTCCCGACTGCCACATTCCATTTAATTTCTCTCCTCTTCCCTAGGATTAAATATTCCAGTACTTCTAACTTGTGACCTTAGGGAGTAACTTACCTGAAAGTCAAAGTAAAAGAAGGTAGCAATTTAAGAAAGTTTAGTTACTGCAACAGATTTATAGTCTGGTGTGATGGGCAAAAAAAATGGATTTTTGTGTAATTAGGAAGATGAGACAGTGAAACCACTAGCAGAAGAAAACTGAGAATCACACATAGAAGAAGACAGATACAGCACTTTAAAAGTTATTTGAAACTATATTCTGTATTAGCTATTCTAAGCAGGGGGTACATTTCTCAATTTCCCCTGTCAAAACTGTTCTTTTTTGTATAAATAATAAATATTCTTTGGAGCACCAACTTGAAATCATTTTATTAAACTCACGTGCAGCATTTCCTTCTTCAACTTGCATTCAATTATCTCCTGGGTTTCTATGATATATTGAACTTGTGTAGAAAACTGCAAAAAAAAAATTGTCCATACCCCTCACTGTTATTACATGTGATTGGGAGCTATAGTAAACAAAATTATCTTTCCCTTACAAATAAAATCAAATGATTGTTAACTAATATGAAAAAAAAACCACCCAAACAACCTACCCTAAATTAATTCCAAAAACCAAAACCCCAAAACAATTGCCTCTGTGCTTTTGAAATATCTAGGAAAAATACCTCAAGGATTGACATAGATTAAAACATACTCAAATAGCAAAGACTATTCCTAGCAGAATACTAAATTTGCTTATTTTATCAGTGCTTTTTTGTATTCATTTTCAGTAATTCCTTGTTTCCTTACTGTCTTAAAATTTCAGTGGTAAACTTCCTGTGTGTCAGTCAGTGTCGGTGAAGAATTCACATTACCAAAATAATTACACATTTTAGGAGCAAAGGAAATTGAGTAATCCACTGATTATTAAGGACAATTTCATAAGAAATCACAGATAAACTGATATGCCAGGTGTTGTCTTGGTAGCAGATGACCACAGGAATCATTAAACTAATTGTCATCGTCATAACCTTAGGTTAATGCATTGCTTGGAGAACAGAGGAGACCTCTGTCTTGCTATGTACTTCTACACATTTACTATGGTTTCTGTACACTGTTCACAACACAACTCAGTGTATCATTTTCTTAATTGTAAAACTGGAAGTCAAAAGTTCATTTCTACAAGTCTTTATTCTCTGTGGTGTTAGCCACTTCAGGGTGTGACTCGTGATACCAGCTGATGTATTTCAGATCTCTATCCTGAGTGTGAAAAAATGTACCTTACAAAGTACTCTAATGACTACACCACAGGTACAGCAGGGAGACCATGCATCTCTTCACCTGTCCCAACATGAGCTGAGGGAGGTTTTCTCAGGTCATTGATGAGGGCTGATCCAAATCAGATCATACTATGTTGTGTTCCTGTCCCAGTGAAGAGGACAAGGCTGCGATCCCCCTGATACTCCTCTGTTTCTGCAAGGCAGTAGGACCCTTTAGTGGCTGTTCTGATGTCTTTGCACAATTTCGCCAGTTTGCTTTACTCCATTGCATTTATATCACCACTCTCCTAGTCTGGGCATTGCCTGGGTCAACCAACTGAATGTTCCCTATCTTACCACTGATGGTTGAAACAGTTATTACTCCTTCCATCCCCTGTTGCTGGTTACCTCTTCACATTATTTTTGGGTACTAATTTGCAGGCAGAATCATTTAATTCTTCATGTTACTTTCAAGTCACTGAAGTCACTAACCTCCAGGCACATATTGTTTACAACCATTCAACAATCGTTTCCGAGGCCAGTTTTAGGGAGTCCATTCCAAATTAGAAATCTAGCTAGTAAACAGAATTAGGTGCTTTCAGTGGGAATTCAAACATTAAGTAGAGTGAAAAGGGTTCTGGAAAAACTTATGCCCCCTCATCACCTTTAGAGGAAATATAGAAGATCATTAAAACACATTTAGGCTTGCAACTTAAAAATCATTGAGATATTCAAGGGCAGACAGAATGAATCCAAGTCTTTATTAATAAAGACAAAAAGTCTTGAGATTCTGGACCGTAGCCTACACTAAACAAAGCAATGCATAAATGAAAGATGTGGTGTCAAGTCACTCTTCAGAGAATTTCAGACTCATGACCTATCCATGAGATATTTTTTAAAGTCAGCTGATTTGGAACATCTCATCTCTTTGTCTGCATCTGTATTGATGAATTAGAGTTAACTTCTAGATTTCTAGAGCATAATATATATGCCAGCCATGTCCCAACCCCCTAACAGAACAAGGCTCAGGAAATGAAGTCCTTTTTTTCTGCTTAATGATTTCTACTGAAATTTCAGACTGAAAGAGCACCACACTGTTTTCCTTTTCTGAATACCAACACATCTCTTTTCCTCACTTTTTGTTTTTTTCTTTCAAAAAGTTGGCAATAACGGCATTTTTAGGATTGAATGGACATTTTCTGTGTCCACATACATGAGAATATGGATTAGAATGTTCTTATTTTCTTTCTGCATTTTTGTATTACTTTTGCAGTCTGAGGAGAACAAAGACTAAATTTCGCTCCGTTCTTTGCAGAACATTGTTACATATAATTCCACTGTGGACCCACTACGCAAACATTCAATATACCAATCGATAAATGAAATATCCAAAACAGACTCTTTTGAAATGTAAATAATACTTTGTGCTGTTTTTGACTGGGGTAGAGTTAATTTTCCTCATAGTAGTTAGTATGGAGCTATGTTTTGGATTTGTGCTGGATACAGTGTTGATAGTACACTGGTGTTTTTGTTATTGCTGAGCACATAGTACTTATACAAAGTTAAGCCCTTTTCTGCTTATTATACCATCCCACTGGTAAGTAGGTTGGGGGTGCACAAATGGGAGGGGACACAGCTGGGACAGCTGACCCCAACTGACCAAAGAGATATTCCATAGCTAATGACATCGTGTTCAGCCTATAAAGCTGAGGGAAGAAGGAGGAAGGGGTGAGACTTTTGGAGTGATGGTGTTTGTCTTTCCAAGTACCATTATGCGTGATGGAGTCCTGCTTTTCTGGGGGTGACTGACCGCCTACCTGCCCATGGTAAGTGATGAATGATTTCCTTGTTATGTTGTGCTTGCATGTGTGGCTTTCGCTCGACCTGTTAAGCTTCCTTTATCTTAACCCATGTTTTCTCACTTTTAGACTTCCCGTTCTCTGTCCCATCTCACTGGGGGGAGTGAGCAAGCAGCTGTATGGGGCTTAGTTGCCATCTGGGGTTAAACAATGACATACTGGTGCTCAAGTATATATGGGGAGGAAGTTTAACATTTTATTTTAATACTAGCTGAAAACATATCATACATAAGCTTTCCTGTGTTCCTTTAGAAGATTCTAGTCAGAAACAACAGTAGATGTAGGGACATAAGAAAAAAAAAACCAAACAGCAGCTTCCCATTTCATACTTGTAGGTTGTGCCGTTTAAAGAACAGATTTGCTCTGCTACACAGATTCATTTCTTTCCCCCCACCAATGGAATTGGACTAATATTTGATAGTGACTAAATATTAAATGTTTCCAATTATACATTATTAAAAACATATATAAATTAGCTGAAATGAAAAATAGGTTATCATGTCTTCCTTAAATTTTTTATCATCTCAGGTAGAATATTATCTTGCTAGTCAGTATTTGTTAACCATTATGTTGTTGCCAGGAAAGTGAAAAGCAAGCAAACAATAGCCATAATTTATGTATGGATCTACTACTTTTGTGCCCAATTGCTGTAGAGCTGCATAATTTGTGTTCTTTATGCTGGCAAGTTTTCCTAAAAACCCTTGTTTTAGAGCTGTGTTGATGGCATATAATTGCATCATTGATGAGACTGGCATAGAATAAGAGAAACTGTTGGCTTGTGCCCTGAAGAGAGAAAAGAATTAAAAAATAAAAGGAGGGGGAAAACAAAAATCAATGTTACTCAAGAGGAAAGAACAAGATGCTCTTTGAATGAGAAGCTGATTTTCAGCTTCCAAGATGTTATTGTAAAAAAATGAACGGAAGAACATGAATACTTTTGGGGGGCAGGGGCGTGGAAACCACCAAAACCCAAACACCCAGAAAAAAAATCAGTAACACCCCCCCCCCCGCCCAAACCTAAAACCAACATCAACATGATAAACAAATCCTCAAAAGGAACAAAATAAGAAAAAAAAAAAAAAACAAAACCCAAACAGTTAAACAGCAGATTCCTATTTCTTCTATGGAGAATCATTTTTTGTTTCCTACTTTTAATTTCTCCTTCATCTTTCTTCCCTATGTTTCTCTACTCTTGCCTACTGTATTAGAGCTGTAACTCTGCACTGAGACTTATTTTAAAAAATTGCATCCTATTGCTTTATATCTCCCTTGCATCATACCTGCTTCACCTCCTTTCCTTTTAGCTCCCCTTCTTCATCCCATGCCATCTTTGTTTTAATAATTTTTTGGACTTCAAATACTGTTTTCACATGTGCTTTGGTTTCCCCAAACTTAAATAAATATTCTTAATCACCTAACCTCACCTCCACTTTATTTCTCTTTGGTCTCATACTTTTCTCTGTTTTAATATTGCTGTAATTGACTTTAGCACAGATAATTCCTTTGGGTAAATTTAATTATGAATTTTTAGCTTACATTCTTTTTGACCTATCTTTCCTCTTCAGGAAGATACTAAAGTTTCTCAGTTCTTATTTTACCTGTTCAGGTACGTCAAACAGGTCTTTTCTGAAAAATGTTTTCATAGCCCTCCAAAAAGCTTCTACAAAGACAGACTGCCTCAATGTATCACAAAGTATATTGGATTTTTATTGGGTTTTTTCCCTGCGTCTTTCTAAAATAGAGTGTAAATGATAAATTCCGCACCCCCCCGCACCCCCCTAGTTAATTGCAATTACCTATAAAACTCCATATTAGTATTGAAAAACTGGCTTATATGGAAATTTTGTTATTTCTAATTTTTAACAATGCAACACAATTGCTGAAAAGTTTCGATGTAAGTAATATCAAATCATATTAAGCTTTGGTAATAGCATATGTGCAGCCTGTTAATTTAACAATTAAATATGGATTATGGTGTCATAAAATGTAAAAAAACCCTCCAAAAACCCAATATGCAGAGATTGACAGATCTTGTCTGCTCTGGTGGTTGTAAAAAAGCAACAAAAAAGGGGAACAGGCTTTAATCTCTTTTTGAAAGTCATTCCCAATGGCAGAGAGTGATCTCCTTTAGAATAAAACTCTCTGAGCTGTTACTCCTGTAGTCAATTGTTTATCCATTTGACAGTCAGTTATGGAGGCATATATGTACTCCCTGGTTTTTTGTTATTTCTGGCACAGATCTGGATGCTGTGGATGGTCTCAGTGGTTGTTTGTCTTACAAATAACAGACACATTGTCTAAATAGGTAGGTAAATCTTTGCCTAAATTGTGAGAGGTCCAGCCTAAAGGAAGTGGAAAACATGGAAAAGAGGTCTTCTTAACAATGAAATTACACTGGGCCAATCCATATATATGTATATCTATGTACATGTGTATATATCCATATACTTTACGTTTCTATAAATTACCAAGCTTATATGAGGTCTTAATACTTAAAAAACAAAAAATCATTGCAGCTGAACACATACCAGGCCCAAACTGCAATGGCTAGTACATGGAAACTGGAAAAATAAACTGACAAGGAAAGAGGAAATAAAACATTTAAAGCAGCATTTTGTTATTCTGACAGAAATTTCACTACTTTGCATTTTATGTACATTGAAAACGGGTAAAGAGTTGATGGATATAATCAACAGGTACGATTTCAATATTTCCTTGCTACTACTATTACTTAAATACAAAAGCTAGATCTTTAAGAAGGCTTATTTACTCACAATCTAATTAGGAAGACAACTATAGGTCTGCCTATATTTAATGCACAGGAAAGGTTGTTTTCAGTGAAAAAATAAATCTGTCTAAATGTGAATTCATGTGGTATTCCTCTGAGTGCAAAAGGAGTCTTCTAGAACAAAGACTGAAGTCATATGCAGGAGCAATGTTTGCAACACAGTGTGGACACAAGGTCATAACAGCAGAATGCACCCACGTCCTGGCACTGGTACCAATTTCTTCAGCAGTAGAAACACAGTGTGTATGTACAGTGCTGGAACTACAGTGGCCCATGGCAGACTGAATGCGAGCCCTTCCCCTTGTGCCACGCCAGTTGCTAATGTAGTTTTATTTCTTGTCTGTAATATAGAATAACCTGTGCCCTTAAAGCTGAGCCTTGCTTTAGGACACGCCAACCACATTCTCAGACTTAATGGTTTTGAGCAATCGAATATTCTATTCATGAGCAACTGATGTTAAAATACACATCTGTAATCTGTGATACGATCCATAAAACATGATAGTTCACCTTAACGTGAGACTTGCTTTGATAGGCTTTCTCTGAATGTATATGGTGGATTTAGTTTTGCAAAAGAAGACCACTAAACAATTACTCTAGCTGCTTGTTTCCAAAGGTAAAGCATTTACAGAGATGAAACTTTATATCCAGAGACCCAAATTGAAAGCCCTAATCAGTTTTAAAGAAAATTCACCTTCTATTTGATTGTTCTAAATATTACATTTTGGGGTTTTTTTCAGGCTTTTTTTGGTTTGGTTTGTTGTTTTTGTTTTCTTCAGTCTATTAAATCAGTTTTATTTTTATGGACTAAATACCAACTCTTTTACAAAACAAGAATGTGCACAATTGAAGCATGGTTGGTTAATAGGGGGGACTAATTTATCACAGGTAATAGTTCAAAAGCAAACTCTAGATAGCAAAGGAAAACCCTTCAGAAAAATCTTTCAAATATTGGATTTTGGGGCTTGTTTGCTATTTTTCAGTGCTGCTAATGTGGCTTGTTCTTAAGTGTTGCACTAGCGGGACAAAGCTCTTTTTCTGATGCAATATTTAGTAGTACTGTGGGTCAGTGGTTGTGAGGTATTAAGGTTCTGGGGTTTTTGATAGAATGGAAAAGCAATTGAAAAAAGGTACTAGAGAAAAGGAATGGGGGGGGGGGGGGGAATGCTATCTTGAAAATTGGATTGATCAAAAAAACAGGAGAAAAAGACCCCCACCCTTTTCATCTTCCCTACGTTTAACAGTCTTTGCACTCAAAATGTATTTGATAAACATGAAAAATACTAGCATATACCCATAACATCATCACTAAATTAACAAATAGCATTGTTATTCCTTTGCCCTCGCGCTTCCCAAACTAAGGAAAAAACATCCTCCATTCTCTTGTGATCCTGACTTTCAAATCGGTGGCCATGAATGAAGGTAAAAGATGTCCTTTTGATCTGTAACTGAGGTGGGGGTTCCTAATGTTACTTTTCCTTTCACTTTTGTCTGTCTTTTTTTCTTTTTTTTCTGGTTTTTTTGGGTTGTTTTTTTTTTTTTTTTGAGAAGGGAAAAAGAAGTATATGTTCATAAAGGCTACACTTGTAATGTTTATTTGCACAAAAAAGAATAAAATTTATTTTAAAAATCTCATGGTTCCTGTCATGCTGCAATAGTAAAAAATAAAAAAAAAAGGAAAATAACACAATAACAACAGCTCTACTGAGAACATAATTTATATATTAAAATTTCAACTGCTATCAATTTCCTTTCTACATTCTTTTGTTTGCATTTTTTCACACACGGATGTTCTTGCATTTTGCTAATAAAATTTAATTGCGAATGCAATTAGATTTGAACATGATTGCAGGAACTCCTGTCATTCCTAGTTATTTGTGATTACTAATTGCATAGTGTGTGGGATATATTCCTATTATTTTCATTTTAGTTGTCTTCATCAGAGCTAGTTATCCTACAGTCTTTTCATATTTCTCAGAAATATTGTGATTAAGATATTGTGAATAAGAGAGGCTCATGACCTGGCTCTTAGTGATAAAGGAATATGATACTACGGCTGGAGAACTCGTTGGTTTTGGCTGAATATGTAGAAGCACACTAATGACAGAACAGTTGTATCTTGACCTTACATGATACTGGAAGTGTGATTATTTGGAGAACAGGAACACAATTATTTTATGAATTATCTGGGCAATAGATCAGTACAGTTGGGAGAAAGAACAATAGATACTCATAACAGCTTATTTTGCTTTAAAAGCGAAGTGGTATATGGCATAGAGTTTATTCCAGAGTGATTAACAGCACCGATGAGCTTGTCAAAATAAATTCTTAGAACCCAGTCTATGAATATTGCCTTCTGATCACATACCCATAATGGCTGCTTGATACCTTTCACAGAGTTCTGGCTTTTGTACTTAGTTTCCCATGCAATAGACTGATTATAGAGCCATAAATGTTTTAGTTCTCAGGTTATTTCAATGGCAGATTCCATTTTATTGTCATTCTGTAACATGACAGGACACTAAAAAGGAAGATATAACCTTAGATTATTTTTGTTCTTCACTTAGATGCAAGAAATCAGAGGATGCAAATTGAACTGCTTCTAGTTCACTTAGATGCAAGAAATCAAAGGATGCAAATTGAACTGCTTCTAGTGCAATGTTTTGCACTCCAAATTGCCTTAGTCCAAAGACTGCTTACCAAAATAATCAATTTGCTGTAGAAATGAGTAATCATCACTTACACAGATTATATTTTTCTGGCTTTGCAGGCAGAAACAGGAGATTGCCATAGCCTCTTTTTTTATTGTTGCGCTTTACATTTTAAATTGGTTTCATAATATAGGCAGAAGTTACTTATTCTGTAGGTATATATAATTTCCCTTGACAATGTGCTGTGTATAGAGTATGTCGATACATTATGTGGTAGGTGCTATCTTAAACTGTGACTTCTTCAGCAGTTTCAATATCACAACAGTATAGAAGTCTTCCACTGTAGCATCATTACTTCAAAAAAAATATATTTATGCATATCTAAAGAATCTATGATATGTGTAAAAAAAATAAAATAGAATGTCCTCAATAATTGCTTTGTCAGCAAAGAATTTTCAATTTTGAATTTAATTTATGAAGTTGGTTTCTTTTCTTTTTTTCTTTTAAATATTACCAAATGTAGCATAATGTTCTTCTTATATAATTATGCAATTTGCACACTTGACATACTTTTTCTAAAGTTTTTATCTGAAACTAACTTAAAAACTTTGATCAATCCTCAGCAATAGTTAGTTAAGGGATGAATAAACAATATTGCATAACGTTCTTTTGACTCTTCTCTTGTGAATGTACTACAATCAACTGTAGCTGCAAGAATTAAAACATCTTTTTATTTTCTTTGTCCTTCATATGACTTACCAACATAAAACATGAGCATTTTCTCTTTGTTTTAATTATTCTTTATGGCCTGATATAAGACAACTGGTAATGTTATCAACTGATTAATTCTTGTATTAAATATTGCTTAGGTAATCAAGTAATGTGACAGACTCCTACTAGTTTTCACAGTATATCTACAATAATGATGCTGGTCATTTTATGAAAAATTAAATATTTTATTTAATGACAAAATGAAGCAGGAAATGTTAAATGACATATTAGAATGTTGCTTTCCAAAAGTTGCTGAAGCTTTTCTGAGTTTACAAATGGAGTGATTTGAACTGGCCATTTCATGAAATGATCAGTTTCACTGTGTGACTATAATATGTACAAATGCAAGTTTAAGGTACCATGGAAACATTTTTTTTAATTATAAATGCCTAAAAATATTGTTATAGTAGCACAAACCTAACCAAAAAAACCCAAATATTGCCATACTAAATAAAAAAATTAAACAAAACCACATTGGTTTAGTATAAACACAACAGAATCCTTTAAGTAGCTTTCTTCTGGATGTCTCAGTTTTCTGTCTGTCAAAACCTATGCATTTGGTCTTCATTATTAGCCATCATAATAGACAGGTCTCATACAGAACACAGCAGGTTACCTTGGATGTAAGTCAAGGCAGCTTTCATTTATGTGTTGAGTGCAGAAATAATCATCCCAGAATGATGGACACAAAGGAAACTTAACCAAGAGAGTATGTATGCATTTGTTTGTGTGATGTTTCAGTTAATTCAATCTCACAAGAAAAATCTGAAAAAAAAGGTTTTTCTGCAGAGAAAGATCTTCCTAAAGGAATAAACAAGTGAAATTTTCTTATAAAAAGTTTGCTATCATCTATTTCTTATGCTAATACAGTACATCATTGCACGTTTGGAGAAAAAATGAATCATACACAAAATGCAGATAGCATGTGATTGCTTACATCTGCATTAGGAATAGAAGCAAGCTCATGACAATTGCTGCCTTTTTCTACATAAAATATGAGTGTGAAGATTAAACCATACAAAAAAGAAACACAAAGGGACGTTGGATTAGATGATCTTGACCATGTCATGATCAGTGACCATGCATTAGTGGAATTAAAGATCCTTAGGGCAGTGAGGTGGACATACAACAAGTTTTCTACCTGGACTTCAGGAGAGCTGACTTTGGCCTCTTCATGAATCTGCTTGGTGAACTACCATGGGGTTGTGCCATGGCTGGAAGACTGGAAAAGGGGCCCAAGAAAGATGGTTAATATTCAAGGATTCCCTCCTTCAAGCTCAGGAGTGCTGCGTCCCAACAAAGAAGCCACTAAACAAAAGTACTAGAGGACCTGCATGGATGAACAAAGAGCTTCTACATAAACTCGTACACAAAAAGCAAGCCTGCAGAGGGTGGAGGCAAACATAGGTATCCTGGGAGGAATATAGAGAAATTCTGCAGGCAGGCAGGGACCAGGGTAGGAAAGGTAAATCCCTGATAGAAATTAGCTCAGGACATCAAGATCCACAAGAAAAGCTTTTATAGGTACAGTGATGGCAAAAGGAAGACTAAGGAAAAAGTAGGCCCTATCCAGAAGGAAAAGGGACACGTGGTTACCTGGGACATGGAGAAGATGGAGTTTTCCAATGACTGTTTTTCCTTGGTCCTCATCAGTAAATACTCCAGCCACATCACCAGTTTCAGAAGGCAAAGCAAAAACTAGGAGAATGAAGGACCACCTTCTATAGGAGAAGATCAGGTTCAAGATCACCTAAGGAACCTGAAAGTGCAAAAGTCCATGGGACCTGATGAAATGCATCCATGGGTCCTGAACCAACTGTCAGATAAAGAGGATAAGCTGCTGTCCATCATATTTAAGAAGCTGTGGCAGTCTGCTGAAGTTCCCACTGACTAGAAAAGGGGAAACATAACCTCCATTTTAAAGAAGGGAAATAAGAATGACGCAGGAAACTACAGGCTGATCAGTGAAACCTCTATGCCTAGCAAGATGATGGAGCAGATTGTCCTGGAAAATACACTAAAGGCACATGGAGAATAAGGAGGTGATTGGTGACAGCCAGCATGGCCTCACTAAGAGCAAATTGTGCCTGAAAAATTCAGTGGCCTTCTGTGATGGGGTTATGGCACTGACAGGTGAGGGAACAGCAATTGATGTCATCTATCTGGATTTGTGCAAAGCTGTTGACACTGTTCTGCATGACATCCTGGTCTCTAAAGTGGAGAGACATGGATTCAACCAGTGGGCCACTGAGTGGATAAGGAATTTACTAGATGGTCACACTCAAAGAGTTGCGGTCAATGCCTTAATGCCCATGTGAAGACATGTGACAAGTTGAAAACTGTGACAAGTGGTGCTCCTCAGGGATCAGTACTGGGACCAGTGCTGCTTCAACACCTTTGTCAGTGACATGGATGGTGGCATTGAGTGCACCCGCAGCAGTTTTGCTGACAACACCAAGCTGTTTGGTGTGGTTGATACGGTAGAGGGAAGGGATGCCATCCAGAGGGACCTTGACAGGCTTCACAGGTGGGCCGCAGTGAACCTTGTGGTGTTCAACAAGATCAGGTTCAAGGCCCTGCACCTGAGTTGGGGCAATCCCCAGTATCAATACAGGCTGGGCAGGGAATGGATTGAGAGTAGCTCTGAGAAGAAGGACTTGGGAACGCTGGTGGACGCAAAGCTCAACGTGGCCTGACAACTTACACTTGCCGCCCAGAAAGCAAACCGTATCCTGGGCTGCATCAAAGAAGTGTTACCATCAGGTGGAGGGAGGTGATTCTTCCCTTCTGCTCTGCCCTCATGAGACAGCAGCTCTGAGGCCTCCAACATATGAAGGACATGGACCTTTTGTGAGAAGTCCAGAGGAGTGCCACAAAGACAATCAGAGCGTTGAAACACCTCCACTATGTAGACAGGCTGAGAGGGTTGGCGTTGTTCAGCGTGGAGAAGGGAAGGCTCTGGATGAGACCTTACAGCAGCCTTCCAGTACCTCAAGGGGGCTAATAAGAAAGATGGACACAGACTGTTTAGTAAGGCCTTTAGTGATACTAGAAGGGGTAATAGTTTTAAACTGAAAGAAGGTAGTTTTATATTAGATATTGGAAAAAAAATCTTTACTGTGAGGGTGGTAAGATACCATGTTTCCCAGAGAAGTTGTAGATGTTCCATCCCTGGAAGTGTTCAAGGCCATATTTGATGGAGTTTTGAGCAGCCTGGTCTAATAGAAGGTGGCCTTGTCAATGGCAGGAGGTTTGGAAGTAGGTGGTCTTTGAAGGTCCCTTCCAACCCAAACCATTTTATGATCTTGAGTGGTCTTTTCTAACCTTAATCACATAAAATCCTTTTCTACATTTAGGGGGGCATTGTCATAAATAACACAACTACCTCACAATATATAATATACACTCTCTCCCTTGCTTGTATCTTCTAATTCTCACAATTGTAGGTCTAAGAATTGACACTCCTAATAATCTATGGGGCGGACTATTCTAGAACAGAACACAAGTGCCAGAATGAAATGCTTGTAATACATAAAAGTGATAAGTAACAGAATAGCTCATCTTATGGGTAGAGAAGGGTCTGGTTCAGTGTTCCAGGCCATTTCATCACAGTAAGAGCTGTAGTTGTATATAAATTCAGTCTGTAGGAACACAGATGGAAATTAGACCACATACTGAAATATCTGTGAGGGAGAATTCAAACACATGTAGTAAGGATAAAAACAACAAACCGACACAAGTTTTACTATAGATCTTGATATACTTGTGAACATTATGTTGAACTATAATGGAGTATGCAATTACCCTAATGATCCCTTCTAGTCATTTGGTCCCATTATCCTTTGGAGGGGACAGAACAGCCTTTAAAAAGGCTACTCTTATGGGCCACAAGAATGATCACCTACATTCTTTTATTTTTTAAAACACTATTTTAGGTCTACAAAGCAATTTTTTGTTTGAAAGTGTGCTTGTATTTGGTTTCCTAAAGTGCATTACATTTCCTTTGAACATTTAAAGAAAAAAATAGCCTGAACGTTTTTGTACTTTCACCCTGAACCTAAGCCAAAAAGGACTAGTTTGCTCTACAGTGAACATTGGTTGAGTTGTCTTGTTTCTCACTTTCCTATTTCTTTTGTCCCCTTCCCTTCCCAGACTTCTACTTTTGGCCCATAACTGGAAAAAGAATCAAATCAGGTCTCCACTGAGATCCATTTCTACTTGTAGATGCAACTGATTTGTAAATTAAAAAAAAAAATAAATTACCCAGAACACAGTTCTGCAACTGTAGGGTCTGGAGCTAGTGGACTGTTGTAATAGCTTTATTAAAGTCATGTAGAGCTAGCTGCTTCTCTAACACTACAATCATCTAAAATTTTAAAGCTTTCATATTAGCATATTGGGCTACAGATTTTAAATACCCCTGCCTTCTCATGTGCATTCAGCTGAGAGAATTGGTTTTTGTCCAAAGCCCTAGAATAGTGCAAAACAGATTTGTTGCTATGACACTCCTTATAGTCTGCATGGAGTTCCTTTTCCACCCACCCCCACCCTCCCTTCCATATTTATTTTTCTGTATTGTTTGAGCTCTTCAGCTCCACAGCAAGAAAATTCTGTCTTTCCAAGATGTAAGAAATCTAGGCATCATGGAAGATGTTCTCTGGAAAGGGACATCATCCGGCTGAGTGGAAAACTGTGAAATTAAAATTCAGCTCTCGTGGTAGAATAGCAGAATTTCTAAATGGAAATTTACACATTTCTTGTTATGTCTTCTCATTTAAAAATCAATTATATTTTTACTGTAAATTTCAGCAATGATAATCTCTTCTCTATATGCACTGATAGATCTTCATGTGAAATAACTACAAACATGTTGATGGTTTTCCTGTTTCCAAGATTTGGTGTTACAATGTTTAAAAAGGAAAGGAAAAGCCAATATATTTATTTTTATATAATGATTATTATTCCATCCCACCCAGACTTATCTGTATAGGTTCTCTTTACAATCAGATATTGACACATTTTTATACAAAAGTGTTCCCTATGCTGATAAAAGTATGTGAATATTCTGATTTTATATATATGCCTCTTTTATGCTACCAGATATAGCATTTAAATTAATAACATATACCTATCAGTATCTGTATTTCATTTATGAAATTAAAGTGATAGCTGTATAATTACAGTGCATGTACTTAGTTTTTAATATTAACATTTGTGATTAATTAGTACCCATTCTTAAACTGTGTAATTTAAACATTTGCTAAGAAATTAGCATACATTTATGTTTTATGAAATGATACATGACTAAAACATTATACAGAAATATCATTAAACCCCAAACTTCATGATAAATAAAGAATGGAATGAATATCATAAAATGCTTTAATTTCATACACTTGTCTTTATGTATAATAATGTATAATAATGGTGCTCTTCATCATGATATCCAGGTCATTCACTATCAACTCAAAATTTGTAAGAGAACTCCGTAAACAAGGAAATCACAAAATTAACCATATTTGTATTTGTAACTGAAACTTACAATTGCATTTGCAAAATTCTGATCTTTATAAATATCTTCAGTCCAGAACTGATTTTTTTAAAAAAATCAATGATAGATACATTATAAAATTAGTTCTTAAAACATTTTCATTTATATATAAAGTTTGATATGACAACAAAAATGTTTATACAACTAATCTCAAAAAAGTTTTTACTTCAAGTTACAACCTTATATAAAGAGACGCACCAGGTTAGTAGAGAGGCATTAATGTCCTTAAGGGAGGCAATCCTTAAGTAAAGGTCTCCTTACTCCTACTCATAGATCTGAAGTTTATATCCTTACAGTATCATTCAGTGTTCTGAATTCATGAATCACCAGATTACTGCAAAAGGCTTTGGGGAAAACACTTCCACCATGTGCACATCTGTAGTGATTTAGACTGGCATTTTAAAAGAGAAGACAGCCTGTCTATAGTCTTCAAGGGATTACATATCAAATTAGATTCTTTTAGGGATTTTTAAAGGATTTTGGGGTTCTACAAGAAAAAACTTTTCTCCTTCTCTGTGTGTACTCTTCTTGCCCTAGACTGAAAATCATCTATGTCTTACTCTCAGAGACTATACAGCAATTGCCTATCTGGAGCTACCTGATATGCTCAGCAAATTGCAAGTCTCCCCGCAAACAGGTAGCAGTAGCTTAAACCTGTGATCTGTGGAGTCAGGAGAGATTATTCAGAGGAATTTACAGATTCTTTTAGGTTCCTGAAATAGGCCAAAGTCTGCATAACACATGCCAAGTCTAGAAAACTGTTTACTTCTCTGCAGTATTTAGGTATAAAGCAGGGCTAAATGAGAATTCAAGTAAAATCTGTTTGAATTCACATGAAGTTATGGAAACAGTGATATTTTCTTTCATCAGACACTATCCAAGGCATTTTAAGCAGCCTCTCAACAACACTTCCAGAAGTAAAAGCAGTTTTCATATTGCAGCAAGTAGATTTAACATAATTGCTTCTGGCATTGCCTATTGGAGAACTATTGAAGGTAGTTCTGGATCTGAAAAAGCAGAGGAATAAGAAAAATAGCTAGTATATTTGTTCCCTGGTTTTTTTTTTTCCCCAATACTTGTGTCTGCTTTTCTACAGAGGGTTTCCACAGGATCCAGGGACTGAAGTTTCCATAGGAAACAACAGACCAGTCCAGGAACACCTTTTCAAAAGAGCAGAACTACTTTCAGCCTTGTGAAGTGGTAGCAGGGAATGTGCAGACACCTTTCTTTACATCACCAGCAGATTAAGCCTTTTAAGTATGCCCAGTTTACTTTTGGCACTTTAGCATAATGGTGGCAGACAAGAAGCATAAAGTTTTTTACCATACGAACAAAAGTTTCAGATCTGAATCTATACTTACAAACTAGATGTTTGGGGCCGGGGGGTGGGGGTGGGGGGGGGTGGGGGGTGGGGGTGGGGAAGTCCTGCTAACATGCATTTTGCTCTTGGATTTGTCTTTCCCTGAATGACAGTCCTCTCCTGCAATCTCTTTTCATATTAACTCCCTGACATGTGTGTCCACCCCTCCAAATTACCTTCATAACTTTGTCACTTACTGACCTTTCTAATCAGTAACTTACTTGCCTTGCAAAAAAACCTTAATAACTGGGGTTAATAACGGGGGGGGGGGGGGGGGGGAGAAAAAAGAAAAAAGAAGAAGTAATCATAAAACATAAGAGCTGACTGTCCTTGGTCTTTTCTTTTCTCTCAGTTTCCTCGCATAATTACCAGGGAGAGGTTCTATGGTGGTCAGTTGGAATGGGGTAGTCAGGTGAGAACAGAGCCAGGTAGCTGTTCTGGAAGTGCAAGTAGCCCATGTGGCTTGCAATAATTGGGATGAATCACAAGGATGATCAAACATACAAAATTGCTTTTGTATACTTCACTACATGAGAAAGAATATTTCTAAAAATGGGCAGTTGGGAATCTTTCTTCTGTCAGGGAAACAATTTTGATAAGGGCAGTGAGTTGGTTAAATCAGCTAAATTGCAAAAATTAATGAGTGTTATTTTCTGTTTAACAACATTCAACATTATTCCTATCGTCTCTACTGAGGGCCTGGATGACCAGCATAGAGGAATATAAATAATGTGAGACTTAGCTCCTGCTGGAATTAGACATGCACATCTGAGCATGCCTAGTTATCTGAGTTTACCGTTCTCATTAACAGAATGAAATAGTCACTTCTGGAGTGTTAGTAATCTACCAAATGCAAGCATAGCCTTTAGTTTGAAACTGATTGCAGCACAGAAAATTTTTCTCTTATTAAATGTAAAGGGAAACTTGGATCCTTAATTAAATGTAGCTGCAGTGTATTTAAAGCTGCAATGCTTGTAAAGCTGGGTATACGAGCCCTGCCCTATGATTTTCTTATTTTTGTGTTCATAAAATAATACATGTAAACATGTACTGTAAGGTAAATGTAAAGTAAATGGCTAGTTAATACAACACCATACTTTTTCCTTTAATTTATAGCTTTTGGGTTTTTTAGGGGTGGGATTTGGTGTGGAATCATTCATTAATGCTGCAAGACTATTCCAGACCATCCTCTTTATTAAGTCATTTACCTGAAATAAGAACACACCTGGTACCAATCCCAAAGGATATTCAGCTGCTTAATGGAACAGCATGATTATGAGACCAAACACGCCTGGATATTTGTTAAGCTATGATCAGGCTATTCATTTATAAGGTAGAAAACCTACTTTTAAGCCCATACTGCAAATCAGGTAAGAAGAGGAATGAAAATCAGATCTCTTACAGCTTTAGTGAATGCCCCTTTAATCACTGATCTTTACAGGGTCTTCGCTGATTTTTGAGTACCTAATCTTTTGCTTTGGGAAACCAGATTTTCTTTTCTAAGTTCCTTTCATTATATTCCTAAAAAGCAGTTAAAATTATCCAAATCAAAGGAAAGCATTTTGGTTCTGTTTAAAAGTGGTTTCCTTCATCCCTGAAAAATTTTTTCCACTTCTTCAAGGAAAGCAAAATCAGCTTAGTTTAATTCTAGATACCTGTCTTTATTAGAGTTTAATTCAATCTTATTCATTTAGTTGTTGTTATTTGACAATGAGTATTTTAAAAACTAGTTATTCCACATATGAATTTACAGTCTTTGCAAATTCTGAGAACACAAACCATTCATTAACTTGTATCAGGGGCAGCAATTCAAACTCTGTGTCAGCAGATATGAAATAGGTTAGTTATGAGAAAAAGTCAATATTTAATTTTTCTTCTCCTCATCGTTTAGCTCTTGCTTTTATCTTCTTTCTTTTTGGACAAGTTTTATGTACATTGAAAACAAAACTATCTGAAGAGGAATTCTGTTTACACATCTTCCTTTGAAATTGTTGGGTGCCACTCAGAGCCAGGAGTTCAATAGTTACTGTTCTAATAAGAATATACAACCTGAAGTGAGATATCTGTAATGATACTGCATCATCAGTAAAGTGAATCCACCAGATATCCTATACATTACAGTGAACAATTTCAAATCTCATCTCCCTACAGCACTCAAAGTGAAATGAAGCTTAATAGAACAAATCCTGATTTTTCACATTTATTGTTATTAAAGAATGGAGCAAAGTAGTGCCAAGGGGAATAAAAGAATAAAGCTATGGCTATTCAGTTGTGAAGAAAGTAAATTAATAAAACTAATCTCATTTCTTTTGTACATGCTTTCAGTTTATGCCCTGGAGAACAATTCCCTTTACAGGAAAGAAGGGTGGGGAATGGACAAAATAGCCTATTGCTATATCTTGTCTGAGTACTGTTGACAAACTGTATGTTATCAGCAGCTATTAGGCTGCCGTAAGTTTTGTTTGAGAGGTACTTTTATGTATCTTCAACTAAGTCTCTTGGACATTTATTTTCTCCATAGATTTTCCATAATATTTGATGGAAACTTTTGCAATTCCATTGTATTGTGAAGCAAGGTTTAAATCCTGGAAGGAACACAATGTTCATGATGTAACAGGGGTCGTGTAAGACAGACCATTTTGTTAAAGTAATCTTCATAACACATTATGTTTCAGATTCATGTGAAATATTAAGTCTATCTTAAGCTTTTCTGGACATGTGTTATCACCACTGCGTTTCAAAAAAACCCCTTTATGCATTTTGACAAACTGAATCATCTCAAGGTGGTCTTCTGCCACAAATCTAATTCTTCATTCCAGTAACCATTTGAGTGATGCCTGGTCAGATATTACGGATTTCTCTTAATTGATATCTTTAGACAGAACTGATCTGTTCTAAGGGGTACGATTAAATGGTAAAGGAAAGGTACAGGTTTTTGGTAGAAGTTTGAAACTTGATACAGGCATCCACAGAACTGATCCAGATGTGAGTTACATCCATAGCCTTTCTAGAAAAAGAAAAGACATCCTCAGGATGTCATGCAGGAAAAATTAAGAACTTTCCCATTTAGTAGATGCAACACATCTTCCTCAAAAAGCTTAGCTGTCCAACTTTACCTTTTCTCATCTCATTTTACAGAGAAAGAAGAGGCCAATAATTTTGAGTTATCACAATCTTTTTTTCAGAAAGAGAATCAGTTCTCTGCATCTGATAGGAGAGCTCTGGAGAATAATGAAATGTCTGATTCTTAACTATATTACTCAACATTTGAGCTAGGTAGGATGTATTTTGTAATTTCAGTAACTTTATTTGCAGCAAAGAACTTAAATTCTGACTATATTTTCTTAGAATATTTATGGTCAAAAAAAAATCATTTTTTTTTTCACTTATGGTGGAGAAAATTCTGAGCTGGGTTGTAAGACAACCAGATCAAATTCCTATTCTGCTTTAGTATCTTGTTATATACTAGAACTAGGTTGTAAGCAGGTTCATGTTTTCATTTAGCTGGAAAGACTCCCAAATGAAGAAACTGATAAAACTGAAGAAGTCCTTAAGGCATGACTGTTCATTTCAATAACTTTTCTTTAAAGAAAAGGTTTCCTACTACTGTCTTTAGATTGAGGTATGAAATCTGCCTGGGTTCATGTTACTGTTAGGATTATCCATTCTAAAATTCAATTGAAAATCTTTTTACGTTTGACCTCTGAAGAAGAAATAACATTTCTGTCTCCTCAGAAGAGATTAAAAAAGGAAACCAGAAATCTTTACAAACTATTCCATTCAATTCTCATCCTCTCAGTATTCCTTCACACAATTTCATGCAACATTTACACGTTTCTTGAACACTCCATTCACCTACCTGACAAAGTGATTCTTACATAATTAATTGATTAGTTAAAGAATAAATCAAACATCATGAAAGGTTTTTTATATTTGTGTATCTATACATATATATACATGTGCACTTACACATGCATATATGTATGCACATGTATGTACTTTATATATATTTGAGTGTGTGTACATACACATGCAAAGGAACATCTTTTAATTTTGTTAAAGATTTTAATTCTAGACTATTAACTTTCTATGTGTTACACTAGAAGTGTATTTTGAAATATTGTTAATTTCTATATTCTATACACTGATCTAAACCAATACAGGAAACATACCTCCATGAGCACTCACCATCTATGTTCAAATGACTCTTACATTCTACAAATACAGGTTTTGTAGTAAAAAATGTAACGAGCCAACTTAGAGTACCTACCATGTAGAACACCTTGATCTCAGCACAACAATATCAAAATCTGCCTGGAACAGGAAAGAAACAAAAACCCCAAAAATGTTCTAAACTATCTTCATTGCTAGGATGAATTAGAAAGGTAGTAACAGCATAGGTATCTGAGGTCCAAACGATTGATTAATTTAAACTGAAGATCAAATGTATGTTAATTATCTATATTCAAGGGACAGAAACATATATAAAGAATTGGTATGATTTGTTTCCAGGAATGAATTATACCAACAACATGCTTTAGTCAGAGTACATGAATACATTCTGTGTGCAAATGGTTTCTAAATTTACCTACTCTTTAGGAAGAATAAGTATCAGTAATCTATCTAGGAACAACAGTGGAAAGGCTATGATGATCATGAGATGAATGGTTGATAAGGAAACATCACCCACCTTAAAGAGAGACAAATTAAGCAAATCTTTATATGCATATGTATAAAGTGGTTGAGTCTAATTTTCTCCCTGTAAATGTATAAAATACAAAAAGAAGAAAAGCAAGCAAATAACCCCATCTTGACTTTTGGCAAAGGTAGCTGGCTAACAACTGAGTATTACTGAGAATCCGTTTTGGTATATAGTGGAGGTATAAACAAAAACTACACCAATAAAGAGAATTATATTAATTCCACAATATTTAGCTTGACTTTCAGTCAAGGCCTTAAGCCTCAGTCACATCCAGGCATACACACTGGGAAACGAGAGATGCTTTTCCACTGATAAAGGAGAACCACAATAATAAAAGGCCATCAGTATACTGAATAAAATAGTCTTTACAAATCAATGGCCAGCTTTTTTTTCTCTACAGATACAGTATATGCTTTCTAACAGAAAACCTTTACCTATGTGCTATGGACAATATTATAAATATATGCTAGAGGTCTTCATGTCCAAGAGGTCTAAAGATACTTCTTTTTTTTCTATTAAAATGTTCTTTCTTTTTTGCCTTTAAAAATGACTATGAGTAACATGATCAATTAAGCAATTTTGTACAGTTCCTTTTTTCTTTCATTAATTTGCAATTTTACTTTTGTTGTTTGTGCTTCCTGAGCTGAACATATAATCTTCCTTGTAATACACAAATGAGTGATCCAGAGAGAAAGCAAACCAATTTAAGACACTTTTATCATTTATGTATGGAATTTGCCACTATAACCTGAATTTCTAAAAAGCATCTTTCATTTATTAACAACTCATTATAATACAAAAATATTTTTCTCCCAGGTTTTTATCTAACCCCGCTGGTCAATTCACTTATACCTTATATTAGTTGTCTGTAATTAGCTAAGTGGATACACTTAATAAATAAGCTTTTGCAAAAAAAAAAAAATCCTCCCCCCCCTCCAAAAAAACCCAACCAAACAAAATCCAAACCCAAAGAGACAAGATAAGGGGAACGACACTTGAGTTAAATAGATAACTTTATATACATTGCTAGCTGCTATATATTGGGAAGGAAACTGATTGGGAAGCTATTGGGAGACACAAATTGAAAATGTGCTGCAGCAATAATTTATATTACTAACTAAAGTGGCATAAAAAAATATATATTCAGACTGTATTACTTAAATAAAAGGGTAAAAGCTTCAGCTCTGCAGCACACCGCATTAAAATACAACCTCCTTATGAAATTACCATGAAATTGAGTTGAAGCACATGCAGAACTAAACAGATTGCTTGGAAAGCTTTCAGCTACAAATCTGTTCTATTTTTCAGGCCTGCTGAAATCTCAACTGATTTCAAGGAAACTAGTTTCAATTATTTGCTCTGCTGTTGAAGCACACCATATCAAAGACTACAGAGTGTGTATCTGCAAGAGTTACTGTTGACTTGTGAAACACAGGGTATCATTTCTCAGGGCAAAAATAGGAAAAAGGAAAGAAGCAGAATATAGACCAGCTGAAGCACAAGTTTTAACAGAGGAGAGTAAACTTTGAAAAGATTCACCAATAGTGAAATAGTGCAGTGAAATGGATGTAGACCTCACATAAATATCATTAGCATTTTCTTAATGTACTCTAAGCCTGTCCTTTTTAAGATAGAGAGGTTGAATAGAGTCGATTTTTCTTTTACTTCTTCCTAAAAAAAAAAAAAAAAAAAAAAAAAAAAAGTAACAGGGGGATTGTAGCCATCACAAGAGTTAGTCCACACACTTTCTTCTTTCTTCTCCTGAGTCCTGACTATATACTAACTACATATGTTAATTGGGCTTCAACATACAAAATGTATTTGGAATCCGCAAAGACTGAAGCTACCAACTATTTCCTGATCATATTTAACTTGTAAATGAATATTGGGGCCATATACATTTTGGGTAAAGTGCATATTTCTTCTATCCAGCAGAACTTTTTTCTGAGACAGCCAGGAGAATTATTTTTTTAAAAAAATTGTACTTACCTGTATATAGCATTGCTGTGATAGGGTCACCAGGTGGTGCTATTACACACAGTCTTACACCTCGCTTAATGTGTACAATTTTTAGCTTTAGAAAAAAAAAATAATTAGGAATTCTTATGTATTTTTTTTAAAATATTTATAGTTAGCAAATATAAGTGAGTTTTGCACTTATTGCTACGTTTCCTAAAGCTAATGCCAGTCTTGAAATAACTGCTCTATGACAGCCAAACACTTGGGATAACTTCTTTTTTTTTGGTTTTTTTTTGGAGGAAGTGGGGCATCAGGGAAAGCTTTTCCCACCTATTCATTGTGATCACATCAATTCTATCATTGCTAAACAGCTGTATATAAAACAAATATAACTATTTCCAGACTTTGCATTGAGATTTCATCTTACAGAAGAAACCATTTTCCATCACTTCAGAAGCTACCACCACTCAGCAGAAGGACAGTCACCTAGTTCACCATAAAGAATCATTAAAAAGGATATTTGACTGAATGACAGATCACATTTTTATTAACTGTTGACTACTTGCATTGGAACTATTCTTCTCCTAAAATTGCTTTCCATTTTGAACACTACAGGTTTCTTGCAATATGCATATCTAGACTCTTAAAATAAAAATCTGTCTAAAAAATGAAGGCTTATACATTATCTACGATCTTAAAAAATGAATAGCTTAGACACTTAGAAATATGTGTGTCAGTAAAGTGAGACAAACGGGAACACAAATTGACACCAGTTACACCCATAAAAATTAATGTCTGTCTACAGTTTATATTTACTTCACAATAGATTCTATGACAATGAGTTGAAAATGATGGTCATATCAGTATGAGTAAAATCCCACACGGTTTGGTATGGAACACTGGGTGCGAAAACTGCTAATAAAATAACCCTAATTTATATATGTTTCATAGAAAATTAACATCTATCGAGTTTCCAAATTAATATAAAAGCACAGAGCAGTAGTATTTAGTAGTGCTAAAGCAAAATTCTGAGCAGAGCTTTTGGTTTGTTATTCAAGTGTCCCAGTGAAAGAAATAGAGAAGAGAAAAGGTACCTGCTACATTTTTGTAATTCACAGTTGGTACGCACAGATTCCAGCTAACTGTCCATGCCTCCAACATGCTGCTTAATATCTTTCTTCTGCTGAGCAACAATACAATAGACTGCATGATATACAATCACTTTAATAGGGACTATTTGTAGCTTCCCTGTCTTATTCTTAGCATCATTCCTTCATTTATGCCTGATGAAAAGATAAATATTTAAAGGATATTTTCATAGAACAGATTTGCTAATAAGTTAAGATTGATTGACTTTATTTGATTGATTATTTGATTTTATAAAATCAATTATGTAATAGAAATATAGAAGGATAAGAAATATATTTTAATGAAACTTCTATAGTAAAAGCTGCTATAAAAATCTTCTGTACAGCCCCGTACTAAGGCCGGAGGTATTGGTCAGAATCACCTAGTAGGAATGTTTAGAACTTAGATAACAGACTTAAAATTCGAGATGATTGTTTATATGTAACCTAGGAGAATGTCCTAAAATGTCAAAATGAGAATTAATGTGAACTGGGGAGAGTCGAGTGAAGCAACCCATAGTTGCCGGCCAAGAAACAGTTACCTTAAGTGAAAGGTAATTCCGGCAGGGGGAGATCGAGACCACCGACTCATAAACCACCTACCCAAATCGTACCCCAGACCCATTTCCGGACCTTTCTAAGCTTTACTGTGCAGAATCGGATATGGGAGGAGAGTATGTTAATGATTTATGGAAAATATTGTGATTATGCATGAATACTTAATGAATATTTTTGAATGAGTTCTATAGAAGGTGTATGATTTTGAACCATGGTGTGCGTTGATCGTGAGAGGACTCACTCACGCACCCGGCTGTTAATAAAGAAGTGTCTGCTCATCTACCATCACATTGGTGTCGATAAGTTCTTCATTCCGAGATTTTGGTAACACCACTACTGTTAAAGTAAAACTTTTCCCTGTAGTGTTTCTACAGGAAAGTAGACCTGTCAGACCACCAAGATCCAGACTTGAAGCCTTTTCAGTTCAGCAAAAAATGGTATTTCTTTACTGATCAATAAATGGCAGTCTGCAATCATCAGAACACAAAATGAGTGTCTGGATTAGCAGCTATGTTATGAAAATCCAGATATCAATCCATTTTGACAGACTATTAATTATTCTTTTTAAAAGCAAATTAATTCAACTCTGTGATCCTTTGATATACGTAGTCCATTAAAGACATTTCCCCTTCTATTTCCTAAATCTATGTTTATAGAATGAATTTCATACTGAGGAACCAAATACGGTGTGTAGACAGACTTATATACCAAGCACTGAAAATTTTACCATCTGGATAGGAAAGAACAATTTCAATAGAACTTCACTTTATGTGAACCAGTATCGGAGAAAGCACAGAGACAGAAGAGAATGAATTAATTAATTTCTAAGTCTTAACACATGGTGAATGACCTTGTATTTGCCAATTCTAACCTGTTCTTAAAGACTTCCAGTAATGGCATTCCAAAATGTAAAGGTAAATTGTTTACTTTTCTGACTGCTAGAATGCTTTCCTCTAATGTGATCTTAATCTTCTTTGTTACTATTGGTATCCATCTACTTCCTTTCTCACCTGGGACACAGGTAACTGCTTTTATGTTCATATCTTTGGTGCAGTAACTGTTTATGTACATTATTCCAGATAGCATAAAGTGTGATGGCTACTTCTTTAGCTTAGAACTATAGTGGCATTTTGAATAGTTTAATATATAATCAGTGAGAATCTGGCAAGGAGTTTTGCTTTAGTCTTTGAGAAATACTAATTTACCCCTACCCAAATCAAAACTGTAGCTTGATGGCTCTGTAATGATTCCCTTTAAAATTTTAAACATTTTTTAGTAACAAACCCTTGAGAAAGGTTTACTGATCAGCTTGTAAGTCTTCTCAGTTTATAAGTCTTCTGCTGAAAATCTCGGTGAATCATGGAGATCTCCTGTGCATCAATCTACCAGGTACCAAACCGAGTAAGCATTTCATAATTTAAGCTCACAAGAGGTCCTGGGGAAAAACATGTTTTATCATGCATTTTGGAGCAATTCCACACAGGGAATGTAAGGCAATTTTTAAAGAGTTTTATTTTTGTCACATCGTTCTGCCAAGAAGGAAAGTAAGTTTCATAAAACTCTGGGGTTTTTTATTATTTATTTTTATTTAATTCTATTTTTTTATTATTTATTTTGGTGACAATAACAGAAAATAAGCTTCATAGGATACACTTTTTTTTTCTTTTCTTATTCTTTTGGCAACAGTAGGAGAAGAAATGGAAGAAGCATCACCCCATTTCCATTTGTTTCATAGCCAATACACTTAGTATATCTAATTCTTACTCATCAGGACAATTGAAATGGAATTATGTGTTGCTACAAGAAATTAGTCAGCATTGTCTAAAGAAAAAACTCTATTTTTCAAAAGAAATTTCCACTTTAGTGCTTATCTTTTCCATTACCATTTCTTTCATTTATTCTCCATTAAGAACAGTCAATATCCCACGGAATGTGCAGTTTCACAAAAAAAAACAACCCATAACTACTGTATGAATAAACTAATCTGTAAAGGAGGCAGAATCACAATAACAATAGAAGCTTTCAGTACAGACCACCTAAGTGGAAAGTACAGATCTTCGAGAAAGCAGTCACTAAGAATAATCACAGCAACAAATTTTATCCAGCTTCTTTTGTATTATTACAAACAACTTTCTCTGTATATCATAGCATGTAAATGTAAAACAATCTTAATTGTATGTTAAAGCAAAAACATGGAACTATGCATTGAAATCCAGTGGAAAAATAAATTACTTATAAAAAGATTTTGAAGTTGAAAGGTAAAAATACTGGCATAAGTGGATTTTACAGGGACAAAAAAGATCCTCAGATAAAAGCCTGAAGCTAGTAAAATCATTGGGAGGTTCACCACGAACTCTGTTAAAGTGAGAATTTAAACCAATTTGATTTCCTTCCCACTGTGCAAAACATAAGGCTTTAATTTAAATAAAAATGTGCTAATTAACTAAAGTAAGTAGTGGATATAACTTTTAATTACTTTCAAGAATTTGGGAAAGATTATTTCTCTTCCACTAGACTATGAATATAAGAATACTAAAATACAAGACATTTTTTTTACCCAAGTTTCCAAAATCAACCAGGGAGTTTCCACCATAGTTCATAGTGAACTGTGCTGCTTATTGGGGGCTTGTATCATGGATTCCACAAAGACTACCAAGACTACTGCAGTCCACTATTATCTACTGCTGTTTCATATGTGCACCAGTGAGACAGCCAGGAGCAGTCTGAAGAGTATCAAGAAGGATTACAGAACCCTGGGAGTAGTGGTACGGTACTCTGGAATGCAGGTAGTTTATGAATCAGTCCTCCCGGACAAAGGGAAAAAAGATTGAAAGGGCCAGTCAAATCTGGCAAATCAACAGATGGCTGTGGGACTGGTGCCACAGACAGGGGTTTGGCTACTCAGACCATGGGACACACTTTAAGAAACCTGGTCTACTGGGGGATGATGGCGTCCACGTGACAGAGAAGGCAAAGAGCATCTTTGATCATAGGCTTGCCAAGCTGGTGAAAAGGGCTTTAAACTGAATTTTCTGGGGGAGGGGAACCCTGAATCCATCCTGCTGATACCAGTTTGATGCCAGTGCCGGCAAGAGATGCCCAGAGCATGGAGGGGGATCGCAGGTCAGCAGGAGAGCACCTGAAGAGCAGCACACAGGAATTCCAGATTCATCAGGGGCCCAACTCAAATGCTCCTATGCAAACACACAGCATGGGGAATAAACAAGAAGAATTAGAGACACGCACACACCTGCAGGACTACAATCTTACTGGCTTCATGGACACATGACAAGTTGGCTCCTATGACAGGAGCATTGAAATAGAGCTCTTTAGGAAGGACAGGCAGGGGAGACAAGGATGGGGTGTCACCCTCTGTGCCAAGGACCACCTGGAGAACATGGAGCTCCACCTGGATATGGATGAAGAGCCAGCTGAGAGCTTATGGATCAGGATTAAAGGGAGGGCAGGGAGAGGTGACATTATCATGGGGCTCTGTTACAGGCCACCCAACCAGGAAGACCCAGCAGATGAAATCTTTCATAGGCAGACAGCTGCAGCCTCACGTTCACAAGCCCTGGTCCTCATGGGGGGGTTCAGCCACCCCAGTATCTCTTGGAGGGAAAACACAGCAGGGTATGAGCAAACCAAGAGGTTCTTGGAACATACAGACAAGAACTTCCTTCTCCAAGTGACAGAGGATCCAACAAGGAGAGGTGCTATGCTGGACTTTGATCTCACCGACAAGGAGGGGCAAGTGGGGAATGTGAAGCTCAAGGGCAGCCTTGGTTGCAGTGACCATGCACTGGTGGAGTTAAAGATCCTTAGGGCAGCGAAGTGGGCATACAACAAGCTCATTACCCTGGACTTCAGGGGAGCTGACTTTGGCCTCTTTAGGGATCTGCTTGGTAGACTGACATGGGATTGGGTCATGGCTGGAAGAGGGGCCCAAGACAGCTGGCTAATATTCAAGGATCACCTCCTCCAAGCTCAGAAGTGATGCCTTCCAACAAAGAGGAAGTCAGGCAAAAGCACCAGGAGGCCTGCATGGATGAATCATAAGGTGGAAGCAAGGACAGGTATCCTGGGAGGAATACGGAGAAATTCTCCAAGCAGGCAAGGACCAGGTTAGGAAAGCTCAGGCCTTGATAGAATTAAAACTGGAAAGGGATGTGAAGGGCAGTTTCAGAAGGCAAAGGCAGCGACTAGGAGAATGAAGAACCACCTGTTACAGAGAACAGCAGGTTCAAGAATATCTAAGGAACCTAAAGGTGCATAGTTATGCATCCACGGGTCCTGAACCAACTGTTACATGAAGTGACTAAAGCTGCTGTCTTATTTGAGAAGCTGTGGCAGTCTGCCAAATTTCCCACTGACTAGAAAGGGGGAATCATAACCCTCATTTTTAAAAAGGGTAGGGTAATAATGACCCAGGAAACTACAGGTTGGTCAGTAACACCTCTGTGCCTGGCAAGATGATGGAGCAGATACTCCTGGAAAATATGCTAAGGCACATGTAAAATAGGGTGATTGGTCACAGCCAACAAAATTCAGTGGCCTTCTGTGATGGTGTTATAGCGCTGACAGATGATGGAAGAGCAATTGGCGTCATCTATCTGGATTTGTGCAAAGCTTTTGACACTGTCCTGCATGACATCCTGGTATCTGAAGTGGAGAGACATGGATTCAATGGGTGGACCACTGAGTGGATAAGGAATTGACTAGATGGTCACACTCAAAGAGTTATGGTCAACAGCTCAATGTCCAAGTGGAGAGCAGTGATGAGTCGTGTTCCTCAGGGGTAAAGTACTGGGACCAGTGCTGCTTCAACACCTTTGTCAGTGACATAGATGGTGGCATTGAGTGCACCCTCAGTAGTTTTGCTGATGACACCAAGATGTGTGGTGCAGTTGACATGCTGGAGGGAAGGGATGTCACCCAGAGGGACCTTGACAGGCTTTGGAGTTGGGCTGCAGTGAACCTCGTGGAGTTCAACAAACCCAAGTGCAAGGTCCTGTAGGTCAGTTGGGACAACCCCCAGTATCTTGCCGTATAAAGGCAATACAGTATTCAAAAGGGTGCAGCAGATTAACTTTTAATAGTTAGACCAAAGAAAAAAATCAAACAGGCATTTGTTAAAAACAAAAAGGAATTACCTTCCTCCCCTCCCACTGCTGAAAATGGAAAATGTTTTATTTTTCTTTAAGTTTGTTTGTTGGTTGTTTTTTTTTATATATATATATGGTGAAAAGTACCCTGATATTTAAAACACTGTTTAAGAAATAATTTCCATTTCATATATCCTTGGGATATAGGAAATGCTCTGTAACCACAACTATGAAAAACTCAATTATTTTCTATTGATTCTGTGCAAGTGCAGGACAAGTGTAGTGACAGAATTCTTACTAGGCTGGTCTACATATACAGATAAACAGAAAAAATATTTCTTCTGTTTATATCTCTGAACAAGTTATATCAGATTATTATTTCTGTGTCCATACAAACCAAAACTGTAACACTGGCGTATAATGAGTATTGGTCACTCAAGCTTGAATTTTACAGAAAGGGGTAAAATGTATTCTGAGAACTTGAAAAGCCAGCTGAATATAGCAGATATAAGAATACATGGAAAGGCTAAAAACACATCTGTGCCTATGAAAAAGAAAGAAAACATTGACATGAAAACTCGTATTGTAGAAGAATAGTTGGAAAATAAGATAAACAAACAATGATAGTAGCTTCAACATTACAATAAAATGTTTTGCTCCAAAACATGATATAAAATTGGCACATATTAATATATTTTTTATATTTATTACAGAAATGTAAGAAAATTGTGGAAAAATATATTAGGTCCCACACTTAGCTTGACTAGGCTTTTTTTAACATAATTCACAATTTTTCATTAGTTTGAATTAATTAATTATGCATGCAATGCATACCTGCATGCAGAAGACACTGTCTTTGAACATACACTGTGTATTTAAACAAAATCTTATCATGAAACAACATAGTGATGTTTATAGTTGTTCATGAATATGTTGCTTTCAATTTTTATTTGATTTCCAAGAATAATATGGGATTGCCAATCTATAATCTAAGAAAGAGTAAATTATTTGACAAGATTGCAGAAACTGAGAGATGCACACATGCAAACTACTCTTTTAGCTGTAATATATATATATAATATAGATATATCATAATACGCTATATTAGAGTATTGCATTGTCATCAGATCTTTCTTGCAGTAAGAACATTTTTCCTTCCAGAATAACATCAGGTTAAAATTCATAATCAAATAATCTGAAAGAAAAAAAAATAATTTTAAAATCTTTTGATAGTCCATTATTTCACAAAAAAAAAAAAACCATAATAATTGTTTGGGATTCTCTAGAAATCTTGATTTCATTAAAATGTACTAAATACTCACTTTGACTAATCTTTTACTGTTTTTTATAAAAAGTTATAGTGATAAATTATAGCAATCTTAAGTCAGCAAGTCTTGTAGATTTACTATGAAAATATACCAAAATCTCAAGCTCAAGTTTTCAATGAAACCTGTTTAAATGAACAACTGTCTGTGTGAACAAAATATATTTTCAACGCATTGCAGTGAATATACTCAAATATATCATGTTGTCAATTAAGTATATTGCAAATGCTTTTTAACACACATAAATATATTAATATATAAATATGTATAAATATATGAGTTTTAAAAATATATAAAATGCAAGATACTATACTGCTTCTAGAAAATCTATAACTGCAAAACTACTGAGCAGTACTGCACAGACACAAACTTTGTATTTACCAAAGTGTTATTCATATAACCAGTTCTTTAAAATACTTTCAACAATTAGTAGGAAGTTGTGATACATATATGGGTGATAAACTTTGCACTTGCCAGTTAATTCTGGCTAATGGTTTCAGTCGCTAATGGGCAAATATTGCATTTGGGTTCCTAGGTGTCAAAGGTAACTTTGGGGGGAACAAAAGGAAGAACTTTACTGTGGAGACATGCTACCTGTAAAAGTCTTAGGATACGTGGATATGGTATCTCATAGAATCACTGTGTATTTTTGCAAAGGAGATGGAGAGCTAAGTAGAATTGTATTAGAAAAAGGCTAGTGAACTGACCAGGTGCTTTCCAGAGGGTCAGTCATGAGGTCTTCCCTTTAGAAGTCATTTGGAATGGCTCAGGTGTCCAGTCTTAAAAAGTTCATTTTGCTCTGCATTCCTGAACCTTTCCCATACAGTTTTGGCACTGAGAGGTAGTCTGAATAAATTATTAAAAAAAACCAACAAAGCATATGATGGACATCTCACCCTAACACTTGGATCAATTCAGACTTCCTGACTTGTGATATTTGCATTTGTGATGTACTGCTCTCACTTTGTCAGATATGGTGATAAATTTATTTTTCAACCTGTGATGTCATCACTTACAATAGCTTTCAACAAGGTTATGCCACAGTTCTGAAGTAACACACTGATGTGTCAGCAGATTATAGAAAAGTCAGTGACTACTACTAAATACCATGCTGAAACTACACAAGTGATATTTGCAGTTGTCTTGGAGTCATACAGCGCCATCTCTGCCATCTGCTTTCTTAATATTGTATTCACTCATATGACTTTTTACCACCTTAAATGTAATTACCAAAAAATTCATCATCCTGGTTAGGTTTTAATGACCTATGTCTACTTTTGGAAAGCAGGTAATGGTAATAATGTGAAGGACAGTAAAATTTTTCTGTAGTTGATATGCCTTCCAGATTTCCAGTATATGAGCGATGAAGCTCTTCTGTAAATAGAATGTAATTGAATCAGTATGTATGCTGAAGCATAGAATAACCTTCTTTGTTTATAAAGTATAAGCAATTGTCCAGGTTCAATATGTATTGCGCATCCTTAACTTCTGTTATCATAGGACACCTCTGATCATGCAAAAATATTTAATAAAAATTAACTGTATATATTAGTATCTTCTTAACCTCATTAAAATATTTCCACACTAATCTAAGTATGCCCACTCTTACTGCTTTGTCATTATTTCTTCTGCCTTAAACAAGGGCATGAACCTGACTTCTTTCACAGTCTTGCTTTTCATGAAAGGATACTGCCTGGACCCACTCTGATGACAGCAAAAAGTACTTGGGAGTCTGGGATTCGGAGTTCCTCAGTGTTACTGTCACATATGAGCTGCAGTAGTTCCATTTGGCTAAGACGTGTACAGTACTATTGAAAAGGAGGTTATAATGGAAAAGCTAATACAACTCACAGTTCAGATGGAAATCAGTGACGGGGGTGGGGGGGGGAGTAGGGGAAGAAGAAATGCTTTTACAAACTCATTATAATGCTGTGAGGGAACTGTAAAGATCAAAAAACTATTTTCTGGTACTGGGAGGCCCAGGTGAATAGAGGTGGAAGCCCTACAGGCCTTTCATAAAGCAATTAAAGATGATATGTTCATAGGGGAAAGGAGCATCTTTTATAGAGATTTTACACCCAAGTATCTGCTGTAGGCTCTGTGAGAACCATTACAGGGAAAGAAAGAAAAGGAAGCTGAAATCTTTGAAAATAACCTTTTGGCAGAATACACTGAATATTCTAGCTCTTCTGTACTCCTTGGGTGAAATTCTAGCTTTATTGTTGTAGTGACAGAAGGGATCAGTGACTACTGTAAAGCTGAGATTTTCTCCCTGAGCTGAAGCATTGAGAAGCCTGTGAAAACTCTGAATGTCTGTCCTAAGATAAATACAGCACTCTTTGAATTTATTATTTATTCCTCCATATAAATTATTTCTTTAGCAGTACTGAAAACCTTTTCTGTTTATAGTGTCACCTCAGTCACTAGACAGTGGACACATAAGTCCCACAGTTCTCAGAGAGATGTTCCAGTACTAGTTTCTCCATTTTTTAGAGAGAAGAGTTCCAGGAAGGAGTGTAAGAAAAGATCTTACCCCAAGTCATAACAGGAGTCTTCACCTGGAGTCTTCACTTCTCTCTGTTCTTCTCTACTCTAAATAGGTCATATTTCTTTCTCCTACTTATTCTGTCTTTACTTAAAATACATTAAAAAGGACAAAACCTGGATTACAATTCTAAGACACTCAGTTTTTCAAACTGCAAAATTAAGCAGCAAGTGTAGAATTTATCAGTAAGTGATTACCTATATTTTCCTCCATTTTCCCTCCATCACTACTTATTCTAATTGCAATTAAAATGTTACCAGTTACCTCCTAGTGTATTAGAATACTTACTTTTATTTTTCCTTGACAAGTAATTCTTCAAGACATTGTTGCAACAGATGCTGAGTACCTCCTGAGGACAATCAATTAATTCCTTCTTGAAGGGAATAGGAAGTCAGCATTCTGCAAACTTCCTATGAACTTCATTCCTGATAAAGATCAACACCATGCAGAAGACACTCAATATGAGGATGGACTGAGCCACTGCTTATGTGTTTTGAATTTATTGCCCCATGATTTTGATGAGGCAACTTGTGCTTGCCTGATAACAAACTCCAAAGGGAACCTTCTATGAGCTCTGATACTGGCTTTGCATAGAAAGCTCTCTGTTCCTATTAAGCTTGAAAAGCAGAGACCTGAAGGTTGCAGTGTCAAAACAAAGAGCAGGATGTGTCTTCTCAGCTTCCACCTGTCAGACACACACTTCTGAAACATTTATGGGCTTCATTGTTCTGTCAAGTATAAGGAATTCTTGTTAACATTTGGACATAATTTAGGGCATATTTCATAAGCACAATGGTTAAATATTTATGACTAACACTCATTACTTAAAAAGCACTTCACATATACATACTTCTTTAATTATTAATAAAAGAGTTTGGACAGACCTTGTTTTTATTGCCCTGCACTTCTGGAAATTAACTTTTCATATATTTCTGTATTAATATCCTGAGGGTCTGACCATCTCTTTTTTAAGACATGAATGTTGAAATCTCTGCTCTTTTAACCCGTCACATACAAGACTACTGTTACAGAATATGGATCTAGATACAACCTGATCTAGTTGAAGATGTCCCTGCTCATTGCAGGGCAGGGTGGACTAGATGACCTTTAAAGGACCCTCCCAACAAAAACTTTTCCATGTTTCTACTGTTTTGGCTTGTGGAGTGGGGGAGCCTCATGACTAAGTGCAAAAGAGTATTAGGATATTGAAAAGGTTCAGATACTCTTATGAATATGTATGGACAGTAATTACATGCTTTCAAAAAGGCAGTGTGCACTGCAGTTATGAGGTAGAATTGATTACTGCAAAATATAATCAAACCTCATAATGATTGACATCAGTATCTAGATATATATTCTGTTTGAGAATATCCTTGCTTCTGTCTGTGGTATCTCTGTTAATACTCATCAGCCAGTTTACGTAATTCAGCATTGATTGTCCTCTGCTGTGGTGACAGGACAACAGGTAAGGCTGAACTTGCAACAGCTTATTGAAGAGCTAGGGCTCAGAAACTTCCATTTCAGCTATGAGTATCCCTAACTCAGTATCTGCTGAAGACACTTGTGTTGTAAAGTTGGGAAGACAAATAGCTAAAAGACAAGTATCAACCACAGATTATTTATTCTGTGAGGATGTAATGAGAGAACAGGACCCATCTCCAAGCCAAGAACCCTCATTTCAAACTTTATACTTCTGAAAGAGGTTCAGGATAATGCTTACCAAGACATGTATCTCTACAACATATCATCTTGTCAGCCAGTTCTGATTAATCAGCACAGAACCATGTAACTGCAAGTCACCTCATTCAGACTCTTGCTCCAAACAGGGCCGGTGTAGATCAAGTTGCTTGGATTTTCATCCAATCAAGTTTTGAATACCCTTAAAAGAAACAACATTTTCCCTTCAGCTCCTGTAAATTCTACAAGATGTTGGAGCATTGGACCATGCAGAGTTGAGTTTGCATTCCCGTGGAGGATTACTCAAAAGAATGATGATGCTATCTCTCACTTGAGTTCATTAATTACAATGTATGGATAAAAAAAGTCTTTAAAAAAAAATTTGTAATAATGAATCAGAGTTACAAATGATTAATTAAGACATTATTAAAATTATTATTAATTACTGTTATTTAGATACCTGAAGCAACATCTCTGCTACCTTTATTCATTGCACATATTATCTTAGGAGCAACATTATCTGGAAATTTATTAGACAAAAACATTTCTGATCCTGTGCTTAAAGATTACTAGAAAGAAATATAGATGTTCCAAATTAACATCTCCTTCCTTAATCAGGAGGAAAAGATCTTATTTCACTTACTTCATAAAAAATTTCAAGCTTGCTTGGTAGTTCTTAGGTAATGGACTATCTCACAGCATTGCTGGGCTATTTTTTTCTCCCCTTTCACAAGACCATCTTGGATAACTGCTTTAACAGGCACATTCCAAACTTTGCTCCGTTCTCAGTCTGTTTCAAATTCAAAGATGTAACTTCCTAATTAATTTACTATCAAACCCGTCACTTTTGCCAAAATTATTTTGATTCTTCAAATTCAATTAAGTTGATTTAGCATACCATTTGAGATTCTTTAAGGTATCCAAGACGTCTGTGTGTGAGTGGCAGGTTAGGAAAGATCCATGACTGGACTGCCAGCTGGAGGTGAGGCACGGTACCCTCAGGTATCTGAATGAGCTTAGGAAAGTTTTATTAAGCACCTGAGACTTCGTGTTTAACTTCATGCTTATATTACGTAAAATCTATGTGTGGAGTGGGGTCCACTCTTCCTTAATGCTGGTTTCTACAGTATAGATATGTACATGAGAGCTAAAAGTTTAAATTGCCATCAAAGTCAATGAGGATTTAGCCAATATAGTCAATGGAGATGAGGAATTCACTCATCAGGGTTCCACTGATGAAGTGCAGGTGTCTGTTTAATTCAGTTTGCTCCTTTGCAGTGCCTACTGCTATTAAAGATACTACACAGAATCTAAAGCACAAGGAGTCCAGGCTGGATAAAATATATTATCTGATACTACATGCTTACCTGGTTATTATAGAATAGCTAAACCATATGTAATGGGAATTTAGTCTATTATGTCACTACAGACATTAAAGATTCATATTTAATTGAGCAGAATCTTACCCATCACGTGTAGATATAAGCCAAGTCTCATTTTAGTGTGGGGCTGTTAGATTAAGAGAAGCTTACATGGGTGACACTCTGCCTTCTAGTGGCATGGGACATATGCTTGGCAGTTTGGCTACTTGAGCAGCAAACTGGAGAAAGAGGCAAACCTGAGCTCTTCAAGAAGGGCAGGTTTGTCCCCCGAAACTAGGAGTTGAAATTACAGGTCAACACTGGGTCCACAGAGATGTATGAAAACTGACAGCGATTTCATAGCAACTTTATATTTTAACATAAATGTTTAAGGTTTGGTTTTTTCCCCTGTTGTAGGTTTGCCTCAAAGTGCTAGCCTTCTCTGCCTTCCTCACTTATCATATATTCCTCTTACAACAGGACGATTGCATCATCATATCCAAGACCTTCTCTTCTATCTCCAAATCCTGAATAAACTGGTTGAGGTTGGATTCAGAGTTGGAGATTTCTGGCATAGATTCCAAACTGAAATAGGAACTTTCTGTTTCCTTATATCTTTGCATAATTTTGAAATGAAACAATTCCAAAATACCCTGAAAATATTTATATTACCTGATTGCATTTGAGACTGTTGTTTCACATGAAAACACCAAACACTACAATACTGTTCTTGCAAAGCAGACTATCTTCTTCCCCGCTGTAAACACATTTCTACCCTAGCCATCATTATATATGCATAATCCATAAGCAACAAAGAAATACAATATGTTTTCATGTATATTTTAAACATACATTGATTTGGAAATAAACTCCAGCTGTTATCTTAAATGTGTTTTCTGAGGCCATTGTGGAGCATATAATTTATTTCAAGATGTTTTGGTCATTAGAGTAGTCCGTTACTTTCACACTGGCTTGTTTGCCTACTACATGTTTAATCAAGCAATTACTAATAAAAATTAATTGTAAATGTATAGTAATATGTTTGTGATGAGTAACACTGCAAAAGTAAACACTGAAAAATCTCACATGAAATAGAAAAATGGAGAAAGTCTAGCTTTTATTGAAATATGCTTCCCATTTTATGTCTTACTCACTTCTCCAGCTTCTCTCTGTACTATTCTGTATGTATGTCCTTAGTAAAATTTATTCTCCTACAATATGTGGAAACTCAGATCTGTAGCTGGTTTACAATGAGAAAGAGAAATCTCAGAATTAATTTAGAATCTGTCTTTTAAAACGAATGTTGAGGTTCTATAGGATCAGGCAGAGGCCTTTTTCTTTTTTACTTCTCTGTTTTCTTCCCCTTTCGCACACATATTCCCAAAGAAGACAAAATCAGTCCCCACAACATTATTTCTTGTTTACTTATAAAATATTTTTCGTATTTTTTTCTCATGTCCTGTTTATAAGGCACTAATATGATGATATAAAAAGATGACATTGGAGAGTAAGGGTGTGAATAAATTGGTACTGTTTGAGTTCAACAGTTTACCTCTGTGAGATGCCAGGTTTCAGCAACTTTGGTACTATTGGTAGTACCTTTATCAGTATTTGGGTCATAGCTAGAAAACAAGCACATTCTTGACATCGAGGCATCACAAAAAAAAAAAAAAGAAAGAAAAAAAGAAAAAAAAAAAAAGAAAAGAAAAAAAAATGAAAAAAAGAAGCAAATTTGTAACATACAATCTTTCCAGGCAATGGCTTGTCCTGTCTTGAAAATACTTCTCAGTTACAGGAGCCCCAAAGACTAATTTTGACTCTACGTGTTGGACATATATATTAGAAGACTAATTGCACTACATTCTTTTTTAGGCACCTGAGAGAATGGCTCTAGAAGGTAATGCAGATACCTTGACAACAGCAGAGGACATCTGAGGACAGTTCTCTTTTGTTTCAATGTGATAGCTGTTAAGAAGACTGACTTGCTGCTTATATAGCTATAGTGAGTCTTTAATTCTGAGTCTTTAAAATTCATCAGCTGAGAAAATCAGCTACTTGGGAGACCTTATTGTGATCTTTCAATACTTAAAAGGGGGCTTATAAGAAAGATGGTGACACTTTTTGGTAGGGCCTGTTGCACTAAGACATGGGGTAATGTTTTTAAATTAAAGGACAGTAGATTCAGACTAGATATAAATTTTTTTTACAACAAGGATGGTGAAAGACTGGAATAGGTTGTTCAGAGAGGTGTTAGATGCCCCATCCCTGGTAACATTCAAGATCTGGTTGGCCAGGCTGGCGCTCGCCCCCGCGCCCCGGCCGCCTGCTGTCCTTCCCCCCGCGCTGGGCTCCCGCCGCGCTGCCCGCCCCGCCCCCTCCTACCGCTGTTCCCTTGCGGACGCTCCGCTCCCAGAAACTTCCCCGATCGGCGCCGGCCGACCGAGTGTGCGTCTCCCCCCGCTCCGGGTGTCACACCGGCCCCCGGCGGGGCCGTCCCGGGCCGGGACAGACATCGGCGGCCCGGCCCTGCGGGGGTTGGCGCCAACGGCCGAGCAGCCGCCCCGCGGGGCGCGCGGGCCTTTTCCCGCTCTGGCGGACGCGCGCGCCCCTCGGGGCCGGGTGCGATGGCGCCGCCGCTCTGAGGCGACCGCCCCGCCGCGGTGCGAGGGACCGAGCGGCCGCCCCGGGGCAGCGGGTGCGGTGCGGCCTCTCGGAGCGGCACCGGGCCCCGCCGTGCCGGGCGCGGGCGGTCCGCGGGGAGCCGGCTGCGACGGGCGCAGCGTGCCCGTCCGAACCGGGGCGGTATAAACTTTCTTGATTGGCAGCATTTGACCTCGTTTGGTCTTCACCTCACTCTGGGTGTAACATGGAAGCTCCTGCGCTCGGCCTTTCCCAGACCAGAACACACTCCCACCCAATTTGGTACTGTCTGCAAACATGGTGAGGGTGCACTCAATCCCCTCATCCAGACCGTTCATAAAGCTATTAAACAGGGCTGTACCCCAATACTGAGCCCTGGGGAACACCACTTGTAACCAGTCACCAGCTGGAAGTAACTCCATTTATTACCACTCCTTGGACTTGGCCATCCAGCCAGCTTCTTACCCAGTGTAAAGTATGCTTCTCCAAGCCATGAGCAGCCAGTTTCTCCAGAAGAATGCTGTGGGAAATGGTGTCAAAGGCTTTACTAAGGTCCAAGCAGACAACATCCACAGCCTTTCCCTCATCCACTAGGCAGGTCACTTTGTCATAGAAGGAGTTCATGTGCTGGCTGGGCCTGATCACCTGGTTGTCCTGCACAGGCCTGATGGCACTCAGGATGATCTGCTCCATAACCCTCCCTGGCACTTATATCAGGCTGACAGGCCTGTAGTTTCCTGGATCCTCTTTCCTGCCCTTCTTGTAGATCGTCATCATGTTGGCTAACCTCCTGTCTTCTGGGACCTCCCCAGTTAGCCAGGACTGTTGATAAATAATGGAGAGTGGCTTGGAAATCTCCTCCACCAGCTCACTCATAATCCTTGGGTAGGTTCCATCTAGCCCCATAGACTTGTGCCCATCTAAGTGGTGTAGCAGGTCACCAACCATTTCCTCCTGGGCTGTGGGGACTTCATTCTGGTCCTTGTCCCTGTCTTCCAGCTCAGGGGGCTGAGTACCCAGATAGTAACTGGTCTTACTATTAGAGACTGAGGCAAAGAAAGCATTAAATCCCTCAGCCTTTTCCTCATCTTTCGTGGCAATGTCACCCCTGCTGCATTGAGTAAAGGATGCAGATTCTCCATGGCCCTCCTTTTACTTGTAGTGTATTTGTAAAAACATTTTTTGTTTTCTTTTATGGCAGTGGCCAGCATGAGTTCTAGCTGGGCTTTTGCCTTTCTAATCTTCTCCTTACATAACCTCATGACATCCTTATAGTTCTTTGAAGTTGCCTGCACCTTCTTTGAAAGATGGTAGACTTTTCTTTTTTCCCTGAGTTCCACCCAAAGGTCTTTGTTCAGCCAGGCTGGTCTTCTTCCCCATCAGCTCATCTTTTGGCACATGGGGAAGGCCTGCTCCTGCACCTTGAAGACTTCCTTCTTGAAAACATGTCCAGCCTTTCTGGACCCCTTGGCCTTTCAGTACTGTCTTCCAAGGGACTCCGTCAACCACGCTTTTGAACAGGCCACAGTTGGCCCTCTTGAAGTGCAAAGTAGCAGTTCTGATGATCCCCCTTCCTTACTTCTCTAGGAACTGGAAACTAGCATCTCATGATCGCTATGTCCAAGACATCCTCCAACCACCACATCACCCACCAGTCTTTCCCTGTTTGTAAATGACAGGTCCAGAGGGGCATCTCCCCTGGCTGGCTCACTGACCAGCTATGTCAGGAAGTTCTCTTCCACACACTCCATGAACCTCTTAGACTGTTTCCTTTCCTCTGTGCTGTATTTCCAATGAATATCTGGTAGGTTGAATTCCTCTACAAGAAAAAGGGTTAGTGATCTTGAGACTTCTCCCCAGCTGCTTGCAGAATGTTTCATCTGCCTCTGCATCCTGGTTGAGTGGTCTATAACAGATTCCCACCAGGATATCTGCCTTGTGGGCCATTCCCCTGATTCTTGCCCATAAACACTCCACCCTACTGTCACCATCATTCAGCTTTAGGCAGTCGAAACACTCCCTGACATACAGAGCTACCCCATCACCTCTCCTCGCTTTTTAGTCCCTTCTGAAGAGTTTGTAGCCATGCGAGTTATCCCACCAATGTTTCCATGATGGCGACTATGGCATAGTCTTCCTGCTACAAATCAGCATTATGCTGACAAGCGAGGAAATAGAAAGTAGTGATTAAAGCAATGGCATACAAAAAGCTAACAGAGGGTAACAGAAGTATTATATTTTTGTAAATGGAGATTAAAAAAAAAGGGGGGGAAGATATTCCCCCAAAATAAATAGATAGATAGATAGATAGATAGATAGATAGATAGATAGATAGATAGATAGATAGATAGATAAATTCTTATGAACATTCAGATATTGCTTATCACAAAGCTTGGAATGAAAAAATAAAGCCTTGCTTGACTTTGCATTCTTTCTTGCAAACATCTTCAGATCCTTTGTAACTTTTTCAGTTAATTTTTAAGTGTATCTGTACAGAGGCAGAAGTGTTCAGAGATACACAGGATAGCCATAAATAAGGTAATTTAGGTATCAAGTGCAATTTACCTGCAGCAGCAGCAACTTAAATGTTGACTAATTTGCCGTGATTTTCAGTGTAATGCCAAACTAGATTGTTCCCAATACACAAGATAGCTTTGTTTACAGGTAACTGGTATCTTTACACTGCCTTGTAGCACAGCTGTAGCTATATGCACACAGATCATTTACATCTTAATCTAGGGTCTGAATATTCATTTGCATTCTGTGAGGGTTCAGTAAGTCCACAAGCATATTGCAAGCAATAAATAGTAAGATGTGGGCTAGTACCAATTACAACATCAAGACCTCTAAACTTCACATTTACAGATTCAAGATATCTCTCTGAATTACTTGCTTGTGAAAAATGTTTAAATATTGAACAATCTGAACAAACTAGTGTTGTGTAGACTTACATAGGCTATGTCTAAAGAGTTACTCCCCCATAAAATAATGTAGACTTCTAAAAGCAAAGACATCTTGAAAAATAATCTGCAGTAGTCTAGGTGACATGCCAAGATAAACAGTAGAGCTTTTGGTGCCTGAGTTACCTTGCCTTCAGGTGCCTCAGATAGCTGCATAGCACTGCATATGTTTGACAGACTACATAGACATACCTGTGCAGAGAGTAACTGAGAAACAAAATTTCTTTTCAGTGAAATATGGCAAGCTTTCAGGGGGGCAGGGGCAGGGCAAGGGAATTTTTTCTTTCCCCATATTACATATAGCAATTTCTCAAAAATTCCAGCCAGGGATTTCTTTTGAATGCTGTCTTGCTTTATGAAGACACTTGGCAATTGTGATTGGTTCCTTTGAGCAATGAACTTCTGAAAGCTGGACATTCAGAATTTCAAAATGAACCGATTTTCAGTTGTAGGTGGACCGCCAGCCAGGTCAAGTAATGAAAATCTGGGCCATTCAGCCTTTCTGTTCTCTCTCATATACTTGTCACTCAATCTCATCTCCTGACTGTTTGCCTTGTCAGTATTATTTTCTTATTCTCATCACTGATTTTATTTGAAATAGGTGATATTAATTGATTTTTTTTTCTATGGAATTTGTACCATACTGAAAGAATATTCTATATGACAAAATTGCTTTTGCAGAAAATTCTTAGCTAATTCTAGTAATTAGTAACAAGTGCGTACAACCACACAGAAACTATTTTGTGACCGGAAGCTTCCACAATACCTTTTACTTGACATCTCACTCTGCTCCTTTCTTTTGCCAAGACTACAGAGAAAAGAGAAGTGTAAAGTTTATAGACAAAACTTGTATTATGGTGTCATTTCCTACAAAGTATTTATGAGGCAGAAGGGAAGAAAACAACATAATGTTTGTAAATATTATTTCAGCTCTCTCTCTTTTCCTTGGCAGATTTTGTTTCAGCGGTAAAATCTATTGTGTTTCTATTTTGAGGTAAGTTCTCTGATTACTTGATAAAAAGAGAGAAAAAATTGTTTATAAAGAAATCAAAATGTCGTAGTCACAACTGGAAAAGTTCAAGGCCATTATAATGACAAAGTAATGTGAACTAATTCCTATTTAATCTTCAAAATATTAATTAAACTTCTTAGGAGAACATTAGAATATGAATCTTATACTGTCAAGAAAATATTTCATTTAGGAGTATTATTTTTTATGAGTTAATAAAGATAAATTAGGTCTTATATAACCCTTTTAAACAAATGTCTTCCCTATTGATTTTAGTGGCAGAATAGACAAACCTTCAATGATGTGGTTTTGTGCTACATTCCTTCCCCATATACATCCTAGCATTGTATCAATTCATGTATAGAGTAGCACAAATGTAAAAATTGGGTGCACATGGTCATAAATGCATAATAAAGTGGACTATAAAGAAGGTTAAGGTTGTCTATTATTTTTTAAAAACATCAAAGTACAGTAAAGATTTTTTAGAAAAAGTCTTCAGATGGTGCTCCCAGTTAGGTTAGATTCATGTCTATGTGGTCACAAATAGTTAAAAAAAAACCAAAAAAACCACAACACCCCCCGGAAAAAAACACCCCCGTTAAGAATATTACTTTCCCTTGGTTTTCAGTCTTCATGATATGAATACCAGAGAACATCAGTGACTTTTTTTTTTTTCCCCACTACAAATCAACAAGTTCAGGTTTATTTTCCTTTTTTTAAAAAACAAAATGCCTGTATTTTTACAATACAGGGAGTCACAATACAAATTACGGAGCTATGAGATCAGAAAGAAGATATCTTTTCACTATCTTTGTTGAAGACTACTGACAAGGAGGCTGAAATAAATGGAAAAATTAAAATGCATGAAAAATCCAAACTAGGTACAATTAAATATTGGCTGTACCTCAGTCAATTACAAAGATAAACTCAAATGTCCCAACCGGTTTGCAATTTCATTATTAAAAAATAATTGTATCTAAATTATTTTTTATGAGTAGACTTTAAAATACATAGATTGGTTTTCAGTCCTGTTTCCTGAATGAGACTTTTATGTTCACTTCATACTTTCAATATCACTACATTTATTATTGCACACAGAAAGTTCAGCTGCAGTCACTGGTTCAAACTCTAGCCAAAAACTTTAGTTTTGCAGACTGATGATGATAGGAGCAATGCTATTCTCCTAGCAGAGAACATAGGCACACTGCTGCTGTGCTGACTGCAGTGAAGAGTAGTTGATCCAAACCGAGTAGTAATTAAATCACTTACCATTTGATTTTAACTGAAAAAAATAAGAAAAGAGACTTACATTACAAGCATTCAAAAGGACTGTTCTACTGCCAGTTTCTTGGAACTCAAAAATATCTACGCTGTCAGTGTTTCAGATTCTACCTGAATCTGGACACAGGTGCCTGAAAGACCTAAAACAATAACTATGTGAAGTACGAGGATGTAGCATTTGGATTTAGGCACATAACAGGACATAAGTCTTCCTTCTGGTCTGTTGCACCAGAAACAAGCAACACAAATTAAAAAAAAAAAAAAAAAAAAGTAAAGAAATGAAAAATTGCAGAAACTTACATGTTCCATTCATATCCCATCGTTTTGTTCAGCACATTGCATCATGTAAGCACTTGCTTTTAATCATAATAAACTCTACTTGCAAAATAGACTAGTATACTTGTGTTAACCTCCCTAAAAGCTAAGAAATAGCAGTCAAACTACAGAAAAGATGTGTAATTCTGTTTATCTGAGTTGAAGATAAACAAAAAAATCATGTATCCTTTAAGAAATTGGCTATGTACTCAACCCTGAGGGCCAACATACATTGACCCAAATCTTAGGTGTGACTTTCACATTTTTATCTTTATGCCAGTGCACTTGTATACAACTGGTGAACAGTTATTAGGTTATCTTCCAGCTGGGCTTTAGGCAGGTTAAACTGCTGTGATTTAACACTATTTTCCTGCCATTTTAAACCTTGTGTTCCACACACTAATACCTATAAAAGCATGGATCCATGAGTGCTGTCCTCTGGATATGTGTAGAAGTTATAGCTTTCCTTCTGGTCACCATTGATCTTACTGCTTTCTTTGTCAGCTGATCATAAATATGTTTTTCCATATGACTCCAAAGCTGAAATCTATCTACCTGTCTGCTTTTTGTCATTGACCTGACCAATCCCTTCATGACTGTCTGCCTGCAATGTATAAGCAGTGTGGAGTATCAGCAACAGAGTTTCTGATTTTCACCAAGGTTTTCAGACCTTTGGAATATATCTTAGAAAATTTGTCTCAGTGAGTTGGTCTGCAGTAATATCTTGCAAACCTATCCGAGATAATGACTCATAAATTTTGCTGCTGCTCCCTAAACTTTGTCTACGTGTTTATGCCCTTTCAGGAATCTTTCCTGAAAGTGCTGGTGTCAGTTCAAGAGGTATTTAAACTGTGAGTAGCAAGACCTTCTCAGAGTACTCATTGGTCTAGTATTTTTTCTTCCATGACTTTCGATCCATCAAAGAAAACTCAGGCAATTTTGTTCTGGATCTGATACTGATGATTTTGGTGGTTGTATTTTTCTTTCCCCCCCCTCTCCATTTTGCATTCTGTTAGGTTTTTCAGTTGATCTTTGGATGACAAATGCCATTCTCAGACCAGAATGGAAGCATATAATCTTGTTAATCATTTCAGTAAAACTGCAGTTGCATTCTTTGCTTAGGTAATCAAAATCTTAATATTACTAGGAAACTTGCTGACTACCCACTTAAGATCCCTAATTTCCACCAACTCTAAGATATATGAATAAAACATATTAACATTTGAAGTGAGAATAATAACTAGCATTGAATTAATTTAATACATTATCAAAGTACTCTGGAAGGAACTCACTATAATTTTAAAAGTGCAGAAATTTGATAACATGCTTTTAATAAGTTTCAACTGTGTAAAACCATTATTCTTTGAAGGAAAACATCTTAAAAACCACTTGAAAAATAAAAATACCCCACATATGAATAGTTATTTTTGTAGTAGTTTTTCACTTATAAAAGTTTAAATTTTGAATCAAGGTTAAAATCCACTCTTCAGGAACTGCTATCTGATAAGGTTTTGGGTTTGTTGGTTTTTTTTTATCATAAGCAATTTACTAATACCAATTCTTAAAAAAATTGGGAAAACGTGCATAAAAAGAGAAAAATGGCTACAATAAGCACAATCAACTGTAACCATTAGAAGAACAATCAGTTACTAATTTTACTAGATATTTTTATAATATACAAGCATCATATATGAAAAAGTTACATCATTCTCATTGGAGATATACAGCATAGCTAAGTGTAAATATACTCTCCATAGATTTTTAAATGGGAGCTCATATATGTGATAACTTGGTAAACTCTTTTTAAACTGTAGCTGTATTTTTTAATAACATTGCTGGTACAGAAATAACACTGAAATATGACAATAAAGTATTTTTTTTCCCTGAAACACATTAAAGACATGATTTTCCTCACTTAAAATGCTGTTATGTAATAACTGTTGTTTATGCCAAATGAGTTCAAATGGCTGGTACAAAATAGTGGTATAGCACATAACAACCATGTTGAACCCAATATGAACAGGTGTCAGTGATGGTGCAATATATGAACCACTGAAATATTTGAGATATTATTTTTGTATCAACCAAATCCTTAATTATCTTCACATATTATAGTCTGCCAAGGCTTTATTCTTTAAGCAATACAGGTTTCCACCATGATATTTTTTTGTCTAATATAGGAATAAACAAAACTTTCTCTCATCATAGTGGAAATAATTGCTACAATCCAGAATTTCTGGGCATTGCGTTAACATTCAAAAAAAGCTTTCTCATGAGACCTAAACATAGCTTTCAAAAAATGGTACCTTCCAATAGCTTGCAGGTGCGTGGACCATCTGCACAGAAAAATTCACTGGCTGTGGGCCATTACAATGTTACCATACAATATCTGTGTACTAAATTACAATGTCGTGTCGGTAATATATTTTCCCCACATTTGTGAACTTTAATTGCCTGTTTGATTTTATATAGTAATACTTTACAAGTAAACACAATCATGAGAGCATGTACTATAAATGCACAAATAATTTAAACAGTCAGGCTGGTTTGCTTTTAATGGTGCAATATTTAAATTTGGTTTGTTTGCAACTTTACAGATAAAACCCAGGATGTATAAAGCTCTAAGGGTTAGAATATAATGTATTCAGTGTTCATTCACTCCAGGAATAATAACTGTCATAAGCAGACAAACAAACAAAAGCTCAAATAAACAAATAGACTATAAAAACCAGACTGTTCTTTTTACTCCCAAAGTTGCCTGGTGCGCAGAACAGTTTTGTATGTCTAAAACCCCAAAATATTAGAGAACTCATATTGTTACAAGAAACAGATGTTCTAGCAGTAAAAATTCAGCTTTCAGGTAATTCCTCAGAAGATGATACAGTTCCACTAGAATAAATACAATCGTTGAGTTCAACTATGCAAAATGACTCCATAATTTCACCTTATCATATGTAAATCATAAAGTGCATGCACATCTTGTTGTTAAATAAATAGCACCACATAGACAAGCCTTTTTGTTCATTTTCTACAATACAGATTTGTTTCTCTGAAACAGTGAAAGCCAGCTTCACTCATGATTAACTCATGAGGAGTTTAATCTGTAGTTATAATCTAACAGTTTGAACATGGGTCAATGCTTATGACTTCAATTTCCTCTCTTCTCAAAATCAGTATCTATCTTAGCTCCAAAGCATAGACACTGGTTAAAGTTTTGATGCTGTGCCAAGGCATATGCAGACACATGATGCAGCTATGTAGATATCTCTGCCCATATATGGGTAGATTTTAGCTGTAGGTTGCCACTTTAATACTCTTGGTAGAACAGAAGTAGTCGCTAGGAGAAACTATATATAAAACAATCAAAGAAAGAAAACCAGAAAGGTAAAAGCAGAGTATTTCATTTTCAGTAGGTAGCACACTTATATGGAGTGCAAAATTCCATGTCCTACTCATAATCTGGCAGAAGCTCAACTCATGTTCATAGATACTCATCACAGCTGGTGTATGTGGCATCAGTAATTACAAGGTCACAGTCACAACACTATAATCGACATTCTGTCATCACTTCCAATAAAGGATCATATTTTCAAGGTTTGTAAGCTTTATAAAAGTAAGATTTTCTCTAGAAGTATTTTGATGTAAATGGATCTAGCGTAAAAGACTTATTTATTTCAGATTTTTAAAAAAAGTCTTCAATTTTGTTTCTGTATGACAGCAGGAATTCTTTGTATCTATAGACAATGATTTTTGCTCATAACCCTGTCTTCCCTCACCTTGAAGATTTTGTAATAATGAAATGTGGCAGGTACTTAATCACCATTATGCATTTAAGATTTTGAAAAATACAGCTTTTCATAAAAACTAAAATCTAGAAGATACTTTCCTTATGCATTTGATTTATAAGAAATAATTTAAACAACCAATTACATTAATGGATAATAATAACCAATATTTTGGTACGACGAGAGTAATTTATGTTGCCTTTCTTAAATATGTGGCTTCATGGGGAGATAAGGCACAGATTGGTCAGGGTACCTAGATATGATTTGTTATAGAACATAAAAAATATAAGTAACAAAAGCTAGAAATGCACTCCAAAGTCCCAGGATACCTTTATATTCTTTCCATATTTCTTGAGCTATGTTTTCCAGCAAACTAATGCTAGGAAAGGTATACTTGTATATGTTCCTAGATGCCAATTCAATAAAATAGGTAAATGGTAAAATAAATTATATTACAATAACACTTTCCAGTTTCCTGAGAATAGACATATGCTGCTTTTTCTGATTCTTTTTTTGTTTTCCAAGCAGTCTCAGAAATTAGCCTTCTAGTCCTACCTGTAAGGGAAATAAACTGACCTATCTTTGTATTGTATGAATGTTTGTGTGCTGATCTACATTGGGTGTGTGTTGCTAGGTAGGGCCTCGCGGCTGGAAGATCTCACGCTGTACGGAAACATAGGGCCCCCCTCCAAGTAGCCAACAGCTTTTAGTTTATGATGTAAGCAGACGGAAGTGACACTGTAAACCTAGGCTATACAGTGTTGCGTCGTTCAGCAATAAATGCCATTTGCCATCCACCACATTGGTGTCTGTGAGCTGATGGACCGCGCGGCCAGGGGTCAGCCGCCGTGCCGTTCCTGAACCAGGTCACCGTGTGCCTGTGAAGGCAACAGGTATGGATTAACACAAATATATTTCAAAATATACTTTATAATGTCCTTTATTTTCACATGTGAAAAAAAGTTAAATAAGTCTTTTCCTAGAGATAGTCAATAAAAAACTTAACTCTTTTGCGATACATAACTCATCTCAAGGAAGGCAGGTGTCATAAAGTCATTTTCCCCTTCATTCACCTGGTTAATTGTGCAACAATCTCTGTAAGACCAAGTGGACATGTCATGGAAAACAGGTGAAAACAAATGAAGAGAGGTCAGGAATCTGTGGTAGGCCTTTAGCTGTGTTACGTATAAGTGAGACCAGGAATTTTTCTTTTAATTGATTTAATGACAGTGAAATTGTGACATAAGCTAGGATAGTATCCAAGAGAAAGTGTTGATCTTTCCTTTTTCATATATTTCATATGCTTTTTCTAAGCATAGAGTACTGGCTCTGTTGAAGATTTGATGGTGGCTTAAATGGATCTTCGCTCTGACAGAGCATTGGACTTGCTATGTTTAATGGTAATTAACATACTTCACACATGAAGCTGCATAAAGCATGAAATGTGCCTCAACCTCTTAAATGAAGTATTGAGGAAAGCATGCCTCTAGGCCTAAATGTTTCAACCAATTATAAGCTTAAGTATACTGATTTCCTGGTATGATTTTCTTTGTTTTTCACAAAATGTTCTCTGTTTTAATGTATTTCCTTCAAAAGCTTCTCTGAGAACCACAGAAGGTCACACTTGAAAAGCTCCAAATGGGTTAAGGCTTAGATGAGGAAAGAATTATCCAGTCACATACATTAATTGATAAAACAATATATACCAGAGGGGACAGAGAATCAAATCTTTAAGGCAAAGGATGCACCTCAAGGACCCCAAATAAGAAATACACACTGTCTAAATCATCCAAACATATTGACACATATACTGGTTAAATAAGGTAACTCTCTTGGGGGGCTGGTTTTGGAACTAAAGCACTTAAAAAACAAATGTTTAGTTCTGTTCTTTATTACAGTTTTTGTGTTACACTTATTATGTTGTAAACTTAAAACCAAAAGATGTCCCAAATTGCGACTCTTCTTCCAGCTATACCCAGAATGTATCATAGCTCATAAGGGTATCTAAAAATCAAAGTAACTGCAGCTTGGTATATGTAGCTGTAGCATAGTATATATTCATTATTTTAGAAAAAATATCTTTCCAATTACAAATACTTCTTATTGATTCAGTCAAATTAATGGAACATACTTTTTTAAATTTTGGGTTTAGATATTTTTCTGAGAAGGAAGAAATACAGGCGGCATTGCACTTTGAAATTGAGACAAATACATGTAGATCCCAAGGTTAGAAAAGCAAGGTGCAGATGCTTTCTTTAATGCATATGTTAAGGTTTAAATTTTCTTATTTTATATCAAAAAAATCTCAGATCTGCACAAAACAGTAGAAGAGCTCTACCTCACAATTCTCTCTTTTATCTGAGATACAGGGAGGGCAATTAATTAACTGAACACTAATTTAATGTTATATTTATAATAAAAATAATTTATTTTTTTGCAGGAAAGGTTAAAACAGTGTTCAGATTTATTGTATCTTAATGTTTTAATATACTCTGGAGTAGAGGGAAAATGGAGGAGTCCTTCCTCTTGTTAAACTCTTAACATTTAAATAAAATAAACTAACATAAAAAACACTATATAACAATGTCTGCATGCCATAATTAGGGAATACATTTGACTCCCAGCTACATTGTATTACAACCACCTATTACAGCAACCGAACAAAGTTATACTACAAAAGTCTTTTTTGCTATGACAGGAACCTTAATTGAGCAAGAAATGTTTATCTCTTCTGGGATTTAAAGAGTGAGAAGCATACTAAGTTTCCAATTTTCTCTGCAAGACTCTGAAATATCACATTTGTAGGCATTTCATGTCCAAATCTGATGCTCTGACAAGTTACTCTATACTTATTTCCTCAAAGATACACATTAGGTTTTTAAGCATAATCTCTGAATAAGCAGTATTAATGAATGATTTTTAGTACCACGGCAAATAATTTCAGGGACAGAATTATATTAAAGTAGGAACTATCAAATTGTGATATCTGTGATTCTAAAGCAATTTAGCTTCAAGTCAAAACTAGTTTTGTGAGTCTAAAAGAAACAATATTCAGGAAATTATAAACATTCAAATAAGAAAATTTATGACATTCTGGATCAAAGGAGTTTAAATCATCTCTAACATCTCTGAAATACTGCCTAATAAATATTATAGTATGAGCATAAAGATATTAAGCATTTAAAATACAAAAAACAGTTTGGAGTAAGTTCAGCAAGTATTAATTAATTACATTGTGTACTTTAGTTTTATTTGCAAAACATTATTTTCTTTTCACTTTCAGAGTACTTTGCTTGTCTCATTCTCTTTTAGATATGAAAAATCTTTTACTTCTTTTCCCTAAAACACTACATTTTACTGATTTGCAAGGAAGGGATTGGATTTGTTATATTGGTTTATCACTACTCAAGTACTTTGATGTTGGCTTTCTGAAAGGAGAGGATTCGGAGTGGGAAAATATTCTGGAGTCAACATATTATTACTCTTGTTATTTCCATAGATCCACTGAATCACAGCATGAATGACGTTGGAGGGGCTTGTGGAGATAGCCTAGTCCAGACCTTTCTGGTCATAGTAGGATGAACGAGAGCAGGTTGCTCAGGGCTGTGTCCACTCAGTTTTGAATACCTCCAGGAGTGGAGACTGCACAATGTCCCCAGGCAATCTTTTCAAGCATTTGGCATCCCTAACACTAAACAAGTTTTCTTCTGAAATTTGAACTTGTATTTGAATATGTTTCCATTGCCTTTGCTCCATTCTGAGAAGAGTCTAGCTCCACCTTCTTCACACCCTCGCTTCAGGTGTTTTTACAAATTGATAAGATACCCATGAGCCTTCTCTTCTCCAGGCTAATCATTCAATTGTCTGCTTTTTCTCCTTGTATGAAAGATCCTCCGATCCCTTAATCATCTTTAGTGGCTGTTTGCCGGACTCTCTCCAGTATGTCTATGTCTGTCGCGTACCGTGGAGCCCAGAAAAGGACACAGCACACCAGGTGTGGCCTTGCCAGTGCTAATCTGAACATGTTCCTTCTCATTGCGGGGAGGTTGGAGTAGCTAATCTTTAAAGGTCCCTTCCAATGCAAACCACTCTATTATTCTGTGATTATGGCATTCTATAATCTGAAGACTGTGTGCTGCCTGTGACAGATGATATTTGGTGTGAACTTATGTCTTTAAAGTCATCACTTATTCTGGATAAATTTTCCCTAAAATTCTTCAATAAATTTTTACCTTCTTCTGTGCTCATAATTTTCAAATGTTTGTGTTAGGGTACTGTGGGACTTTCTCCAGCTGAAATAGGCTCATGAAAGCAGTCTGCAGAAAGAATCTTTGAATCTTCTCAGCTATCCCTTTGAAATCAAAGCTATTAGTTTTATTATAATTGTGTGTATTGAGATAAAGGTTTGCAAAAGTATTTTTGATCTGAGCTATTAGACAATATCAATTTTCCACACTACTTCACTGATTATTTCAATGGGTAATAAAGTCAGCCATTACTTTACTGTCATTATATTAATCCAAAATGGAATGAAATAATCCTCCAAATCCTGTGAATAGAATAAGATCAAACATCATGATATAGTTCAAACATGTTATCCTGTAAAAAAGCCTAAAGACTGTGTAAGTCCACTTTATAGCAGTAAGATTGTTTGCTAAAATCAACTTAAAATATAGATATCTTGAGAGTGAGGTAAACCTAAAATAGCTACATTTGTCATGTTCAGCTTCGGTACTCCTAATAAGAATATAGATTTACAGTACATATCAGTATGGGTTATCTATCCAGATCTTCCTGCACAGTTTCAGCTTGGCTTTTCAGTGTCAAGTGTTTTTATATTGTTAGCCATATCTAATCTGGTTAGGTAACGGCTAGTTCTGGCATGCCTGCTGAGCCCAATTGATGCATTGCTAAAATGTAAAACTACAGAAAGCTGTACTGCTTTCTATATTCCTTTTTAAGGAGAGGACAACAAACACACACAAAAAGTATACTTCTTAAAATGTAAGTGTATAATTTAGCTTCTTTAATATATTTTAAGTTAATTATAACAACTAAGCTACACAGTTATGATGAGGAGTGCATGAAGCTCTGGGGAAATTAACTACATTTCATACAGAAAAATACAAGAAGTAATTTGATTTTTTTCTTCTGGAGTAAACTAGTTAGAAAACAAGATGCTATCAAGGATGTAGGCTAAAAGATAATATATATGAATGTACATTTGGTTATGAAAAAATATTTGATTTTATGTTTATCAGTAAAATTAACACTGAGTTAATAGACATTTAGTTAACTGGACAAATGCATTAGAACGTGGGCACAGCTCAGTATGCATAGTCATGGTGACTGCAAATACATATGGCTGATCTTGCATGATCAATGCTTTATGTATTTCAAATCACATTTATTTTGATGCCTTTTATTATTGTGTTTTATGAGTAATAAAAATACACAATCTGAACCAATATCACATCAGGTATCTTTAATAAAGATAATATGACAGTCTGTAGTTATTCTTTTTTACATAAGTGTACTAAAACTTTCTTTTTTTCCTTCCCATCTCCCTGGCACTCTGTATGGACGCTTAATCTTATGAATCATCTTTGATTCCATCTTTTAATTAAAAAAATAAATAAAATCCTAAGCCAGCATAAGGTAATACCGGAATAAAAATACATACATGCGGTAATTAATTTCCTTTTCTGAAAAAAACAGGTGGAACTGTTGAGAATTTCATTTCTACAGGTGCATAATTCAAAAACATCTGAAGCAGTTTGCTTTTAAACTTGAAGTATTAACTGCCTCTGCGATAGAAATTTAAATATTAAGTTAAATTTCACCAAAAAAAGTATTTATAAATGCTGACAACTATTCAACTATAGTCTTTGTGGTTTAAGTCGGATTTTTTTGTTTCTTGTTTTTTTTTTTTATATCCTACAAGAACATAACAGGAACTTCAACACAAATTTTTCTTGAATGTTGATTTGCAATGGAAAGCAAGCAAACAAAAGCCAGGAGAAGGCAGTAGATTTTGTAAGCACTTGGATAAGAACACTGTCATCCTTAGACATGAAACTAATAAAACAAACATGTGTGATGTTAGAAATATTCCTAATAATACAGTGTATCAGAAATACAATTTGATTTCACCAACTATTTTGTTAACCTTAACATTTTGTTAACCTAACATCTTTTGTTTCCTATCCTATTTATCCCCACTTTATTAGTATTTCTAGTATCTTTAGTATCCCTCAAAAAAGTTCTTTGAATTTTGTTTTTCTCTTGAAAAATTACAGATTTCAATCCTTTGCCCCTTTTATTTGTCCCATAAAGTTTTTAGCTGAAGCTTTGCCGATCAAGGCATTTTTATGCTGCAAAAACCATGCATTCTACTGAAGATGTATTCAAATAAAAGTTCAAGCCCTACTCTGGAGACCCTTCTAAAATTTTCATAAATATAGATGAGGTCAATGAAGTTTGGATAAAAGCTGTGCTTTAGAGCAGTCCATAGATATCCATTATTCACCTTTAATAGAAAGTATTTGTTAGATATATGTGTGAAATTACATAAACATGTACTTTATAGCATTTTGGTTGCAGAAAATAGGCATTGGTCTTTACCACTTCATAACAAGAAGATTAATGATCAATGACTATGTAAAGGGATAACTAGTCAAGTGACTGCTAAGACTTTTGGAATTGCTTCAAATGTAGTAATAATCAGGGTGGCACAATTTAAAGATTTTCCTAGATCTTTATTTTTTTATATAAAAGTGTTGGGTTCTTTAATTTTAGAGCATTGTCTACTAAACATATCTAAATCCTATAATCCAGAAGAAACAATGTATCTCCCGAATCTGGTGGAACAGTCCTTGTGAAGTACCTTTACCTGACTTTTCTTGTAAATGAGCAGTTTATATCTGCATGTTATAATCACTGCAATACATGTTCTGAAGAACACCCCACTCTTTCTCTCCATCTTGCTGCTGGCAAGAAATAATGCAGTCATTTGCCATTAACCTGAATGAAGACATGAGGATATTGTAAATGGCTAATCAGCATCCAACATCAATCAGAATGAAAAATGTTGGCATACATAAATGCTGACCAGGCAACACCCAGGTTTAGAAACTTAAATTAGCATTTATGTTGAGCTAACAATATATAAATTTTAATTATTTTATTTCAGTAAAGGGAGCTCATAGAGAATTCATTTTCAATAGAGGGGAATGAATGTCTGTGTCTTAAGACAGGTGAGGTCAATTGTTTTACAGAGGTGTAATCTCTGGATTCAAAAGGATGCCTACATACTAATTTAGACTAAATGCCAAACCTTTAAATGCCTTTAGTTGAGTGAGGTGATTCCTAATTTGACAACCGAATCAAACAAAATTACTATAAAAAAGTGGATTGTATCATACTACAAAGAAAAATGAACTAGATAAAAATTTGACATAAAATGCTCTGGGAAAAAAATAGTTAAAAATCATTTTTGTAGCAAACTGGCAAATTAGTTCCTGTTTCAAAATTGTTTATTTCTTGGCTTCTTGCACTCTCTTTTCTGGCTGGAAGTATATCCCTATAGCTCATCCCTTTCCAATGGCATTTTCCCTTGCCATAGGAATATTCATGTGTGATTTCCCTTCTGATTTTCTCACTGCTGCCACTGTGTTTTTTTTTCCTTTCTAAGAATCTGCAGTGGTGACACAATTATTATTGTTACTTATATTTATTAAGGTCTTATAATAGGTTCAAAATAGTAGAAAATATGAAGACTTAGTTTTTACTGCTAGGGACTTACCTTTAAGAAGGAAAATACAGGCTCAAAATGTTCCAGATGAGACAGTGTATGTTACAGTATTTGTGTGCTGTTTCTGCATTTATGGTGGTTCTTAGGCATGTTATAGTCATGATACAGGAACTTAATTCTATCCATTATCTATACATTAGCCAATATATAGCATGTAAAAACTTTCAAAGCATCAGACTTCTTCACAGCCATTCTTCCCACGATGTAAAACTGGTAAAAAGAGTGGCAATAATTCTTTCAAAAGGTGAGCTTTTTGAATGAATGACGGATCTGTGAAAACTGGAATTTAATGGTTTTCAGAGTACCATAGAGTTCCAAATGGAATTTTTTAAATTCTCTAAAAATAAAAGTATAGAAGAGGATATTGGTTGGTTCCCCATCCCCCTACATTCCTCCCCGTCCCACCCCTCCCACCCCACCCCCCCCATTTCTTTTTGTGTTTGTTTAAATGAAAACCCACTGTGAAATTTTCATAATGGTATAGCTTGCCTTAGAAATGTCAAAACATTTATCAAACAAATAAATATACTTATCAATCATTTTAAAACTGTTTTGTAGTTTTTAAATTCAAATCATATTTTAATTAAAAAAAGAACTGCAGTTAGAATGAAAAAAAAAATATTTAAATTTGAAAATATACGTTAAATACATTTTAATTAGAATCAACAAAGATGCTTTTTATTTCTTTCACCAGAACACTGTGTCCTTCAACTTGACAGCAACAATTTTTCTTTTATGACTTCCATTTCATACAGTGAACTGAAAACTCCGTGTGTCAGATGCTATCTATTTGATCTCTGTCTTTTCAGTCATATACTCTATTTCTTTAAGTGACCAGATCAGATGGAAGTCACTGAAAACAGAGATTGCTTTTTAGTTGCAAAGTAACTGATTCTATCTGATGTTAAAAAGGGTTTAGAGATTATATGTCCATAAGAAAGTGGCAAATGGAGAGAAAGGATAACAGCAAGGATTTGTTGCAAAGTAGTCAGTCCAAATAAACGTATTTTGTGTTATTTGCATGCCATGGAGTATTTAACCTCTGTCCATTGATCCAAAGTGTGCAAGACTTTTAATAAATCCTGTGTCATATCTGAAAAAGGATTTTGGTTGTTCTAGATGTCCTAGAGACTCTCAAACATCATAAAGGCGTGTTTACAAGGAATTGAATTGAGCCCTGAGAGACTGCTAAGAGAAGGAAGACAGACTAGTTCCATGGAAGAGGGACAGAAAAACTTTCTAGAAACCAAGAGAGCTATTCAGAGCTTTCTGGTGAAGTTTAATGAATAACTGAACTCAAATCTGAAAAGCAAGACCTGTGAAGATCAAGGGTATAAATTTCTTAGAAACACTCATATATTTCTATTTTTTTATGTTGAAGATTTCTGCATTTCCAATACAAATTATGTTTACATATAGTCTAAGAGTATCTTGTTCTGATTTTAAACATCTTTGATCATCCTTGAGGAGCTTAATATATCAAAAAATCAAATGTAGTCCAGTATTTTTCTTTTTTTTTGCCATTAGTAGTGCACAAACTTATGAAATACCTGATAGTACACAGTCTCAGGACTTGTCTAAAATTGTGCTGGCCTGAAATGATTTGAGCTTTTTGCAACAACTCCCTAGGGTTTAAACAACTGTTGCTTGACCTGTCATAGTTGAAGCCCTAGGAATATCATATGCAGTAAAGATCTGAAACCTCAAGACAATTCCTACATAACAAACAGTAGCCCTTTGGAAAAGTTAAGGTTGCAGGAGGCTGCTTGTGCAAGTTTCAAACTTTAGTTGGGAAAACAAACAGAAGCACATTGTCATAAGAAAACATAAAAGTAAACCCAGGCTCAGTATTCTGAAGCCATTCAAGAGCCATTGTCCCCACAACAAAGAAACTGAAAAAATTACCAACTATGAACAGCAAAGTGAAGACTTCAGGGTCCTGACAGCTCATTGCAACCCTCCCAACTCTGCTTGAGGAAGACTGAAGTGTCATCCCTAAGAACCAAAAGAAACATTGGGATGGAGTGCAGAACACCAATGAAAATGAATTGGTTGTAGGAAGGCTTTTATTTAGTTTTAACTGCATTGATTAAGCTTTTCTGTATTGAATGGATATTTTGGACGAGTGTTGAAACATTCATTGGGCTAACACTAAATTCTTGCTGCCATACAAAGTTGTTCCTTTTTTTCTGTCTTTAGACCAATATTTTGAGTGTAAAACTCTGGTAGCATTGGTGGCCCGATGCTATGCGGTTCACCCGGTTTCACAGGCTGGTAGTCCCTATATTTGCCACTGTATTTGAAAAGGTTAAGCAAAAAATTCTACATCATCCTGTGTTCCCATTTGGAGTCATTCTGTTGCCAAGACCTCCCTTAGAGAAGAACACAAAGGAATATGAACAAGGGAAGGAAAGTGGAAGAGGAACCTGTGTGACTTAGATATGCTGAATTATGTGGAAAAGTAAATTTCTTTATTAAAATCTATAGGGAAAATCCTAAATTGTGAAAAGCAGTCAAATAAAGATTTTGGCCACAAAAGTTTGGGAGACTTAAAATCAATTGTTCAAATTACTTCTTTATCTTCCTCTCAGTACACATAACCATGATTCTATGTAGTCTGTATGGTTCAGATGCAGCTGGATTCCATTGATCTGTTAAGACAAAGAAGGAACTCCAAAGAAAGCTCAGTAACTGTAAGGAAAAGAACAAATTAGTCTGGTTTTGAATACAAGCATAACAAACAGAACTTGTAGAATCCTTTTAGAAAATAGTTCTAAAAATAGACTTGAAAAATTGTATTCTGGAAGCCTCTTATAGTAATGCTACTTAATAAAACAGGACATTGTTTTAAGATATTGTTACATGAAGAAAAGTGACTTGTGACAACATTTTCTACAAAGAATTGGATTTCATGCCTTTGGAGTCTATGCAACTGTACTCCACAAAAACTCAAAACGAGATCACCTGGTATCTTCTTGTCTGTGTAGTCATCTCTAATGGCAGATGAGGATTAGTTCAGGAACACTGTTTCAGAGACTATTTCTCAAGGTACAAGGAGGAAGAAGTTACACAAATAGGGAGTCTTCAGTAATGTCTTCTGAAGTATAATATCTTACCTTTTTCTCTTTTAAAACATGCTATGGCAGAACCATAATAAACAAAGAAAGGTTAAGACAGTAAGATCTCGTGATAAAGACCTTTATATAAGGTTGGTGTAGCACCTTAGTTATGTCCAGTTCAATACACAGTCCTGGAATTTGATTTCTTTGTTGACCTTTTTTTTCCCATACTCTCTCCTTTAAAAATAGGGGTGGATGTGAGCCTACCTCAGCAAAGAACTGAAATAGGAAGAAAGAGTCAAAACCTGATACATGTATGGAACTCTCATTTTTCCTCTAAATGCTGAATGACAGTGGCAATAAGTAAGCTATCCAACAGTAAAACAATTCCTGGTACTGGACACTACAGCTATAGCAAGAGCCAAAGCATGGGTATCCCAGATCTTTTATTTTCCATGACCCTCCTTATTCAGCCTCAGTTTATAATGGCATGGGATAAGACTTTCTTCTACTTTGCCAAAAGATACCCACAGACTTTGCTTTCACAAACTGAAGCACCACATAACCCACACAAAAGTAAGAAGACAGTTCTTTTTCACAGTTAATCTTGCTTGCAGGTGTGGGGAGTAATGCATGATCAGGTCCTAGAGTGGAAAAGGAATGAACATATTTCAAGGGGAAAAAAAAAAAAAAAAAAAAAAGGTGTTTATACAGAAAACCAGTGTTATGGCTTTGGGAGTGATAGTGTCAGAAGTACATTTTGACACTTTTCCTTATTAACTAGAATCAATAATGATGACAGGAAATCACACATCTCACTACAGTAAAACAGGTTGCATGAAATTCTATTATTTTCCACATGTTCTCATCAATCAAAGCACTGCTTTGTTTCCCTATGTGCTCCTCCCTTGCTCCTGAAAATAAACCTCTTTTGTCTACTTGTACAACTGCTAAACAAACTGTTCCGCTATATTAAATAAATTGAAGCAACCATTTGCTTAAATATACTACCTGTGAAGAAAATGCTAATCTTTTTTAATTAGTCCATCTTAGTGTGGAAAAATAACCCAAATACCTCCATTATACCGACACCAGAAATCAATGATTTAGGGTTTTGGGCAGATTATTTATTTGTCTGCTTTGTTTCTGTTATAAAACTGTGCTGCTGTCAAATTTTAGTGACTTAGAGATGGCTTTTCACTAATTTATGTGATAATATGTAAGAAAACCTGAAATAGATAACACTGTCTACCAGATGACTATAATGTGGAAACATTATTGATGTTTTTGTTAAATAACAAAGTTATCACAAATATATATATTCATAGCAAATCACCCAAGACAGCTAATTTCTCTCCCTGAACTAGAATCAATGTTTCATCAATATCACTTAGTCAACCGTTTTTTACAGCTTCCATGTCCCAGTTCAGTCATATCTTTATCATATGGGAAGAGGCCCTTGTCCCCTTTCTATACTGTTGTGTCCACACAGGAAAAAACCCAAACATCTAGAAAGAATGCACAGGAACGGTGTGTCTTAAGAGGCATCTGAGACCAGAGTTATGATCCACGCTTTGAAGCACTCATGCCCTTGCGTTACCTGTAGCCAAAATCTACTGAAAAGATCCAGCTCTCATACAAAGATCCTCTGAAACTGCAAAGAAAGGTGAAATCCATACTGCTGAATCTCCCTAGACCTTGGCAAAAAGGTTTGTCAGCAGTGTGACCTGATAAAGGGTCTGGAACAGGATTTAACTCCAGGTTTAAACACCTAAATCCAAGTGTCTGTACATGTCTGTGTAAGAGCTCTCTATCTAAGTACACTTTATAGGCAAAGAAGATCTGGGTATATTCAACAGAGTAATGAGTTACACATGATGAAACTGAAGCATTTGTATTAGACTGAGATTAATAGCTCTACATATTGCATTGACTATACTGACTAGATCTGCAGAGATTATGATAGCAACTTACAGGTTTAGTTCATATATAAATATCTACATGGCAGATGACTATATTTAGCCACTTGAATTTGGAGCTGTCTAAATGCTTTAATCCTGTTACTTTAGCTTCCTGCTGTAGCTTAATGGCTGACAGCCTTCCTATTATCTATGTGATAACTCACTAAATTAACAAAAAACTTCAGTATCTGCACAGGACTCAAATCTTCAACAGAATAAAAACTGTTTTCAAATAAAGTGTAAAGTGATTTGTCGTATGTTGTCTCTAGTTTTCTAAAAAAATTGTACTTTGTCTAGGTAGATTTTGCAGGCTCTAGTCCTGACTTTCTGTGGACAAGGAGCACAAGCAGATTTGTACTCAAGTGGCAAGGAACTTACAAGCTTCAAAAGAAAAGAGAAAATGCTATCATAGGCTGATGGGAAACTAAATTGGGCCTGGCATTGCTTGTTGCAAAGCTAAAAAGCCACAGTTCCACAGGCATCTGTTCTTCAAGTATGCTACTTTGGAAATATGCCTAGTTTTCATTCTACTGAACCTATAGACAGGACAGAATATTAACTACATGTTGTAGGGGAAAAAATACGAAAAGAACATGCCTTTATTATGATTTTTAATTTCTAAGAAAATATGAATTTATTTGTGTTTACTGTATCTGCTCCTTTACAACAGAAAAAAAAAAATCAGCATTCATATTTGCCACGCTGAAGTATTTGTTTTCCCTGAGTCTTAAAAACAAAAGTCCCGAAACCAAATCAAGTGGAATAACAACAAAACAAACCAAAATTATTAACAGCCTGCACATTACATAGAAAACCACGGTGATGATGGATGATACGATGATGACAGATGAGTCCTCACTCTTGTTTTAAATTCGATCAGCTACATAAATTAGTAATGTCATCAATATGATTACTAGCTGTTCACTCACCTTCTGCAGCAGCTGTTGCTTTTTTCCTGGCTTTGGTCCTTTGATTACTCCATCTAACTCAGTATTACAAGTAAGTGCAGGACCTGCCTGCAGCAGATAAAAATCTACAGGTGACTGACCTGGGCAGATAAATGTGTGAAGGAATTATTGATATTGTTCTGGCATCTGACTAGCTGTTTATCTGGAAAATATATGGGCTTCATTCTGATAGTGTCTAAAATTTTGGTTTGTTTGGGTTTTTTTGTTTGTGGGTTGGTTTTTTTTTTGGTGTGGTTTTGTTTGTTTGTTTGTTTTGGGGTGGGGTGGATTTGGGGGGGGTTGGGTTGGGTTTTTTGTTTGTTTGGTTGGTTTCTTTCTGCTGTTGCCCATAAGGTGGATGTGGGGTCTGTGACAGCTTCTTGAGAAAAAATCAAATTAATGTAATCTCAGCCATTTGGTAGTTTCAAGAGAGTTGTGAAACTAACAGAGATCAAAAAGCCTGTGACAGAGGATGCGTCCCCTTGATCTTATCTATGATTCCATTCATGGTCCCACAATAAACTGTGTTCTGGTCCCTAGGGAATTCATTAAATGTATTGAAGATATTCTATTTATTAATTCTGAAGATTCCAGGAAGAAAAAAGACTTATTTTTTCTTTCATTCTTCAATATACCAATCCCATGGAGTGCAGCAGAAAATAAAATCAAGCTTCATTGAATTTAATCACTGTAAGTATTTTGTAGGCTTCTATCCTATGTTATTAAACTACATATATTAATCTTTATGAAGAATTTTGAAGTCTAAAGAGATATACACATTTATTATATGATTTCTGATATTATGATCCATACACCACATTTTCAGTATAAAAAAAGTTTTGGTTTATTTGTAATTTCTCAGAAAAAAGCTTAATGACTAAATATTTCATTGCGATTTATTATTGATAAAAATTAATTACAGTACATTTATGCAATGTACCAGAGAACGTTTAGTAGAAAGCCATGAAGGTTTACCATTAATAGTTAAAACTGAATTATATTGATCATACAGATAAAGTACATGTCATGATGAAGTATCCTTCCTTTTTATTCTTTGTTAGCTTACACATTACTTTGACAGTTCAAAACCTGAAATGGCTCTGGAAAACTACTGTGAATTAGTCAGGCCTTTACTCATCAAAATATAAAGTCATAATTGTCAGCACAGAAGACATATGTATAGATAAGGATATTTAATAGTAATAGTATTTGAAGATAATTTTTTTGGCAGAGCACATCAGAGGCTGAATGCTTATCTCTGATACATAAACCTAATGTACATATTATAGAGCACAAAACTGCACAATGATATTTCTTCTCATCATAATTCTATAAGTTTCTTCTAGTTCTGTGAACGGAAGTTTAAAATATGCTTTCTGGAATTGTTTAGCCCTTCTAATCAGTATTCACTTCAATATCAGACATTGCATGGTATGAAAACGAAAAATAAAATGAGTATTTACAGTATTGTTCAAACTATGAAGAATACAACAAATCCCCCCCACCCCTTCCCCTTTTACTCTGGTTCTATTCTGTTTTCATTTGCCATTTCTTTTGACACAATAGTAATTTCAGTAAGAAATGTTGTTTTCAGTGTTTAGCTGTCTTAAAAGGAATGAAAGGCAGAGGTGAACAAAATCAAATTACTCCATATATTTGTTTTTAGTATCTGTTCACCTCTTACTGGAATATATGACTCTGAGATTCAAGAAATCCCACTGAAAATATTGGTATTGAAAAGCTGGAGATCACATGTCTTTTATCTAAAGGTCCTATACTTAACAGATTAGTTTCCTATTCAGACACTTCTGGAAAATTGCTGCAATTCAGAAATAAAATAAAAGGATATTTATAATAACTAACAAAATATAAAATGCATGTCAAAGAGCTGTCTTTTATCAGATCATGGTTCTGAAATAAATGAGCCAATGCTCACCTCTGAACTCTGGTCCCATTAAAAAAAATAAAGAAAAAAAATAAAATTAATAGAACATGTAAATGTTCACACACACACACACACATACAAAAACCCCCAAAAACAACCCTGTGTTCATATTTCCTTAAATTGCCCAGCATGTCAGTTTTCATTACAAACATTTCTGAGCAACATTTAGCAACTGTAACCTGTGATCTCAGTGTAGGTGTGATATGCCTTTCCTGTTCAATGCATTAACTACTTTCAGTTCAAGATTAGAAGTATGTTTTTCTATGAGGTCTTTCATTGCTCTGGGAACATACACAATTTCAGGATGAATATGATAATGAGAGTGATGGGGAAAAGTGAAGTACGATATATATAATTTTAATCTGGCCAATCATTCTGTGCCAGATACTCTGTGTTAAGAAGATATGACAAAGGAAAAGGGGAAGGAAAAGGAAGAGGAAAATGAAAAGGGAAAGGGAAAGGAAAAGGAAGAGGAGAAGGAAGAGAAAAAGGGGAAGGAGTAGGAAAGAGGGGAGGGGAGGGTGGAGGAGAGGAGAAGGAGAAGGAGAAGGAAAAGGAAAGAGGGGAGAGGAGGGGAGAGGAAAAAGGAAAAATAAACCAAACTAAAATAAGATAAAAGAAAGAAAAGAAAAGAGAAAAGGAAAAAGAAAAAAAAAAGAAAAAAGAGAGAAAAGGAAAATAAAAAAAAAAAGGAAATAAAAGAAAGGAAAAGAGAAAGAAATCAGAAAACCCCTCAAAACTAAAAACCTGTTTTTATGTTATGCCTGGTCAATCAGGGTTTTTGCTTTGCCATTTGGCTTTGATTTCTCATTACTATGAATTTTTCAAATCAAGACAAATTTGGGAAAATAATCAATAACAGTACTTTTGAGAAGTGAGAGTGTCTGTGTACATATATACTTTTTTAAAAAAGTTAAAATTGGTTGTATCCTTTCTCTTACTGACTTTTAATGGACTGTGGCGTTTTTTGAAACTTGAAGTTCTTCATTTCATTATAGACAGTCAGGTTCCAATGGGTTTTGTGGAATACACGTGAGTTCACAATGTAAACATCACTCTGACTCCTCTTTATGCTTAAAATACTTCATTAGAGATAAAAATCTGAATGAGAAAAGTCAATAATTGCTGTAGAAAAACCCTGAAGTGGAAATGTATTTACACAGTACACCTAAGATGATTCGTCAGAATCTAAGCCTCCCTGTTTTTCTGTTGTGGTTAGCTTCAGTGGAGAAGTGTAAAACAGCCAGATAAGACCAGTCCTTTATGCTTGTGATCAGTTACATAAATCTGAAGTTATTTTGCTAGCACCACAAGAATTTTCATTACTTCTTGTTTCATAATGATGAAATACACTTCCCAGATTGACGTGTCTGTCCTTAAAAGCTGCTTCTATTTGAAATTCCTAATGGCAGACACATCATGCTGGGAAGCACCGAGGCCACTCACATCAAAATTTTTTTATATAATATGTTATGCATTATGTGTTATGATATATTATGCATATCTAGACTGCACTAGATGTTTTGCATTCCAGCAGCAATGTGTCAGAAATCAAACTAGAACACTTAAATCCATCTACTTTTTCTTTCCTTTTTTTTTTTTTTTTTTTTTTTTTTAAATACACTAAGGTTAAACAAATAAAAAATAAACATTTCCTGTGCCTTTCCTTTGTGATGGTATCTGATTTTCCTGTGTTTTTCTGGGTAATACGTGATTACAATAAACTGAGGAAATCATGTTTGTTTCCTGCTACATAGGATGTTGAGAACTGCTTTGCTTTTTCTCCAAATACCTGTGTTAAAACTGGAGAAGTCACACGCACTTCTATATTATCTATAAAATTAATTCTGTACAGAATTTTGACACACTACTTAGTCTTTACTTAAGTATCATTTGAAGTTTTTCAGGTAATATTTAAGTGACTGATGGGCATTGCATAGTCATTCAAATTAAAGAGTTTAAAATTGTAAAAATTTTAGAATATAGTAATATAAAATATTATAAATTAATGCATATTTATTATAAATATTGATTAGTATATTGACCTGTGATAGCTATCACGTTGTGCTAATTTCCTGTTTAAATCTTTGAGATGCTTGTGTACAAAATATTTTAACTGCAAGCTTTTGCAAGTGACTGGCCAGCACATTTGATGACAAGCAATCTCTCACTAATAAAAAGGGTGGAACCAACAAGTTTTTAAGGTTACACTGTATCCCTGTGTGAATGGTGGAATGCACTTGATTTGTTTTTTATAGTATTGAAAGAGGCAGCAGTACAAAGCTTGGTAACTTTTCCAGGTTTGAATCCTACAAATTCATTTTCAGCCTGTATAATTTTCTGCCTTGAACTATTTCCTTGAGATTGTATAAGAGTATATATATACTGCATCCTGAAAAAGATACTTTTTCCAAATTTCCAGTAATGCAACCACTATACCGCCTCATTTTTTGACCAAACAGCTCAATGAAGGTTAGAAATTTACAGCACTTTCTTACCATGAATATTTACCAATCTATAAGTGAATGTTTTAACCTACAGATACAGAAACTAGGTTTTTTTGTAGATACTAAAAATCTTACATGTAGGTCTACGTTTATATACCAATTCATATTCAGATTAGGACAATGGATATCATTGAAGTACTTCCACCTCAGAGAATGAGATAGAGAGCCTACATATTTACACATGCATACATATAAATTATGGGTTTCTCTTCTCAATTAAATTCTGCGATTCATCTCCTAATTAATTTTTACTCTTTATGAATGTAAGTCTAGGAACAGAAGAAAACAATCCATATGTGAATATCTAAGAAACAGATGTACATGCAAAGTCATCATTATGATGATATTGTGAATGAATATTCTATACTATTATGCATAAACCACCTCATCCCTTGGAAAATATCATGAAGCCATTGTAAACAGGCATTACCAGGACGTAAATCACATGCCAAAATGAGCAAACTTAAGTTTCGTAAGAGAAATAACTTTTCAACATTACATTTCCCTTCTTTTAAGTGGAGTTCAATGAAGATACTCTGCATCTATGTTCTGTTAAAGGGGTTAAATTTCTGTGAAGAAGGAATTAAAGACAGTCTTTCACTGAAACAGAAACAATTCCACTTAAAAATGAGGCTAAAACAATACATTGGGAACTTGCTCAAGAACACTTTCTAAACAGTTCTAAAAATATTTATGTATTTAAGAACACAATTCTTATAGAAAAGACACAAAAACATGTGAAATTATCTGCAGTACAAAACCCAAGAAGATTTTGGGGGGGTTGCATTTTGTTGGGAAAGGATAAACCATATAAGCTTTTCAAAAGCCAACTCCTGTTTTCTAGGTAACAGACTGCATGAACAGGATTCCGTTGCATGCCAGGACAAGACTGATATCATGTTAGCCAACCCAAACTATCACAGTTTAAATCTATGGCTAAGATCAAAATGTAGAAGCAATAATCTACTGTATATCTGGGTTTGTAATACAGAAATTTCCTTTATTCAGGGCATAACTAGGTTTGCAGATGCATCACAATTCTTTTCACATCCAAACAAAGCTGCAGCAGTGGGCCTTGTGACAAGAAAAATGAGTTAACGCCAACAACTGTGTCTTGTGACACTTGCTAATACAAAGAGCTATACATCTTCCTTTTTTTTTTTTTTTTAACCTCCAAAACCAATGGTCACAATGTATGTGCAGACCTAGAAACTGAAGAGCAAACCCCAATCAGACTGGCATTTCATGGTGTTAGGCCTTGTAGCAGAAGCTTTGGTAATATCATAGTAGGACACCTTGTTAGTGAGAGCATGGTCCCATTCACATCTAACATTCCACATGCTTTGACTTCACTGGTACTCTGCACAACAATTTTTACAGCTTGGTCAGCTTCTGAAAGCAACAGAACTATAGAACTATTTATTTATTTATTTACTGTTGTCCAAATATTGAAGAAAACATATATATTTTATTTCTCTCTAACAAATAAATCAATATCTTCCATTCCATCTAGCAGGAGGTAGAAAATTATTTTAGTAAAGCTTAACTATTACCTAGCAAATAGGAGTAAAAGAACCAAGAACCCTGGATGTTTGGAAGTCACCGTAGCATGTATCTTTGGAAAAACACCTTTTGATGATTCATTACTAATTGAAGAATATGGAAAGAAGTCAGGCAGCATAATACCTTGAATTTCAAAGGCATGAGCTGGAGCTGGGAATTCAGTGTGTGCACAGGCCACAGTAATATCCTAACTGAAGATAATCTTACCAGCTGAGCATTTGGAGATGCTTCATTAGCAGCAATCTTTTTTTCCTCTAATTCCACCCAGGGAAGAACAACCCCATGCACCAGTACAGGCTGGGGCTGACCTGCTGGAAGGAAGCTCTGCAGAGAAGGAGCTGGAAGTCGTGGTGGACAGCAAGTTGACCATGGGCCAGCAGTGTGCCCTGGTGGCCAAGAAGGCCAATGGGATCCTGGGGTACATTAGGAGAAGCGTGCCCAACAAGCCGAGGGAGGTGGTCCTTCCCCTCTACTCTGCCCTGGCGAGGCCCCATCTGGAGTGCTGTGTCCAGTTCTGGGCTCCCCAGTTCAAGAGAGACAGGGAAGTCCTGGAGGGGGCCCAGCAGAGGGCTACAAAGGTGATTGGGGCACTGGAGCATCTCCCTTATGAGGAAAGGCCGAGAGAGCTGGGCCTCTTTAGCCCAGAGAAGAGAAGACTGAGAGGGGGTCTTATCAATGTCGACAAGTTTCTTAAGGGTGAGTGTCAAGAGGATGGGGGTCAGGCTCCTTTGAGTAGTGCCCAGCAACAGGACAAGGGACAAAGGGCACAAACTGCAACACAGCAAGTTCCATTTGAATGTGAGGAGAAATTTCTTTACTTCGAGGGTGACAGAGCACTGGAACAGGCTGCCCAGAGAAATTGTGGAATCTCCTTCTCTGGAGACATTCAAAATGGACGTGACTCTGTGCAACTTGCTCTAGCTGAACCTGGTTTAGCAGGGGCTTGGAGCAGATGACCTCTAGAGGTCCCTTCCAGCCCTGACCATTCTGTGATTCTTTGATTTCTGTGTAATTTATTCTCACATATCCATAAAATTAGCACTTGGTATAATAAAAACTACTGTCAGCTTTCATTAACATTTTCAAATTCTTTGAAGTTCATACTGTTTACACTACTGGAAGCCTTTAAGACCTATATAATTTCCTTTCCTCTTAAATTAATTGCTGATAGAAACTATAGCTGTATTCATGTGAAAATACTTAAAATTCTAATTTCTATACAAACAAAAATAAAAATTACATTTTACTGAAGTCCACCTTCTTATCAGCATAGTATCTTTTTTTTTCAGGGTTGAACTGCATCATATGCACTTTTTTATGAACTGCATTTTCATGAATAACAATTGTGACCATTGATTTGAGAAGGTATCTTAGGACAGTGTGGAGTAGGGCTTTCATTTTTGTCCTTCATTTTTCAAAACTGGTATAAACTGAACCAACAGTTAGTCTTTTAAAATACTGTATTTCATGGAAATGCTTTCTTACCTCTTTTCAAGAAATGTAGTTATCTTTCCAATATGGTGTTATATAGAAATGTCAAGTTCTGAGTTTTAAAAAAGGCACAACACTTTCTTCCCAAAAATCATCCAAAAATGATTAAAAAAAAGCCATAGGCATCTTCTAACACAACTGAATTTAAAACTGATTTGATTCCAGAAAGGTTTTGGCTTTGATTAAAAGAACAATTTATTATGGTTTTAAATTTTGTCCAAATCTTTCATAGTTCTTGATGTTGAATATTTACTTTCTTAAATTTTCCTGTCTGCTGAGATCACTTGCCTAAACTCAGAAACTGATTAGTTAAAGTCTTCCTCTGATCTATGTACACCCGATCAATGGCAATCAAATACCATGGGGATATTGTATAGAACACTAGATTTACAGACATTAGCTTCTCCTGCTTACTGGAGAATGTATACACCATTTAAAAGAATAAAGTTGTTTAATCTGCAGAAGTCCATACTGCAATGTTTCAGCAAAAAGCATCATGTAAAGTTTGCTTAATCAAAGAGTTATTACAGAATTATGATATTAATATCTAATAAACAACCAGAAAACACATAATTATTGAAAAAATGCACAAAAATGCCATGAAAAAACCTAAATGAAACTATAGATGTGGGCTACTACTAAAATACTTATGTTAGTGTTATAATATTTATGGTAATTATACACTGTATTTTTTTTCAGACAGTATAACAAAGGCAAACGTTTTTTGTTGTTATTCATTTCTGTGGAAAAGCAGTTTCTGGTGTTCAGCCAGCTAACATTGATATTGTTGGACTTCACATTTGCTAAATTTATTTTCTTCTTATTAGGACCAGTATTACAGGACCAGTATTATAGGACCAGTATTACAATGTGCATATCTTCAGCTAGGCTGGATTATTCACTACATTTTATTTCAGTTCAGATTCACATAATACACAAATTGTTTAATCTCACCTAAATTAAGCTATCTAAAGGTTAGAATTCTGAGCCATTTAGTGACTGCTTCCATAAACGAGGGGAGAAATGCCTTCAGAAATTCATTCATCTCAATTTAAGAAAATTATAAAGTGTTATAATGGAGGTATTTTCAGAGATTTTATTTTTGATCATACTCACTGACAGAGTGGTCATTGTTCTTTATAACACTGTTTGGTTCTTAGTGACCTCTGCATCTAGATATAGTAATTTGTCTTTTCATCATGGGCATGTTAAAAGGGACATTACTGTTCTGAGATTGTAATTTAAATTATCATAATTGTGTTATCAGTCACTGAGAAACAGTGATCTCGTTGAACATGATAAGCATATTCTTTATCTACCAAGATTTAAGTGCAATGGCTTTTGTCACTTCATTTTCTAAATTCTTGTTATGAAAGCATCAGCCAAAAGAGAATTTCACAGAGCACTTGTTGACAGCCTCTGCATAACACATTCCTTGACCATTTCAATCCTCTGTCTTTCAGGTGAAGGTAGTTTGTCTAGAAGACTGCCTGAATTTTAAAGCTGAGTAGCACACATATAATGACAGAACAAGGTCAGACTCTTTTTTGTCCCCTCCCTCCCCCTTTTTTTTTGTTTAAGGGGTTCTTGGATGTAAACATTGCTTTCTTTTTTTCATCTTTTCTCCCCCCAACACACCCCAACACCCCCCCTCCCCCCAATATGTCACAGAATATTAAAAAAAAAAAAAAAAAAGGGTTTTCCTCAGCTGGCACACTGTCTTCAAACTGCTGTGAATGCAAAAGGACATCTTGCTATTTAATGCTCAAGCAAAAGGTTGAGCTGTAAAGATAGAATCCTCTGACCTACCTTAGCTCAATTACATGTAGTTCTGTAGCTAGGATTACTTAGAGTACAAATATTTAGTAATACACTTCCAAAATTATGGGCATTTTTAGGAGTAATGGTGATGGAAATAAAATTATAAAAGTAAAATACACATACAGCTTTGTATTTAGATTTTAAATTCCCCATGGCCTAGATTCTTAAACTTTTTTTTAGACATCAGAGCACAGAATAGATCTAAGTTTAAAAAGACCTTTTCTTGACACAGAAATGAAGAACATAAAATTAATTTTTAATTTTCTATACCAATTGATTTAATTTTAACATAATATCTATTTGCTCAGAACCAGTGCTTAAGGTTATCTGCAAAGTAACCTGCAGCATTCAGATATAACAGAAGAATATAAGCTAACAAAAAAAATCTGCTGCACATGATAGTAGAAAACAAACTTAAGATATCTGTTGCAAATGTTTAAAGCAGTTCTCTTACACCATCTCTGTGATGCTGTAAAACATGTAATTTTACTTTTTAACTTTTTGATCTATAGAACTAATACATGTTCCACTAAACAATTTAAATAACGTGGAAGTGTAGCAAAGCATTTACTTCTACAAATTAGATAAATATTGTGGATAGTACATCTTCTACCACCCCGTGGCAGTTTAGAATCACTGCATATTAGCATACCTCATTAAAAGTATTCAGCTTAATTCATATTTTCTTAATTAATTTATTCACCAAGGAATACAAAAAGAACCCCCAAAAAAGGATCCCTGTCCAACGTGCATATGCAACTAATAAATTGCATTAAAAGTATATGCTGTATTGGAAATTTTGCCCTTTTGGGAAGCATTTTTTAGAAAAAAGAACATAGGCTTGTCATTAGAAAAGGCTCATGTAGTTTTGTCATTAGAAATTTCTAGCAACAATTATATTGTTAGAAAAGTCCTAATTTCTGTGCTCCCACCATCTGATAATAGGTTAGAATAACCGTCTTGTAATTTTACAACACAGACAGTCTGAAGCAAAGTTGCTCTTCCATTATGAATCAATTGCTATTATTTTCATTCTCCTGTATAATAACATTGTTTTAAAATGGTCTTTGCTTGCATACATTTCGGTTTTGCAAACTATATACTCAGTGTCAAGCTCATACTGGGAAAGATGTATTTAGTAACGTTTAATTTCCTCCTGTAAGATGGCTTGTTTATAAAACTCAATATTCATATAGTAAAATTAACTTCATAATTATTTCTATTTTCAGTAAATATTTTTTTTGTACTTCCATAAACTTTATTTCACAGAGACTATTAATAACACAGTATTTTAATGTCAACGTAACACCATTTACTTTTCTCCTGTTTTCATCAGGAAGCACTGGTCACTTCAGAAATTTCAGTATAATGCTAATAAGTTCTGCAGTTATGGGGATGTACTTTCTGTTTCTCCATAAATATCTTTCATTTTCAGACAGTGCTAAGAAAATGATAATAAATCCATCAAAAACTGTTCTGAAAAGCATACTCCTTTTCTAGAAATGAAGTGTAAACTTCACATGAGGCCAGTTCTGGAGAGAAATTAAATCAGCAGTTGTGAGCTTGAAGATGTATTACCTGCATTTTATCACACTGGAAGTTTTGAATCAAAATGTTGTCATTTTTTCTTGAGTTACAGTCTAGCTGTTTGAACATTTCTAGCAAATTCTGAATACTTTCAAAAGGTTAAGTCATCCATGGTATAAACCACTACGCTTATAAGCTTAAAGAGTGAGATGAAGTGTGAATTTGATATGATTACAAGACTATGCCTATGGAAAGATAATGATCTTATTAGTTAAGCCATATATAATGCTTGAACTGAACCTATTTAAAAGAAGCTCCAGTGTTGTTAGCAGTGATATTTTAGTTGAACAGACCTCAGATGTAAAAATTGATAGTGATCTTATTTATTTTATAGTTATAAGAATAATATAAATCATTGTGATTTCATTCATACAGTAGCACATCTATATTCATTATAGACAGGATTAATGATCTCCTGACCATGTAAAAGATAAATATTTTTTCTTCTTAATTTCTAGCCTTTCCCTCTCTGCCCACTGTTTTCTATATATGGTAATTTGTTTAGATACATTTAAATATTTATGTATATTAAAGAAAACAAACTTTGTGATTCGTATTTATAGAGACATTTTACTAACGGCTAGGCTGGCACAAGCTGGTGGTTTGTATGTGTGTCTGCATTTGTACTACATATGGTGTGAAACTACCCATGTGTTAAACGGCTGAACAATGTGACAAATTACATTTACCATGCACCTGTGGCTACTTCACCTGCTTTGTAACCACTGAACCCTGTCCACCAGGATTTATTCTAACATTCCAATTCTCTAAGAAGCTTCACGCAGCATATGAAATACCTAAATAACCCCGACAGAGAATTGCTACCATGTAGTGTTTCCCCCTTGATTTATGTTGATGTGAGCTTCAGAAATGGCAAGGAATTGTACCTCTAATCTAATCTGAAATATAATAGGATCTCTATCACAGAAGGATGAATTTCAGCTTTTCAGTTCCTCACTGAGTTGTAGGAGCATTGGTTGGAATTCATGTTGCAACATGGATATCTTGAGATCATTTGTGTCTCTACAATTTATTTTTAAGGTGTGGTTGTATCCATATCTTGCTCTGTTTTCTGGGTCTTTCTTTGCATTGCATTAAGTAATAAGACATTCTCTGCAATTTTGAATTCTGGATAAAGTCCTTCTGTCATTATCTATCACCTTATTATCTTTATAGATGCACACGTTCCTTTCAGTCTTAGTGGCAATGAAGTAAAAACTGCAAAAAAAAAGGGAATTTGTTCTTGGGGTTGAGAAGGAAGAAAAGGACAATCTTTCAGTCTTCTGTTTAGTGTCTGCAGAAGCCATGATGCACGTGGAAAGAGAAATTATGCTTTTCTTCTTTTTTTTCTTGGTTTTGGTTTTGTTTTGTTTCACTATTAGTAGAGAAAAGACCAGTTTTTATGGTGGTGATCTGTTTGGGTCTGCAGTGGGTCTGCAGGTGAGTTAATTGATTTCAAAGACTTAGTCGTGTACCTTTAAGACAGCCCACAAATTGTCAGGTATGTAAACCAGATGTGAAGAATCGGAACTTAGAACTGCAGCATACGGGCACCTACAGCAACAGCAAATAGCAAGCAAGAAGAACACAGAAAGCCTATCAGGGTCTGACACATCTACTATCTAAGATATATAAGCAATTCGTATAAACAATAAAGGCCATTTTGCCATTTTGTCCAAATCCAGCCCGGCAGACATAATGTTTTTCCGTCCGCCTCAACCTGCATCACCACATTTGGTGACCCCAACATGCCAATGTGATCCCAGTAAAGGGTATCAAAAAGAGACCCTGAGACTATGCCTATCTGACCCCGGTAAGGGGTGTCAGGAGCAGATCCTGAGACTGACCACCGGGTTGCTGGGGAGGTGGAGCCTGATGAAGTGGAATAGCACAGCAGGCGGCTGCAAGATCCCAGGAGAACTGACACAGGTAAGGTGAGCCACCTGGGACAACATGGGGACTAAGTTATGTAAAGAAAATACCATGGTGCTATCAATGTGGAAATTAGTATTAGAGAAGCGTGGAATTACTTTAGATGGGATCCACTTGAAAAAATATATTATGGTGGGCCAGAACACATAGACTAGAAGCGTCCCCTGCGACTGCTCTTAGTGTGTTGACCTGGGACAATTTAGGATTAACACTGTCAGAAGCTCTGGAGAAAGGGGACAAAGAGGCATCGGAGCTTTTGCCTACAAGGGGACTGCTTAGACATGCTGTAGGGGGCTTCAAAAATCATCAAGGTGCAAGTGGGGGCTTGCAAAATCAGCAAAATGCGAGTGGGGGCTTGCAAAGTCCACAAGACACAAGTGGGGGCTTGCAAAGCCAGCAAGATGCGAGTGGGGGCTTGAAAAGTCAGCAAAATGCAAATGAGGTTGTATCATTCAATCCTCTCCTGTATCCCCCTCCAGAATACAGACAAGAAGATGAGGGAGTGAGAGAGGGGAAGAGTCTGTGCCCCTTACCAGACACCACTCCCCAGTGCCCCAAATTCCCTAAATCTGTCCAACGGCATTGACCTATACTTGATACTCATTCTGAGGACGACAAGCAGAAACCTTGGTGGACCTATCCCAGCCCCCCTGTTTCCCCCCGACATTTGTGCCAACCCCCTCCTCTGGCTGCTCTGCCCCTCCTGCTCTGCCCTTGCCTATGCAGGATGGAAATGCCGAAAACCTGGAGGATTCGGGTCCAGCTACAACAAGGTCAGAGACAATGAAGAAGGTGGAGGTGGTAAAAATCCCAGTTTCCAGTGTTACAGAAGTGCCGCACAACCCTCGGCAATTTTGGCAGGCTGTAAGAGATGGGGAATTAAGAGACTGAAACTGGGATTTAGTAGAACAGATAGGCGGACCACTCCTTGATCTTACTACTCCTTCCACCAATGCACCGCATGCATATCCTATTGTAATGGGAGATGCGGCTGCTGGTAATTCTCACGTTCATATACCATTTGCTTGGAAAGTAGTACAGGACTTGCAAAAAACTGTTTCTCAGTACGGGGTGACTGTGTTCTGTCACGCAGAAAAGATGTCTATAATCTACTGTATTACAGTGGTTGAAATATATTTTGCTATTAGAAAAAAAAAGAAAGAAAAAACAGGAAAAAAGAAAGGAAAAAGGAAAAGAGAAAAAAAAAGGGGGGGTGGGGGTGGAGGGGGGGGGGAGGAATGAAGGGAATGACTCCAGAGGCACGATTAGAGAAATCATGTTATGTTTTGAAGTTTCTGAAAATCTCTGCTGACAATGTGGTGCCTCCCATTGTGCAGCACTTTGTGTCAATTGGTGATAAGCAGCAAAAGCACAAAGGCATCTTAGTACGCATGAAAGACCCTCGTACCGGGCATTGGTCAGGACCACAAGAATTGTTAACTTGGAGGAGAGGTTATGTTTGTGTTTCTACAGATGAAGGTCCGCGATGGATACCTGCTTGCTGTGTGCAGCCTGAGCTTAGCGTGCCAGACCATGGTAGCACTGCTGCCACCAGTCAACCCAACAACTAATGTGTGATTTCCTTACTGAACCAGTCCTTGTTTGGTGTGCCCTTCCTTGAAACTGACTTGCAGACATTATTGCAAAAGAGCAACTGTACGATCTTGACAAAGAATTTGGGGAATGAAAAATCTTACTGAAAGCCTTGATATTTGGGATAATTGATTACCTCTGTATAATGTTAATCCACAAGAAGCTGATATTGTTGGCACTTTGAATGTTGATAGTTGTTTTTATGTAGATGCTAATGTAGTAGGAGGCTATGAAGGGACCATGACACGCACATAAATCAACAAGTGAACATGTTGATAAGCATAATGTGCTTAAATACAATATAACTTTGGATGAAGCATGTAATGATGTAGTTGATCTATGGAACTGATGGGAACGTATTGCAGCGGTTCTTCACTTAAAGAGTTAAATCATCTTGTTTGTTAGGCAGTTAAGAATGTGAGTCAAATTTGCCGCTATGACATACAAAACAGAGTAACTATTAGCTTTTTGTTGTTGGCTCAAGGACATGGATTTGAGGATTTTGATGGTATGTGCTGTGTGGATTTTAGGTGCCCCATTGCAGCAACACGTTATCAAAATCTGAGAAAATGTCAACCTTTTTGGCATCAATTCAGTCAATTGGCTGTATTATTTGTTTGCTATTGCTTGGTTGTCGTCGTGTTTGAAAAGGCCCTGCAGCACACGGCAAACCTGGTACTAGCTGTTCAAAAAACAAAAAGGGGGAATTGTTGGCATCTGCAGTGGGTCTGCAGACAAGTTAGTTGACTTCAAAGCCTTAGCCGTGTACCTTTAAGACAGCCACAAATTGTCAGGTATGTAAACCGGATGTGAAGAACTGGGACTTAGAACCGGAAGCATACGGGCAGCTACAGCAACAGCAAATAGCAAGCAAGAAGAACACAGAAAGCCTATCAGGGTCTGACACATCTACTATCTAAGATATATAAGCAATTTGTATAAACAATAAAGGCCATTTTGCCATTTTGTCCAAATCCAGCCCTGCAGACATAGTGTTTTTCAGTCTGCCTCGACCTGCATCAGTGGTCATTACATTTGATTCACAACCATTGTTCAGAGATGTTGAAGAAGAGGATTTGTGTATTGATTAATCCTTGATTTTGACATGTATGAGAAATACCAGGTGTTTTTTAAGGTGGCAGCTCACCCATCCAAACAGCTCTACCCTACTGAATTGCAGACTGTCGTATAAAATCTCCCTCTTTGTTATACACTTGATAGTCCTGTGAGACAGATACTTCTTCGCAGATGCTATAAAGGTGACAGTTCCCTTTCTTATCTGCTTAAATACATGGCACTGAAGAAATCTGTCTTAAGTTCTCCACAATAAAAACTGAGGGAAGAAAGACAAAAAGGGGTATGTTTAGAGTATGGCATTTGTCTTCCCAAGTAACTGTTACACATGATGGAGCCCGGCTTTCTGGAGATGGCTGAATGATGGGAAGTGTTAAATGAATTCCTTGTTTTGCTTTGCTTACATGCGACTTTTGTTCTACCTATTAAACTGCCTTTATCTCAACCCACATTTTCTCATTTTTACCCTTCCGATTCTCTCATCCATCCCAACGCAGGGAGTGAGCGAACGACTGTGTGGGGCTGAGCTGCTGGCCAGAAGACCTGGTATTTTCGTATTTAACAGGTACAGAACTGAATTGTTCATTATGGGACAGAAATAGCTATATCTACCAGAATTCCATACAACCAACATCGTTACAGTTGAAGAATTACCTACTATTTCTGAGGTGTTTAAAAAATAAATTATAATGGAATTTTATGAAATTACCTATGTTCTCAATTTCTGTGATGCCTTGCACAAGGACTGACTTTTAAAAGTTAAATATTGTTGTGTGAAAAAATTAGTAATTTCAAAGATGCTTTATCTTCATTTTTAAATGAATGTTTTGAGTGAAAAATTCAATTCAAAAGACAATCTGGAACCTCCTTGCAAGTAAGAAGTTCAAAAAACTATTCAAGAAGAATTTAAAAATCAGGAAATTCAGAAAAGTTCTCAGTTCCCCGATTACAATAATTGATTTTAGATCAGAGTGAAAATCAGACCCATCTTTCCACACCTGAGGCTATCACAGGTTTCATGTAAAAAGGGACAGTCACACAGATGAGGCAGAAGCTGTGCTCCATATGAGTGCATGATCATGTTTCTAAGGTGCACTGTCATATGTTCCACTGTGGTCTAGACATAGCTGGAGGTGTCTGCTGTTCTTTCTCCATTACTAGTTTATTACATTGGAAGTTCACATCCCTGTACTAATGAGTTTTTCGTTTTTCCTTCCTTTCCTTTCCTTTCCTTTCCTGATTCTTTTCCTTTCCTTCTTTCCTTTCCTTTCCTTTCCTTTCCTTTCCTTTCCTTTCCTTTCCTTTCCTTTCCTTTCCTTTCCTTTCCTTTCCTTTCTTCCTTTCCTTTCCTTTCCTTTCCTTTCCTTTTCCTTTCCTTTCCTTTCCTTTCCTTTCCTTTCCTTTCCTTTCCTTTCCTTTCCTTTCCTTTCCTTTCCTTTCCTTTCCTTCTTCCTTTCCTTTCCTTTCCTTTCCTTTTCCTTTTTTTTTCTTTCTTTTCTTTTTCCTTTCTTTTCTTTTCCTTTTTTCTTTTTTCTTTTTTCTCTTTCTTTTTCTTTTCTTTTCTTTTCTTTTCTTTTCTTTTTCTTTTCTTTTCTTTTCTTTTCTTTTCTTTTCTTTTCTTTTCTTGTTCTTTTCTTTTCTTTTCTTTTCTTTTCTTTCTTTTCTTTTCTTTTCTTTCTTTCTTTTTTCTTTTCTTTTTTCTTTCTTTTCTTTTCTTTTTTTTCTTTTTTCTTTTCTTCTCTTTTCTTTTTTTTTCTTTTCTTGTCTTGTCTTGCAATGTCTTGTAATGTCTTATCTTTTTCTTTTCTGTATACAGAAGTTAAGATGGGAGGGATGGAGGTAGGAGTGGGGAAGACACACATCTGAGCTAAATCTGTATATAATAAGATTTTAACTATCTGATTCTTAGGCTGAACAAGCAGAACATATATTCTAACTTCTCAGAATGTTAGAAATAAAAACAGGAATTAACTGTTAAGGATCCTAAAATATCACCCTTTTCCAGCTCAGAAAAAAAGGTTGTTTACAATATGTCCTTAAGTTTTGGTTACTAGCTTTGCATAGCTGTTATTAATATTATAATCCCTTTGAAGGTATTAAATAGGGAATAGGGAATTTCAGTTGACAACATATGTTTACCCAGCTTGTAAATAAACTTTGCTTCTGGTTTAATGTAAAACACTAGAGAATATTTCATTGAAATGTCAGGTGGTTAGAACCACAGTTTTGTACCTGGGAAGATGGAAAGAACTATTTCTATGCTAAAACTGAAGACAAATACCAGAATGCTTATCTTAGTAGGAGATGAGTATGCTGTCCTGATTTAAACCAATTTATTTGATGCAACTGTTAAATATGGACGCAATTTATATTTTGCTGTTGGAATTACTGTTTCACTTCACAGAATCAAAGAATCACACAGAACCACAGAATGGTCAGGGCTGGAAGGGACCTCTAGAGGTCATCTGCTCCAAGCCCCTGCTAAAGCAGGTTCAGCTAGAGCAAGTTGCACAGAGTCACGTCCATTTTGAATGTCTCCAGAGAAGGAGATTCCACAATTTCTCTGGGCAGCCTGTTCCAGTGCTCTGTCACCCTCGAAGTAAAGAAATTTCTCCTCACATTCAAATGGAACTTGCTGTGTTGCAGTTTGTGCCCTTTGTCCCTTGTCCTGTTGCTGGGCACTACTCAAAGGAGCCTGACCCCATCCTCTTGACACTCACCCTTAAGAAACTTGTCGACATTGATAAGACCCCCTCTCCGTCTTCTCTTCTCCGGGCTAAAGAGGCCCAGCTCTCTCGGCCTTTCCTCATAAGGGAGATGCTCCAGTGCCCCAATCACCTTTGTAGCCCTCTGCTGGGCCCCCTCCAGGACTTCCTGTCTCTCTTGAACTGGGGAGCCCAGAACTGGACACAGCACTCCAGATGGGGCCTCGCCAGGGCAGAGTAGAGGGGAAGGACCACCTCCCTCGGCTTGTTTGGGCACGCTTCTCCTAATGTACCCCAGGATCCCATTGGCCTTCTTGGCCACCAGGGCACACTGCTGGCCCATGGTCAACTTGCTGTCCACCACGACTTCCAGCTCCTTCTCTGCAGAGCTTCTTTCCAGTGCATCAACCTCTAGCTTAATAAAATTTAAACTGGTAATAAATTAATTATCCCCAAGTCTTTTTTTCCAATAACAGTAACTGGTAAGTGTTTCAGTTTTTATTTCAATCCTGTTTCTCTCCTGTCTTGTTGAAGAGGGGGAATGAGAGAGTGGCTGGGCGGCAGCCTGGCAGTCAGCCATGGTAACCCACCACAAATAAACTAATTAATGGAATAAGCAGCTCCTTCTCTGCAGAGCTTCCTTCCAGCAGGTCAGCCCCGGCCTGTACCGGTGCATGGGGTTGTTCCTCCCTTGTTGCAGGACCTCAAAATTGCCTTTGTTGAACTTCATGAGGTTCCTCTCTGCCCAACTCTCCAGCCTTCCCAGGAGTCACTGAATGGCAGTGCAGCCTTCTGGTGTATCAGCCACTCCTCCCAGTTTTGTATTATCAGCAAACATGCTGAGGGTACACTGTCCCTTCATCCAGGTCACTGATGAATAAGCTGAATAAGAGGATCCAGTACAGATCCCTGGGGAACACCACTAGCTACAGGCCTCCAGCTATACTCTGTGCTGCTGATCACAACCCTCTGAGCTCTGCCATTTAGCCAGTTCTCAGTCCACCTCACTGTATACTCATGTAGTTCACACTTCATGAGTTTATGTATGAGGATGTTATGTGAGACAGTGTCAAAAGCCTTACTGAGGTCGAGGTAGACAACATCCACTGCTCTCCCCTCATCTACCTAGCTAGTCTTTTCATCATGGAAGGCTATCAGTTTGGTCAGGCATGGTTTCTCCTTGGTGAATACATGTTGACTATTCCTGATGGCTTTTTCCTCCAGATGCTTTGAGATGTTCTCCAGGATGAGCTGTTCCGTTACCTTTCCAGAGATGGAGGTGAGGCTGACTAGCGTGTAGTTTCCTGGGTCTGTCTCCTTGTCCTTTTTGAAGACTGGAGTGACACTGGCTTTCCTTTAGTCCTCAGGCAGCTTTCCTGTGCTCCATGACCTTTGAAAGAAGATTTAGAGTAGTTTAGCAATAACATCTGTCTGCTCCCTCTGCACTCAGGGGTGCATTCCATTGGGGCCCATGCATTTCTGGGTGTCAATGATTGCCTAAGCAATCTCTAACATAATCCTCCTTGACCAGGGGAAAGTATTCCTTTCTCCCGACTTCCTCACTTGCCTCCAGGGTTTGGGAAACCTGATGCCTGGCTCCAGCAGTAAAGAATGAAGCAAAGAAGGCATTCAGTAACTCTGCCCTTTTGTGTCCTTCATCACCAGGGCACCCACCTCATTCAGCAGCAGGCCCACATTTTCCCTAGTCATCCTTTTCCTGCTGATGTACTTGAAGAAGCCCTTCTTGTTGTTCTTGACCTCCCTCACCAGACTTAATTCCAAACAGACCTTAGCCTTCCTTGTCACCTCCCTGCATATCCCAATAATCCTTCCAAGTGGCCCGTCCCTTTTTCCACATTCCTTAAACTTCCTTCTTCTGCTTGAAGATTGCCAGAAGCTCCTTCCTCACCCATGCAGGCTTCCTGTCCCCTTTGCTTGATTTCTTGCTCAAGGGGATGCACCTATCTTGAGCTTGGAGGAAGTGAGGCTTGAGTATTAGCCAGCTCTCCTGGACCCCTGCTACCTTCTAGGGCCTTCAGCCATGAGATTCTTCCAAGTAGGTCCTTGAAGAGGCCAAAGTTAGCCCTTCAGAAGTCCAGGGTGTCAATCCTACTTAATGCCTTGCTTCTTCCATTCAGGATCCTGAATTCTACCATCTCATGGTCACTGCAGCCAAGGCTGCCCCCAGCCTTCACATCCCCAACCAGTCCTTGTTTGTTTTTGAATACAAGGTCTAAGAGTACACCTTGCTTCATTGGCTCCTCCACCATCTAAGGGGGAAAAAAATAAATAATTTTTGTCAAATTAAACATTACAAAGTTTTAACGATCAACATATTATTTAAAAGCCACAGGCTAAAGACAGTTTCAAAGAGTTTTTCTTGTATGTTCATATTATCTCAGTATTTCTTTGGATTTTCTAATTATATACTAATTATGTTAATTAATTAAAAACTAAGATTGATATCAAATATGCTAAATGTATATGGAAACTGTATGTAAATGATAATGATAATGAAAGCTGTAATTCAGCAAAAAAAATTATGAAGATTTGGGTGGGGCTTTAAGCTAGTTCCCTTTACATAACCCAAATGAACTATATAAGCCTGAACAAAAATGAGAATCAGTATCTTAATGTCTACGTTTTCAATCAGTAAGCAGGATGAATCTTGTAATTAAAACGTATTAAGAAGCTGAAAATTGCAGTATCTAATAAACCCCATAACAGTTCTATTTTTATTGGAAGTAGTAGTCATTTTAATCCAGAAGTGACTACAGTGTGTTCCAGTATCTGCACACGGAAAGAAAAGGGAAACAATATTTACTAGTTATTAGGAAACTTGAAAGTTGCTCTGATCATTTAGGATTGTTAAAACTCTTTAAAGGTCTCAGGAAGTGTAATTTATATTCAGTAAATATGTCCTTCTATGGGTCTACACAGAGAATGGCAATTTCTAGATTCTTTTTCTGAAGAAAAGTTTTACCATGTTTACCAGAGAGACAGTGTTTAAAAAATGAAAATGGTAAATTACACTTTGAATCTAATGTCTAGGCAATTTATACTTCCTGAATAAAGTGAATAATTAGCTCAATTCAAGGTATAAAATGGGGATTAATACTTAGAAGTCTAGAAATTCAGATAGCAGACATACACACCATGTATTTCATTGGTCTCTATTACATATGAAATCTGAGAAGAATGCTTGACAGACAAAAGATTTTCTCAGAAAAGCAAGGCTGTGTAATTTTGCATAGACATTTGGAAAATTTATTGAGAAATCGTTAGCTAGAGTTGCAGAGAGGGGAATTTTTTGACTAACTGTATATACAATGAATGTTTTCTGAAATCAGGTCATGACTAATAACATGTTGTGTTAATTCATTAAATTTAAGGCCTTACCAGACTTTTGAAAAATAAACTGAAACATGTATTTTTAGTGGAATTGATATTACAAATGTCATTATCTGGAGCTCATTTGATCAAGCTAGGCTTCTTTGTAGTGGTAGAAAGAATTAGATGTTTTTAAGACAGGATCTTGTTTAAAAGTAGGGATGAGACCAGGTATCTAAAATATATTTGTCTTCCATGACTATAAAGGGTAGGCTATAAAGGTGTCTACCTCAGGGAAAAAGACATTTAAACGACATACATGAAGTTTGGAGAAGTTAATTTCTTCCATGTGTGACTTATTTGGGAGCTGTTTGTTACTTTATTGCATCTTTCTGATGTTGAGTAGGCAGTCATTATTCATTTGGCCAACAACCACAAATGGCCTAAGACCATTCTACTCAGGCAACCAACCACTGAGGCAGAGTAGCTACAGCCACCTTCCACAGCACTCCTCTGAACTTTGTGTCATGTCCCTGCATTTCTGAACCATCTCTGCTATATCCTGTAAAGGATACCTCTTCCCTGTGAGAGAACCCAGTTACCTGGGCACTGGTCTTGGGTTTGTCTGCCTTATAAATGCACGTATTCTTATTGCAATCTGCATGAATGGCAGTTTTCTACAGAACTGTTTTGTTTGGGTTTTTTTTTTTTAGAGAGAACTAATTTTGCTGAAAGAAGGTTAGTGGTGTGGATTTGGAGGTATCTAACTCCAGAGATCACTTTAAAAAGTTGATATGAATGACACTATGGCAAATCAATTTCCTCTACCTTTACAGTTGACAGGTCTACCTCATCCAGCACTCCAACTTCTAATACCTCCACAAAGCCTAACATCAGATTCCAAGGCATGCAACATATCTCTTTTTTCATGATGTAAAAACTGCCTGCAGCCCCTCAGGGCTTCATCACAACATTCACAACATTGCAGACACAATGAAGGGTAAAGAAGAAAGGAACAAACAAACCCATTAAAAATAATAATTATGTTTCTGGGCCATAAACACACCATATTGGCTTAAAGAAAATCTGCATTTAGAAGAGATGGTTCATCCACTTTGCTCAAGCCTGGAGCAGAGTAAACACATAATATATTTTATCATTCGGTCTCTTGTCCACCTAAGAGTTGTGTTGATGTGTCCAATGCAACACAGAGGTAACACTATCCTTCTTAAATGGATGCTGGTGTATTTTGTGCTGTTGACTGTGCCTAGTTTCTCTTGAAGAAAACTAGCAGATGGTCTTGAGAATTAAGCCAGGGGAATAAGTAGTACATGTTTAATGCAGATAGTGGTGTGTCCAAGTTCCCGCTGTGGGAGTGTGACAATTTGACAGAAAGTCACACAGATTAACTTCCACAAGAAAAGACAGATTGCTCACTTTCCAGACTTATCTACAGGATAATGACTAGCTGTCAGGGAGCAGCAAGAACTGAGCTGATCCATAGACGGGATGAGCCAAGAATGACCCCAGTGCAAGGAGTGCCTCCAATGGTGGGCCACAGTCGACAGGACCCAAGCCCAGCTGTCAGTCAGGGGCTGGTAACAGGGTGCATTGGCAACCTTGACACAGTAGGTGGTGCACCAGGGCCAGAGCCCATCCTGGGTGCCCAGTCAGAAATAAAAGGAGACAGGGCAGTAGTATAGATCTAAGGTCCATCTAGAAGGCACAGCCAGAGGCAGGGCTGGAGACTGGCAATCACAGAGTCTCATAGGCAGGGACTGATGGTGCTGGGCTGAAATGGGGTCCTGAACCATGGACAGGGTGGAGGGAGGTACCATGGAAGCTTGGGCAGGACCCATGAAGACTGTGAGTGTCCTCAGGTCCTGGACAAGTAGAAAAGTCCTTCAGGATATAGGCGTGTAAGTCAAATCCTCATCAGCCTCTGTCTGGGGACGAAGTTGAAATCTAGATCTCCAACTGCTTTTATGAGTAGTCTCACTGCTGGTTTTATGCAATATCTGGTCTCCTCTAATTCCTCAGTCTTAAAAATAATGAAGCTTACATACTCTTAGAGGAATATTATAGATTTTATACCCTAAAAGGACCCATGTTCCTAGGCTGTGGTTTAGCAACAAATCAAACATGCTGTCATAGCTGGGGTTTCCCTTGCAAGCTTTAAGCAGCTGCGTATCTTCCTACATGCTTTTTTTCTGTACAAGTGTTTATCTCTTTCCATCAGCTCTATGAAGAGTGTAAACACTTTACATAGTCCATTTGGATCATTCTACTGATGCTCTGGCTTTTACTTGGAAACCTGAAATAAGCAATCCAGGTTTTCCTGTACTGTAGATGTTATAAATTGTGTGGGCTATTATAAAGTTTACTGAAGACAAACATAATCTCTTGTTTGGAATCATATTTCATAATGGATTTTTTGAATGAATAATGATGGACCATTTTAAAGCTCAGATAACATTTCACCACTATAACAAAATTAATTGGTTGTATCTAATTGCTGTAGACTAAAAAAATCATCATTGGCGAGGCAATATCGTAAGGAAGCAGTCATAGTCACACCATGACCTCTCATATGTATTCTGCTGTTATAAGTCATACATTTATTTACCTTATTATTCCTCTACACTTCTATAGCCTATGTTTTGAAGGTTTTTCTATTCCATTTTCTTTTTATCTCCCACTTGTGGGCTATGTAAACCACTATCCTTGCTACTGGCAAGAACACTTTCATGTAATACAGCTGCTGCTTCTGCTGTTGCTACAATTTGCTCTGAAACCAAGGTCTGGCTTTGAGTTTGCATCAGGATCATTCACTTTGCTTCCTTCAGTGCTGTATTGTTTCTTATGTTTGCCAGCTTGCCTTTTGATCATTATGCTATAATCACTATTTGTGGCAGTTCAGTAGATGTACTTGTCACTTACCTCCCTATTTTGTTTCTGTCATGCTATCCATATTTGTTTTTCACAGCACTTGCATTTACTTCTCACAGTTACAGTTGTCAAAGTCTCTTAAGCTTGCTGTTCGTCAACTTTCTGGCATTTATTTTATTTATATAATGTTTAAAATCTGTTGCAGCATCTAGAGGTTATACAGAGGAGAGGAGAGGAGAGGAGAGGAGAGGAGAGGAGAGGAGAGGAGAGGAGAGGAGAGGAGAGGAGAGGAGAGGAGAGGAGAGGAGAGGAGAGGAGAGGAGAGGAGAGGAGAGGAGAGGAGAGGGGAGGGGAGGGGAGGGGAGGGGAGGGGAGGGGAGGGGAGGGGAAGGGAAGGGAGGATTTTTTTGGCTATATCTCATATCTAGACACTTTCTATTCCCATTCTGGTCCCTCAGTAATGTCTGTCTTTTTTCACTTATATTTGTAAAGGCTCTATGTCTGGTGGGCTCAAAGGTCTCTCCAGATTTAAAAAAAAGAGTAATGGTAGTCAAAATAATGCAGAAAACAATTTAAACTGAGAATTCCTAAACTGCATCAGCCTGACCTTGGTGCTGGGGAAGGTTATGGAACAGATCATCCTCAGTGCCATCATGTGGCACATGCAGGACAACCAGGGAATGAGGCCCAGCCAGCAGGGGTTTATGAAAGGCAGGTACTGCTTAATAAACCCTATCTCCTTCTATGACAAGGTGACCTGCCTAGTGGATGAGGGAAAGGCTGTGGATGTTGTCTATCTGGGCCTTAGTGAAGCCTTTGACTCTGTCTCTCACAGCATTCTCCTGAAGAAACTGGTTGCTCATGGCTTGGATGGGTATATTCTCTGCTAGGAAAAAGCTAGCTGATTGGTCAAGCCCAAATAGTGGTAGTGAATGGAGTTGCATATTTCAGTGTCTGTCTTGTAGTGAGGGCCCCAAAGCTGAACACAGTATTTGAGGGGCAGCCTCACCAGTGTAAATCCTCCAGAAACCATTTCAGAAAACACCCTCTTGGAAGAAGGTTTTTAGGAACAGCTCAGTATGTATATACCAAGTTCAAATCAAACAAAACAATCTGATTGCCCTCTATCATAAGACACCTGCCTGTGAGGACAGCAGTGGATATCACATCTAAGACATTAACAAGGTCTTTGACACAGGCTTACATAGTATTCCTGTAGTCAAATTAGTGACATATGGTCTAGATAGTGAAATGTACAGCAATTGGTGCACTGCTGCATTCAAAGGGCTGAGATGAAGTGCACATGCAGAAAATTCTTGGGATGATGTTAAATTGTGGAAGTGGTTGATACACTGGAGAGTAGGACTGCTGTTCAGAAAGACCTCAACAAAACCGCAGAAATGGGCTGAAAGGAATGTAAAAAAAACAGCAAAGGAAAATGCAAAGTTCTTCACCTGGGGAGGAATAATTCCATGCACCAGTATGGCTGGGGGTCAACTGGCAAGAAAGCAACTTTTCAGAAAAGCACTTCTTGTCTTGATGGACATGCTGGGCTTAAGCCAGCAGCATGCCTTTGCAGCAAAGGCCAGCTATAACCTGGGGCAGTACTAGAAAGAGGATGGACAACAGGTGTAGGGGAGTGATCTTTCCATCTTTTCCTCTATTTGGCACCTGTGAGACTGCATCTGGAGTACTGTGTCCAGTTTGGGGCTCTCCAGTACACACTGGAATGAGTCCAATGGTCTCATTGAACTCAGGAGGCTGGAGCACATGATGTAGGAGAAGAAGCTGTTGGCTGGCTTTATTCAGCCTGGAGAAGACTGAAGTGAGACCTTATTGCTGTCTAGAGCTACCTAGTCAGAGGATATAAAGATGACAGAGAGTTCTTAGCAGTTCACACTGATGGGTTAGGTGGCAAGTGGTGTCAAGGGGAATTTCTAACAGATATAAGGAAATTTATTTATTTATTACACATAATGATAAATTGGTCAGACACTGGAACAGGCTGCCCAGGGAGGTTTAGACTTTTCATTGCTGAAGATATTCAGAACAGGCTTGGGCAAGACCTAAGCAACCTGATCTATGTTGGCCTTGCTTTGAGTGGGGTTTTGGACTCTGCGACATCTAGGATCCCTTCCAATATAAATTATCTGAAGACTGTTGAAGAGATCATCTATTCTACCCTGATGACCATTATCCAAATGAACTACCTACAGTAGTATTCTAATATTGTTTGATTTGTTCTTGGGAATAGACAGTGTTGGAGACTCTTCAAGACCTCAGTAATCTGCACTCAGTGAAGGTAGAAACCTACATTTTTGCTTACAAAATTTTACCTACTTCTCTAGGATATTTCTCCTCTGTTATCTGAATTTTAGTGCTGTCGTCCAATGTATTTACAGATCTTCCTCCAAATACAGGTTTCAAACCAAATTGGCCTTTATTTACAATAACTTAATTGAGATAAACACAGAAGAATTCATGGAGAATCATAGAAAGCATGTGGTGACGCAAGTCAAGGCGGACTTAAAAGAAACACTATGTCTGCATGGCTGGGTTCGGACAAAATGGCCTTTATTGTTTATACAAACTATTTATATATCTTAGACAGTGCAGGTGTTAGACCCTGATAGGTTTTTGTGTCCTCCTTCTTGCTTGCTATTTGCTGTTGCTGTAGGTGCCCGTATGCTGCGGTTCTAAGTTCCGATTCTTCACATTCGGTTTACATACCTGACAATTTGTGGCTGTCTTAAAGGTACACGGCTAAGGCTTTGAAGTCAACGAACTTGTCTGCAGACCCACTGCAGACACCAACAAAGCATGGCCTCAGAACCATCAGAAAATGTTGTGGATGATGTCAATTCACTTTAATCCAGTATTAGATATTCCACTCTTCCTGTACACGGGAGTGCACTCTTTCAAGTAAAAAGGTGTATGTGTGTTACTTAGCCAACATTCATTCAGTTTTATACAAATACTTCTTGCCCGATCCATGATGTAAATGGAAAAGATCGTTTAACATATCCGAATGCAAAGAAACAGAAGCTTTCAGATTCAGAATGCATCTAAGTTTAACATGGTTTATTTTTCTTAAAAAAGTAGTTTGTGTGATCTCTAGGGATAGTGACAAGTATGAACTTGTGTTTGGAATGAAAGAATAACTCTTCAAAGATGATGGAGATAACAATTTTTTACCATCATTGTCTTTAAGGTATAGTCTATTTAAAATAAGCTATTTTAAAATGGTCACTGATGCTTTCTTCCAACTTCTTTATTTTTCTTGTTTATTTATGATCTTGATTATCAAGATATTTTTATGTCTGTAAATTCAGATAAGCCTCCTGGAATGACAGATAGACCTAACTGTTTGCAGCATGAAACTTGTCTGCAAATTCATGAAGGTCTTACTTTCATGCATCCTGTGGTACTGAACTGAGGAGTAAGGATAAGAACTCACAAAAGCATAAGTATTTAGCATGTTCTTCCCATTGGCTTCCTTGTGAAACCCATCAAAAATGGTTGTCTTTTTCATTATAAAACACAAGTTAGAAATGAAATCCTCAAATACAGGTGAGTATGTTATGTCAGCTTTCCCTTTGTCTTGTACAGTGTTTATAGACTAGCAACATATATTAAAAAAAAAAAAAAAGATCAAAAATAGACAAACTAATCTAGAATGTATCAAGCAGTCTTCACAAGATCCTTAGTGTACTATGGAATCTTTATATTGGCGTATCATTAGAACAACAAAACTAAACTAAAGCCTACAGAAAAAATGTGGCCTATGTTTTTAGCTTCAGCTAAGATAAATAATGACTTTTCTCTAGAAGTAATGTATCAGATAAGTAATTTTTATAGGCTTTATCAAGTGGTTTTATGGCTAATATTGAAAACACCTGTGCAGACAATCATGAAAACACACTTGTAGAAACTGCATTATCATGAAACAGTGAATATGAGTCTGGCATGTTTGTAACGCTCTGAACTAGGGAGATATTTTGAGAGCTGTCAAACTCTGTTTGGGATTTTCAGAACAATGCCTGTGTATTAAATATATCTGAGATGTACACAGAACCAGAAAGAAATGCTAGTAAACAATAGCTAGCAACATTTTTTTTTACTTTTTCTTTAGAGGACATATTTCAGCAGTGGAATAACTACCCACACGCTGATTATTATCCAGTAAATCCTGGTTCTTGGGAGCAAGCAGTCAAAAGCTCTTAGGACTCAACTAATGTGCATGAAAAAGGGTAATTTTTCATGAGCAATCTCAACTTTTCAAATTACTTCTAATGTCCCTATGGATTTGGAAGAATTAACATATATATTGTGGATAATGGACTACCAAAAGCTTCATAAGTAGCACACAACTACCTTTTTTTTTCTTTTTTTCTTCTTTTCCCCCAGGCACATGAATGTGGATAACTGGCTAGCTGAAAAAGGTCACATAGACATAGTCCAGCTGGCTGGACAAAAATGCGCATCGCTCTCAGCTTATCTGAAGTAAAGCAAAATACACTGTCTTTGGCTGTCCTTGTTACACAGTAACAGGAAGATTTTGGTGGGAAAAGAATGTTGCAGGTGGGAACAGAAAACTACAGAAGAGAAACAAGGGGCGGGCTTGGTATTTAGGCAACTAACCAATAATGAGCTTAACTTTTGTAATATGTATGAGCTAATTATAAGAAGGCATAAAAGGTGACTGTAAGAGACAATAAACGAAGTCTGCTGATCACTCATATTGAGCGACTGTGTCTTCCCTCCGTCGCGACACATGAATACTCCAAAACAAGCTCTGACAATTTATCTTGACTTCTTTGAGTTATAACTTGATGTCATGGCTATTTTCAGTCTCTTCTGAAAGAAAGTGAGCTATTCAACAATAAATGTGTTATACCTGATTTCAGTAGTAATTTCTGTAACGACAGTCTTTATGTGTTACTGTGCCAGACGTATTTTAGCTATATAAAAGTGAAATTATATACTTCACTAAAAATAATGCATTTACTTATTTAATATGCAAAAGTTTAATTCAGTAAAGTTATAGAGAACTTTGTAAAATTTAAAATTAAGGGACAAATTACCTAAATCTTTTATAAAATAAATTGTCATAAAAATATTTTTTACAATGAGATAACAATAGAGCTAAATATTTTTCCTAAAGTATAAATGTACTCTGAGAAGACCTGTTGTTCGGGGGTTTTTTTAAATTTATTTATCATGTAAACTAATATAAAGAAATTTTAAAGTACTTCTATGAATATTACATGTGTACAGTAGAAGTAAAAAAAAAAAAAGGCTAGTATATGCATTATTTAAGACTACTTTGGTAAAAGCTTGCTCATTGAATATTTTTTCTCTTCAGATTCACCTCGTTTTCATATTAATGTCTTTAGAAATGTCAGTTCAGTACTTTTGCTGTTACAAACTTTTCAACAAGTATCCATAAATAATGCATTAGTGGCAATATTGTTCTAATAACTTATTTAAGGCACAACTGATTCACAGCTTTAGGCATATTTAAATAAGGGCCTGCTTTTTAGTTTGTAGCTTTCAACTGAGCTTGTCTTAGTCTGGTAAACAGAATTGAGGTGGGGGTGGGGAAAGCAAAAAAAGGCAAGACGAGGAGAAAAAAACAAGTTCCCGTGGTCTCATTTTAGAAAGCCTAATCTATAGGAAACATATGCTGCAAAATAAATTACCTGAAATATCTGAACTCGCACAGCAAATCTCTTTCACCTCCTCTTTAATATGCTATCAAGTTTATAGTAGCCATCTCTGGGTTCTTCTTTGCTATTCCCCAATTCCTGCTTTTCATGTGAAGGAGTTAATGAGGTTATAATTTCATAATTAAAGCAGATAATTTTAATTTCTCTGATGACTCTTTATTATGATAATCTTGTTAAGATTATGGTGTTCATTTGTTGCTGCGTATGATCATTTGGCTTTTGTAAAAGCTGTCTGTGCTACTGAGCCACTAAATAATTAAACAAGCAGAACATTCCAACCAGCAAAGTCTTGCTGTTAATGGAAGACAAAAGTCAGAGTTAACTCTCTGTAAACCTATTAAGGGATTCAGACAGAGAACATACCACAGATTTACTGACAGTCATCAAGTACAAGATAAAGCTTTATTAACTGAGTATCTAATTTCACATTTAATGAAGGGCTGGCCTTCTGGATTGGATGGCGGGGTAGGCTTTCCTAGGACAACAAACATAAAATGAAAAGCTTCTAAACTAATTAGTTAACTTTGAAAAGATCAGTTGGAGACCCAAGAAGGGAGACGATAGGGAGGAATTTATATGAGCACTACGCCTGATACATAGTCCTGACTAAAATGCTGCCTCAGTTCCTTTAGTTGTCTTCTGCAGTATAGCATCATGCATGTTTGAAATTAAAATAAGTGAATAATTCTCTTTCATTCTGTTGTTTGCTGAGTTTGTGTGCACATGGCTGCCCTTTACACTAAATCTTGTAGCCAACAACAGATGAAATAATGTCTGGTACGTTGTACTGTGACAATACATACCTGTGCACTATACACAGAAAAAGGCTTTGCAAGCATTGAATATATTGTGTCAGTATAACTACTTCTATTTGTTTAAAGGCTTTATCAAAGTAAACACTTGGGTGATTTTTATGAAGCTGCTTCTATGTTTATGGAGGCATAAACCACAGAAAATTCAAGCCTTCCAGATGCATTAGCTATCTCTTCTCTATAAATTAGCCTGTCTTTCTAAAAGCAGGAGCAGGGGGTGGGGGTGCGGGTGGGTAGCAGGGACAGGGGAAAAGGGACATAGATCAAGAAAATTCAGTGCAATAGTAAACATTTTGGCCATGGAAAGCTGAACAATCAGGAAAGGTATTTTCAAGTCTGGTGAGAAGGAGAAATTACAAAAACTCTGAGAAGGCATTTCTGCATTTATAAGAACATTGTTATAACAAATAAAAGTATTTCTTGAGGTTGTACATATTCAACAATTTTTAAAATAAAATTTTACTTACATGACATTTTTAATAAGTTTATAATAAGAGAGAGGATATTCCTACTTAGAATTAAACAAGGTAAACATTTTAAAGACAAATGTAGCATTTGTAACACTAATGCAGGCTGGACAGAGAATGGATTGAGATCAGCCCTGAGGAGGACATGGAGGTACTGGTGGATGAGAAGCTCAACATGACACAGCAAAGCACACTTGCAGCCCAGACAGCCAACCAAATCATGGGCTGCATCAAAAGAAATGTGGCCAGCAGGTCAGAGGAGGTGATTCTCTCCGTATACTCTGCTCTTGTCAGACCCTACTTGGAATATGATGTTCAGGTCTGGTGCCCCCAACATATGAAGGACATGGACCTGTTGGAGCGAGTCCAGAGGAGGGCCACAAAGATGATCAGGTGGCTGGAGAACCTCTCCTGTGATGACAGGCTGAGAAAGGTGGGGTTGTTCAATCTGGAGAAGAGAAAGCTCTGGGGAGACCTTATAGCAGCCTTCCACTACCTCATGGTGGCTTAGAAGAAAGCTGGAGACTTTTTACAAGGGTATGTAGTGATAGGACAAGGCACAATGGCTTTAAACTGAGAGAGAGAGATTTAGATTAGGTATTAGGAAGAAATTCTTCACTATGAGGGCGGTGAGGCACTGGAACAGTTTGCCCAGAGCAGCTGTGTATGACCCATCCCTGGAAGTGTTCAAGGACAGATTGGATGAGGCTTTGAGCAACCTGTTCTAGTGGAAGGTGTCCCTGCCCATGGCAGGGGGGTTGGAACTAGATGATCTTTAGGGTCCCTTCCAACCCAAACCATTCTATGGTTCTATTATAATATGATAAATGTATACATTTTGAATAAATGTTACAGTTATTATTGTTATTTCAATACATCAACAACAACGTTCCTTAGTGAAAAGTCTATCCTCTAGTCATATATTAACTGGATGTCATTTTCACTTTTTGGCAACCTGCAATTGGAGCTAAAATCCAAGAGAATTAATGGAATGAGTTTATAAAGCAAAAATAATCACATAACCAACATTTTAGTAAATATTACAGTAATTTCCCTGAAAATATTTGTCTGAGGACATAAAATAGCTGAAATTCAATGAAAAAAACTTACCAGAAAAAAACATAAACTGGAGATGATCCCTTTTATCTAGTGCAAGTCTTACATATCATAACAGAAGTTCTGATCATTTTTTTTTTTCTGAGTTCCTTCTGTTTTAACATCCTCAGCATTTTCCATGCTCCTAACGAGGCTATCAAGTGGCAGTGTTTACTGCTATCTTGAGGACACTATCTCATTTTCTGCATAAATCTAGCTTCTATGTGGATCTGCTACTCCTTAGCAACAAAATAAATCTATCAATGATGCCACAAATTAAAAACACGACAATGGAAAGAGGAATTATTATATTGCTTTTCTTTATATGAAAATTTGCATTAACAACATTGTGACTACTCTGCATATAAGGATTCACATCTGGGAGGGACAACCACCAGTCTATGAAATAAGTGTTAGCAGGATCATAGATAATGAATACTGCATATATTTCTACTGAGTGCTGGTAATTCACCATGTTAACTTTGGCCCACTTAAAATAAGGTTTCCCCATGTGGATACTTAATTAAAATTGAAAATATTTTCTCAGAAAGCAAAAGAAATCTGTCTCCTATATTATATATATTACAGTCAAATTGGCACAGGCAAGTCTTAGGAGTAACTGTTTATCTAAACGGGGAAAAGGGACCTATAAGAAGAGCCAGAAAGCTAACTGCATCTACCACTGATGCTCCCCTGAATTACAGGCAGAAAGAGACTAATTGATAAATGAAAACAGAAAATTATCCTTTCTTAATTGTGGAACTTTCATTCTGGAGGCTGTTTAGAGATTTCAAGGTGCACTCTGTTTCTCTTATCTGTGGTATGCCTTCCTCAAATGCTTCTATAAATATAAATTGAAATCCTAAAGAACCACAATGGACTTACTTTGAAGTCTATGTGGAGAGAATCAGCCACAAAGAAATGACACAACAAATACATAGAGAAGACTGGAATTTATCCATCAGATTATTTTAATCTGCCCTAAATGATGCTTGTGTACAATATTAGCCCATTTCTGACAGCTTTTATCCTTATTTGATAGGGCATGTATCAAATGACACATCTGATCGCCATATCTGCCTATCAGGTAATAGATGCTCTACTGTTAAAGGCAGATTATGACACCCTTATTCACGGGAGTTAGAACTGAAATTAGGGGCGATACTTAAAGTGCAGAGACTATTCAGCATGTATAAGTGAAACAGACTATGGCTTGTCAATGTTGCATTCTTCTCTGCTTGACTTAATATGACGGATAATTCATGGAAAACAAACAGTAAGTTTTTAGATTAGTTATTTGAAGTCGTACAGATGAATAACCATTAAACTTTACTTAGCATGTAACTGGAAGAAATCCTGTGCCTGCAGGAATAAATTATCCATAATTATGACTGTGTTTCTTTTATCCTTAGAAGGTCCCCAGGCTGCTGCCTTTCAGAGGTCTACCCATTTCTTTGGGTAACAGTTTGTGTTTGTAATTCTGAACCAATAACTGAGGATGTTGTCTTTGTAAAGGCAGACAATGAGGAAATTACTTTGAACATAAGGTAATGGGTTTAGGTCTGCATTACCTGTAAAAACAACTATAAGTACCAGGTCAATAACTAGACAGAAAAGAGAAAGTCAGCTTTGACAAGGAAGTTCACTGCAGCTTGGACTTTCTATGATCCCTGCTGCAAGCTCTCTCCCACCCAGAGGTTTTGCAGCTCTTTAGCTAGATCCAGGACTCACCTCAGACATGTATAACCTTAGCTGAGTACTGTGAAAGGCCTGTCAAAAAGTGTTGACAGATAAGAAATGCAAAAATTACAAACTGAGTGAGACATGTCTGTTACATTAAGACAAAGTATTGGGCCAGATCTGACAGCCCGAGAGCAGTGAGGGTTCTGCAGCCCCATGTCCCCAGGTCCAACCAGTTGCAAGGCTACACATGTAAATGCATGCACACAGAGCACATGTATATAGCATGTATATATAGGGCCAGCCACACAGACCACAGCTATGCACAGAGTAGATGCATGAACACAGACAGCACCAACAGCCTGTGGCTGAGCAGCGTAAGAGTCCATTACTCGGAAAAATTTGTGTGTACATATGTCTGTGTGTGTGTGTGTGTGTATGTAAATACAATGTGTACGCCTCCAGCAGTTGGATTTAGACACTCATTTTGTCTGGTACCTGCCCCCGAATACCAGTCTCAACAGTTTCTGGCACCTTGACATAAGGGTCCTGGTATCACAGCCCCACTCCAGTTGCTGGTACAATCTCACTCATACATGCATGCACACATACACATGAACAGCTGGCTGAGATTCCTCTGGTCCCCCAGTAGTCGACTGTCCCTAAGGTCTCACACTTAAAGGCGCACATGTGCGTGTACACACACACACACAGAGGTCTTGCCACTTGAGATCCCCGCCTCGAGCCCACAGTCTCTTTGGCACCTGGTTGGAACTCCTTTGGTCTCCCCAATAGCCAGCTCTTCCCATGGTTTTACCCTTAAAGTCACACAGACTTGCCTGGCTCCCAGGTCTCTTCACCTACTCGCTGGCTAGTCCTGCCTGATCTTTGGTAGCAATTGCACACTCCCTCACACACCTGTGCTCACTTGAATGTGCTTTGCTTCTCAAACCAGGCATTGACGTTCACAGTTCAATGTGGGACGGGAAATCTTTTCCAAGAATGTTGTTTTTCCTGCACATATTGCTTTCTTCTACAACTGTACCTCCATTCCTAAAAACATCCCTTGAATTACTGTTAGAATACTAAGAAGCCCTTACTTTTCAAAATAACATTACTTTGTAACTGTCTTAGTTTGGCTTGCCAAAGTATCTAATAACAATAGTTTCCAGACATCTCTTTTATTCTGCTGTTTCTGTATTTATTTCTGTCTTCCTGTCTAATATTTATTCCCAAAAGAAAATTAATTAAAATATATCAACATATTTTAGAAGAGTATGACCCCCTTTTCCATTTACAGAATCACAATATGACAGTATGGATAAAGTTGGAGGGGACCTCTGGAGATCATATAGTTCAACCCTCCTGTTCAAATCAAGTTCAGCTGGAAGAGGTGACTCAGGGATATGGCCAGTCAGGTTTTCAACATGTACAGGAATGTAGGCTCTACAACCTCTCTGGGTAATCTGTTCAATCAAATCACTCTCACAGGAGGAATTTCTCCTACTTCAATTTGTGCCCATAGTCTATTGTTCTTTCACTGCATACCATTGAGGAGAATACAGGTCTATCTTTACCCTCACATGCAGCATTTTTACACATTGCTAAAATCCCTGGGCCTTCTCTTCTCCAGGCTGAATGTCCCAATGCTCTTTTTTGGCCTTCTTTGCCGCAAAACTACATTACTGGATTTTGATCAACTTATTGTCCATCAGAACCTGCATGTCCTTCTTTTCAAAGCTGTTTAGCAATGGGTTTGCCCTCAGCCTGTCCTGGTGCTTGGATTTATTCCTCCCCAGATATTGGACTTTGAATTTTCCTTGGCTGAACTTTGTAAGATTCCTCTTTCCACATTTCTCCAGACTGTTAAGGTGAATCTAAATGGCAGCACAACTATCTGGTTTTTAAACCACTTCTCCCAGTTCTGCATCATTGCAATCTTACTGAAGTTGTAGTTGGTCACATCATACACATCATTAATGAACATGATAAACAGTACTAACCTCAGTATTAGCCTCCAAACCCCTGGGGTACAGTCCTAGTGATTGGCCTCCAGCTGGACATACACCACTGATCAAAACCTTTTGAGCCTAGCAGATGGACCAGTTTTCAGTCCATCTCAGTGTCCACTTAACAAATCCATACTTCCTTAATTTGTCTGTGAGAATGTTATGGGAGACAATGTCAAAAGGCTTACTAAAGTGGAGATAAACAACATCCCCTGTTCTCTCCTTATCATCCAATCAAATCACCTCATTGAAGAAGTCTACCAGGTCGGTCAGGCATTACTTCCCCTTCATAAATGCATCCTGACTTCTCCACATCACCTTCTTATCTTTCTTATGTTTGTAAATGGTTTTCTTATGTCCGTAGCTCGTCTCACAGCCCTGGGATTCCTGAAGGTTGGTTTTACCAGTAAAGACTAAGTAAAGTCTTACAAATAAAGTCATTGAGTACTTCATCCATTTCCACTACCTTTGTCACCATTTTCCCTGTCTCATTCAGTAGAGGGCCCACATTTTGCCTAGTCTTTCTTTCTCTGCAAATGTACTTGCAGAAGCCTTACTTGTTACCATTCACGTGTCCCACCAGATTCAGTTCCAGGTGGACTTCAGTTTCCTAACCCTATTTGTTTATAGAATCATAGAATCATTTAGGTTGGAAAAGACCTTTAAGAACATTGAGTCCAACTGTTAACTTGGCACTCCCAAGTCCACCACTAAACCATGTCCTTAAGTAGCACATTCACACATTTTTTAAACACCTCCAGGGATGGTGACTCCACCACTTCCCTTGGCATCCTGTTCCTATGACTGACAACCTTTAAAGTGAAGATTTTTTTTTTCTAATATCCAATCTAAACCTCTCCTGGTGTAACTTGAGGCCATTTCCTCTTGTCCTATCACTTGGTACTTGGGAGAAGAGACCAACACCCATCTCACCACAACCTCTTTTCATGTAGTTTTAAAAAGGGATAAGGTCTTCCTTGAGCCTCCTTTTCTCCAGACTAAACAAACTCAGTACCTTCAGCCGATCTCAAAAGACTTGTTCTCCAGACCCTTCACCAGCTTTGTTGTTCTTCTTTGGACATGCTCCAGCACGTCAATGTCTTTCTTGCAGTGAAGGCCCCCAAACTGAACACAGCATTCAAGGTGCGGCCTCACCAGTGCTGAGTACAGGGGACAGTCACTTCCCTTGTCCTGCTGGCCACACTGTTTTGGTTATAAGCCAGGATGCTGTTGGCGATTCTGGCCACCTGGGCACACTGCTGGTTCATGTTCAGCTGGCCATTAATCAACACCCTCAGGTCCTTCTCTGCCAGGCAGCTTTCCAGCCACTCTTCCCCAAGCCTGTAGCATTGCATGGGGTTGTTGTGCCCCAAGTGCAGGACCTGGCACTTCTCCTTGTTGAAACTCATACAATTGGCCTTGACCCATCAATCCAGGCTGTCCAGATCCCTCTGCAGAGGCTTGCTGCCCTGAAGCAGCTCAACACTCCCACCCAACTTGGTGTCATCTGCAACCTTACTGAGGGTGCACTCAATCCGCTCTTCCAGATTATTGATAAAGTTATTAAACAGGAAATTACCCCAGTACCGAGCCCTGGGGAACCCCACTTTTGACTGGCTGCCAACTGGATTTAACTCCATTCACTGCCACTTTTTGGGCCCAACCATGCATCCAGTTTTCTGTTCCCAAACCTCAAACTCTGCTTACCCCTCCATCAGTACAGCTGGAATTCAGGCTTTTGAAGGCGAAGGGTCTTGGAGAAGATCCAGTCAATTTCTTTCCTATCATCCCTGATGCTGCACAGTCTGCTGACCTCCTCCTACAGCTCCTTTACTTGGCAACACAGACCATGAGCATTCATACCCTGCAGGACAGAATGCAATAACCCTGGTCCTGGGTTCAGCAAGAAGCCCCAGGAGTCCTTGCAGCCCCAGACCTGGAGACTTGCATCCATTCTCAGGAGCTCCAACTGGTTTAAGGCTGCTGCTGTTACAGGGACAGCTGCTACACTGGCTGCTACAGACTGTGCCCTGTGATGCATCACCACAAGGAAGCATAAGCTCTTTTGAACTTTTTGCTCTCTCCTGTGTGACCCTTTACACAAAGTGGTGCACAAACTGCTGTCCAGTTTAAACTTAACTTTATCCACATGACCTCCAGAGGTCCTTTAACAAACTAAATAATGATTTGGTGTTATGACTCTTTCTCTGCAAACACAATTTTATACACCAAAATGGCCCTGCTATACATTAAATGCCTTTTATCTAGTCAGCTGAATTTAACTGTTTGCAGACGCAGGATTTGCAGATTCCTATGTCGACATATCTCACAAACAAACAACAACCCTAGCAAAATCAAATATTTTGTGACTCTGTATTTTATCTATAGTTCTTGGCATGGGGTTGCGGGGGTGGGCGGGTGGGGAAGTGGAAGGGAGACATGAAGAAAAGAGAATAAAAGATTTATGATTTTATAGTAGGAGTATATGACTATGTCATGCCAAACAACTGTAAATGAGTAATTGGATAATGGATATTGCAAAGAATGAGTGGTCAAAATATTTTGAAACCTTATTTTTGCATGGGAAGGGTATATTAAAGAGAGTTACAAAGTCCTGAGGTATTTCAGGATTCATTGTTTTGATGGAGTATGGTTTATAGAAAGAATACATTTCAAAAATGTATATACATCAAGAAAGATACAGAAAATTATTTTTGAAGATGCTGAGAAGAGGCAAGCTTTTAGGCATTTTAGTTAGTGAGATTAAACTTGACATGGGATTTAGGATGCTTGGCTAGATCTAAGTAAAAAAAGTAATTAAAATCTGGTCATCTTTATGAGGTTTATTTAGGCTTTTTTTTCCCTGAAACAGAAGGATTTATTTTGTTAATTTTCTAAAAATAGGGTTTATTTAATCTATCTATATGACAAATACAATCTTACCACTTGCTAAATTGAGAAGCTAATGGACAGAAGTAAAAGTTTGAAGTCAGTTCCTTAATAGAGAAATCTCACCTTGGGGAGAAGAAAAAAGTTATTGTCTCTCTCGAATGATAAAAGAGAATTAGAATAAATACCATGATGAAATTAGACCTTCTTGTCTCCTTCTTGGATGAGTATACCTTTTTGAATCTGACTCTATAGGAGTAGTAGTATGTGTAGTCAGTCATATGTTATAAATATACAGGAAACATACACATTTTCTGCAGCTAAGCCACAACTCCTGCTTTGCAAGTGTTTTGGGTTTGGTTTTTTTGTTGTTTTTTTGGGGGGGTTGTTTTTGGTTTTGTTTTTGTGGCATCATGAAGTTATATAAATATATGTGTGTGTGTATATATATATAAATCCATGAAGTTAACTTAAACAAAAATTATTGGCATTTTTAATGTCAATAGGTTTGATGATACAAAGGTATTTTACACATGCAATCATGTCTAAGATCTGAGCCACATCCCATTAAAATCAATGGGATCTTTTATTATTTTAGCAGATTAAAATAGAGGACAAAGCTGTAGGAGGAGAGGACTACAGAGAAATACATCGTCTGCATTTACTAAAGAAAACAGACAATTAAAACCCCAACCAAACAGAACAAAAGAAAAAAAACCCACAAAAAAACCAAAAACCAAACACAAAAAGAAGCCCAGTGTTTGGATAACAGACTCAATGGAATTTTAGACCTTGATTTTATCAAATAATTTTTAATCAACAGCAATGTAGTCCAATCATGGGGTCTTTCTTAAGAGATCAAGACTGCATGGTACTAGCTGTGAGGCACCTATAGGGTTATTAATTCCTAAATATTGAAGAGTGGATTTTGAAGATGTACTTTCCTTTAGAATATAAGATTATTCTGTACATTAGTGGGTTTTCCCCCTCTTATTTTATTACTCTCGTCTCCAGATAAATAATGTTCACACATGTAATTTGATTATCTCCCCACTTATGAGTACAGAATTTTTTTGCTTAGGCTTCAGTAGATAAATTTTCATATATGACTAAGCTATTTGAGTGAAAAATTATTGATCAAATAACAATAAGAAAAACTCTGGACAAAGCAGACCAGCTTAGGTCAGGATGTTTCTCAAGCAGTGGAGATTACACAGCCTCTTGTGGCAACCTGTTCAATTATCCGACTTCCCTAAAGATAAGAAGTTTTCCTTATATAAGATCAGAACTTCCCAGTCTTGCAGCTTGTATGTTTACCACACCTCTGTGCCTTTCCAGGAAGATCTGGCATCATCTTCTTTATTAGGTAACTGAAGGCAGCAGTAAAGTCTCCATTTAGCATTTTGTTCTCAAGGATAAAGCTACCCAGGTCTTGCAGCATCTCTTTGTATGCCACATTTTCCAGCCTCTTGACCAACTGACTTCAGTACATAAATATTTGACTTCTGCTAGAGAGCCCAAAAATAAATACAGCACTCCATGTGCAACTTCACAAGTGCTGAACAGAGGGAAAGAGTTATTCTCCTGAACCTGCTGTGTCCACAGTCTTGCTAATACAGTGCAGGATACAGCTTTTTTTTATTCTTTTTTTTTTTTTTTTTTTTTTTTTTCACTCTCTGGGCAACTCCTGACTCATGTTCATGTTCATTTCCCAAGTCCTTCTCTGAAAAGCTTCTTCCATGCCAATTGACTCCACAATGTACTCATACATTGGGTTATTCCTCTCCAGATACAGGATGTTACAATTTCCTTTGTTGCACTTTATGTTCCTGTCAGCCCATTTCTCCACCTCATTAAGGTCTCTCTGAATAGCAATCTTATCCTCCCCCAGTCTGGTATCATCTGAGAACCTGGTGTCAGTGAATTGTAGTCCATTGTCCTTGTTGCTAATAAAGGCACCAAACATTACCCACACTGGTATCAGCCCTTTAGGACACCACTATTAAACAGACATAATTTGGATTTTGTGCTGACAGTTTTCTACCTGCAGCATAGGCCCCTGGTTCAGACTGTATGCCACCACTTTGGCTATAAGGATACTATGGCAGATTATGTCAAAGGCCTTGTTAATATCAAGATAAAAGACTTCTGCTGCTCTCCCCTCACCCATTGAGCCATCATCTTGTCATAGTAGGCAATCGGGTTGGTCAGGCACTATTTGCCCCTAGTAAGTCTGTGCTTACTGCTCCCAATCACTTTCTTTCTCGTCACATGTTTGGGTCTTCCTTCCAAGAGGATTTGCTCCATTAGCTTCCTGGGGACTGAGGTTAGGCTGACTGGCCCATAGTTCTCCAGATTCTCTTTTTTTTTCCTTCTCTTTCTCCATGCCCAACTACCCTCAAAAGGGAATAATAATTGAATAAATTGTTCATTTGTTTAGGATCCTGAATGTACAGGTTACTTTCACGTTAGAATATGAGTTTCAAGTAGGTATCAGGCTGAGGAGTGAAAAACCGACCCAATGGCATACTTCTCATTGATTGATTTTGTAATTTTTGTAGTGTGGTACTGCAAGTTGTGAATATCAGCAGTAGCCTAGCAACTTTGCCCATTTGCTACCTATGAAACAAAGGGGCTTGTCTCTTGGATTCCACTCCAGGAAGCAGGTGATTGAATTAGAATTTTAATAAGTCTGAGAACTTAAAAATATAAGTGATTTTTGGCTCTCTATCTCACTCCTCATTCAAACTTCATTTGGTTTTTATTCTGCAAAATATTGCCAGTTCATGGTATGGGTTACTTCTTTGTTCTTGTTTTTGAAGGAAAAATTACTTGAATCCAAAATCTTCTTACGCTGATTCCACCCGGGTCTCTTTATGTTTGTTTCCTTCCTGGACCTGGAAACAGAATATATATGGGTTTTTTTGTAGGACATCTACTTACAACTGTTAATGGGTTTGATCTATGTGTTTTGTTATCTGAATTAAAACATTACACAAATACAGATAGATAATTAAATGGTTAGGGTTTATTTCCACTTAAATTGCTTCATGCATTACTTATGTAAACATATATAAAATGCCATGATTTTGATACACAGTGAATTCAGATGCAACATGGACATGAAAACCAATGAAATAAAAAACAAAGTGCAGAGTGTGTTAGCAACATGTAAAAATTATACAAGTAGATTCTGGAGCAAGAATTTAGAAGCCACCATTATCATCATACCTCTCCCAGCAAAAGACTTGGGATGCTGATCACTCATAGAGTCAGACCCCTCTCCTGCTTCCCCTGCACTGAAACCACTATTCTTAAGATCTGTGAAGTTATATGGACTAGAAGTTTTTTTCAAGTTAACTAGGGTTCCTGCCACAAGTATAAATTGTTTAAACTGTGGATGCTACTATCATTGTAACTGGACTGGGATTCAAACATTTTGGAATTAGCTACAGAAGGATGTTTAGAAATCTGTAAAATTTTACTAATATTCTGTCAGATTATAGTTTTATCATTTATTTGCCTTATTGCTGACCCTGAATGTGTAGTTCACTACTGCTGAATTACGTTAATAAATTTTGTTAATAAGTCCATGTATTACTAATCCAAATTTATTTCAAACCATGTTACTTGATATATATAAAGATACTTAAAAATCCCAAAGGTATTTATTTGATTTGCTGTAACTTTGATTTTAGTTTCTCAATGAATCAAATATCTGCTTAGACTCACCCACTCTTTTGACCTTTTCTTACCATACATCAATAGATCTTTGGACCATTCTGTATCTCAGGTAACAGATTTCCCACAGATGAGTGGTGATCCACTGATCCAGTCTAATAATGGTAGTGATAATTTGATGCTAAATTCTTTCACCTTTCTTCAGAACTGTTAGCACTTTCTCAGCCTCTGGTAGTCTGGAGTGTAACTAAGTGACCTGCCTTCCTTGGCTAGTGGTGTATATAGCTCTGCCCAAGATACAGCTGTGAAAGGGAGCTCTCTTAATGGGGCTTTTATCTTCCTACTTAATTTCTGACCATCGCCACCACAGCAACAAAAAAAGAAGTTCTAAACAAAATTCTGTTTAGATACTGCTTAAGATATAAATTTGAACAAAGCACTCTAAGGGACTTCCATTTAAAATTATATAGTTTTGCTTTAATGAGCAGAATATTAATTTTATTTATTCATATATCATTTCATCAACATAGTGCATCTTCAACAGTGCTTTAATAAATTCATATATGTATTCTGCATGTATTTTCTGTTTGATGAGTAATGAGATATGCTATATGCAGAGTATTTCAAGGCAAAACTGTTGGAAAAAATAGAATGGTTAGAGAATATTTACAACGTAAGCATAATAACACTTAGCTGTGAACTTAACTGTAAAGTGACTTTCACAGCCTGAGGTTTTGGTTGAGAACTTAATGTTTTGTTTACTGCATGAGCTAACTAATCAACAAAAACAATTTTGCTGCACACACAACAGGGCATCTCTGGTTCTGCTTGCTGAGAAATAATTTGTCTTTGTGGGAGTATCACACTTATCATAAACAGTGTGATAGCTGCAGTTGATAGCCCAGTACTTTTCCATGAAGTCAAGACAGCTGAAGACATTTGCAAATATTTTTTTTTGTGCTGTAGTTAATGAACCACAGAAAGGTATTGTTGAAGGCAAGGAAGTTGGATATTGGGCATGTTTTAACATTGTTAAATGTGTAAAGGCAAAAAATACATTTTTCAGTAAACTGGTAATAAAGAATGATTTATGCTGTGGTGAAGCTATGATCTTTTGTTCAGACAACAGTCAGGAAATTTGTAAGCTTTGCATTTTTTCTGGGTAAATATTAACATTATGAACTTGTCTTCCTGTCTTTCCTTCTTCCCCTCCCCCACTCCACCCAGTAAAGAAGAATACTGTTAGGGCTACAGAGTTAGGCAAGTAACTAAGCCACTGATTAGGACCTGGCCTGACTTTAAACTAACTGAACAGGATATGAAAACCTACATGAGACATTTTTTGATGTAATAGGTAACAGTGTAACAGCTGGAAAATGTTAATGATCGCAGTATGAAAGACAGATTTCACAGGTACTTAGGGGACATTTATGTGAGAACTGACTAAATATCACAGGTATCTGGCAGGGGATATTGGGGACCTTTACAGAAGTACAATTTTTTGAAGCCATCAGCACATCAATAACTAGATCAGTATTGCCATAAAGGTCAGATATTCACTTGGCAATGGTATTAGAAACAGATAATTTGGTTACAGATGTAGCAAAATTGAGACTAAAGGGGAAAAGTAATTGAGAGTTGCATGTTTGAGAGGAGACTGAGAAGGAAAAAGGGAGCTGTGAGGACAGCTAGAAGGAGTGTCAAGAAATGGGAAAAGGATAACAAGTTACCCTGTCCGGGGTTACCCATTGAGCAGCCTTGCATTTGATCTCCACAGTCTAAATCAGGGTAACAAACCAAACTGGTTTGTCTAACTCTACATGTTTCCACAGGCAGAAGGGACAGAGAGCAAAGTGTTGGTACACTCAGACATTTCAGCACCAGAGCGTTGGTGCCCATTTCAGATTGGGCAACACTGGTACCTCTCTACCACTTCCTAAAGCAAGATGACTGCAGTTATGTAGACAATTAACTTTGGAAAAGATAAAAGAAAAAACAGTAAACAGAACCTCTTAGTTCATGACAACTGTATAGCAGTTCTAATGGGGCAGGGGTGCATGTTCCAGATAATCCATTAATGGAAATCTGTAAAAAATGAACTAAACAAATATCTAGTAAGAATAGGAAAAATACAGTTGACTTTGCATTAAAGAAATAGAGTAGATAGCTCCTTCAAATTTATTTCAGTCCTGGTTTTTCATAAGTTTATTAGTAGTATTCTGTCACTTTTAACATCAGTCTTTTAAGTAGATATAAGGAAAGATAGTGTAACTACTGAGGACTTTTATCTAATGATGTGTAAGGAGTTGCATTTTGTGCCCATCCACTCATTTCTCTATAAATGTTAGTTAATTTTCATCCAGCATGTGCATTTCTGTAGCATGATCTAAACATTAATTACAACTTTTCAATATATATTGACCTCCTGAAGCAGAACTTCATCGATTTATCAGCAGGACTATATAATAGAAAATGAAGACTCATGGGAATATCAATAGCATGGCAGTGAAGAACACACTTGTTTTCTGCCTGTAACATCTCAGTCCTGAAACATCACATATAAATAAGACTCAAATACACAAAGTACAGATTTTTCTTCGTTATCAGGGCTATCTTTTTTTTTAAATCTTGTCTTTCAAACATAACCTGTTATACAATAAACTTTCTCACTATCTTCACAGAGATTTCCTGAACTTAAGATTTTTCTTTGCTGTGTGTCATTGTCATTTTGAAGGTATTTCATTCCAGTTTTTCTTCTTTACCCACACTTCAATGAAAGGGTGTAAGAAAACAGTTGTTGGTCACATTAGGATTTTTTGTTTCTAGACAAGGAAATAATTACAGTTAACTTCAATGCAAATCAGAAAGAGGATTTTCAAAAAAGTTTATCAACTTCCTTGTGGGATCAAAAGCCTGTCAGAAAAAGTTCAGACTGAAATTGAAATCAGTATGATTGGAACAAAATGTTAATGTAATTTTTAACCAGTTGTTGAAGATCAATAGCAAAAGCACCAGTATAGTTTCAGTACCTTAAGTTTACAATCAAGTGGCAGTGAGAAAAGCTGAAGGCTACAGAAACTACCAGCATGGTTTTTTACATCCTTTGCACTGAGATCTTTCAAAAATTCATCTTTTCAAATGTTTTTTCCTAAGAAGGTTGTCTTAACAATTCAGTCCCCACTGGTTCTCCTCTTACCACCTAAAAAATGTAATCAAGGCCAGCTGCTCCTTAGAGGCTTTAACGAGCTTGTGTGTGCCTGGTTCCCGTTTACATCAATGGTTCTGGTTTTATGTTTCTTACCTGGGTGGTGGTATATTTTCTGACTTCTTCAGAAGTTTTTTGTTTGCTGTTTAGTGTCCTTTTGTAAAAGCTTTTGTAGAACTTTTTTTATTGGGTGTAGGTGCCAAGATGCCGGCAGCAGGGCCTGCAGGGCCTCTGTGGGGTGGCCAGGGCTGCGCCGGGCCGGGCACAGCGGTTCCAGCCGGCTCCGGCCCACCCACCACAGGGCATGACCAGGCCCTCGGCCACTGGGGTGATGCATGGGAAAGGCATATTTAAGAAAGGCTAAAAAACGCAACGTGGCTGTGAGGAGCAAGAAAAACAATATGAGAGAAACAAGCCTGCAGACACCAAAATCAGTGCAGAAAGAGGGTGAGACGGTGCTCCAGGCACTGGAGCAGAGATGCCCCTGCAGCCCATGAAGAAGACCATGGTGACACAGGTTGTCCTCCTGCAGCACATGGAGGACCACACTGGAGTGGAAATCCATACTACAGCTTGTGGAGGAGCCCATGCTGGAGCAGAGGAATGTGCCCTGAAGGAAGCTGCAGACAGTGGAAAGCCCACACAGAAGCAGGTTTCCTGGCAGGAGCTGAGGCCCATGGAGAGGAGCCCATGCTGGAGCAGTTTTTCTGGCAGTGTCTGTAATTCATGAGGGACCCACTCTTGAGCAGTCCATTCCTGCAGGACTGCACCCTGTGGAAAGGATCCATGCTGGAGCAGTTCTTGAAACACTGCAGCCCAGAGGAAGGACTCATGTTGGAAACATTTGTGAAGGGCTGTATCCCATGGAAGGAACCCCACCCTGAAGCAGGGTGAAGCATGAGGAGGAAAGGGCAGCAGAGAAGAAGTGTTAGGAACTAGCTGCAACCCCCATTCCCTATAACCCCTGCACAGCTAAAGAGGAGGGGGTAGAAAAGCTGGGAATGAAGTGGGGGAAGAGAAGGCGGCACTTTTTTTTGTTGTTGTTTTTTGGTTTTTTCCTTGTTTCTTACTGGCCTATTCTATTTTTAATTAGTAATTAATTAAATTATTTTTCCACAAGTCGAGTCTGTTTTGCCGTGACTAACTGGTAAGGATCTCCCTGTATCTACCTCAACCCATGAGCTATTAATATTATTTTCTTCCCCTGTTCTTTTGAGGTCAGTGAGTGAGAGAGTGGCTTGGTGGGCACCTGGCAGCCAGGCAATGTTAACCCATCACGTGTACATATGCAGAATTTTCCCAAGTTGTTTAAATAAATTAAAAAACCCCACACCACCAAATAAATACTGTTGGGTTACTTATCAAATATAGTGTCCTTCCTTCTGGAATTTGGTTTTATTAGTTCACAGAGGGATCAAACCCAAGAACAGGTAGATATAATGTAGAAATGTGAATGTTATCTTCTCTAGTTTAATTCTTTCCCTGCCAGTTATACATGGAACACAAATATCCTGATAAGGGAAACAGGAGCTATATACATAGACTCAATCATATCTAATCTTCTGGGTTAATTTCATTATTGAGCTCTCTTAAGTTCTTTTGATACCTTAAGGTAATAAATATCTACTCTGAATTCCTCTGGGTTTTTCTTATAGAAATAGTGACAAACCTCCTGTGTTTTAATCATGACACAACTGATATTTTTTAAAGGTTTTTATAATTATGTTCTACTTAGTCTGGGAAAAAATATTTAGACATATGAAATAGCCAATGAACATCCTTTCATTATGTCTCACACGAATCTTAATTTCAAAAAGCATTTGAACAGAAGGGGAGAAAACAAAACAACACCTAAATCCAACTATATGCATATGTTGTTTTTCTGTAAAGCTAGAAAGCTGTATCTTGAAAGGATCATTTTCTCCAAAATCTCTTAAGACCTTTTCCTCATTCCTGTTATACGTTTTACCCTTTACACAATGGCAACAAATGAACTCATTCCCTTTGACTCCTCTGCCTCTCAGAATGGCTTTTCAACCTCATAATATTCTTCCAATTTCTTTTCTACTCCAACAGAAAAAAAAAAAATATTGTAGCTCATTGGAAATAGAACAAAACAGAAAAAAACCCTCACCAAATCCCCTAAATCTATTCTAGTTTTTTAAAGGGTCTCGATAATCATCTAAAGTAAATGATGTGTCATGGATGATATAGCAGGTCACTTCATTCAGTAGTGACCCTGCTGTTCTTATGGTGTTGTGCATCCCCTTTGATATTGAGTCCACATACAATGTACTGGAATTGCTGAGTTGCAAAGAACTCTCTGAAGGGGAAAAACTACACTGTTTTTATATTCCAAACTGAAAATTTGCACCAGATTTCTTCTCAGTACTGTAATTTTACTAACGCCAGAGAATCTGCTATTAACTTACTCTACAAAATGAGAAATGAGAGGCAGACTCCTTGTCTCTGATAAATATTTTTTTTTAAGTACTCACTGAAAGAGAATAGTCCCTGTGGGTGACAGCAAAATTAACAGACCCTGGTGCGTACATGTGGAACAAATTCTTTGCATGTCCTTAGAGTCATCATTATACAGGTTCTCAGTAGAGCGTTTTCTTTTAATCTCCTTGCAATCTAAAAATGAGTTACACATCCCGCTGCTGATGGGGAAAGAACAGCAGTTTGGGTGGGGGTGGTTGGGGTTTTTTTGTGATTTTAGGTTTGGTTTGGGGTTTTTTGTTTGTGTCTGTGTTATTTTTTCCACTTCCACTGAGGTTTTGTAATCTTTGTAGGAAATACAAAATTCAGGCTAGGAATTCAAACTAAAAAAGATCAAAACAGTGTTATCTTTTTTAACGTTATAATTTGCATCTCAGAGTAACACATCCACAGAGCCTAATCTGTTAGGTTGTTTAGACCTGTGAATATGCCTTTACAATATTTGTGATACCGTTAACTCTACCAAATTTATTTGCAATAACCTTTCCCTCCTCCTTCCACCTTCATGAGCAGGTCCAAACATGTGTGATAAAACAGTTACATCCAGAAGACTGAGTATTTAGTTTCTTAAGTAAACTATTTCTCCTCAAAGACTCATTTGGCCTAGATTCATAATAGCTTTGCAAGATTTCAGAAAATAATAATTTTCACTCTTCTCTGGTGTTGAAAAGAGAGGTATAGAGAGAACCAGGGATAACCTACATGAAGCAACTGCACAGGTTGGTTAATTCACCTTAGGTCTATCCACTTCTTGAACCAGTAGGCACTGTCCATCTGGAGTCCAGCTGCCGTATAAGTGCTTATAAAATGACACAAAGAAATAGCCAGATACTGGTCACAGTTGTCTAACACAGGCTTCTTTGTCGACTACATGTCTCATATGCTTTTTGTTGCAGCATCTGTAAATACTTTGACAATAAAATGGCAAACTGCTTTTCAGAATGAAAAATAAACATAAATGAAGCCAATTGTTAAGAAAAATATCAGCCTGGAGTAAGTAAATGCAACCACTGAATAGGAGGGCCAATGCAAATTCAGATTATAGAAATGCCTCAGTTATAAACTGGCAGTATTGTGCCAAGGCTTAAAATAGTGATTCATTCATTAATCCTTAGTTTCTCTGCTGACATAAAGAATTAACAATAGTTTTGATGTTGAGTTTTATGATTTGTGCTGGGAAATGGACCGAGACTACCAATTCAATTCCTCATTAATCATTCAAAGATAATTGCTTTCAGTTAATTTAATGTGGACTGGACTTGAACCAGTGTCTCTAAGGATAAAAAGGAGTGTATTTTCTAAATAAATACCAGGTTCAAAATATTTGCTCATTATTTTAATCAGTTTTGGTTTTATCATGCACACAAAGCATCATGACAATAATGCATTTTGAAATACATAGATAAACAAATGGAAGATAAGATGCAAAGTTTTCATCATTATCAGAATACTGAACACAAATTTCCTTTGGTTTTTTTTTTACTTTATTTTCTTTTGTTGTTCTTGTTAATTTACTAATACCTTCATTTTAGGTCCACATAGAAAGGTTGCTACTACGTAAGCAGATGTTTAATTTTTTTTATGCCATCACAGTCTAGAATGCACTTAATAAATTACTGTGTAACTTTTTTCCAAAATCCATTTCAGTAAGTTCTGCAGTCTATTTTTGAATCAGTTTATTTGAATTGGTTCAATATTTGACAATAAAAATAGCATGTCACTGTTGCTAATGTGCAAAGGAAGCTATGATGGCAGGATTTTTGTTGGACTGGTAAACAACACTCCTGAAAGTTGCGGCAATCTCATAGATCATGATACATTGTAAAATAAAGGGTTAATTCTTTAAAAATTAAATCCTCGAGTAATTTGTTTTGAACAAGTTTCCCATAAAAAAAACCACAAAAACCCAAACCAACCAAAAAACCCCCAAAACCAAACAACCCCCCCCCCAAAAAAAAACCACACATGAAAAAGATGAATAATATTTTCCTAACAAGGTGACAGACATTTTGTTTCATTGATACTAAATTTAATAAAATGAAGATGTAATTTCAATAGGTAAATAGTAGAAAAACTTATGCAGGAAAAGTCATCAAATTCTATGGCAATGCCAATTACATTCCTGAAAAGTGTGCACTTGAGGAGAGATGCAGAATTCCCAAGCTCTAACATCATCGACATTGAAATGACCTTTTTTGTCTAAAAGATATTCCACTTCAAGTGTTATTTCCACACATATACTGCCCCGGGTTGCTACAGAGAATTGAACATAGTATTTCTATAAAGAAATGCAGTGCTACCATATGCCCAGCAGGCTTAAAGCTGTTCAAAACTTGGCCTGTGGAATTCATTAGAGTAAAAACTGTTTTAGACCATCCTGAATGAACAGCAGTAGTAATAAAACAGCTATGGTCTCATGATACAGAAGTGTAATTTTCTCTTTGTTATGAACTATAATTGGTGAATATATTACTATTTGCAATTTGCAAAGAAGAGAGATACTGCCAGCTATTGCCTTCACAAATATTTGTAACTGCTTTGCATCTTTTGCTTTCATGAAGAGTACGACATTCAAGTGCCATGGACTGGAAGGAAAGAAGTGTGATATTGTTCTTAGACAGAAAACTAGATGTTCCCCTATCTAGGAGGGCTGCAGCCAGGAATGCTTCCCAAGGATTAAATTAAATTAATTAAAAAATTAAAGATGCATATTAATTTATCTGTGAGAAGGTATTCTATAAAATGTACATTTTCTCTATAGGTGGCACAGAATGCAACCAATTAATTCCTAGTATTAAAATGAAGCAACATTCATCCAGGAGATTAATAAATAGCGTGCAGTCTTGATGTATTGCCAAAGCTTGCTTCAGTTTATTTTTGAGTGATATACTGTCTTTTCATAAATACACAATCATTAGTAAAAAGCATTAAACAAATGTTGTACAAAAGTGAAAACAATTCTGTTTGCCAAATTGGTTGTGCGTGAGGCAAACACAGGGGTTGGATTTTTGGGTTTTTTTTTAATTATTATTATTTTTTGAACAGAACAGCAATAGTATTCATACTAGTTTCATTTTCATTTAAGCATTTTCCTGGTTGCCTTCTACAATATGTTTTTACAAGTAATAAGAAAAAAATGCTTTCGCTTTAATAATTGATTTAACGGTTTATGCAACAGGTATTACAGTAAAGCAGTATTTTTAAAACATATTTTCCATCTTTACTTTCCTCTGTAAATTGGCAATAATTTGTGGTACCTTTATTACATATTCTTGAGAACATTAGCAAAGGTATAGAAATTTGCTTTCAGCTGGCAACAGATTTCATGATTATGAAGCAAGTCCAAATCTGATAAAAATCTAGCCTCAGGGGAAAGAAGAAAAATCTCAGTCTTCAAAATGTTAAGTCATGAATGCATCTGTTCTGTTCATTATATTCATGAGGTTAAGGTACTCAGAATATAATATTTTAAATAAAATATAAGAGCATTCATCTGTTGTATGGCCAGGTATGCCCCCATGTTCATTTGCTGCCAAGCCACAGATTGTAGAAGCTATTCAACAGCAATAAAAAAAACATGATATAAAACTCAGTGGGTCAGAGGGATCTTCTTTCCTCTGAAAACATAAACATTACATACCAGCAGTGCTGCCACATTGCCTTCTTAGCTCCTGAATGAAAGAAAATATTGAAGTAAATGGCAAGTATATATGAAATTGCAAACTTCAGGCTTTTAATCCAAAGAAAATATTACACTGGAACTGGATTATTTCCCCCCTTCCCACTACCCCAGCGCCCCTCATCCCCCCACACCCCACCCCAAGCTGAAAAGACTAAAGACAAAGATCAGCTAGATATAAAAAACTGAGTTCTTGAGCTATGAATGGCATATGAGTTTTGTGCTTCATATGGACTGCAAGAAGCACTGCTGTGAAATATATTTCTCTTTCTTTCATGATTGTGTTTTGATTCTAGCTCTCCTTTATCTCTCTCTTCTGCCAAAAAAAACACACCAACAAATTATGGTGTTTCTGAAGGTAAATGAGACATCTCCAGTACAAGGTTGCTTCAGTACTCTGCATGCAGTGTTTCTGCATACAAAGGGACTTCAGTGCTTGTTATGAGTCTTTCCTTCATTTCTCAAACTGTTTTCTAGAAGCGTTGGCATCTTTGTCAAAAATGAATGTATATGGTTTTACTGCCTTTGTGCTGTACTTAATGTCTGCCTTAGCAAATGTCTTCCTTTCTCCACTGGCCTATAAATTGTATAATTGGGTGAAGGATACTTTAGTTGTACTTTGTAAATTTTATTTTTTTCTTTTAAAATTGAAGAAACTGGTCTCTTAGATAGATCTATGCTCCTTTGTATGTCAGGGCTCTAATGTAATGAAATCATGGTGACCATACCTGGAATGGCAGTACTACATATGGTAGAACTCTATGTTTGAGACTTGCAAAGTCATGTCCTCCAATAATCATACCTAATATTGCCTTTGAACTATTAAAAATTGTCATGGCACCATTATCTGTTTAAAAAAACTGCTTCATGCTTTCTCTATTGAGGTAATATTTCTGGATGCTTCTCATGTCATAGTACAGTAAAAACCCCATCTGCAGAGTACAGAAGGATAGTGTTACATACATTTTGGTTTCTTTCTGGAAAAAAAAAATAAAAGGAAAAGAGGAAAACCAACACATAATAATATTTTATGAAGTCTGAAAATTCAGTATGGTATGGAAAATATCTCATATTAAGAATCCTGTTGAAATAATACGCTTAAAAAAGGAGGGGAAAAGCAGAATTTTCACACACAGATGTGCTAAAACAGACTGTGACCTTAACCATATAGTCTACACAATAATGAGATTTTTCCCTTCAGTTTATCTCTCCTGAACACATGAAATATTGTACCCTATTTTTTATTTCATTTTCTTAACAGCAAGGTACTTCCTTGACTATGAACTTTTCCTAAGCAATGAAGATTCACTGCTTATTCCATTAATTAGTTTATTTGTGGTGGGTTACCATGGCTGACTGCCAGGCTGCCGCCCAGCCACTCTCTCATTCCCCCTCTTCGACAAGACAGGGGAGAAAACAGGACTGAAATAAAAACTGAAACACTTACCAGTTACTGTTATTGGAAAAAAAGACTTGGGGATAATTAATTTATTACCAGTTTAAATTTTATTAAGCTAGAGGTTGATGCACTGGAAAGAAGCTCTGCAGAGAAGGAGCTGGAAGTCGTGGTGGACAGCAAGTTGACCATGGGCCAGCAGTGTGCCCTGGTGGCCAAGAAGGCCAATGGGATCCTGGGGTACATTAGGAGAAGCGTGCCCAACAAGCCGAGGGAGGTGGTCCTTCCCCTCTACTCTGCCCTGGCGAGGCCCCATCTGGAGTGCTGTGTCCAGTTCTGGGCTCCCCAGTTCAAGAGAGACAGGGAAGTCCTGGAGAGGGCCCAGCAGAGGGCTACAAAGGTGATTGGGGCACTGGAGCATCTCCCTTATGAGGAAAGGCCGAGAGAGCTGGGCCTCTTTAGCCCAGAGAAGAGAAGACTGAGAGGGGGTCTTATCAATGTCGACAAGTTTCTTAAGGGTGAGTGTCAAGAGGATGGGGGTCAGGCTCCTTTGAGTAGTGCCCAGCAACAGGACAAGGGACAAAGGGCACAAACTGCAACACAGCAAGTTCCATTTGAATGTGAGGAGAAATTTCTTTACTTCGAGGGTGACAGAGCACTGGAACAGGCTGCCCAGAGAAATTGTGGAATCTCCTTCTCTGGAGACATTCAAAATGGACGTGACTCTGTGCAACTTGCTCTAGCTGAACCTGCTTTAGCAGGGGCTTGGAGCAGATGATCTTCAGTGGCTTCCCAACCATTCTGTAATTCTGTGATTCTGTGAAGTCATTTTAAGAGTGGCTGCCCCAATGGGTGAAGGTTAAAGACCCTCACTCACTGCAGTAGCTGATGGAGAGACCTTACTGGCTCCAGTAGCTGACACTACAGGTCAGGGGTGCCCACAGCCCCAGGTCTGACTCTAGGAGCTGGCACAAAATTGCACTCACTAACAGAGATCTCACCAGTAGTTGTCACTGAGTCCTTGCAGCACATGTACAGACAAGACAGAGAGTGAGTTTATGAAGAGAGATAGGCCACCCCTGCAGCCCCCTGCTACCAACATCTGGGTACCTACACTCAATACATTATTGCTTTAATGTTTTATAGTTATCATTCACTTCCTGTAAACATAGTTCCAGAACTTTTTGTTCATGACTTGGATTCATCATGCATACACTCCAGAAATTGGGCAGCTTCTTACATCAACTTACCAATTAATTTCTAAAGGAACAGAGTGAGTTCTCATTCACTTCTCAACTACAAAAACATAAGACTTTCTATTCTCATGTGAAAAGTTAAATTCAGGTAATTTTTAGAAAGTATAAAAACAATGTCTACAAACAGCCTTCTTTGCCATTATCAATTGTATTTCAAACCCAGATTTCTAATATGGATGGATGAATTCCAGCTTGTCTAAAAATGACCAAAGGCTAGATGACACTATTTCCCTTCTGCAGCCAGGAAAACAAACTCTTTGCTTTCTATAGTATGGATCTACCTTACATAGCTACATTTCCACATACCAGTATGTATCACAACGTATTTTTTGAAGACTATTCTGTTCTTGTAGCTCAGAGTATTGTCTTACTCTTCCTGCCAATTGTCTGGATCTATCAATCATTTCTAACCACTTATTACACTGTTTCTTTATTTCTGCACTGCTATCATGTGTAATCTACCCTATCACTATCTGATCTAAACAAAACAGGGTTCTCACAATATGTGTAATATCACACTGCACAGGTGTTTACAGAAGTTTACTTATGCTAATTTTTAAAAATTTAATCTTAGCTAATTATATACTAAATAGTATATAATAAATCTATCTGATCTTCAGATTTGTGTGACAGCAAGCTTGCCCATCTTAGCCTCTTCGCACAGTAGGAGGCAATGTGGACAACAACAACAGCAGTAATATAGACAGCAGTCTTTGACAAGTCTTGTGTTCAAGAATCAGTTGTTTATCTGCATTTCTAGGCTTTCTTACTCTAGTTATTGTAGTGAAACTAGGTGTAGTACTGGCTAGCTGAGTCAGTTTGTGATTCTGCTGGGCTAGAATCCTCCTTTCAGTACAAAAACCTTATCTTTTAGTCTGTAAGGGAAACATCCAGAAAAAAAAAACTTCCGATAAGATCTTACATAAATTATTGGCAGCTTTATTTCTGCTATAGGGCACTATTGCTGAGTGATAAAACAACATTATGACTCAGCAGTTTGCTATCTTTTATCTCAGATGGAAAAAGATATGCCTTCAATTTTGAGGTTAGACACACACTGTAATTATGTATGCCTGTATCTTAAGACCAAACTTGACTAGTTTTTAATCTGGACTTAATGTCGTGTTTTATGCCTTTGGAGCCTCTGCTGCTGAAGAAGTGTTTACAGAAAACCTCTGAGTAAGTAAACAATAGTCGGGATGCATAACAGGGCCTTAACTTAATACGTACTAAGTTTCAAAGCTCTTCAGCTGATAGAACTGATAGACTATTAGAAAAGTATATATAAGATGAAAAACTAAAAAGGGCAAAAAAGAAGAAAGAAAAAAAATTGCTTACATTTTTTTATTTACACTGTCCTGAGCCTCTAAGATTTCCAGCTGAGTCCTCCTTGAGTCTCTAGGCTTTCCAGTTTTGAACTCTGCTAAGTTCCACACTTGCGTCTGCCGTGAGGATGGCCTGCCATAACATGCATAAACATGAATCTGTGGCCAGGATAAGGCTATTTATATGTCTTACAGAGTGAAAGGATGGTAACGGTAGTATAGCTATGCTGGGGGTCGGACAGTGCTGACAAAGGTTTGGGAAGACATCATAGCTCCACTTCAAACTCCTGTGTGTGGATGCTCTACCCATCCAGTCACCTAGCATGCATATGCCATTCTATACCCAAATATGACCTTGTGGATTTATAATTCCATCTGTCTCTGCTTGCCTATCTCCCTTGCCAGTGCAGTCTACTGTGGAACCAAGGAGCCAGCTCTCAGCAGCAAGAGTAGTGGGTGAAGAATCAGTCTCAGAAATGGCATGCATCCACCAAGAAAGGAATTGCAGAAAAAAATCCACCAAAACCCAAACAAAAACCACATGGAAAATAAAAGGTTTAAGAATCATCACCATAGGCAATATGGGTAATCGGTATCTATAAGAATATGACAGCATAAATGCACTACATCTATAGGCAGCTGCTGTTTTGGGCAAGGCTAAACCCTCACTTCAGGATTTGGGATTACCTAATTGCAATGTGAAATCACCATAGTGGTGTAACTCAGCTGAAATTAAACATACATTGGTTTGAATCTCAGTTCAGAGTTTGTAGCAAGACTTGTTTAAACAGAATTTATAAACTTAGTTCTGAACAAACCTAGAATACAGAATTCTTAGTCTTCATAATAATCTGTTTTGAGGATGTCACAATTTGGAACAGGACATTTTGAAATAGTTCCCTAACTGCGTAAGTAATCTGGAAATGTTTTGTAAGAATCTGTTTTACCAAACATATATATTAAAATTGAAGAGCAAAATTCAAGGTATATAGAACATCTTATGACCACTAAGTTCATGAAGGAAGGTCTTTGAGATACAGAACAATAGTTGTTGGGAACATTTTTATTTTCATTTTTTTCTGTGGAAATATAAATAGTACTGCTTAAAAAACCCCTGCTTGTCAAACATTTTGGGCAAAATACTTGCATAAAGATTCAGGACAGATAACCCCTTTTTGAGATAGAGGATTGACTACATGGCTTTTTGAGGTCATTAACAGTCTTCTAATTATATGAGTTGGGATCAAATTTGATTTTTACTTTACTTTAGTCCAAGAACAGTTTAATGCATTTTACATTAGAAAAAGCTAAGCAACGAAATGAAAATAAACTGGTGGGAAAAAAAAATCCTTGCTGATTATACTACTTCATCGTTTCCAAATATATAAATAATTATATTTTTATTAATAATACTTATCAGTTTCTAGAATAAGTGCCATGATATAACTAGCACATCAACTAATTGTCAGTGGGTGAGTGGTTTTGCCATTTGATCTTACTATCACTATTTTATGTGTCAGTTAAATAGTTTATAAATTCCTTTTAGCATATTATGAAAAATGGAATAGAACAGAAATGGAAGAGCAGTCTGTATTCATGGTTTTGTTGTGCTTAAATATCTGTATATTAGGTAATTAAGTTGCAGCTAAGACACAGCCACAACTTCTGTACCTCACAGAGGGTAGTCAGCTCACATTACAGTAAAGCTTAAGCACTAACAACAGTTATTATCAAAGTTATATGCATTCTTATTGTGTCCCGTCATTCTCTTTCAAATATCCTAAATTCTTACTTATTAGGTTTCAGTTTTCAGATTTAGCCTTAGGATGAGTCATTTATTATGACTGAAAACCAAAACCAAAACCAAAACCAGAAAAGCTTTACCTGTTTTTGAATGAAAATAAAAGATCTAAACCTGGTTTTTTTTTTCAGAATTTATATTTTTTACTTAGTGTTGAATATACAATTCCATTAGTATGAAAACTATTTGTAATTCAATCACTTTTAAGAATGAATTTTACTTTTTTAGCATTATAATGAAGCTAGTATAACTTGCTGAATAGCTATGAAATGCTGAGTACCTCTCACCTAAATATAGATATATGTAGTTGTGTATAACCCAGCTAGTAAAAAAAAGAAGAGCCTAATATAGAGAGAAAAAGAAAACATTTGAAATTTTATACTTTAAACTTAATGCATAAAATGAAATCTTAGAATTAAAATGAAGGGATTTATGTCATAGGTTACAGCACACATGGTCACTGCCATGTATAGCTGGTATGGAGTACAATATGTAACAATTCTGGAGTGAGCTAACTTTTAGACCTAACACATTACAGTAATCCCTGTTAAAAAACAAACAAACAAACAAACAAAAAAACCCAAAAAAACCCCACAATACAATACAAAGTATGAAAGTACACATTTTAGTGAAATACAGCTTCCAACTGAGATGGATTTTTTTTGGAATACTGTGGCTGTAAGTCTATCCAAGAGTGGCTGGAAAAACTTCATACATCCTACAAGCAAAGAAGTTTCAGCATTTTCTGATTCAGAGCAAAGGAGCAGCCAGTTTAGGAACTGCCAGAAGTACAACCATGCTCTCATGAAGTCCCTTCAAGAAACTGGAAGACCTTGCTGCAATGTCTTTAAAAAAGGAACCATGCAAAATATAAGGTTGCTATGGTTTTATTACTGACCACATCCACAAATGGTATACATTGCACTAACTGCAAAACAGATAATTTTCATTTGTCATTGTGATGTATTAAATTCTTGCTTTTGATTCCAAGGCCAGAAATTTACCCATGGGCTTATGAAATTTCAGAAAACACTACAATTTAAGCATTGAATAATGAGTAAGCAGAATACATGCAGGCTTTGTTAGGAAATTTCATATTGTCATCAATACCAAGTACCTTGAATACATGATCAGTACTTTATGAAAGATACTTTAGGTGACTACAGAGTCAAGGCTTTTAACCCTCATTGGTCAGGTTTTAGCATAACATCTCTTTTTGTATGATGAGTAAAAAGATGGAAGTTTGTGGGAATTATAGGAAAAGAAGCTGAATGAAGACTGAAAGGTTCTGGACAAAAATTTTGCATATATACTTTACTGAATGATCAGAACCTTCAGTTTCCAGCTCTCCCCAAGATGTTTGCTCAATAACCAAATTCTCTCAAGGCTTTTGCTCCCGAGTTCTTCCCAGCCTTAAGCAACCATCCTGTTATAAAAAAAAAAAAATAGATTTTCATAAAAATGATATTTCACTTGTGTAGCTTAACCTTTTCATAGTAGAAACTATCAAAATTAATACCAACAAAGTTACAGTAAGATATTGGTGGAGGTCTAACAGGCAGCCATAAACAAGCCAGAACCATAAAAAAGCAAGCAGTCACCAAGAGAACCTTCTGGAGCCTGTGGTTATTTTCTCATTTACCTTCAGGTGCAATAAGTAAAAATAAAAACTGTCTTGGATGCTACAATGCATGGGCCACTGCAACTTAGGAAAGATACGATGTTTCCTTTTAAGATGGAGGTGAAAGCAAATTGGTTTGGAAATTAATATTAACTAGTTATCTAAGCTCAGAGAAGAGTTACAGAGGATTATCTGAACAATTAACTCAAACATACAGGTCTATACAGCAGGTGTGATGAATCATATTTTAAGAGTTGGTGGAGACTAGAAAGATGAAGGCAAGGATGATTAAAACAATGTTTTTAACGTCATGGACAACATCACTTGAAAAAAATAACCATCATTTAATGGTTTGTGTTGTGAAATTTCACCAATAACATTTTGCAAGAAATTTTGTCAGTACTTGTTGGCTGAAAATCTTAAAAAATGATTAAACAATTCTTTGAGAATTGTGATCTGAATTCATTATCATTTAAAATTTTGTATTCTTATTTTTATGCTAAAACCTGATATTTGTTTCTAAATAGTTTTCAACACAATAGTCTACTTGTAAAAACTGAATTATATTTGGATACAAAAAGTCAGATTTTTTTTCTTTGGTTTTTTTTTTTTCTTTAACTCCTTGAATACAGTTCTTAATATTACTTACAACCTTAATCATAAGTAAATATATGAAGTTTGTCAATTAACTGAAACTATTATTTCTATAGACACACACCCCCACCCACAACCCCCCCCCCAACCCTACCCCACCCCAGCCTGTTGTTATTACAAGAAGAAAAACTTTGTCATGTGATTTAAAATACCAGTTCAAAGTCTGTACATTTTGATTTACTGTTCTGATAAGTTGGTTTTGTTCGATTGTTTCCTTTTCTTTATTTTTCTTCTGATAAGTGGCAGTGGAGAGAAAATTTAGAGGTTAAACTCCACAAGGGAAAACAAACATGCCATTTGCCAGAGGAAGATCCAGATTTTGTTACTTGAACTAGCTGCCATTCCCTAAATCATAAAATAAAGTATTTTTTTTTCAAATCAAAATAGTTTTGGAAACTTAAAGACATGGTTTGAAATATCATCACATCCCATAAGGTACAATGATCAAATTGCCTTGAAAGAAACAACACTGAAGATACAGCTACCTCCTAAAGTATTCCAGATGAAACACTAAGCGAGTACAATGACAGGTTGTTGTTTAAAGCATTACTTTCTGCATTCTCATCCAGGACATACAAGATGGGACTAATTCAATAGGTACTCTCTTTCCCATGTGCAAGCTGGGAAGTTTGTAGTAGACATGTGCAACGTGTCTGTCAGTAAATTCAAGAGCTCTGACAAATAGTGCTTCATGCATAGGTATACAGGAAAATAATTTCTTTTGTTCAAAGGAGCACAGGGAATTTTTGTGTATTTTTGCATTGTACAAAGAGAAGAAGGTGAATAGTTGGCCTTGTACTTACCATCTCCAATCAAAATCTGGGAATAAAGTAACTTTTATTTCTGTTATTCGTTTTGAAACCTTTTTATATCCAAAAATTTTCATTTAATCTCTCATAATCCATAGAAGTAGATAAGCATGAAGAAACACTTTAATTTTAATAAGTTTTATTGTACTGCAGACAGCTGAGTCTGTGTTTCATGCATTCATTAAGACCTAATTGAAAGCTCAGAACATCTTTCTCTTATCAGGGTATCTTGTTAGGCACTTAAAAGTAGATTGTGACTAAGTGAATTAAAAAAAAATGAAATTACTCAGAAATTAAAAAGCTTCTTCATTCCCAAGCTTCTACTGTTCATAAATAATGCCATATAGTTAACCATATTGTTTACTACTGTTTACTCAATGAGAAATATGCCATCACATAAAGCTCTAGTGTCTTTAACACTTCTTACTGTTTAGTAATCAAAATGACCATCTGCTTACTTATTAATGTTTTCCTAGTCAACAGAAGTATTTTAGTTGACAAACGAACCAACAGAAAAACAAACAAAAGAAAATATTTGTAAACACAACCTCCTTATCCATCAACAGTATAGACAGGGTATATATAAACTTGTGCATATATAGATTTTATGTCCTTTTTTGTTGTTGTTATTTGGTTGGGTTTTTTTCTTGTATTTTGTGTGAATAATCATTCCAGTGCTTATATTTGAATAACTTGACAAGTTTGGGGTTTTTTTGTTTTTGTTTTTGTTTTTGTTTTTCCTGGTTTGAGTACAGATAGAAGATAATTTTAAAATTAATTGTCAAGCTATGAAAAATAAGAATTCAAATGAAATTTCCAATTTTCCTTCCCTTAATTTAATGCTATAGGTACCCTTCGGGGAACTAGGGCACACTGCTAGAAAAAGAAAAAATGTACAAAACTGGCAGATTTTTTTTACCGTCATATAAACTGCAATCACTAAGGACTCATTTCTCACTCTTCCAGTTCACTGCCTTTACATAGCTGGACTGCTGGGGTCCGGTTAGATTGTAGGAAAAGATCAAAAGAGAAAATAGAAATAAAATTTAAGATAACACAAAATAAGATAAATCAATGGTGAAGATAAAAATGAGTCAAGTTGTGGTTTGCATACAAACTTTCTACCCAGTGGATCACTATTAGCCCTTGCCCATTTTTGGTATGTCTAATATTTCTTATTTTTTTCTAAGAATTATGCCTCCATTTAACTCTCTTGAAAATATTTTTTTTTATTTTTATGCTGCAATTTTTTCATGATTTGTTATAAGCAGATTTTTACTGTATCAAGATAACTGAATATTTTCTGCAATTATGCTCCCCCTCCCCTTCTTCTGTGATATTTACTTACGCTAGGTCATTACCCCTGCTGAGCAAAATCAAACTTGATAATTCTCATAACAAGGGATATTTGTTTAAATAACGTGTTTAAACTTCATTTTGTTCTACTGTAGTCTTCATGTGATACCAAGATTTTAAAGTGTAGGCAACAAATATTTTCATTTCAAATGTTATGTTATTTTAAAAGAGCTTCTTTTTCAGGAGATCCCAAAAGCTAACTGGAAGGTATTGTTTGTTCAGAAACAATGGTTTTTTGTGGTACAGAATACAAAATAAGTAAGAGAGACACTTCAGAAACAAAACATACTCTGTAAATTGGTAAATGAAAGGCAAAATCATTGTAAAGAATATATTATAGTGAAATTGTAATTGCATATGTAAAATCAATTTTGATTTTGTGTATATGATATATATGTACTGCGAATATTCTTCAGGTTTTCTATTGAAGGAATGCCTTTCATTTATTCCCTTCAAAAAGTGGATTTCTGATTTTTCAGTAACTAGACACATAAGTAATATGCATCCTGCATACAGAGAATGAACCCCATCCGGTACTAGCTCATATACCATGCCTGGGAATCATCAGCAAAAATACTGATTGTCGTAGTCAATAAAATTTCGGGACCTGAGAATACTGTCTGACACTATGTAACAACTGAGACACTGTTACACTAGGCCTTTCTCTCACTCGAAGCGTAAGATAGGATACAGCTCGCTAACAGTTTGTTCTGTATGTACAGTTGCCTCCTGGAGACAGTAGATGCTCCTCAGACTATTTGTGAACTAAAATGTCACTAAATAAGATATGCAAATGTTTTCATAAGTTCACAACACTGAGCATCCCAAAGACTCTTATGTCTTCAATGGAGATTTAGGTTCTCCTCGCTTTTTCCTTTCTCCATCTCATAAGGTTTTGTATTAGGTTTGCATGACAAGGCTTTGGTAGCAAGGGACCACAAGGGTGGCTTCTGTGACAAACTGCTAGAAGCTTCCCTTATGTCCGATAAGGTCAATGCTATTTGGCTCCAAGACAGGCACACCACTGGCCAAGTCTGAGCCCACCAGCAACAGTGGTAGCACCTGTGTAATAGAATATTTAAGAAGGAGGGAAAGTTACTGTGCAACTGCAACTGAGAGAGAGAGGAGTGGCAATATGTGAGAGCAGCAATGCTACAAACACCAAGGTCAGTGAATAAGGTGGATACGCAAAGCAGGCTATGATCCCATGTGAAGCCCACAGTGAGGCAAGTTTGCTGGCAGAACTTGTTACCCCACAGGGGACCCACGCTGGATCAGTCTGTACCTGTATGCACCCAGTGGAAGGGACCCATGCTGGAGCAGTGTGTGAATAACTGCAGCCCATGGGAAGGACTCAAGTTGTAGAAATTTATGGAGAACTGTTTCCTGTAGGAGAGATCACACACTGGAGCATGAGAAGAGTGTGAGGAGCCCTCCCCCTGAGCAGGAAGGAACAGCAGAGAAAATGTGTGATGAACTGACCACAACCACTGTACCCTGTTCTGCCTCCACCACTGGAGGGGGAAGTAAGGTAGAGAAAATCATGAGTAAAGTTGAGCCTGGGAAGAAGGGAAGGGGGGAAAGTGCTTAAAGATTTGTTTGGTTTTTTTTCTTATTAACTTACTCTGATTTTGATTGATAACAAAATTAAACTAATTTCCCCAAGTCTTTTGCCTATGGTGGTACTTGGTGAGTGATCTTTCTTTGCTATTACCTTGACCCATGAGCCTTTCATTACATTTTCTCTCACCTGTCCAGCTTAGGAGAGGGAGTAATAGAGCAGCTTTGGTAAGCATCTTGTGTCCAGCCAGTCAACCCATCTCACAGTCCTTTTTGATGCCCAACATGGGGCTTGAGGAATTCGAGACAAGCATGATGGTCTGTCTTCATCTTCATTAAGAGTGTTGTAAAAGAGGCCTATGGCAGCCAGGTTTGGCACCCACTTATAAATAAATAAATAAATAGATAGATAAATAAAAAAACAAATGTTTTGGATTTGAACTCCACTTTATTTTATAGTTCTTCTGCATTCCCAGATCTCTTATGTACAGTTACTTAGACAAATGGTGCTGATGCTGATGTCTTCTCAGTAAAGTCTTCAGAAAAGGTCTTTGTATTTTTGGTTCCAAGTGGATGGAGTCAATTAGTATATATTAAAGACCCTGGCCAGAGGCACAACTTCATACAATTCAGTTGCCTGAACATAGCTATCTAGCAATGTACTGCTTCTTGAAATTCCTGTGAGTACAATGGCTAGCCTCCAGCTATCACTTCTGCTGCAGAACAATTAATGAAGATACTGTTTGTTTAATAAAACAAAACAAAATGAAAAAGCTAATTTGCTTATCACAAGTCTGTTTGGACAAGGTGATCAGTCACTGTCTGAATGGTGACAGGAGATTGACTGCAATGGCATCTTCATCTGGACCAAGTAAGATATCTCTAAAATGCTGCTTTAGCAAATTCCTGTAATCCAGTTGCCAAATAGCCCTATGTGATCACTCCAGCGAATGTAAAATCCTTTTTCTTTTTTTTTTTTTTTGTATCTTAAACTATGTACAAGGCCTCTTTTAACTAATTTGATTACGTATAGAAGATGAATGTCCTATATGACCTTTTCTGCACCTGCTGACTGTTTACAAGGATTTTAGTTATATACAGTTTGATAAGTTTTGCAGCAGGTTAATCTAGACTAACCTAACCAGAGACTAACCACATAGGCTAGTCTCTAGGGTGGCCTCATTCTCTACACAGTGAGTGTAGAGAATTAGTCAACACAATGAAACAAAAACTTGGTGCCTTTCAATCAGTCTAGGCACAGCAAGAATTGAAGAAATCTCTAGGGCTGTACAAAGCTTTCACCTGAAGAGTGTCTGTGAAATATCTAAATGTGAAGGTGGCCAGGGTTCAGTTGATAGCTTCCTTCATGTCAGACCATTGTGTCATCTTTAGAGAGACCCTAGGTGAAATGTTTCTGGACGTCCCAGGGAATGAAAGACTAAGTGCATTGGCTTGCACACCAGCACAGCCCTAATAACTAGCTGGACCGTAATTATAAGACAAACTTGAACTTTATCCTTATATCTCACAACTTAATTTCCATCACTGTTGTCATACCTCAAAATGATGCATTTCTCATTGCATGAGATCTGATATTTTTGAAGTCTTGGCACTCTGCAGTCTCAGATGACATTAGATCTTGTGTTTATAAAACTGAGTGGAACAATTTATATAAACATCTGAAGTTGGGTGCTTACATTAGGAGTGTCAGGTAGCAGCAAAAGCAGGGCTGCTCCACAAGGGAAGGCAAGCCAGAAGCCAGGGCCAGCCACAGGATAGGTAAACTATGGCCTCAGCACCAGGACACACTTGGCACCTGGGCTGGGCAAACAGAACTACACTGTGGCACCCATCAGTGGTCCAGTGATCAGCAGGTGAAAGCAAGGTAACAGCTCAAGTCTTAGATCAGCCCAGGAAATCCAAACAATTCAGGAATGAACTGGGAAAAGGCACTTCCACATCAGCACATCACTGGGGCTGTGACTGGCAGCTCCTGGACTGAGTTGAAACAGTGTTGGGGTCTCTTTATGGCAGGGCCATTTAGGCCTGTTGGTGCCCTCAAGGTCCTAAAAAGCAGCTAGTTTCTTCACACTACCTATATAGTAAATGAAAAAAAATAAAAAATAAATTAAAAAAAAAAAAAGAAACTTAAACAGAGGGTGATGCACAGCAGCAACTTATGTTCTCTATATCACTTTCTGAAGGAACCATGTTTCTCCACTGGCTATATAGGAAATCTAACAAGACATAACTCTTAATATAAGCACCTACTTATATAAAGAAAATAGCATGATTATTCTGCAATGTTTCCTAACTTCAGTTTTAACAGCTCCCACCATAATATTCAATATAATTTAATTTCCCTGTGAAGGTTTCTATGCTTTTTGCAAAGTCACTGAAGACATGTAAGTACATCAATTAGATGTTTGGCTCCCTTTTTAAGAAAAATTGTGATCTTTTATTAAATTCTAAAGCATCTTTAGATACCCAGCTATGATATATGTGAAAAGATATGTGGTTATGATATAAAGGGATTAACACGAGGCAAAAATAGTTTGTATGTTTAACTGTAAACTTGTCAAAAACCGTGAATTTGCTTGAACACATCCTTGTGTGCATTCCTATCAGGTGTCTGTTGCTCTCACCCTATTTTCAGTCTTTTAGAGTTACAAATTAGGTTCCTGAAGACAGGGAGGTGAAACTACTGATAATTTTATTTCGGCTTCAAAATTTCCTTCTGACTGGATGTCTAGGTGTCTAATTATTGCTTTGTTAAACAGCGGGAGGACCGTCTGGATACATCCCATTATCTTATCAACCCATCAATGCTATGAAGTATGAAACATTGTAGATTCTAAACTTGCAGGTTTATGCCTACACTACTGAGTAAAAGAACTCTGAGAACACGCTGCAGCACCTCTACATACCTCTTGTAGCGAGGGGCCCAAAATGAACACAGTATTTGAGGTGCGGCCTCACCAGTGCTGAGTATAGAGGGACAGTCACTTCCCTTGCCCTGCTGGCTATGCTGTTTTGGATACAAGCCAGGATGCTGTTGGCTATTCTGGCCACCTGGGCACACTGCTGGCTCATGCTCAGCTGGCCATCAGCCAGCACCCCCAGGTCCTTCTCTGCCAGGCAGCTTTCCAGCCACTCTTCCCCAAGCCTGTAGTGTTGCATGGGGCTATTGTGCCCCAAGTGCAGGACCTGGCACTTCTCCTTGTTGAAACTCATACAACTGGCCTTGGCCCATTGGTCCAGGCTGTCCAAATCCCTCTGCGGAGTCTTCCTACCCTCAAGCAGATCAACGCTCCCACCCAACTTGGTGTCATCTGCAGATTTACTGAGGGTGCACTTAATCCCCTCATGCAGATCATTGATGAAGTTATTAAACAGGACTGGCCCCAGTGCTGAGCCCTGGGGAACAGCACTTGTGACCAGCTGCCAGCTGGGTGTAACTCCATTGATCACCACTCTTTGGGCTCGGCCATCCAGCTGGTTTTGTACCCAGCGAACAATGCACCCATCCAAGCCATGAGCAGCCAGTTTCTCCAGGAGGACACTGTGGGAAACGGTGTCAAAGGCTTTACTAAGCTCCAGGTAGACAACATCCACAGCCTTTCCCTTATCCACTAAGTGGGTCATAGAAGGATATCATGTTAGTGAAGAGGGACCTGACTTTCATAAACCCCTGCTGGCTGGGCCTGGTTCCTGGTTGTCCTGTGCCATGTGGTGGTGCTCAGGATGATCTGATTAAATGTGTAAATGACTGTGAGGTCTTAAGTTACTCTGGTGATAATTGTCAGAGAAAGTCTATAAAAAGGAAAATACATAGAAAGAAAATTGTACAGATTGGTTCCGTTCCATTTCTATGCAGTAATTTCCACTGAAAATTTGCAAACATGCAATACTTTTGGTATTTTTCTGTGATTTTAAATATGTAAAAACTCTTGGGAGTATGTTTGTTGAAGAAAAAACACCCCACATGTATTATATGGAACGGAATATTCATCATAATCATTACTGGGCATTTATTATGCCTCACTTGAAAAGTATGGATAGCCACCTTACTTGGGTTTCATGTTCAATCACACACAAATATAATAAGAGCCTTGCAGAACATTGCATAATTATATATTTGTGACAAAGACTTTTGTAAAAAATCTTTGTTTCAGATATCATTAAAATTAAAATATGTATTATTTCACTCAATTAAATGATTTGTCATCAAAATAATGGAAGCAGATCTGTGGAAAACAGATTAATCAAAAGCCTTGCTTCTTTAAAGTTTGCATTATAATATGTCTCAAAGAACATGCATAATTAATAATGTGTTAAAATAATTTAGCTTCACAAAAATTTCAACAACTGCCGTATTTACAAGAGTCTTTTGGTCTTCTCTCATTTGTATGCATTTATTCTGTTAATTACAAGAAGATATATAAGATATAATATGATGGAGGGTTTCTTTTGTGATTTTAATTTTTATTTTTTTAAGTATAACTTCATCTGTTTTGCACCTAAGACTTGATAATTACTTAAATTAGTAAAAAAGCTGGGACATTACAAGAATAAATTCAATAGTTTTCCACTGCTTGTAAAGGAAGATGTTTTGGGGGTTTTTTTGTTCATATTTGTAATGAATGAAATATTTTGTAAAATATCTGCTTCCTCGTTTTATCTTACCATTATACTGTCATTTCTTAATCTTCTTAGACTTTTGTATATCACCTAAAAGCACATACTGTTGTGATAAAACTCATACAACTACATAAAACCAATGCTAATGCCTATGTTATATTGCTACTTCCCTGGATTAGTGCCTCCTGGCAATTCTTTTACATGTCTTAAAGTTTCAGGAGCTGATTGCAAGTCAACACAACATTTTATGAACAGGGACCAGCCATTTCTAAAATCATTAATGGCTTTGCACAGAATAATGTAGCCTGATAAATAATCTCCTCCTTTATTTTGGACATTACAATACTTATGGCAGGCTTGGCAGGCTGGAGTTTTGCTTTTAAAAATTGTTTTAACAAATCTGTGTCTGGTATAATGTGAGAAAAAAGTGGCAAAATATCCATCTGAAACTTTCTGATTGGTTATAAAAGAATTTATAGAAATCAGTGCTTCTTCTACTAATTCTGATTTCCAAAAGTTCATACTTTTAAAATTTTGTTTTGTTTCAATGAAATTGAAGGCGTCTGAACACAAAATATGAGAAGAAGATACTACTATGTATTTCAGATCAGTACATAAAATACTAGGTACAGGAAGTAAGGAAGTTTTAGTGATAACATATTCCAAGTTAGTTCAGTTGTATTCTATACATGTAATAATTCATTAACCATTCTGTAACATGCAGTGCCCCGAGACTGCTATAATTTTGTTATTAAGATAGATGTCATTTCAAGTCTTCCAGAGATTATGTTTACATGATGTTCTGATCTCACAACACAGCTCAGGGTCAATAAGAGAGACTATTAGGTTGTTTTCTAATCAAAGATATTAGTAAAGATGTTAAGTGATGTAAGAAACATGGTCCCCTCCTCTAGCCACTCTGATCCAGGACCTCTCCTGCCCAGGCACTGGCACACACCTGCTGAGCACATATCCCAGAGACACACACACAGAGGACACAGATATGGCCGGTCACACAGATGGCCACAGACAAGGCGCTGCCCCCAGCAGCCCCCACGTTCAGGTCTCACACCAGACACAGACACAGGCAGCCACGTCCCCTCCTCCTCTGAGGCTGGCAGAGGCAGAAGGTCACCAGTGCAGCACACACACCACACTCTCCAGGTTCACAAGCACACCCACATTCACAGGTCCCCTTGAGAGAGTTAAGAGAAGATTTAACAAGAAGACATGAGAAGGCAGGACAGACTGGGGTGATCAGATGCAGAGCTCATTTTTTCCTCTCTTTTCCCCTTTCCCCTGCATGTCCCCCCCCCGCCCCCCGCCGCCCCCCCATGAGGCTGTACAGCTCTATCAATTCCCAATTCCCACACCCTCCTAGTCCAAGGTCCCCCTAGTTTACAGTCTATATCAGTTGCAAAGTCCAGGCTGATCTTCCTGGAAGTGGCATCTGTAGTTTCTTGACAGCCCACTGATCAGTGAAAAAGGCAAGGTTTGTGTCTTGGCCGTGTCTCCATGTTTGCATTGTAAGGTCTGTGTCTCTCATGACCTCCCTTATCATTTGCCCGTCAGGTTTCTATCCCTGTATATTCTTGTTTATGGCTTTGTCTTCTTATTTTGCCCTGTTGCAGTGAAAAAGGTCTTTGACCAGATACCCTTAAAAAAGGAACATTCTCTTCCTTCATACCCTTACAAAAGAGTTTTGGATAATGGGACAGAATCTCACCAACAACAGATCGGTATGTTTCTGTAGAAGTACAGTTGAGCAACATTGATTTACATATGTTTGCAATTTATTTCAATATGTTCATTAAGTTTACCCACATTGATGTGAGAAAAATCTAAAACATTTTCACTAGTTAAGCTTTCATTTTCAGGAATGTAGCAGTGTTTATAAGATCTCTTTTGAATTTAAGAGTTTTCTTAGTCTTATACCTATTTGTAGTCTGGTTATGAATCCATTTTGTTCAGATTTGAAGAAAATATCACAGGGTGATTCTCCTTCTATGTTATGTAAGCACTTCTTTCAAATACTATCTCCCTGACATTTTATATCACCTTTTTACTTTCTCTCTTTTGGAATATAAATTATGAAGCATATCTTCCAGTATTTCAGAGTGAAAAATCCAGAACAATTTAATATGCATCAACAAGACTGTATTCCAGAACCTCCCTAACTTTTTACTTCCACTTCACTGTCAATTACACGTATTAGTGTCTATCAAAATGACAATAAGCAGTTGTGATTACTTCCACAGCCATATTAAAAGTAGCCTTAATCATAAACATAGTCATAGTGAGAGCTGGATATGTCCTTCATTTTCCTCCTTCCCTTACTTCTCTCACTTCTTTTTCCTAAAATGTTGGATGAGATTGAGTGTTCCTAATTTAGGTGTATAAATCAGAAACTTAAATCTGAGTTTATTAAATTAAACTCTACTTTGTCCTTTTACAGACATCAGAAATAAACAGTCATCTTCAATAACTGATTTATCTCATTGCCAAATAAATATCTGTGATGAAACACCTTCAGAAGGTGCATATTTCTCTCTAACTAATACAAAAGCCGATGATTATTACCTGAGACTTAGAATAATACAGTTCAATAATTGATTTAAGGCTGTTCAGTATCTGCTGTCAGCACTATGGAAATGATGAACAGGCTAGATAGGTGAAAAACGTTACCCTGTGTGAGCTACAGCCATTTCTTCATCTGCAGAATACACACAATTGCAACGAAGAATATTTAAACCTGTATACTGTAAATTATATTGGATTTTGACTTACACAAATGAGTTTATTAGCAGCACTTGTGTAAAATTGTTGTACAAAAACCATTTTAGCTTAGGAGTATTTATCAGATTATTGTTCTTTCATGCTGATACATCTCATTCACTATTTGTGATTTAATATGAGGCTGATGGATTGAGTCACCTGGAATTGATTGACTTTTTGACTTTCAGAGTAAAATTGTGTGTCAGGTTTTCCAAATGACACGTGATTAAAGCAATACAGAAATTCACGAGATCTTCAAAAAACCAAGATCTTCACAAAGGTTTTCTTTCCCAAAGCAAGCAAGCAAACAAACAAATAGCAGGACAGAAAATGAATTACAATATGAATCTTTAAGTGAAAATCTGTAATATTTTATGTTTTCTGCATTTAGCTTCAATAACTGCCAAAATGAATTACTTTCTTTGTGTAACTGAGTTTGAAATGTGTTCTAGTATTTCAAGGAGATTTTTCAGTCTGGCTCTAAGCAAATTATCTATGTATTTCTTCATTTTTTGTTTTAAATTGATAGAAAAAATAGGTTAATTATAAATGCCTTAGTGTAGGTTTCAGTCCATGTCTAAGTACCGAAAGATCCCCATAAGATCTGTTTTGTGTTGATCTCAACATTATAGAAATCACAATCAATATTGTTCCTTTAACTCTGTCATCATTCGACATACTTTTTGTTAGGTTTGTTGCTGTTTATATACAAATATTCTCATAAACCACCACCACTGGTGTAAGGAACCAATATATTGATAATTGCCTTAAACATTGCTTAGTGCACAACTTCAAGCAGAGTTGCTGATAAGAAGCTGTTCTGCTCAATGTGGCAAGGAACTAAAACAAGATGTTGTTGGAAAAAGCTGTTCTGCTCAGACTGGAGAGGAACTGGAATGAGCTGTAGCCGCACAGTGAATTGCTGTTGTCTAACTTGGTAATCACAAGGTGGTACAGGATGGAATGGCTTTAGGTCTTCAGAGGGTGAGATCCAGCTAGTGCTTTGCAGAAAAAAACCCACTGTGGTAACGTAAGGCAACTGCTCATGTGCACAGCAGGGGTTGCTTAAACTCCTCATGACTACCCATGAAGAACCCCTGTGACCACTGCTCATGTGTTGAGCTTGCACAGACACAGACTATACCCACCCTCACTTCATATGTAAATGAGGAGGCCTTCTTTCTAGAGCATACAACCCAAATCAGTGAAAGCTCCTGTGGGACTCCCACCACCAAAACACACAGGGTGAATAAGATCAACAGGATGCCACTGGATCCACAGATGGTATACTCTTTCTCCCCACTCCACTCCCCCACCCCCCCTAACCCCCCCATTTCCTCCTCTCCTCTCTTTCTTTCTTTTTGTTGAATAGTGATTAGATCTAAGTAACAGCATTTGGCACAGGACTTCCTTATCCAGTTAAAGTAATCACCATTGAGCTATCATATCTAACCTCATCTTGTATTTTGTATTCATAAATCATAAAACTGATTGTTTGGTATCATTTCACCTTAATTCAATCCAAGGGTATCACAAACTTGGTCGCTGGTCCCAAAGGGAGGGATGTCATCCTAAATGACTCTTTTCGGGTCACAAAAACTGGTCCCTTTGCAAAACAAGTATTATTTTTAGAATCTGTACATAATGCTTCTTTGTCCTTCTATGGTATTTTTTCCCCTTCTGGTTTGCATGGAAGAGTGAATGAAAACAGTAAGATCTTCAGGGCTGTACTCCACTTACTGGCTTGTAAGCAGTGAAAAATTTGCAAACCATATAATGCTATATCAGGGAAATGCCTTTGTTAAGATCTATTTTTAAGAACTAATTATGTGAGAACATGGAGCTACTCCTGTAGAAATGTAGCTCATGCTGCAAATAATAGTAATGAGAAGCAAAGTTTATAACACTACCTAATTTATCTCACTCAGCTTTTGAAAAATGCAAGCATAGTAAATTTTTGGGGTCATTTTAACCTGCTGACGATCATTGGCTGTCAACTCATCCCTTTTCAATTCTGTCCACATAGATTTGTCAAGTTTGGAAGATGCCATACTATCTCTAGTTTTGGCATCTCCTATAGTATCATTCAAAACAGCCTTTTTTAAAGAAAAAATGCTTCCTGCAGGAGGTATAGATCTGGCCTATTACAAAACAATTCTGTAACTACATAAGAATTTTTACACTATGGGATGCAATTTGAATCAAAATCCAATTTTCTGATTGTCTAATCTTCACCAAACAAATTTTGCTTGCTAATAAATCCTATTACATTGTAGATAGAACCTGAAAAGGAAATGTAGGTTGGGGTTTTTTTTTGGCAAAAAGAGCTGTAAAATTTAATCCTGTTGGGTCCCTTTGTCCAGTGGCTGGCTTAGGCCTGATTAATTAACAAAAATTAACAATAATACAAAGACTAACAATATAAAACCAAATCCCATGTTTAGTTTTGAAAGGTAAGCTGTAATTAGCCAGGATGGAAGTATATATAAATATTTGTGTCTCTGAATGATTATTTTTTTTCAGGATGTATTTTTTCAGTTCAGAGGGGGAATATCATTTAATGGTAACTGACATTAACTTTCTCCTGTGGCATGCAATTTACTTCATTTTCTTAAAATGTAAGTATCACTTGATCGTCCACTTATCTGCACTTCCCAAACCTTTTATCTCTAAGCAATGCAAAAAGATGGTTCTGTTAGTCCAAGATGAGTAATAATATCAAATGTCCTAAATACAAGTTTACACAGTATTTTAACAGTCACCAGCATTTGAGACACATAGACATTCTGTTCCATAAAACCATTTATTTTCAAGCATATTAAATCTGTACTTAGACCATAATTTTATAGTATATTAAGTTTACCGATTGGCAGGTGATTTTCCACTGTTAACAGAATCTTTTGTTTCTAATGACATTATCAATGTCAGGTGAAGATCAACTTGAAGAACATCAAGCTTCAGTAAGACCCAGGGCAAAAGAATTCCATTTGGCTGGTAAATTATATCAACTATACTAATTATATCATATATATATATATATATATATATATATATGCAACCTCATTGCAGTCTACAACTTCCTCAAGGTGGGCCCATGGAGAGGAAGGTACCTGATCTCCTTTCTCTGGTTACCAGAGATAGGACACAAGAAAATGGAATAAAGCTGAGTCAGGGAAGATTCAGACTGGATATTAGGAAAAGATTTTTCTCTAAGAGGGTGGTTGGTCACTGCAACAGGCTCACCAGGGAAGTGGACACAGCACCAAGCCTATCAGAGTTCAAGGAGTATCTGGACAATGCTCTTAGTCATAAAGTTTAGTTTTAGGTAGTCCTGCAGGGAGCAGAGTTGGACTTGATTATCCTTATGGGTCCCTTCCAACCTGGGATACTCTATGAGTCTGTGAACTGTACACAGTCAGTTATTGATCACTAAAGAAATGCAACCTTAAGAGGTGGGCAGAATTGTTCTTAGGGCTTAAAAAAAGAGGGCGGGGGAGGAAGCGAAAAAGAATAACTGCATATTTTCTGCAGATTGGTATATGATCTCATATTTAGAAAAAAACCCTAAAAGCTGATAACAAGAAGATATACAAACCAGATACAACCTCCACACAGAGATAAATGAAGATCAGAAAAAACAGGAGTTACTCCAACAATGTTTTCCCCCGGTTAAGGACACTGCACATTACCAACGCTGCTACTTAAACATCAGCAGGTCTCCCTCCACCTCAGCAGGAAATTAACATTGCTTTTTGGTTCTCCACACACCATTGTGCAGATGAGTCTGCTAGTGGGTTTCTGGGGTTATTTCTGTCAGCATTTCGTGTACTGGATGGTGCTACTTTATAAAAAATCAAAATACTGGAACTTTTTCTACTCCCTGCACACATCCCAAACAAGGTTTAAAAAGGTTAATAAACTCTAAGAATTTAAACCCTTTGTAGCCATAGTTAACTCTAAAATGTTGTATCTAGAATATTTTTCCTAATCTAACTTAAATAACTATCTTGTAAGCAACTAACAGATGTATGGTAAGGTATCTCTTGTTTTGCATAAAAAAGTGAATATAATAGGAAATTAAACCACATTTTAAGACAAAAAACCCCAAAAAACAACAAAAAAAAAAGCCACAAAAAACCAAGCAACAACAAAAGCCCCTCCAAACAATAATGTAGTTAATATAGCTAAAGGAATATACCTCAGTGGCATTCATAGCAGAGATTAATTTCTAAAAGCAGTTTACTTCTACAGTTTAAAACTAAAATCATGGTACAAAAAAGAAAAAAAATATGCAGGGTATTATAAAAAACAAAGGCTAAGAATGATGCAGAATAATTTATAATATTATATCACGGCTATTTCCAGCATTGGGATTGTCTCCAGGAGAAGGCTGCACTTTGAATTATTAAGCTTTTTGAAGCATAGGATCTGTCTTTTTGTAATTTGTACAGCATCTGGTTTAATAAGTCTGATCGTGAGTAAGGCCTATAAATGTCACCAGGATGAATTACTGGTGGAGTTATAACTTTAGCACTGGTCCTGTAAGATATTGTCCATGAGCTGATAATGAAGATTAAAATCCTTTTATTCTGCTTGAATGTGAAAAACGTGGAACTTGAATCAGAGACTTATTGTAAGCAATATTGAGCATCTGAAATTCTCACTGATCACAGCACTTCTTTGATAAAAATCAGAGTCAAATCTCCATTTGACTGAGGTTAATGAAAGTTTTGCCATTGAGTGCTGTGTTATCGGAATTTGTCCCATAATATAAGTTGACACAGTAGTTCAGTTTAAGAAAAAAATACTTCTAAATTGTGTGGGAAATAAAGGCTCATGTAATAGAGCTCCACATAACAAATCTACTGTTTTACTTTATTCAGTCTAATGATTTCCATTATCTCGTTAGTTGATAGAATCCATTTCAAAAACCAATAATCTCTTGAAATCCACTGAGCCACAAATTAGTCATTAGAGAAAATTTTCAGAGATCATTACCTTTCCCATAGATTTTAGCTTTTCATTTCCTAAATACCCACATCTAATGTTGTTCATAATAAGGGGAGGGTAGATTATTCAGTTAAAAAAGAATGATTCCAATATAATTCAAGCTATTTACTTGTTTATTATTAAAACTGTTGCATTTTTATTAAAGGTCAACTCTGTATCACTTTTAACCTTGAATTTATGACCTCATATACTAATAGGTTGTAATGAAGACAAGTGCCATCAACACTATATTGTGTGCTACATTAATGAGGCATACAGCCAACATTGTCTATAGGAGGAATTTATTCTTTTTCTAAACTAGTAAAACACTGTCACATAAACACACACATGCACACGCATGCACGCACACAGACTGGTTCAGAAAATGTTCAGTCCACAGTAGGAAATTAGGTGACAGAAATCCAAAATATTTCAGGGAAAACCTCATCAAAGCGATTTTAAAACAGACTTAACAGAAGTTTAAAAGACTTCAGCAGAATCTAGTTTTGGCATAATGAGCAGTAGTAAGCAAAAATGTTCTGAATACATCTGTATATACTGAAATCAGTTATCAAATTATAAGAATCAGACTGATAATCCTCCAGGTCTCCCATAGCTGCATCACTAGGTGTTTCTTTCTTCACAGTAGAGTCCAAAAGTTTTGCTAAATAAGTTGACAAAGTGCATTCTTACTATAAGCAACAAAGTAATACTAGTGACAGCTGTGCAATCACTTGCAATGATTTATGTGCCGTGACTACATTGCTGTGTTGTTTACTTTATACTTATGCTGTCTACATTGGCAATTAGTTTCTGAGGGTAGAGTATAGAGCAACAAGGAGCTGAATACTGGTAAGGTTATCTCTGTAAACTATATAAGGGCAACACAGAGGAATTTGGTTTAAAACGTTAATGTGGACCTCAGCTGAACCTGAAAGGCTTTGGTCAGGATAGGCTTAGTCCTTGATAGATGGTAAGATTAAAGTTGTGGTAATGCTTGGCAGTCTTTTTGAGAGAAGTCAGATGGTTGAAGAGGAGAGTTGTAGAGCTTGTAGGGAAATTTGCCTGATATTCACCACTGGAATGAGGACATCACAGGAGAAATTTAAAAGATTATATGTATAACACAGGCACACACACACACACAAATGATTTAATCCCAAGTATGTTGAATTAATTACATCTTGCAAGAAAATGGATGGTAGATGGGGCATGTGGCCTATCACTTATTGTATGAATAGAGGAATTGCTTATGGCTCTCTATAAACATTATGCAACGGTAACTCAGATTATAGCTGAGATGGATTGCTTTAGAAATCTAAGGAAAATATCAGAGTAACAGTCAATCCTGACAACCCCACAGCAGTACCTCTTTTCAATAGATATACAGTATCTCAAAACTTATAATATAGGTCAGATACACAAAATTAATTTTGAAGCTGTGGTGCCAAGTGACTAAAACTTGGAAACATGAGGTTTCGTCTGAATCTACATTTCACTCTGGCTTGAACAGGTACTTGGTGCTACTGAATATCAATCACATACCTCAAGTTGGACATGCAAAACAAGAGGTGAGCTGTGACAAATTTGGACTGAAATAATATTAAAAGACTTCCAGCAGCATTGTCCTCAGTTTTCCTGCTTGTAGCAGACTGAATTCACAGAGGCAAGGATATACTTCTCCTCCTCCTCATAATCATAATATAAAGTAATGAAGGGGGAATAACTATCCATGTTATTAAATTGCTTAATTTCTTATCTGCCATAATTATGATTAGCAGCCTTCTGAAAAAAAGAGAAAATATCCTGTGTATCTATTTATTTCAGTTAAACATAAGCCCAGTTTATTTGTATTCTTCCCTATTAGTTGCAAGTCAATAAATAGAACCAAGTTTCATATGTTTTTAGTCTCACCTACTGAGAGTCTTTTTCACTGAGACTTTAAATGTGTCTGCCTGTAATCTTTGGAAATTTGCATGAATCACATTTACATGATAAGCTGTGTTCTACTGATAAGTCAACAGCCCTCCAGAATTTTCAAATCTTATCAAAGCTGCCTTAGAAGCTGAATCTCTTAACTATTAAAAAACCAAACCAAAACAAAACAAAAAAGACCCTGAAAATAAACAAAAGCCAAAACCCCAACCACAAGCAAAACACAAAGGGAAAAATATAAAAAACAACTGACTGCTAACTGAATGCTAACAAAAGCACCTTGTGCTATATATTATCCAAACTATGTCTAATGCATGCATTATATTTTAGAGTGGCTTTTCTTCCTCTTTGCTTCTTTAACATCATTATCCTGTTACGTCTCTTCATTTCACATGGTGAAAGTATCTTTACATGCTAACTACTCATTAATTACCAGGAGAAGTGTAAAAGATTGAAACTTTACAAACAGGTTTTATTTGGAGAAAGAACACTGACTCAGCACAAAATTTATTAGCATTCATTTGACAGCAGGCTACAATGTTACTTTTCAACAGGACCACAATATTACTGTTTTTCCTAGAAGCTGCTCAGCATTTACCATCAGGTAAAAATGCATTGAAGTTCAAAGCCACTACCTTGGGACATTAATCTTTGCCCTGTTTCTTTTAAATGGACAGATATATGCAAATCTCTATCCATGCCTGTGCCATCAAGACACAGGAACAAATGCTGCACTCTATGAGGTGATGAAGTGGTAAAAATTGACATCCTTCCCATCCTCCGCTAAATCTGTCCTTCATTAACACTGGCTAGTGGTGCCTATAACAAATACTTGGTCAACTTGTGAGTTGCTGTCATACCAACTAATATGTGCGTTCTGTTCTCAGAAGGAGGTACATAAAAGGAGAACAGTCAAGGGAAGTGTTAGGTGGGTATGGTTTGTTCCTGCGATAGCTGTGGGTGGGCTTGCTGCCACCAAACATTAGCTGACTAAGCATTCACCATCAAGAAGCAACAAGAGTTCCCAGACAGGTAAGTGGTAAATCTCCAGATACGAAGGGGTAAAGATAGCTGTCAGAGAGATGTAAACAAATCTAATTCCAGAAATGCCTATTTATTTCCATTGGCCACTGCTGGGTATTAGATTATATACACACCTCTCAAACCACTCAAGAAAGGTGACGTGAATCCCAGCTGAGTGTGAAGGGTCATTGACACCGTTGAGTTGCTGACGTTTGAGAGACTGCTTCAGGGAAAATCATAAAGGGAAATAATAAGGGGAAAGCTGTGAAAGAACATCACTTGGTTCAATTTGAATTAAAAGAGCTATTTGTGTTGCTCGTGTTGCTCCGTAAATTAACCTTCCTTGCATAACCAGTTTCTCACTGCTGTCCTCTTTATTTTGAATGTAGGGTTTGAATTCTTAATATATATTTTAGTCTTTTTTGTGTCCTTTAAGCAACTTATTTCAGGAACTAAATGTTTGATTTGAATTTATGAGAGCAGTCTCATCTGAGAACTCATCTTATGGTAAGAATCTCTAAAATTCATAAGGTGTAAAGGGTTCTGAATCAGCCTTCTGTATGGACAAGCCAGTGAAAAACAGTACCATGAAATAGATAGCCTGCCAACTTAGAGAAGTGAATTTGCTAGAAAAACTCCAAAATAAAAATTCATTGTGGTTGCTATTTTATCACTTGCAAAGTTAACCCAGTACTGTGTTGTTTAAGAATTGATCTAGCCCTCCTAAAATGTTAGATATGGCAATAATTGAACAAGAAGCCTAAATAAGAGGGACACTTTTCCCAAACAATTAACTCTCTGGGAGAAAGAACTGTCTTGGTAAAGGAAACATGCAAGAAGAAATCGGAATATTATGGGGTTTTTTTTGCTATATCCATGCAGTACGGAGTCATCGTACATGGCAGGGGTCCTCAAACTATGGCCCGCGGGCCAGATACGGCCCCCCAGGGTCCTCAATCCGGCCCCTGGTATTTACAGAACCCCCGACCCCCCACCCCCCGCGGGGGGTTGGAGGGGGGAAACCAAGCAGCTGCAGATGACTGCCTGCCACTTCATCTGCGCGCCGGCCCCCTGTTTAAAAAGTTTGAAGACCCCTGATATATGGTATAAACACTTCAGAACTTGGTTATTCTCTTCAGTGGACACAACATTCATTGGTCAGTGACGAGGTACCAGGAACTACATGACTGAAATGATCATGTTAAAAATAAGACTCCAGGAAACAGGAAGTGCAGTGATTAAGCCTTTTATTCACATTATATCAGTAATCTGATGCTCAGCAGTTATGGCAAACAGCATAATACAGGCAAGAATAAGAGTCAGAAGGAATGGAAACTCCTTTAAACTAGTTTTGCTTCTAGGTAAAACCTGTTGTTGAATAACTATTTCAAGTAGGTTAATTGTATTACCCTCTGGAGGTGCTTGTCTTTCTCTGCTGAATATGGAAAAAGTTCAGACAACTAGCCTGAGTTAGCTAAATTTCAGGGAAATTAATTCCACTATGGCTGCACTGAATTTGGATCAAAATGTATTTGCTCTCAGCTATGTGTGTATTAGGAGGTAATAACTCCACTGATTTAGATGGAATCTTTGAAGAAATGCAATATAAGTAAGCCTATATTTTTTTTTTTTCTAAGAATTGCTCACAGCAATGTTGTACACCTTATTAAGGGCTCATATGTAAAGGTAGAAAACTCTTACTCCCATTTTAGTACTCAACGAACTCTATGTAAGCCATATGATAAACTTCCTATACTCCTACATATTCACATACAGATAGATATAAAGATACATGTATATATAAAATGGAATGGTTTGGGGTTTGATTATTACCTAGAAAAGCCCAGAATAACTTAATAAGATGCATATACTTGTTCTTTGTGACAAATCGAATCTAATTTAGTATTTACTACATTCATTGAGCTTGGCTGATGCTTTAATTTATACCACTTCAAAATGAAATGTTTCAGTACATCCTCCACAGTTCTTTTGATTAGGTTGCAATGTTATGTTTCAGAGTATTAAATAACGTTTTTATTTTCCTTTGCCAGTGCACAAATGCTTATGAACTTATTCAGTCCTGGTATCCACATTTATTCCCACAAATGACTCCAATAAATGAATAATGAAAATGTAGAAAAATAAAACCAACTGATTTTGACTTTTTTAAAGAATCATAGAAATTATTTAACTAGTTAGTTGTTTGCTATGTTATCAAATACTTTTAACTGTAGTAGTGATTTTTAAAATGTTATCAAATATTTTTGATTGTAGAAGTGATTTTTTTTATTTTTTAATCTATCTGTGGTGTGCCTTCACCTTATGACAAATGAATTGCAGGGTATTTGAACTGTTATGTAAAAAAAAAAAAAAAAAAAGGAAAATAATACTAACCAAATTCAGGAGTATGCTTCATTTTGGTTTGGGCACTGACTGGAAACCAAGCCAGATGGAAGAGTAACATGTTTGCTATGTCTTGTACTTACATTCAAAAAAAGGTATCGCTAGTATCCATCATGACACTTACTAACAAGTATCTGCTAGCAAATATAATATTAACCTTTCCCAAAGGAGTTTACTAACTTCAATTAACTTTTGTACACTTTTGTGGTCTAAGTAAGAAGTCTTTACTCTTCCTTTATTTTAATAAATATACGTATACACAAATACATATATAAATATATAAAAGTATATAGAATTAATATAGGTATAAAATATATAAATAAATAAATATATGTATTTATTCACCTAGTGAGAATTGTGATGGAGGTAAAGCAACTGATCTGTCACTGTCCCTACACCTACCTTTAAATAATCCCATAAATTACCATTTTTCCATAAAGAAAATTTTTTATAATTTTTTTATGAAGTATAAATTTTATTTTTAATCTTTTCAAATAAATCATGTCATAGTGGAAGCAACATAAGCATCTTTTAGGCTCATACTATTTTCCAGGTTAATACATTATTTAGTCATTAAAAATACGTGCAAAAAACCATCTTCATATATGAGAAATAATAATTAAAAAAAATAATTTAATGTCTCAAAACATGGTATATGCCACAGAACACTAAATCAAGATGATGTTTTCGGGAAAGGAACTCACAGATGCTACATCTATACTGCTCACTGAGTCACCTCCCAGCTCAGGGAGCAGAATAATTTATTCCACACTGTTCAGTAGTGTGTGGATCTCTAATTTACATCACCTCAATGCACTCACTTGGTTTTCTGTCTTCTTTGGGGTTAGTATGATGATTTTGTGACCCTGAGATTAAAAAAAACAACCAACAAACCAACTCCCAAAACCCACAAATATTTTATCTTGATTAATTATTGATTAAATACTAAGAATCTGAAGTAATGCAGTTCATCAGAAACATGTGTTTATATCACAAAACTGAGGATTTGTTTTGCACGCGCGTTTCAATGGCATGAGGGAACGTTGGAAGCTCAAAGCCTGCAGAAGTAGTGTTAAAAGACTATGCAGGTACAGGGAGACCAGAGTGAAAAAATCTCTCCTGTACTATCTGTTGGGAGCAGCCACCGAATAAACAGGGCCTCAGAATAAAATCTCATGTTCCATTTGAAATCTGTTCCTTTAGAAAACAAAAGACCAAGAACAAACTGACTGCTGTGTGTGTACAGACAACCAGAAACTGAGAGACTGGGAGTAAATTAGTGAGCTAAATTGTTTGATATATGTCAACTTTTCATTGTTGTTTTTTTTTTTTCCTGCTTGTCCTTATCTTTTTTTACTATAGCTTTAGTACATATTATACACTAAATAAACTACTTCTAAGATTAAGGTATAAAATGCCCTAGAAGAGATTTCCAGAATTACTTGACTTTTCAATCAAATTCTACTAACCAAGCAACACCCCTGTGATATATAAAGACTAAAACATTCTCTATTCTTACACATTTTTTGTGTGCCATGACTACATCTCAATTAGCTATTGAAACTTTCATTTTTTCCTCCCAAAATGAAGGATGCAAAGGAAATAAAATGCTAGTCCACATGCAGATATCAAAATCCAGATTGATGAGGTGGAAAATAGTACTAAGAGTGAATTTGTGTGACTCTAAAATGTCAATGGCAAGTGATCAAGGTTGACAGATCTCTGTATATGTGTAAGGATTTTAAGTATTTCCAGTTATCAAAAAGTTGTATTTAGCAGTGCTTGTTATAAACAGGGGTGTTGCAGTGTGGCCATATGAACCAAAATGACTGTGATGGGCGTCAAATTTCTTTTTGACTCGGTGTCAGTGTGTTATGTGTTTTGAATACTATTGGTCAAAGTTTTTTACAGGGAGTGGAATAAGACAGAAAGTTTCGGTATCTTAGCAGCCCAAAATATGCTTGCCTGAGTGAACCCAAGAGTCATGTGGATGTCAGGAATCTAACTTCTCTGTTAGATGTCAGGAATCTAACTAATCTTCTGGCAATACTTGACAATTACAAATACAACACATAATTAACAGAAAAAACCAAAAATACTAATGAAAATCTGTGGCAGTCTAGCCCTTGTCTAAAATGTAAGACTTGCATTATTTAATTTTTGATAGCTCTGAAACTGTTCATTTAGTGCTGAACTATCTTTCTATGCGTATGAAAAAAGAGGCTAGTAGGAGTGCTTGTGCACATGCCACAATTATGTATCATGTTATCTTTCATCATACTTTTCACATTAAAAAAAAAGTATTGAATTATCTGCATGTTTCATTTCCTTAATGGCTAACAAAAAATAATGCAATTTATTTTTATCAGTAACTTTTCACAGATAAATATATATGTCTTGTTGAGCTGATAGGGAAAAATCTTAAATCTGAAAATTCATATAAATGTATTTTGAAACTATTCAACTGACAAATTATTTTGTTGAAAAGAAGCAGTGTGAGAGAATATTGGACAAGGTGAGGAGGTATGAAATGATATAAAAGATCAAATACCACTTCTGAAGCATGGGTGGAGGAAGGAATACTCAACTGATCTGACTTTTTAGTTGTAGCCAGAGAACCTGAAGTTGTCTTTCAGCATTTATCTATCTGATGATATTCACTGTGTGAATGACTGTTGCTCTCCTTTATCACCTATTGACAGAGTTTCTTAACCTCCTGTATTTTCTGACAGCCTTTTCATGCTTCCATTTCTTGTTCTGCAGCTCAGGGAATAATTCATCCTCAGTCATCTACCTCGTCAGACTTTTTGAGGGCTTGTTTCTCTCCCATTTCCATCTCTTTGAGATGTCACTGATTAGGTTTGGGGAGATACTTCTAGAGGTAAATTCAGTTTTTTGGATACTAGTGAGGAAACAGCAGATAAGAAATTCACATTATAGCTTGCATCTGAAGTAGAACATGTATTGCAGTTTTGTAGGGCAGTTATGAAATGTGCAGATGAATGACATTTAAAAGAAAACATTGCTAAGGCCATTCTCATTATGTCATCCATAACATAGTATTTTTCCCTCTAAGAGCTAATCTTTTGGGGATTTTTATTGAAGTCACAAAAAAACCAACAAAAAAAAAACCCAAAAAACAAAACCACCAAGCTGACAAGAACGAGATTAGAGATTTTCAAAATAAATATACTGCCTTTATTCCAACATATTAAGAAAAACAAAGGGAAATGCAAAGTCTGTAGGGTTTGGGGGTTTGTTTGGTTATTTTTAAAATATATTAAGACCTTAAAGGTTGTCTTTACAGTACAGCATAAAAAACGGGGGGGGGGAGCATTGGATCCTCCCTCTAGTTGAGCATACTGTTTATAATGGTAACCAACTATATCTGGATACATACATTGTTGAATGATGCCAGTGGCTGATAGTCTGAAATTCCTTCTTTCAATAGCAGAAGGATGCATATTGAAGTTATGCTTTACTATGTGAAGTGCTTGTAAATAGGAGATTAATCTGACAAGATTCACTCTAATAAAACAAGAAAATAGAGTGGGATGAAACATTGAATACAGTTTTATACAAGTCCTCAGGTATTAACTTATTATAAATGTTCTTTTAGTAAGGAGGAGTCTTTGATGAGTTTAGTATTACAAAAGGAGATCAAATTCCTCATTAGTCTATGCAATTTGGAAAAAAAAACCCAAAACAAAACAAAAAAACCCCACCAAAACCCTAAACCAAAACCCAAACAGGATAAATATTATGTCAACACCTATTCAAATTAATTAAAAGTTACCAAAGAAAATTAAACAGGAGAAAAAAAGCTAGGATAAGATACTGTACTTTGGAATAAGTTGCTAAAAATGTTAAAAGACAATGAGTTTCATTTTTCTGCAGATGTTAAGAATAAATCTAGACAGCTGTTGTATGTATAAGCTTGCAAAAAAGATTTTAAAGCAATTGAGAAAGGTAAAGAGATAAACCTTCAGTGAAAACTGGAGACATGATGTGAGGTAGTACTAGCATGAAACAAAGATTGCCCACAACAACTACAATTACTAATCTGTATCTTCTGGATAGAAGATACAGTGCATTGTACTCTTAAGAGGCCAAGTTAAAACTTTCACTGCTGGCACTATAATGAATTCAATAAGATAATATTATAAAATTATATTCCATACAAGCACTCATTGTATGGAAGTTTTCATTTTGTTTTTAGTAAATACAAAAGCTAGGGCTAAAGAAACCAGTAACATATTCTCAGTATTATTCTTAAATGCATTTACTAAAATCCAAACTCAGTTTAAGATGTTGAAGTGATATGCACTTTCCTCTATTACTTTTAATAGCTGAACTTATTGAAATATGTGGTCTTAGGAAAATCTAAATTTTTGCATTTGATTTTTGTGAAAAATGTATACATTTAGAAACCTTTTCCTTTCTAATTGAAGCTATATTCAGATTCATTTTTTGAATGAGTCTTCATTCACAGTTTCATCAGGTCTTTAACCTTATTTTCATTACATTGATAATAAAAACTCAGTCCATTGAAACTACTTTGTTATCAGCTTCTATTCATGGTATGACAAACAGATAATGAAATCAGTGTGATTCTTTTCTGATTTTTTGTATTATATAGAAAATGTGATAATTTTTGTTTAGTGACTATAGAACATATTACATTAAGCTTCATTGTGAATATGAATCTGTTTTGTATATTTAAAGTGATCTATTTGACTCTTCTTGCATCAAAGTTTAAAATGTAAAATTCAAGCATTGTTCAGCAATGGTACTATACTAAGACATCAATATGTAGTTATATTTCATCTGGAACTTAAAATGTAAATTGTAGGGGCTAGTACCTAATCAATAACTTAAAACATTTTAATTCAGTTTTAGTTTTGCATAATCATATGACTACGTGAAGAAAATAATGGGGAGACAGAACTGATAACTCTTAAAGAATTTCTGGTATTTTTCTTTCTTATTTGTCTGCAGGCAGGTAAATAATTGGAAATATTTAACTGGACTACTTAGTACTCTTTGTTGCATCTTTGGTTATACTGGTCAAACAGCAATTAGACTAACGAAAAGTTCTTGACTGAGCATTTGAGGTATATTCTCCATTTCCTATAACAGTGTTTTAAGTGCAGCAAAGTGTTTCCTAACTAATTCTTCGTGGTTCAACACACTATAGACCTGTTGGACAGGGCCTTTCCAAGGACTTGGTGGAATGAAAGGTTAAGTTGAATCCAAAGTATCAACAATAATGTAGATGAGCCAGAGGAGAATTGTACAAGCTTCTACTGGGTCCTAAGTAGTTAGCGGATGTCCTCCCCAAAGGAGGCCCCTTGCAGTCTGCTTCCAGAGGATACACAACCAAAATCAGATTAGATACATATGCCTTTCTTTCATCCTGTCTTCTCAGAGTGGCCTGAAATCTTCCTAGCCATGCACAAAGGTAATGTGTAACAAAAGTACCTAGAGGGCCTTACATTCCCCAGCCTGCTCATGGGGGTCAGTATACTGTCAGATATGTTGAATCATGTGGCTGTCCTTGGAGCAGTTGTGGAGACAAATATCATGCACAAAGAGAATTTTTGCAGTTGCTTCAGGAAACAATCATTCAGTGTGACTCAAAAACACAGCCATTGAGACTGGGAACAGGCTGCTACTGTGGAGGAATAAACCTCTGACAAAAGCCATCTTCCAGACAGAAAAAAAAAAACCTGACTAAAATACCGATGTAAAATGTAACCCATTGCTGGGAATATGATATTTGCCTTAGAAATGGAACTGAATTGCAATTTTCTGAACATGGCCAAGTTGACCTTGACAAACAATGAGCTGTCTCATGGAGGAAGGATGCCACAGCTAGATTAAAACTGAGTAATAGGGTGTTTTTTCTCATCATCTAGTAACTTAGCAACAAACCTTCCAGGTAAAATCCCAGTTGTTTCAAGAAATAGCTTTGTATTCCTTCAAAGATTTTTTTCACCGATTACATTTCTCTGAATGATTATCTTTATAGTGTGTAATGTAGGTCAAACCTGTATCAGCAAAGCAAACCTTTGTCAGCAGATTTATAACATTTAACTGCTACTATAATGCACTGCAATGGTTATGATAGGTTTGGAGGGTATTATTTTGTGTCCTGGAGCATTAATCAAAATTACCAGTGGTATCCAAGTAACAAAGAAAATAGTAGATTGCAGTACTATTCCCAGACATGCTAAACTCCTGAAGGTGGGGTTTTGTTCCAGCCCTATCTCTTTTGTACTATAACCCCCCCAGTATTTTCTATTCTTGGATTCTGATTTTCACTTAAGCAATCACACACTGCACTTTTAATAATGAAAGTATACTTAAACTTGCAAAGTATCTGGCTTCAATGTCATATTTGTCTTCATGTAATAATTAGGTAATGAATCAACGTCCACTTTTCTCAGGTGAATCTAAAAATGTGGTGTTGTGAAGTTAAATTTTTACTTCAAACTTAGAAACTTGTTTTTATGCTCAAAATTACTCAATTTTCTATTTGAAATTATACTTTTTTAAAATAAATTTCATTACATGTAATTCTCTAAACTATTATGTACTGAGGAAGTGTTGAAGAAATTTGTTCCACTGAAGTCCAGTTACGTCTTAAAAGTATTTGAGATAATTTTGTACTCTTTTTTTAAATTGGTTAGCAAATTAAAACCTGCTAGTTAATTTCTGATTTCATAATTTGAGAAAAGCTGTAAGAAATCCATATACTTAAAGGTACACTGATGACATTAATATATTTATCATAATTCTATGTTTTACTTTAGAAAACATTGATATTAAATGTTTTTTTTAATAAAAAAATTAAGTCAACCTAAAATGTTACTTTTCCATCTTTTCAGCAAAGCTGTAAGGAAAAGCTTTTTACTACATAAATCAGGATTTTAATTTGCTTTTTTTGGGGAGACAAAATTTTATTCATTAACTAAAAGTAGGGAACACTATTTCTTGCCCAGCAGATGGAAGAGGATCTGGAGGACTTAGTGTTCCTAATGAGGAAGCTGCTGTTAATGTACTATCTGTTATACAGAGTAGAACAGATAGTGAGATCTGTCTGTTGATAGAAGGATGTTAATGAAAAGCTAAATACTTTATTTCATTTCTTCAGTGGGTTTGTACAGTTCTAGATATACTATATGAAGTGATCTTTTAATGGAGCATTATACATAATATCTAAACCCCAAATTGTTTTACCTATGCAATTTACTTTAATACCTTCTGATCCAATTTTATCAATTATTCATCAATGGATCAAACATATTCAAGTATTTATCATTATCAATCAGTAACAGAATTCTATATTTTCTCCAGTAATTTGAGTGATGTGTTGAGTGTTTTAGAAATCTTATTTCACAATTTTTTCCCTTAATGTTTTTTGGCATACTAGCAGGCTAAAAACTGAAGAACAATTCCTATAGCAGTATTGGAAGGAGTTGTATTTTTCAGACATAGTAGCTAGCTAAAAAAACAAGCAGATCCAAGAAACTAAAATATATCCACACGAAACAAGATTTTGGATGACTAAGTTTGAATTTAATATTCTGTAAAATATCAATCAGTGAATACTTTATCTGGAAGTTATCTGAATCAAAGCAGATTAGAAACTGTCCAATTGTCTAGTCTTTTGATCGGGACAATTAATTAGGTGAGGATGGTGCACAGCCTTTTACTGACAATATTTGAGATGTAACCAGTATGTTAAGAAAAATCCAAAGACTTAGCTATCCCACGTTCACCAGCATAGAGTAGCCTGTGGTGCCCATCTTTGTTTATTCAAGGATGAGAGTTTGTGAAGACTAGACGCTGGGAGAGTAACTTCTAAGTTGAGAGTATGTCTTTACCTTACTTTTGAAAAAAAAAGTGAGAGGATTAAAGAAACAACTATACTATCTCAACTATTTCTATACCATTCTCCATCAGGACTGGCATGTTAGTAGCACAGTTAGAATGCACAGAACCCCCAAAATAATCAGAAAATATATCAAACATAAGGCATGAGATACATTTTTTTTTCAAAGCAAGCTTGGAATCAGAGCCTGTAAAATGGGATGTAATTTTAATGTGGACTCCAATTTATAGCCGTTCTGTATTCATGTACAGACCCTTATATTCAGGTTCTTGATCATGAATCCACTTGTTACAATAGATTTAAAAATATTTTTGTTCATGACAAGATTTCATAAGTAAATACTAGAGTAACATTTTGAAGAGTTATTTAGGGGCTTTTATCCTAAGACCAAAGTGATTAAGGACAAAATCCACAAAGGGAGTTAGATAGAATTTGAGAGTGTTGGCTCCTTTAACAGCCATAAAATCCTAAATTTTTCAGCTGTTTAAGTTTTCACTTTAAATTTCTTAAATGGCCTGGGACAAAGCTAACTCCTGAATTCCTATGCTCCAAAAGACCTTATCTGAGGAATATATGCCATCTATGAACAACATTCTTTTGGTCATAAAAATACAGACAATTTTACTGGTTTTCTTAGTATCTTAAGGCGGTGGTGGTTGAATATTTGTGAATTAATATCTACCTAAATTAGTATTCTCATCAGAATAATAAATTCACGGAACTGCACTAGTTCATCATTGGAGTGTATTTGCTTGTATTTGTTAGAGTCAAAATACTTTTTTGGAGCAAAGATTACATTATTGTTAATATAATTGAAATCTTAAAGATCTAACTGAATAATTATTAGCAGTACAAATCAAATTATTACAGAAAAAAGGAAATAAAATCAATTTATTCTTACAAAAATGTCTCATCATCTTTTTGCTTACCTCAGGGGCTACAAGGAAAGATGTAGAAGTCAGCAGTATGATGTTTACTGTCATTCATGGCTACCTTTCTCTAATGGCAGGCAGTATGGCGATGCTGCACATATGACTTACTATTAGTTCAAATACAGTTCACACAACGGAGACATATCTACTCTTTAATCTGTCATAGAATTTGCAGGTGTCTTTCAAAATTCTTCTAGTATGCATGAATTTCAATGGGCAAAAAAAACCCAAAACCAAATCACCCAAACAAAACTCAATCCCCAAAATTCTAAAGCATATATTATTTTGGTTTTAATTGATATTTAAGTGTCTGATAAGCCTTGAGAGAGTAAGTAAACATGCCTTTTAGGACATGATGGAAAAAGAAATAAAGCCAAAACAAAGTAAATATGACACTGTTATAGACCATCCATCATCACAATTTACTTAGTGATTTCTTAAAAACACAGAACTAAAAAGGACACAGTGAAGAGCTCTTGGGTACTCTAGAGCTTCACAGCTAAATACTGGACTTAAATGCTACTAGTTCTGAATTGTCCAGGTAAGCCACCCATATGAAAGACAACTCTATAAAAACCAGAAGCTTCAGTTAACGTAACATTATGACTTTTAAAGTGTAGCTTTATTTGGAATGAAAGTAACATACTTTAGAGGAAAATTAAAAAAAAAAAACAAACTTAGTTTCAGGTGGATAGAAATCTTTTGCCTTAACAGGCATACAGATTTCTCATTTTTAGTTAAACATTTTTCATTTTCTGAACATTTTATTTTCCAGAAAATCACTTTTTGTTTTAGGTCAATATCAGAGTAAATTGTTTTCAAAGTGAATAATCAAAATAACGTGTTTCAAAACTCTAAAACCAGTACACCTCAACCTCACGGGATCTTTCTGATGATTGCTTCCACTGAAATGCCACAGAAAGGGACCCAATTTTGTGAAGTATTTTTATCGTAGTGGAAGCCATATACACTCTGCCATGGACTAACTAAACTTTGAAAGATATGTTTTCTATTAATCTACCAGGTTGCTTTTCTATATATAATTAGATTTTATCTTTTCTCAGTTTTTCTAACTTTCAATGTTTTGTTTGTTGCTTCAGGGTTTTGGGTATCTTATGTATTCATTCTATAGCTCTCATATTCAGAACTCAAAGAGATCATGACTCGTTTCCTAAGTGTTTCTTTTGACATCATATCTTCTACATTGTTTGGCTTTAAAGTGAGTAAGGCTGTCATATGGCTGCATGTGCAACAAAGTATTCTTGAATAAAACCATTTATTACATCCATGAAAGATTTGTCGGCTTTGCTATTATGCAGGATACAATTCCTGTAAGGTAGGATTAATTTTTGAAAAAGCTGTGCCTTGAATTTGCATTTTACCTCCTTGTCTTCTATCAGCAGTTGTTTGTCACTTAAACTTATCTTCCTAATATGAACAATTCAGTACTGAAGAACCTGTGGTTCTGCCGTGTTGATCATGAAAAGTATTTCTGTTTGACATATGATTCTCAAACATAGCTAGGGATAGCAGCAGTGAGAATGTAAAACTAATTTTTCAGGCATTAAGTTCAGATCTAAGAAGCAGAAAACAGAAACATTGTTTTGTGAAATGAGCAAATTTGATGTGCGAGCCATTTAGAATCAGCTGAAGTAGAACCTCAAAATATTGTTTGCAGAATCATTTAACCATTATCTTCAGATTCATACCATTTTAGATCAAGATAATAAAAATTTCCTAGCAGTACTTGCTTTATCACAAACCTTCATGCTTTCACAAGCCATTTCCTTATCTTTATGATACTTTTGATCTGGTGGTCTATAAAATTCCCAACATAAATCTGAATCTATTGCAACATCTATTTTCTGTGGAGTGATTCTGACTTACCTGCAGTTATGCATGCTTCTCCCACGTTACCTTTTTTCTGTCCTTCCACTATATATAGAGCAATGATTTCCTAGCTCTTCTGTTTCTCCATAAAAATTTAAATTAATACTAGGATGTGTGTCATACCATTTATTAAATTACTTGATATTAGACAATGAAATTTGTCTTTTCCTTCCAAGCTTAGTGAAAATATTTCTATTTGCTTTAATTGGAAGTGGTTTGGGCTCTAAATTCTTACTAGGAAGGACTGTAAGTTTTCAATCAACCTAAAGATATTGACAAATCTCTCAAGAAGTTTCATTCTCACAGCAAAAATAGGCTAGATAATGTAATATCTTTTATCTAAACGTTGTTGTGAAATAAAATACATATTTAATTTAAAACCTTTTCTTTTCCTGCTGCAACTCAGTGGAGCTTATACTTTAAATTGTTTTAAGGTAGGCTTCCCAGCTTCCTATTATTTACTTCTAAGGCAAACAAGAATATTTTTCTGATTTTCTGGAAATCATTGTAGAGAAAGTTGACAGATAATTTTGTCACTCTAAATGACATCAGCCTGTCAGCTGTCTCAGTGGCAAGCAAGGCTTGGCAAGCAATACATCTTGGGAGAGAGAAAAAAAAAAAAAAGAGGGATAGAGAGTTTTGTTAGCAGAGCCATTTCTATCCTACTTAGCAACTTCTGCTTAAAAACCTTTCATTAACAGAAAGTACTGACTGTTTAAGCTATTGACTTTGTATGTCTGTGCCTCTGCAATCACATTACAAGATAACCAGAATAAGTTAATACAATTTTTTTTTCCGCAAATAGGACTGGATACCACTGGTGGTTGTGTTTCAGCCAAATAAAAAAAATAGATAACAATTTTAGTCTCTAATATAAATCCTATTAGCATTCAAATCAGAAAGCAAACCTACTCTCAATCCTAATATTTACAAACACCACCAACATAGTTGGCTTTTACAAATTAAAACACTGGCCACAATTAAACACATAAAAGAGATTAATCTAAGAGCAGTGTCTTATTTCAGTGAGATTTGACAAATATCCTCATTGAATTGTAAGTCGTGTTCAGAAAAAATAATGCAGATAACTTGAAAGCAAATTAAATAAAGTCTATATCATAGTAAAAATGTTGATCGCTCTGTTTACAGGGTGAGAGATAATGCACTGGTGCTCTTGGAAGTATGCTATTGAAACATTCATTTATTTATGAAACTAAGCTTTGCAGACTGTTGGAAGGTTTTTATTTCTGCTTCAAGATTTTGTCCAGATGAAGAACGAACACTGAACATGTTCTCTGAGGAACTGAGTCTCTGAGTATTTTCACTATGAGATCTTCCTTCCTAACATAACTTACAAGACAACAAAATGGTGACAGATGCCCAAGTTATAATTTTTAAATTAAGGTACCTATATCCTACCTCATTCCTGGCTGCACTTTGTAATCCCAAAACATGCCTTAGATTCTTGTCTAACATGACAATAAAAAGTTCTCAAATTTACTCTTGGGCATAAACTTCAAAGGCCATTCAGAAAAGTGCCTAGTCAAAAGAATAAAACACTGCCAAAACAAAGGACTACTGAGTGTCCACAAGTTAAAAAGCTCTTAACATTCAATCCAAGACACTAGTTTTAGATCTTCAATATTCTAATGCCATCTTCAACCACTTCTCAGCTCATGGAAGTAATGCACATGCAGTGGAAGAGCAATCCATATTTTAAAATTTACAGGAAGTAGCTGGTGGAATGGTTGGAATTGCTTATTGGTGTGAGCAAGTGAGAAACTTTAACACTAAACATTCCCATTAAAAAAAAAAAATTTGGTTGTTAACACAACTAACAACTCTACTGCTGAGAATTCAGTTGATCATAGAACAGGCAAGGTGACTATTTATATTGAGAAGCTGGTTACAAGTACCTTTTAATGAATAAAATGTTAAAAATCGCAACTGGTATTTAGCTTCTGCTGGTGACTGAAGGTTGAGCTTAATCAGATGAGCGGCTCCTCCCATTGGAATAATTGTCTTCAAAGATGACTTAAACTGCTGGTTCATAAGAAGCTGTTTATCATTTTTAAAGAAAAACAGTTGTGATCAATAATTACTAAGTCAGCTGAAGCTTTTCAGGATGAGTATAACTTTTTTCCAGTTTTCCTGTATCTTCTCATTATAATAATCAGGTATAAAGAAAAGACTCTAAGAAAAACTGAAGCTGCAGATTTCTTCACAGATCTTCACATTGTCGATATATTGCAAAAAGTGGGAATTTGAGATGACGATACTAGCTACTTAGTAAGTCCTGAGAAGATGCTGTAAAGTGCAGTAGTCTTTTGTGGGTTTATTTCAACTTCTTTTACCTTATTCACCGACAACAGTATGAAAATATACATGTTGTGTGACAGGCTGATGTATTTTTGACAGGATTTCTTTACCTGTGCTTTTGTGTTCCTGAGGAGCTTCATAATTGTAGGATTTGAATGTACTAGGTCACATGGCTCATGATATTTCATAGGCAGACTTTCTTCTAGGGTTTTCATCCTGACTTTGCTGTGTCTATATCTGTAAGGATTCTTCTGATTTTTAACTAGCTTGATTATGGGTTGTGAAGAAAACACATAGTTCTCAAATCTTAGCCCAGCTCCTATCTTTTGCAGAGTGCCTTGAATTCCTTAGACAGAGGAGTCATATATAGCTGATTTCTAATCTGTCTTTCAGACTCAGATCTGAAATACCTTTCAAGGATATTGATCTCAAAGTTGATGATATTAGCTATTACTTACATTTAACAGGAAAAAAATTATCTACTTACCTAGCCTCACTGTGGTCTGAAAACAAGCAAGGAGACAGAGAAAAAAAAAAAAAAAAAAAAAAGTACACTAATCTCCCCAGGCTCACAGTAGTCTGAAGGGGGAGCCTCTAAGAGCCTCTTCCATACAACTGGAAGAGCAAATGAATTCTCTTTAAATGCTGAAGGGGGGAGAAATAACAGCGTACCTTTTTCTGTTTGATCAGGTCATTGAACAATACTTTTGAAGGTTTAATCTTAAATCTGAATGTCATATAGTTTGATATGCAACTAAATAATTACAGGTCTGTCAGTTTCTTATTAATTGTTTTAATGTCTTCAAATATGTAAAGGTTGACAATGCAGGTCTGCTCACCAGATAACGTATCAAACAGGGAAGGAAAGGAATAAATGTGCACACACATACAGAGACTGACTTTTACATTGGCTGATTTTTACCTGGCCTAAAGATCTGTTACAATGGCTTCCCCCCCCCCCCCCCCCCTCCTTTTTTAGTTTGTTTTCATTGTTTTTCATGGTATGTATCCTACCTATTATACAAGCTATTATACTGTTAGAATAAAACTCAGAGTAATATGTGATAGGTGCCAATATATACACAGGCACATATCCACAATAGTTGTTTCTGTATCTAATACTAACAGTTTCACATATCACCTGTTGTTTAAAGGATAGAGTTAGCAAAATACCTGTACAACTTAGGACTCTCTAATGGCCACCTCATACTTCTATATCACATGTCTGTTTATTTACCTGTACCAAACTTTATAAGATTGTAGGTGTTGAAATTACTGTTGTGTTCTTTTTCATGCAGTACCTAAAACAAGTCTTAGACTATACTTAGTTCCTTTGATCCAAAATGCCAAATACTGATATCAAAACTGAAATAGTAAAACAAGAGTTAACTCTGATTAAGACCTGAGGGCCATAGTGCCTTATTTCTTTTTCATTACATCCTATGTTCTTTGTTAAATGCCAGAAACAAAAGTTTACCACAGGAGTAGGCTTATCACTCACTTCATCCTCAATGTAGTATTTTGCTCATACAGCACTGTTGTTCCTTTTCCCTGTTAAATCTTACTGCTTTTTAAAGCACAGAAAAAACCTCCAATGTCTCAACTTATAATTAGCAACACACAACCGAATTAATAAGGAAAGAAAACAGTTTTCATTTAATTTTGTAGCTGATAAGAACTTTTCTTGCCCAGAACCTTGCCTTTTCATTTACAATTCTTTTATCTGTAAATTAACTCATTTAAACATTGATGGTACAAAAGCCCATCATTTACATAACAAGGAAAAGCAGGTAAATTTCAGCAGTGCCCCACCTACTGTAAGGTATTAATAATATGCTTCAGCAGTCTTAATTACTTTGGTGACCTTCTTAATTTAACAGATTTGACTTTCCCCATTTGTAATTTTGCAGTAATAATTGGATAACTAGGCAATGCATGTACCTAAACAAATTAGAGCTTTTTTAATAAAACTTGATTATTCACAGTTCATTAGACAAAAAGCTGCATATTAATACTAATTGCAATCACTACTGTAGAATGTCATTCAGAATTAAATATTATTCTCTATTTTTTATGCTCATAGAATCATTGGTTTGGGTTGGAATGAATCTTAGGTCATCTAGTTCCAACCCCCCTGCCATGGGCAGGGACACCTTCCACTAGACCAGGCTGCTCAAAGCTCCATCCAGCCTGTCCTTGAACACTTCCAGGAATGGGGCATCCACAGCTTCTCTGGGAAACCTGTTCTGGTGCTTTACCACTCTTACAGTGAAGAATTTCTTCCTTATATCTAATCTAAACCTCCCCTCTTTCAGTTTAAAGCCATTCCCCTTTATCCTATCATGACATGCCCTTGTAAAAAGGCCCTCTCCAGCTTTCTTGTAGGCCCCCCTTAGGTTAAATTTATTCAGAACAGTAAAGAGCTGTATATAAAGTAATACCTCTGAAATATATTAAAACTGTAAAAAGAAATGTATTTATATTTATACTTTGACCTCAAATCTGCTTTCTGACCTTATTGAGAAATGCCTGTTCATTTCAGTGGTATGGATTAAGTTAAAGATTCATTTTCCTACGAGTCATCCACACTCCTGCAGTAATTTTGACTTGAAACTGCATTACTGAAAATCATATCAAACAATATGATGTTCTTAGCTATGAATATCAAGGCCCCAAATTATATAATTAATGGATTAATGTGTCAAACACTTCTTATGAAGCTGGAATTTTTAAATGTATGCAAATAATGCAGTCCTATTCCCACTGATACCAGGTATCACTTACTTCACTGACAGGAATATAAAAATTCCTTTGGTTGGTATCGATTTTAAGAACATGTTTTCCATTAGGTATTTTGTTAAATTTACAGTTATCCTACAGGGCCAGTTTTAATGCTGATTACAGGCTTGTTGCCAAGATTTAAACTTGAGTAAGATGATACAGTTTATGCTGTGTCAAAAGTGTTAATGTTAAAATAAGAAAGGAAAAATGTAGAGAAACAGCCCTCTGACAGGAATACTCTTTTTCATCATAAATCTCAGTTTTATTCAATAAGAAGTTTTTGTGAAATTTTTGCTCATTGTCTGAAGATATTTTCATATTGGAAATGAGCTGTGTTGTTTTATGGCTATTTTGAGCATTATTTAAACTCTTGATATCTCTAAACACAGTGTAAGTAAAAAAAATCCCAAGCATCATGCCTGGAGAATAAATAAATAAATAAGCATAGCTTACCAACTTACTCTTCAGAAATTGCTAGCATATTTTTTCCTAGCTTAACTTTCCTGTGAGTATCCATATTCATGAAGGCAAATGGTCAGTTAGCATATATGACAACCTCAGGATATTTTTATCCTAGATCCAGATCTAATTGAGGCAGCTGAAATGTGATCATATCTTGCTTATCCCTGACCTACAATTTCTGTCTGTTCTAAAAGCAAGAATTAGTTTGGTCACTCTGCTGTCAGCCCAGGGCATGTTCTGACAAGAGATTTCTAATACACTGAACAGCACTTTACATTAAGTGATACTAATTACTGGGGCTGGGTAATCAGTTTGGCCAGAAGTTGAAGCATAACTATTTGAGACTACAGACTATTTGAGAATTCCAGCTGGAACTGCTGGCATAGTTACTACTGTTTATTTTCTTATTTATTAATTCCATAAGAGTGGAAATTCTTAAAGCCCAAATCCTCTCCAATGCATGTCTATGTATTTAGTCATAAACTAAAATGCACTTTTTATTGTATTTCCAAAAAGAATGTCAGAATTTAAAAATATTTTAAGCCATAGGAAAAGGGGGGGGGGGGGGGGGGGAGAAGCCTCAGGAAGTTTCTGCTCCCCAAAACTTTGTCCTTACTGAAATACTGCATCACTGCATGGAAACAGAAGATATCCTTTCAGGAATGCCAAGAAGGCAAGTTCATATTTAATTTTTACCTCTATTCTAACTTAGGATTTGGCAGTTACATGTATTTGTATTGTGATTGCTTCTCCTTTGATATACCAGGAATAGTAGTACCCAGCTCCACAGGACATTATGTCAATAAATTTTTAAAGCATCCTGACTCTGAGGATAAAATAAATTATTCTTAACTAATGTTACTAGTATTGTGACATTAATATTGTTTGCCTTGGAGGAAAAAAAAAAATGCTGGAAGAAAATCCAGTTTCTCTATGTTTGTTGTCCCTGAGTGACAGCAGTTTCTCCCAGAATATTTTCAGTTTTCTCCTGCTTCTATCTCATTCACATTCCACCTTCAAGTGCCAACGTATTACAAAATAAGTTTCTAAAGGATTCCCCTGAAAGAAGAGAGGATATTCATCTTGGGACGACCTATAGAAGGGGATTTTTTTAGAAATTTATGGATTTGAAGGCATTTAGAGTATGTATTATTGTCTGTACAGGGTTCAAATTCTTCTGGGGAACTTTTTACAGAAGTTGTGGGAAAAAACAGTTGATGAAAGAGAGACCTTTGGAGCTGTTGTAACAAAAACGTTATTTCAAAAGGCTTGTATGATATTCTGGTTTTCCTAACACAGTTGGATACTATACAGGTAAAGTAGCTGTCAGCATAGTGTAGTTTTCTCTGTGTTCAAAGTTAAGTGCTTTATGCATTTTATTTGTCTCCTTTCCCCCCTCTTCCACCGAACTTTTCTGTTGTGGTATTCTCCACCCTCCCCACCCCATGTTTCTGTTGCTCTATGAAACTTAGATTGCTCAGTTTAATTATGCCACTGATTCCCCTTTAAGTAACCCATTACAATGCAAATTAACAGCAGACGAATTCAGAAAAATACTTTGTATGAGATTCATCTGATAAAAGCAGATGATTTCAATGTCTCTGTCTGAGACTCCTTAAGCAGTCTTCACTGCTAATACACTGAAATAAGTACTTCTACAACATCATTAATTTTATCTCTAGATAACCATTTACAATTAATCAGGAGAATTTGACCCTAAAAGAAACAATTTTCAGCTCAGGAAACAGCAACAGTGAGGCCCTGAGATGCAGCTTAGCTATGTTAATACTGTAAAAGTGAAAAGCAAAAAGTCTGTGAAGGATACACTCGGCTTTTGACTGGGTAGGCAACCATCAAGCATTTCTATGTTACTAGCTATATTGTATATATTAATGTGAAATTTTGTTGAATACTTGAACATTTTTTTAAGAGAATAGCATTTTGTTATCCGAGTTCACTATGCTCACTTCTGAAAAAATTGTTCTCTTATTTTTATTTTCTTTCGTAAAAATTGCCCATTGTTCTGTAACGTAAGCAAAGACCATTCAGGATTTTTTACATATGCATTGCTCAAAAAATGTAGATTTCAGTTTCCTAAAAATTGTAATCTGATATTATTTGAGCCGGCCTACCTTAGTATAGTACTCAGCCTCCACCTGTTACTCTGGAAGGAAAAGATTATTACTTTTCAATGTGTAAGTGGTTATTTTGAACAAAATTCAGCTTATCTAAAGGCAGATACCTATAACAACCTAGGTAATTCCATCTGTATTAAAGCTACCTAAAGACAGGTGACAGGACTACATCCTTCCTCAAGATGCAAAAAAAATGTCTAATATATCTATATTAGGTCATAAAGAGAAATGAAAAACCTAAATGTGAAAATATGAATTAAAAGATTCCTGATTTAATTGCTATTTCAGTGTAGAGTTTCCTGAACTTTTTAAATTACTCTAATTTCTGCTTTAAAGTTTTGCTAACATCTGAAGTTTGGTGCATAGAGAGGTCTCTTGGAAATTCTGATCAGATAAACTTATATCCACCCCGGTTCATAAAATAACTTATTTTTTCCCTTATGAGTTCAGTACAGAGATTTTTAAAACATTAATAAGTATTAAATTCACCACCAAAATACAGACACAAAATTTGAGATTTTTTTTAAATAGTGCCATATGTGAAATTGTGCCTACTTCAAATATTAATCCAATTATTATAGCATGTGTCTAGCACCACTCCTTCAAAACGAGATAAATTCAAAAGCTTACTGTTCCTTTCTGCAAGTGGAAGATAATCTAATGAACATTAGATTAAAAGCTCTTTTAGGAAGAAAGACTGTGAGCAAGGGGGGGGTGGCAGGGAGAGGATTGGTTTGTGTGCAAATACACAAAGTCATATACTTCAGTCAACACATGGTACTCTGATACTGTAATAATGCAAGACATGTACAGACCTGTATTTTCAAATCCATATCATACAGGTCCCAAACACAATGCCTACCTACCATCACATTGTATTATAATTTGAAGGCTAATCTATTAAATCACTTTTTTTTCCCCCAGTAAAATAAACGCTTCTAGATCTCCTTGACTTATTTTTTTTCTGAACCATTTCTACACATCTTCAAAACTAATGATTTTGCAACTTTCCTGACTAGCCTGATCTTCTCCTACTTTTGGAGCTAGAAAGCTCTAAGGTTTTTATTGTTTTGCTTTGTTTTCACCCAGTCTGAAAGTTTTTTATACAGTGTACCTTTTTTGTTCCTTTGGTGGTCATAAAAAAGTTTACCATTGTCTCTTCACAGTAAACTTCTACAAAGCAGACATTTTTTAACGACTTCTCTATTCTTCCCTTTCCTAGAATGGCAAAATCAAACAGAAACAGCTTGTCTATTTCAACTTTTCTATTAGCTAACTTTGTGTGGAATTTAATATCCTTAATACTTTTATTCAGAATGAGATATATTTATATGTTAATATTAAATTGAAACACAAGGGAAAAAAGATAAAAAAGGAAGCACCACAACTATTAAAGTACTATTTAGTTATGGTACATCTAAGTTTTTCCCGTACATGAAAAGAAATTTACAGCTGACCTAACTTCTGACAGATCTTTTACAAGTACCATGAAAACATATATTTCAGGAACTATAAAAATAATAACATTTTGTCCACAGTATAACACTTGAGATGAGTGGCAAATTGTATCACTGTAACTCAAGATGCTAAACAGACCTTTCTAACAATTACACGTCACCTTATTTCTGACAAAATCTAGTCAAGAAGTAGTAACTTATAGTTAGCTTACATAGAGAAGGCTAATTAAGGAGTTACAGCAGAACAATTTCAGTGTTATTAAACTCTGAAAAAGCATAAAGGATGGGCTGCATCTCTTCATTTAAATGCCAAGAAATAATTTTAAGTTAATTGCCTAGCTAAGAAGACAGAGTAGAAGTCAGTCTAAGAAGACAATTAAATTTTGTCTATTTTTCTAATAGATGTCAAAGGCTTTATTATTATACCTCCATTATCTCTCCATAGAGATCTCAGACTCAAATTCAATTGTTTGAATGCAGGGCATTTATGTCATTTGGGTAGTACTAGACTCCTACTTAGCTTCCAAAATATCTCTCCAAGAGGGATACCTGTCCCTTGTCAAGTAATTTACATACATCACTGTGCTTTGGGTTCTCTGCAGTATCTCAAATGCCTCTTTGGATGAGTGGATCTAATCTTTAGCTTGAAGCAGAATTGCATACTAATGACTGGACAGACTGGTGGTAAAATAGCTCTTTGTGATATGGGACACCACCTGATCTCCTTTCTTTCATTAGAATAAAGTATGAACAATCACAATCAACACATTTAAATTTATTTTCTCCCTTTTCTTTTTCAAAAGCCTAAAAAAGGTCTCTCTCTTACACATGAAAAATAAAGGTGAATCATTAAATGATTTTTTTTTTAAACCAAAACATCCTTATTATTTAAAAGTCAGAATTACTCAATATAACTAAAAAAAATCTTTTCACTTTGTGGTTCTTGCTTTTCTTTTTCTAGGAACAGAAAGAAAACCCAACACCACTGTATTTATCTTAAAATTTATTGGCAAATGTAGATTATGCATTTTATAATGTAAAAAAGAAGTCAATGATATGTTTCTGGGGGAAGTTTGACATTGAAAAGCAGAAGGCTTCCGAGTGAGAAAGAAGGCTTTTGGCGTGTAACAAAGCAAAAACTTTCTTTGTACTTGACATTTCTAGGATTTTTAAGATTCATATATTTTGTTTAATTAAATATATGTATTTGTATTCTAGTCAACTAATTAAAATCAAAGGCAGTTCAAAGTGAGAGTGACAAAGTAATGAATTAAATTTATCCAGTAGATTTTAGAAAATACTGTATTCCTTTGTAAGTTAAATATGATGATCACATTTTCATGTCAAAACCACATTTACATTGGACTAGTCACACAAGGAGAAAGGAATATGACCACAATAAATATGATGGCAGACCTGTCAGCATGCCTACATCTGGAAATTACAGTTCATTTCTAAGGAACAGAGTGTGTCAACAAATACACTGGCACTTGACAAATGTGCTGTGGCCTACGGATAATTAAAGGTGTTCTTACTTTCTCACCTGAAAACTTGTTTGTCTGTCTGTTTCAGGGTCCAACCAGGCAAGCTGGTAAGTGCTTTGTTCAAGGTCATGAATACCCTCAGCTTCAAAATATACTGTCAGAGAGTACTCAGTAGCTAAAGCTATACGGTTCAGATCTTACCTCCTTCATATTAAAGGTTTGGTAAAGCATTTCACTGAGGGGAGTGTTGTGGCAGATACAGCAGTTCCACAGCCATGTATACACAAATGTGTCCCTGCAAATCTTTCTTAAAGAACTGCTAAGTAAATGTCATGCCTGTAGATGATGTCAGCAGCTCTGCTTATTAGAATTCCAGAAGCTTCTGTGTCCATTACAGTTAAAATAAAAAGAAAAGAAAAAAAATAATGAAATATATATTTTATTTTATATTATATTAATATGTATTATATCAATGCCATCATTTATGGCATTGAAATGTGTGTTGTCAAGGATTTTTACTCTGACTGTTCAAGGCAGAATATACAAAATGTTCCTTGTTTAACCTCAAGTAGGAAATTAAGCTGATGTGCTTACATAACCACATTTAAAATATTTCATGCAATACTGAAAGAAGAAAAGTTATATAACTGATCTAACTTTCTTCCCATGGAAGCAGATGAGACTTTCTTTACTATTATTAAGAACAGGCTTAGACTTAAACACATATCACAGGTCAAAGATTCACCTATCCATTGAAAAAAATATAATCAAGCTACTAAAAGTATATTAACATGGGAAATAAGCATCTTAGAGGTATAGTTATCTCTGATAGGTTTATCAATGGAAAATGGAATTATTTATAAAATGTGGTTAACAGCTTATTGTTTTAACTCTGTTAACATAAGTTAATGTTTTGTTGAGCAGAGGTTACAATGTCAATTTTTACAGATTAAAAGTTTGGGGTTTTTTTTAATTAGATAGTAATCAGAGAAGCTCATAATCAGTTTAGTTTCTTTGTACTTTGCTACAATGGGAGAAAGGTGAATGTAATGTAAACAAGTTCTTTACCAAAAACTGTCTACTTCAGCATCAACCTTAACTTGAGATCATTTACTTACATTCCTGTTTCCCAAAGGCTAAAGCTCTTAGGCTACTGTGTCCTTGCCAATCTCACATTTGCATCACACTGATGCAAACCTGCCTCTTTTGCAGGCAAATCCCAGCAAAGGCACACTTTCAGCAAGGTTCTGACCTCCCTTATACTGAGGAATGTGGCTCACCAATAGCTGTTAGCAGTTGCAACTTGAGTTAAGATGGACAACAAACACTGCAATACACCCATACCGATTAGCTGTCAATGGCTCACCTCTCATGGCATCTGTTATGGGTGCAGGCTCTCCAGCTTGTCTCAGCTACAGTGGGCACCAGTTGTTGTAGTCAGAGTCCAGCTCAGTTTGTCTCACACAGGGTACCAATTGTTGCAGCACAAACAAACTAGTAGGCCACAACAAGGCTTTTACTGTCAGATTGTACTGTCTGTGCTGTTTCTCCTTCCTCCAGAGATCAGACCACACTGCTTCTACTCCATTCAACCCCTTTTCCCACAATCCTCAGTGCTATTTAACTAAGCTGGAACAAGATACAGCTGCACATCATCCATGTCAATCAATCCACTGCCTTCATTCCTAACTCTATAGTTACCATGCTAACAGGAGATCATGTAAAACAATGAAAAGAAGGAATTTTCTGAAAACAGTAAGTAATTTTGTTTATGAACATGACTAATGAGAAAAGTGACCTAGATAATCTGTCTTTATTGCCTCTCAGTGACCCAGTGTATGGACGCAGGTGTCAAGGTTCTGGCAGTGGGGGTGCTGCAGGGGTGGCCTTTGTTAGAGAAGAGGACGGAGCAGCCCCATGCCGGACACAGTTCTAGCCAACATTAGCTTTACACTAGCTTCTGTGTTGTGCAGTGTAGATGAGGTTGAACATAGAAACAATCATAAAGGGCTGTAATCTGATAAAGCAGGTGACTAGTACCATTTGAAATGCTCTTTAGTATCCAAGACATCAGTGCACATCTGTCTGAAATGGTGTTAGGCTTCCAAGATTGCCAGGTGTTACTGGAGGGGCTGCTGGAAGCTGTGTGGGAAGCCACAGTGCTTAAAAAGTCCACAGGGATGCCAGTTTATGGTACTATTTATATTTCTGATTCCTTTTGCAGTATGTATATAGTCTTATAATATTTCCTTATAGATAACAAAAGTCCAGTGTTCTGAATCATAATTATTTTCAGATATATATTAATTGGCACAAACATATTAGTCTTTCTTAGAATATTCAGAACTGCTGGTTACGCCACCTACCACCAGACTACTGATTTGGTTTAAAATTTTTATTTTAACACACAAATAATATTTTCTTATGTCTTAGAATACATAGTAGGAAATAACTTGGCAGAATCTTAGATTTTGTGTGCATTTAAGCCTAGAAATTACTTAATTAGTAAAATCTTATCTTTTTTTTTTTTTAAAAAAATCTATTTCTCGAAGAATGACTTAGAGTTTATATTCTAAGCTAGTTATACATTATTCATCTGCACACCTTACAATATTTCTTAAGCTTCCTTTTGTTTCAGAGGTCACTTATGGGTGAATTAAATCCATTGGTTCTACAACTAATGTACATAACACATATTGCTTAATTTAAATGAGCTTTCACTTTCATAATACTAATTAGTAGAGAAGTAACTATAACTTTGAGCTGTACCATAGTTACCTTAATTCTGCTGATAATTAAAAGAGCCATTAATTCAGGGATGTTACAAGTACTTTATAGCAAAAAATAAACTCCACCCATTTTTACATCCCAACACTAAACTTTGTATACTTCTTATGTGATGTTATTAAATATTATAACAATCTTTTCCGGTGGAAGTGTAACTGACTTGACCGTACACTTTGCTTAATTTAACCACCTGGAAAAGTTAGTAATACCAAATGATTTTCCTATTCACAGTGAAAACAGTGGGGCAATATGAGGTAGAGATTAGGGTCCTCAAAGAAGAATTTTAAGAACTTCATTCAAACAAGTCCCACACAGTAACAACCCCTCAAAATTGCTTACTATTAGAGAACTTCAGAACCTGAATAGTACGATTCTCATTATGTTTACTAAGTTAAAGAGAGAGATGAAAGAGCTTTAACAGGGAAACAAGCTGATGTTATTGCTTAAAACCACTTTACTAACAAACTATCACTGTTCATAACCAACTATTTTTAGCAGTCACATTTCACTGCATTACTTTCAAGATTTAACTTAAGTACTGGTTACCTAAACTATAATATATAATTATTAATATTCCTAAATACTGAGTGGAATCTATGGAGATGAGTAAAATTAGTTCTTGCCTCTACTCACTCTGAAGTCAGCCAGTGTAGAATAGAAAAGTTAACTAAAATTAGTCCAGGCCATAAATTAATGGAAACTAACCTGAATTATTCTTGCATGTGTTTTAAATGCACTTTCAGGTTATAAGTACTGAACAGTAAACATGTATATATGATAGAGTGTCCTCTAAATAAAATTCCCATCTACTCTAACTACGTTATTGAAAAAACCTTTCATCTGTTACAGTGGCTCTCACATTTTTTCTAGACTTGCTAATACACTGCAATGTAATATCATATCTCCTGCAATTTAACAGCATTGCTTCTTTAAATGCTGAGCACATAAAAGCAATGTGAGTTTTACAGTTCATAGTACACAATAATTTAAGTTTAGTGGAAAGCATAGGTAGATTTTATAAGTGCTTTTTTAACTGCAGAAAAAACCCACCATTTACAATGAAGCATTTTAAAATGGGTATTAGGCAGTGCCTAAAATCTGTCTAGCTTACAGAGCTGTAAACCGTGATCCACATGTGTCACAGAGAATTACATTTATTTCTGTATCAAGCAGTAGTTCAGCTAGTATAAGTAAGCATGTCTAAATCACAAACCTATTTTTACTGTTATCTGATCCAAAAAAAGGATATAACAATTGATAGAAGCAATGCACTGCTACATTGTAGGAAGCACATCTGAAGAAAAATGAAGTATAAAATCACTTTTTCCCTAAAATTAGGTTAAGTATGTGCTTATTAAATATGTATCAAATAATGCCTAGTGTGGCTCTTCTATGGCTCTTGTAAGTCTTTTGACAGTGCAAGAAAAAAAATAAATTATTCTATACAGATATTTTTTGGTAGGTACAGCTACCATTTTTTTTACCAGCAGAATATTTTGGAAGTCATGTAATCCTGGACTTCTCTTTAATTTTGTTTTGTTATTATTGAGACACGTGTTTTCTGTTATCCCTGCCTCAAATGATCAGGTTTTTTTATTGTTTCATATCAAAGAACTTTACAAATATCTGGTGTTTTTTGTTTGGTTTTTTTTTTTTCATGTCATTACAAAAAGAACATATGGCTGGACAGAAATATTAATGGTCATCTTTGCAAGCACAGTTATTCATGCTATCTTTTTGTTGATTTCTTTTTTATTTCTTTTTAAATTTCAGATATATTACCACTGAAAATAGTGAGAAAATTAGGACCCTGTACTGCAAATAAGTCAATACCAATAACAAAAATAATATTTTGTCTTTTACATTCTAATACAAAACAGGATTCTGAAGAAAAGAGAAAGATCCATCATGCCAAAACTTCCAATAACCCAATGGTTAAGGATATACCATAGGATGAAGCATTTCCAAATTGAACTCTTAGTCAGGCAAAGCAGGGTTTTAAATTACCTGTTCAGTATTTAAAAATAATGGTATTACTAGTCTTTGAAATATTTGTTGATCTTTGTTCCTGCTTTACTTTTTTTTTTTTTTTTCTCCTCCTTTTTCAGCAGACCTGAAAAGAAATCCTTATGAAATGACAGATTTTCATCTTTCAGTCAGTGGTCAGGACTTTTGGCATTAATTCTTATTAAGACAAAAGTTCATACATTTTTGTCTGGCTTCTCTCTCTAATTTTAAAATGGAAATCTATAGTTTTTCTGTATGGGTATTACTTAATTTGTTGTTTTTCTCTTAATATCCAGCTGGTATTAATTCTGGACTCCAGTTTTTAACCATGGCTCTTGTTAAATTTTCACTTTTGCAGGGAGATTTGATTGCACTTCTTTGTAACTGTGTCTTTTAACTGCTTGCAATTCTTCATTTTCTATATGCAGAGCCTTCATCTTGATTTATCCTTTACTACCTGGTATCTCCCTTTGCCTTATTCTTGTTGCACATGCTTTCATGTATAAAGTTTGCACTTCATGAAAATTATATGCAAGACATCTCGCCTACCAAAGGCCTGCAGAATTTAAGTTATTTGCACACTCTCTGCATCTAATTAATGTGATTATTTCCTCTGCTGTTTAGGCCACAACCTGGGCTACCCCAACAGTCATCACTACCTTCTGTTTAACTGTATTTAAACCAAAATGGATTAGAAGAATAACTCAATCTTCTCTTCCAAACTCTCTTGTGTTCTGCTTTCCATTTAGTGAGCTATTTAGATTATGGTTATTAATTAAATGAGCAGAGTCAGAAAGCTGTATAAGGGTTTCTGGTTTTCTTCAGTCTGATTTAAAAATTATTTTGTTATTAATTCCAATATTTTGCCCCTTCATTTTTCTTTCCAAAAGACCGTATATGTTACACACAGTTTCTCCCCTATGTACATATTTCTGTTCTACTTTTTCTTCTCTTGTCTCATTATCCAAAAACGTTTAGGCACAGGAAAACAAAAATACTTATTTCCCTATATTTTACAGAGCTGAAATCTTCAGAGGCCTTAAATCCCTAGATATCCTCAAATTCCTTATGGAAAAGACTTATACTGCTAGACATGTACTGCTAACAATGAATGATTTGTAAGTGAGGTTGGTTGTCCTCTCAGATGGTATAAGCTATGCCCTGGATCACAGGCCCAGTGTATGCAGGGCATGCACTAGTAGCTTTGTCTATCTCTTGTGACATACTGATACATATATGAGATCTTACATACAAATTCCTTACCTTCTTGTCTTCAGTTGGAAAAAGAAAAGCAATTTTACAGACTAAATACAGTGTTTTCCTTAGTGTCACACTGCTTATTCCAGCTTTTTTTATGTTAAAATTCTGCCTACAAAGATCTAAATCTTGCAGTTCCTGGGTTGAATTGAAAACATTCTATCAGCTATTTAAACTTACGATGAAAGAAACGTGTGAAACTAGCACCAGACTAGAAAACAGAGAAGCTGCCTGGGAGAAGAAAGATATCAAAATACAAATAAAGATTACTTTTAAGCAGATCGCCTTCTGATAGGCATTAGAAGAAATTACAAACAATGGGTTTATATGTGTATACCCAGTATGTTTTAAGTTCACAGCACTCCTTTGAAGTGTAGGAAGGAAATTAAATAGCTCTTATCAGTGAAATCTGAGCTACATTCAAGTATTGGCTACATGCTAAACTGTACAGAGAGGTTGGAAAATAACAAAGATTACAAAAGATAATTGTATGTATGAAATACTGTTATCTTTTGGGGTGGAGGGTGGGGTGGTGGAGACAGGAAAGACCCTGAATGGATAATGTGCACTGGCATACTGCAAATGAGAGGGCAGGAAGGCAGTTTATCAAGGGAGCATAAACCAAGGTGGAAAAAATAAAGGCTTTCAGTGGTAGAAGGTGGGTCATCCTGCCCCCTTAGAGCACATATGTGAATAAGTACCTATTAAATTAAAACATCTGAACCTACATGAGGATCAGGAGGTAAAAATTGGGCTTCTGAAAGAGCAATAGCATTCTGAGTGGCTTTATTTTCACACTACTGTCAATAAAAATTTAATGTTGCATGTAGCATGAAAAAGAGCAAAGCTTAGATTTACAGATGGAGACCTCCTTGGATCCCATTAGGATATAAAGTCTGTTTACTAAAGAGACAGTTGTGATCATCATACAAAAGGAAGGTATAAAAGACTTAATTACAATCTTTCATCTATATGAAAGAAAAAAATCCTTGAAAGGGTAGACCTGGGTAACAAAGACAAAATGAGTAAGATCAGTATGTAACTGCTGTATGAATCTTTCTATCACCTTTTGCAAGCATAGAATAAGACACAAGGGTGATGTAAATACACATCCCACACAAAATATGAAAATCTCATTTTAACTTGTTGCTTAAGGAAGATCCACTAATGCTTTTTTATCTCATAACTCATATTGGAAAATGGAGAAATCACAACATCCTGAAGATTAGCAGTCTTCGTATGACTTTAAAAAGCTCTGAAAATCAGGCAATGGACAAAAAACAGATTTGAAATTCAGAAACACTGAAACAGCACCCACTGCCTTTTCAGAGAAACGTTTGAGCAAAATGAGAGGCTGGATCCAAATGACCTGTGAAGGCACTTTGGAAAGCATTTCAATACAGAAACCTTTGTAGAATCAAAGCTGAGAAATAGACTGGGTTATAAAAATTTTATAAAAAGATTCATTTCAAATACTGTAGGAGCAATTGCTAGCTCTAGGGAAGTAACTTTAAAAGAAAGTTAAAAGCATTAATCTATTTCTTTTTATTCTATATAAAAAACAATGCTGAAGTTATTCCATGTGGAATATGGAACGGTTTCTGTAATGGAAAAGTTTGACTAAGGTTTTATAATCCAACGAAGACTAAAAACTCCACCCACCTTCTACTGTATAGAAGTGGGAAAGAATAAATATCCATCTACTTTTTAAAAACATATAACTTAAGGAGTGACATTGACCCCACAACTTATTTAATGCCTTAATTAAGGGGGGAAATATCTTATTGAACTCCTGCTGGACACCTGGAATGTTGCTCAGTTGGGTAACTGTTCCACAGCTGCCAAAATATTTTTCTACTCTTTGGGCAATAGTCTATGAACCTTGCTTCTCTTCCTGTTTCACAAGTTTTCCGATCATACTTGAGATATTCCGCACATACAAAAGCTTGTCTGTGTGAATCTTTTTCTTTAGCTGATACTTGATAAATACTGGGGGGAAAAAAAAAGAAAAAAGGTTGTGTTACCACCCACCCCACCCTGCAAAAAGTGTCATTCTACCTGTCAGATTTACTGACAGCAGAATAAATATACATTGAAGTTTCCTGATCTTATAAGACAGTCTTTATTTAAACAATAAAATTGTGTGTGACAGTAGAGTGGAATTATAATTAAAACCCTAAAACACAGTGAAAGGTCTGCACAAGCTGTGAAAAAAAGCAAAATTCTTTCTTTGAATCCATTTGAGCTTACTACAAATCAATATAAGCCATCTTTCTCTGAACAACTTTTTTAGCACATTTGAATCAAGTTCCTCTGATTAGACAGAAATTTGCTTTCCTTAAGTCCCAGAGAAAAATTTCTATTTGTAAATCATGTCCTTTCTTAAGTTCTGGGTTTACACTTGAATGCTTATTTTAAGCTGAACTGGTCTAGGCAGTGTGACTGCCTTAGGGAAACTGGTCATGAATTCACTAACGGGCCTGAAACAGAAACTGGATAAAATGTGGTAAAGACTATGAGCCCGTGAAAGGTGTTCCTGGCTTTCAGGACAAATGGGTATTTCAGATAGATAATCATGACTGCACAATGTATGGGGAAATCAGACAGCAGACTATACCACAAGATGGACCATCAGTCAAGGCTACTAGCTCATCATCTCTACCACCAGCATGCAGGTAAATTTTTATAAACTGACCGGCAAACATCAAGTCATGCAAAGTAGCTAAGCTAGCACCTGGAAGAATACTGTGACTATGATCTTTAACCTGAATGGACTATGTCATTCAGTGTTATTGTATCTCATAAGTGATGTATATGCTATTAACTTTCTCTAGCTCAAAGTAGACAGCAAGTCCTGAGTACTACTCAGGGTAATTGTTCTATACAGTTCTGGATTCTAGACAGTTGGACTATCAACATCCAAATTTCTTCATTGTCAGAAACAGAAGGAGTACACACTGAATTACTACTGAATACTTTCAGTGGTCATGACCGAAGTAACTAGTCTGGGGCACTCATGATTTAATGTCTCCTTAAAAACATTTTTTCTAATTTAATATCCCACCATACTTTCCTTTCTGAACGAACAATGTGTACTACAGCTATTAAAAAATATTCAGTTTACTGGTTAGTTTGAGCAATAATAATAGCCTGTACTGGTCCATGGGGTTATTCCTCCCCAGGAGCAGGACCTGGCATTGCCTTTGTTGAACTTCATTAGGTTTCGATTCCTTTCAACTGAATCGATCAGCAGCTTATGTCAAAGCACACATTGCAGAGAGAAAAGGTACTGATAAACCACCTTGCTTAAATTAAATAGTGTTGGCATTTACAAGACAAAGCTATCAATTTAATGTATAACCAAATCAATTTACATGAGCCTTCACCACCATTTGGTCAAGCACGGGATTATAAAGCATTAGATGACAGCTATACAGGAAATATTTCTGTCTTGTTGTTTGGCTTACTAAATGGGGAAAAAAATACAGGGGTCAGAATTCAGACATGACAGGACAGTTAATAAAACAAAAAGATACTGTTCATAAACTTAGAGGTGGAGTAATCATCCACTATGAAGATCTTTTTCTGGGGAGCCAGTGAATGCAAAAACTGGCATACATAAACTCCAGTGTACCCATTTCTAGGGGAATATATTTTCCCTTCTCATTCTTTCTTCAGTCACTGCGAGTAACTTCCAGAGGTTGCTTAACTACTGATATAAAGCCTCAGAATGTTTGTCCTGCAGATGCATAAGCTGTGTGGAAACTTCCTTTGTATAAACGTTAGAAAATATGCAATCATAGAGATGCTCATACTGATACAACTCAGGACCTGTAAACAGCTAAGAGTAAATAGGTTCAGTCATGTTTTTCTACTTGTAAAACTGGATTCAGATCTGTCTAGGGTTACAAATCAATTTAACATAAATGAATTTCAGAGGGCATTCATTGAGAAAAACACCATGGAGAGGTGCCCAGGAGTATTTTGCATAGTTCAGCACAAAATAGATACTGATGAAGGACAAGAGACACCTGCTGGCTTTATAGATATATACATTAACCTTAATACTCTGCATAGCTGTCACAGAAATTCTAAGCTACAGAGAACACTGCCTTTCCAGACACAATTGTAACTGCCTATTTGAATAAGATATGCAAGAATTCATATCATTTATCACATAAAAATCAGATACTATAAATTACTTTTTAATCAAATTTTTGTCTGTGAGTATTTCCTGAACAGAACAGCCAGTTACAGCTACCTTATCCAAAGCAAATGAAGGAGTTAGTTGTGTCAGTGCTTCACCCTGTGCCTCAATATGGAGTAAAGCAGAACATTTCCTTCACTAAAATCTTTTGAATGTAATTTGTAAAAAACACATTTTTCATATGTTTTGAGAAAAAACACATTTTAATTTTATATTGCATTCAGTTTAATAAGACTAATGGGGCAGTTACAGGATATCTACAGTCCCTTTTCTCAGCTTCAGAAAAAATAATACAAATGTTTCCTTCTGACCTCTAGCTGTTGGGTTCTCTCATGTTTTAAAGTATGCTGTCTCTTCTGTACCCCAGATCGCATGTAAGCAACAGCTGAGCAGATATTCATTGTAGTTTCTCAACAGTACCACTATTTAATTCATTGATTTTTATGTCTCCAGTCTCTTGAGCGCAAAAAAAGAATTACTGCTTATATAAGGATTTTTTTTTTTCTTTTTCTGTCAGGTAAAACTCAAGCAAGCATCATTTTTTCCCAGCTAGTTTCAAAATATAACATTTCTTTGCAAGCAATAATATGCCTGTTTCAGCATAGCAGCATATTTTCTACTGCAGGAAATATAAAATGCTTATAGATTGAAAATTTCTGATATTGGTGAAATCCAGCACGAATTGAATTCTTCTTTTTTCTTCGTCTTGTAAGACTTCAGCTCATTAATGAATGGGAACGAAGAACTGCAATTAAATGCAACAGCGGATCTGTGATCTCAAGTATTAATACTCGTCAGCGGTGACTACACAATGCTAAGTATTGTCATTACAACATGATTTTCTGTTGTTAGGTCACAGAATAGGCTGCAGAAAATCTTTTAAAAGTCAAATTAATAAGTCTATACAGGAGTCTAATTTCTTTATTTCTTTTTAGCTACCTAACAGCAAAATAATTTATAACATAAAATTTAAATGATGAATTTTAGAGAAAGATAAATGAAAGCACTAGACAATGGGAAGGAAATCACTGAAATAATCCCACAGTACTGCTGCAATAGCTATATAAGCTGTATTAACTCCCTTAAACAATAAGATGTAAATGACATTTGTGTTTTAATTTATCCAAATTATTAATTAAATGTTGTCTCCAGGGTCCCCAAATTCAACTCATTGTTTTAAAGTTTCCCTTGATCTACGTAAACCCCTGTTCGGACTTTCCTTAGTCCTCATCATGTTTCCCTCAAAATCTTAACCAGGTGCCCGATTTCTGAATGGAGACTCTCCAAATCAGTTATCTAGCCCATCATCAAACCCATTTACTTGCCCTACTAGACACATATTCAATGCTTCCAAATAATTTAAGTATACCCTTTCACAAGTGCCCCACTATCCCTCTCACAGGTCCTCTAGTTTATAAACCTACTTAAGGAACACAATAAAGTTCAAAGATTAAGACTTCATAGAAAAAAACATTATTTGTAATGGTCTAAAAGAAAGAAAAAAACCCCAAAACATATGTATTAATTAAAGAATATCCATATGTCATTCTCTTGCTAATCTTTTGTCAGTGTTCTTTCTGATTTTCACATGTCCTTTTCTTTTTTTGAACCCATCATAGCTTTCATCGTTATTGCAGAGTAAGGGCTACTCTAAGCAGTTCTGGTGCTTTTCCAGTATCCACTCTTTCTTATTTGACTTTTGTTGATCAGCCATAAATCCTGTCTCAAATTTATCTTCTCCCTAGAAGGTTCTTTGACCTATCAAACCTGGTTCCCCCAGGTGGTAAAAACCTCTTTGTCTAGTTTTCACTTCTTTAATAGAAAGTCACTATTATGTAACAACCATCTACTGCAAAGGCAGGTCCCACCATCCTCTCCACTGGCCTTTTATTCTGTTCCCATGGTGTACTAGCTTGTACTAGCACAAGCAGTTATTTTTTCACCCAGCAAACTGAGTCAGCGAGCAGATCCAGCAGGTGAAAACCAAAATATACCTCTTCTTTGAAGCCAGGGCATGAACTACACCCTTCAACAGACTCCACAAATGCTGTCAGCCTAAAACCCATAAGGGTTGAGTGAGAAAGTGTAAGAAAAATGATCCGGTTTTTTATTTGTTTGTTTGCTTGTTTCTGACTACGGGAGTTTAAATACTTGTCAAACTGTAGTTTACATATTCTGCATTATAGGTTACTGTGGAAGCTACTAAAGGAAAAAATAAATGGCATAAAGGACTGTAAAATCTAATGATCTTCAGAAACAAAAGAGGGGTTATGGAAATAAATTAGTATTCACATATAGATCTACTCTATCAGATTATTTTGTGTCTTTTTTGTGAGTGCAGAACTGTTATTTTAACAAAAAGAGAATTTCTATGGGAAAAAAATCCCCAGTAATTTCAAAGTAATCAATTTATCTCATAAAAAAAAATATTCTTTTTTAAATTACAGAGATTTGAGGACTTGATAAACAAATGTTTCAAGGATATTGAATTTGACTTGTGTCAACACCCTTTTTTCTTGTTTTCTGAAATAGAATAAAAATGTGCATTAAGGTTCTAGTTAGTGTTGTGCTTCTCTGAGGTTCAGAAACACCAAAAGAAATAAGAAGACACACAGAAACACAGACTTTAAAAAAAAAAAAAAAAGAAAAATCTGGAAAATCTTAGCATACTAAGAGAAGAATCATTTGGTATTTTGTTTAGCCTGCAAGACAACTGTCAGTGATCACAGAGCAGTTAATTGAATATTCACATGTATTCAGGTAGTTCATGGCAGAAGGATAAGAAAAGCAATAATTCCTCAAAATGGAAGGGACTCCCAGAGCATGTAATATACAATCAAAGTAGTGCAGATACTTATTTTACAGATATTGTTTTTGCTATTAAGCAAAGGGATAAAACAAGAAAACCACTAAAACGCGCGCACACACACACACACACACACACATATGTACGTTTGTACTACAGATTCATTCTGTTCTTCACTGAAGAAATGATAATGTTTTTTGAGGTAAAGAAATTCCAAGGTCAGGAAGAATACTTACAGAAATTACAAAACTGTGATATTTTGAAATCTCCACTTGTGGTAATACAGGTAATATAGCTATGGGTTGCTAGAAGAAAGGAATTTTTGCTCCAGGACAATACAAAATATCAGTCAACCCTTTCCTTAGTTACAGAAAATGAAACTCATTCCGATGGTCAAGTACTTCCAGCAGTGGTTCTGATAACTCTATGACTTACTAGTAAGGGCTAAACTTCTGATGTGCCTCTGGAAAAGTCTATTTCACACAGACAAATGTTAAGAATTCAGTGATTTGAAAGGAGAGGGTTTTTTTAAATGTATTTGCAAAATTCAAAGACTGGGTTGAAAATATATATGTGAATGTAAAATGTATAATTGCAACATTTTTTAATACGAGGGTAGGAGACATCTAACTATGAACTCAGCTAAATGCATGAGAAGATTTAGGAATCTAGAAGTTTGCATACTTTGGATTAAAATAATTTAGAAATAAATTACACTAAACAAAATAAGAACATTAAAAAGCACTCCTTATGCAAGTTATTAATTAAACAAAATAAATAAAAGTTGACAGCTATAAAGTAAATCCATATAATTCAAGAATTCCTTCAAAATGTTTTCCTAGGTAATTTTGTAAACTATTTCTAATGGCAAGGTCATTTCAGTTAGGAAAATGACTCTAAATAGTCAGAGTATAGCAATAGGTACCTGTATAAGTTAAACAATGATACTGAGAAATGACAATTAACATCCTCTACCCCATAGACAGCACTTAATTCATAATGAATACATTTTTAAATAGAAAGACAAATAATAAAATGTCAAGATGTTAGTTTATTTACTCCTTTCTACTCCTGCTGCAGTTTCTATTGTCCTTCTTCTTGACTCCACTTTCTGGCTTTGACCACTGAAGCTTACTCACTGTGCCAGTAGTACTAAATAACATCTATTAACATCAGGCAATTCAAGGACATAGACTGACTAAGGCTAACAGAAATTGACAAATGACACATCACTTTAGATAGCTTAGATAGCAGAAACTACTGCCACAAAAATAACCTTAAAGTAAAAAGCTTTTTTAATTCCTTATGCAGCAGATTTCTTTGAGATGGAGAATTAAACCATGATCAGTACATAACACTAGAGCAAGAATATTCTTACTTGAAGAGAATAATTGGCCCCTTATTCTGATTTTATGGCTCTGGTTACTGACAGGAGAGCAAGAGGTTTTTATCAAATACAAGTCCCTTAAGAGTGTGTTTCAGTTCTTCTACAATTGCTGTCATGAGTGCTAACTAATCTCAACTTGGGCTAGGCACAGCTGCAATCTGAATAGGAAAGCAAGGGCTGGGGAAAAGGTAGGTGTGCCAACACACAGCCTCAACTTTATCATAGGAAGGGAAAACACCATCTGGTTCTAGTGATGGAGCAAAAAAATGCATTTTGCTTCTTCAGCAAACCTCTCTCTGTTTCTCTTGATTTGTAATTGACCTCGGACAAGTTACTTGAATGTCTTTGCAACTCCATTTCCTTGTCAGTAGAAGAGAGATGCTAACACCTACAATATGTTCTTCTGATATTGTGAGGTTTACTTAAATACAAGTGAAGCAGAAATGTATTTATCAGCAGTTATATGCCTCTCATCACCATCATGTGAGAGAGATCTGTTCAATATTGAAGTTAAATTTGAAACTTACATTACTCTGCACATGCTAAAAATACTGGCAGAGCTAAAGTGCAGGCAAGTGACAATGTATAATGTCCTTGCCACCTTGGAAGGCTGTTGTGATCGATACAGATTGAAGGTTGCATGTATTGCAAACTTGGCTGAGTTACAAGATTTATTCTACATTTACTTCTTGATAGGTGCCTGAGATGAAAAACACCACAGAAGTCCCAGGTATTGCATCAGCTACTGAGTATCTGAAACTTAGCATTTTGAAACTGAAAAATAGCTTCTGCAAAGATGTTGAGAAATATTTTTTTTCTTTTCCATAAATTCCAAAGTCTGGCTCCTCACCTGATGTAAATGTGTTTTATTTTACTTAAACTCAATAAAGCATAAAATGTGTCAAAGTTGTCGGATGCGGACATGAGAATAAAAAAATTCCTGGTTTATTACCTTGAGATTCAAAATGCATGAATATCTGGAAAGATCTGGGTAAAGATGAAGCTTGAATGTATCTGTACTTTAAAGATCATAGGCAATTTTCAAAATCACTATTGTAAATCACTGTAAAAAGCTACAGAAAAGTTCTTTATTTTTCTGATGTTATAGTATAGTGATTTTGCAATAGTATTAGGGACAAATAAAATAATATTTCTTTTGTGAAAAGATAGAAAAGAACTGACATGTTCAGGATCAACTAACACTTGCCCACCTTTGCTTTTCGTAGATACTTTTCATAGAGATTATAAATCATAGCAGGATCCTACATTTGGCAACTAATACCTTTTGGATGCTGATCATATGTTGATTGTGCTGATCAGTGAGATAAAAATGACATACATCTGGCATCACCCCTAAATATCCTTTTGTAATCTTTAACCTTTCAGATGAAATTATACTGTTCTATTTTGGGATATACTGGGAAAAAAATGTTTAGCAAGTAATGAGGCTCAGTACAACAGGTTTTAATACTGTCTTTCAACATTGCTACTGCAACCAATGTACACAGTTGTAGAATAAGATTTTTCAGTGCTGAGGGCATGTCAGACTATCTTTGCTACTGTGGGAATGATGGTATGGGGCTTTAGTTAGCCTTCTGTTTTCTTTTTTGTCTCTTCCAGGTTTTAATCTTTGTTTAAAAACTTTCCTCAATCCTAGTATCTAAAACTAATTGGTATTGTTCTGCTACAGGGAGTACTTGCTGAAAGCTCATCAGCTTCTCTCTTCTCTGTGCAATGGGGCTAGGGGAAATTCGGCTTTTTTTACATACTTTTGTAAAAACATCAGAGCTGTTTTTACATCCTTTTACTGTTTTGTTGTTGTTGTTCTTGTAGGAACGAAGTCTCACTTTACATACAAACAAGTTTCTGTACAAAATCATCACCTTCACCTATTTCTCAGTGCAGTGTCAATGCAAGATTTCCTACAGGTGGTATTGTAATTAGCAGTGAAAACTAGGGGAAAGTGCATAATGAGAACAGTCACTTAGAAAAGGAAGAAAAAAAACATGTATTCAGTACTAATAACTTGTTTCTACCCCTTCATATTTGTACATGTAATATATGCTTCTTTTATTCAACTGCCCTTTAGATCAACATGCTGCCTCTGTGAGCCAACAGTACAGACTGCATTGTGCCAGGCTTCATATTTTGCACATTGGACTTTTAAAGAAACTAAATTTTTAACTACTTTCAGTTGTTAATGCCCCTGAAAACATGGATACTTGAGACTCTATATATTTATGTCAAGATATATTGGCTGCATTCCCTTGTTTACCTTTATACCACAATAAATTAACATGCATGTGTATGAAGATCTAGCTGGTGACCTCTTCAAGTTAGTAAAGCTTGACATTTTAAGAGTGAAAAACAAATGTTTTATTTGTGCAGCGTGGAGTATTTTACCAATTATCAGATGTGAATTTGTTAAATGTTTGTTCTTTATATACTGGAGGTAGAACTCATGTTTGCTAGATGACCTATTATTCTGCTGATTCATTGGATGTGTGTTATAATTTAAAGGTCAGGGCTATCCATTAAACTTATCAACATGGTGCAAGATACTTTAAATCAAAAATATTCCTGCATGAGATTCATTAATTCTATGGCATGAATACTAAAACAGTAGTGAGAAAACTTAACCCTCCAAGCCGAAGGATTGCAGCCCATTACTCGTAGGACCACAGACCTTCAACAGAGTGGAAAGACAGGTAGTTCACAAAGAAGGTAGGTAGGTAAATTTTCAAAGAAAATTATATTTTATTTACCAGTAAACATTATTATTAGGAAAAATAATTTTAGAATTGTTCCAGGAATGTGGGGTATAATCCTTTTTTTTTATTTTTTTTTTTTTTTATTGGGACACATAATGGATCAGAGTAACACAAATCAGACCTGATTCAGCTTTCAGTTCGATTTTGTGAGGTGATTTAACTAAGCATTTAGGCTGAACTAATGGAGCAATCATATACTGAATACTCAAAGCTAACACTAGTGAATTTATAGACAATGATGCATTGGTCGTGTTACTGTGAATATCTCAAGGATGTTATGTTTTTATTTCTTATAAACAATAAAGAACATCTAAATGATTAAACATTATGGCAAATAATATTCCAGGATATACAACAATATGAAGTAGTTATGTACTTCAACTGTACAGAAGAGTGGATATCAGTTTCATTTATACTGCTAAAATAACCTGTTGTATAATGTTGATCTTTATTATGATTTTCTTAAATATGTAAATTAATGTTAAAAGTGTGAAGGGGCTCCTATGACTTACTTTTTTTTTTCTTTCATGGAGATTTCAGAATACGTAGGCAGAGTTCCAAGCAGCATACAAGTAACAAAAACATATTGACAATCGTGAGGTTTTTGGCAACATTTATTTCTGTGTGGCCTTTAGAAAACATCTTCATCTTCCGCCTCCAGGCACACACATGTTATTTACACTAGCCCTCTTATATTTCCCTTATAGCTCCAGCGTGCGCTTATGCCAACATTACCTTCTGTCCTTGGACCTCATTCCTGTTTCATATATTTATTTTTTTTTACTTCTGATATCAACTGGTAATGGAACAGTATTTTCCTATAAAGATTACTAGGAGCATGCAGCTAATTTCAAAAGGCTTAAGACTGACTTTATGCATTACAGACTGAGAATTAGGAAGGCATCCCAAAATGGTTTTGCAAATGAGTTGCTTGGTAGTAAAGTGCAGAATATAAAGGGGCAAGAAAATCCTATCAGAAATAATTAAGTGACTAAAAAAAATATTTAGGCAAGAATAGATCTTTTTTGTTATTGTTATATCTACTGTCTTATATTAATCTTATCAGCAATTACTTTTCTATAATAAGAAAATAACTTACTCAATGTAATAAATTAAACAAGAAAAATGAAAAAATCTTTCATTGACACAACTTTTGTTTTCATGGAGCATGTTTTTTTCCTATTTTGTTTGCTTATACAAAGTCTAAATTTATTTAGAGTTAATCAGAATTATTCACCCAGATAATACTGTTTAAAAATCCTACAAGAAACACAAACCTGTTCTCAAAAATAGTGTAGACAAAAAAATAATGATGAACATTTAATTACTAGTTAGTAAGATATTTTTGTAATATTTTCTTTTGAATAATTAATAAATAATGGGTTTTTTTTTCAGAGGGAAAAAAAAGTATGAACTTGTAGTTCCTGTTGGATGCTGTATCAAGCCTCTTAACCATGTAAATTCCCCGGTTATTCATATAGTTGATATTGTAAAATATATAAATAACTCATCTGTCATGGTGGGAAGAAATCCAAAATATGTGACTTCAGAAGGTTCTTAAGACATCTAAAAAAACTCTTATCATCCCAATTTCTAGATAACCAGCTGAAGAGTATCATGAGCAGTCTGCACTCCATGGACACATCACACTACAGCATAATATCCTTGAAAAGAAGAGATCTGGAGAAAAAAAGCCAGTAAGAATACATTTCAGAAAATAAATTTATTCAGATCTGAAATAAAAATCTTAGTTGAATTTTATTTCATGAGATTCTATACACATCTAAATCATATTATTAATTTACACGTTATTCCACTTTGACATGGTAAAACAATTTTAATATTAATATAGCTCTTATGATATTTTCAATTGCAAATCAGTAGGAGATTCAGCCTTGTAGACTTTGGACAGAAATTTTTCAAACCATAGATTTTAATTTCTCGAGGACAAGAGCTTTTCCAAATTCAGTGTGCTTTCCTTGGTTTTGGTATTTTGATCTTTGATTTACTCATTTAAGACATTCTGAGCTAGATCTGACAAAAACTAGAGGTGCCTAAGAGTGAGATTCTGAAGTTTAGGCATTGTCAGGCCCCAGTTACGAATACAGAAACTTGGTTAATGTATCTAAGCTCCCCAGACTGTGTAGTGGAAGTGCTGAGTACCTTGGAAGGGCATCTTAATATGTAGGCAGCAACTAAAGTCACGTTGATTGTGCAACAGCATAGTACTAGCCTTTAGGAAATGCTGAGGACAGGGTGCAAACTGAAATATTTTTGTCCTATTTTTGTAATGAGATTCCCATTTAGTCATAATACCTTAAAATCATGAAGATAGTTGCCTATATTTTTAAATACATAGAGAAAGAAAATTATTTTCAGATAGAGAGAAATGTATAAATGTGACTGCATAAAAGTCTAAAACACTACCCAAAATAAAAGTACAGTTTAATTTACTTCTTTAATAGGTCAGGATGCAATCCTGTGTCCCACCAGTTACAGAGGTCTGGCTATAGTGAAGCCTTGTTCCTAAAGCTTTCATATTTTCACTTACTATTTAATTTAATTTTAATAACCCAAATTTTCAGTAAATTGGTATTCAGTACAGTAAATTGCAGAATTTTTTTATTACTTTTTCTATTGAGAAATATGACAGCTTTGTGAAGGCTGTTGTGTGACAGCTTGAAAGTGATTAGACCTGAATCCCAGCACTAGCCACCCACTGATTTCTGTGAAACTAGTGGGAACTTACTCATCTTTGAGATTTCTACCTCTCTCTTAAATCTGCTTTAAATCACTCAGAGTTCAAATAATTCTTAGAAGGGAACTCAGAGGCAGAAATACATATGAAATAATCCCCTCTGACATTATTAAAAACCTAAGTGTTTAGCCTACCAGCAAGATTTGTATCCCAAATGGCACAGGAACACTACTGTGTTCAATGAAGCTTTTCCATAGCGGGCAAATTATAGCACCAAAGGGCTAGTCACACTTCCCTGTGTAAAATAGTCTTGGCTTATGTAGAGTTGAAGAATGCCCTGGAAATTGATATATGCCCTATCTCATTCTCATTTCTCTCCTAGTGAATAGTGAATGCTTGTGTTGTGGCAACGGCCTGCAACTGAGAGTTTATCTGTTTAAATCTGAGGGTTGAAATGTCAGGAATAAGACTTCCCTGAGACTGGGAGTCCAAGGTACCATCTGCCTAAGAACATGTAAGAAGGTTATGAAGGTAATGATGTTTCACCATATCTACAAGGATGTCAGTGTAGGTGCTTGGAAAGCTCTGTCTCCATGTTAGAAAGACTTGGAAAGTAGAATGTATGGGGTAGAGAAATGAAAAGCTTACAAGAAATATGAGACATGTAACTGAGGTTTTAGTCTGGGGAGGCTGGAGAACCAAGAATCAAGGCAGAAAGCATGCCACTTGAAGGTAGGATGGTATAGGTCAGGACACATGAAAACAAAGGAATATAGATCCTCAGAAATTCAGCTACTTATGGTTTAAAAGTTCTTTCTCCTAAATTCATTCTCTAGCGCTTAATAAACTGAACTTGTGTGAGTGTTTTTTCCAGTTGCAAGGGCCTCCCTTTTTAACTTGTGGAGCTTTGTGAAGCTTGAAAGGACAAGCTTAGAACCTCACATCTCTGTCCAAATTGGTTGATATGAAATAACAGTTGTTTTTTGGTTTTTTTTTTTTTTTTTTAAATATGTTTATGATCACATAAACCATATTTCTCTGTCAAAATGGGTTGAACAAAACCCCAGAATATTTAGAGTTCCCTTCTTTGATGTTCCAGTTGTAAAGGTATTTAGCTCAACTCACTTATCAACATTCTTTCCAACCTCATAAATCTTGAATTCTTTCCTGCATAGTGACATAGCTTCAATAGGAGAAATGAAGAGTACTCCAAAAGACATGAATAACTTATAGCCTGATGCTTATGGCACTTAAAAGTAAATGATAGTCTGTAAAGAGTCAGTTCCTGTCAGTGTGTATTAGTTATGTTCTAAGAAAATCTCTCTGACTGAGTCTTTGCTATTGCCAAAGACTGCTGGGTTCAACACCCTTTTCAGATGAAAGGAATTAAAATCTTTAACTTCTGCCATCCTAGGAATGCTTTTACCAGGAAACTACTACTCAGGCTGAATGTAAAGTAATAGATGTTTAGTTACTTATTTTTGTCAGACAAGAAATAATAAGACCAAAAAACACCCCACAGCCCAAACCCCCAAAACAACATCCTAAAACAGTGACACACACAGAGGGGACATAATGTTTCTAACCTGTTGGTTATGGAAGTCGGTGAAGAGGCATGGTCTTGAGCTAGGTTAGGCTAAGGGAAAAAAGGAGCCTAAATGTCACTCTTTCTAAATGCTCTAAGTACGATGTTTTACACAAAAGGTTGTTGAGATACCAGTCCTCAGTGAAGAAATCTGATCTCTGGATCAAGAACTGGGAAAAGGGCACACTTGTGGCTGAGGAAGGCAATTGCAATCTTAAAGGGATAGCCTTTAGCTGCAGCTTTCTCCATTGACTAGCTTCTGACATGTTTTTCCTTAGGTTGTGGCTTTTTTAGGGAAACAAGGCTTAAAATGTCTGCCCTGTCACACTATCTTTTCTAATCTCCCCATCAGTAACTTTGAAACCCAGCAATTTCAATCAGAAGTTCCAGAGGATGAATGCCTCAAAATGAAAATGTTCCTTTTGATTTCAAGAAAAAATGACAGATTAATAAAAAATTAATTTCTTTATTAGGCTAACCAATCAGCACACAGTCAGGCTGTCAGTCACAGAAAGCAGAATTCTGAACTCACTGAGCATGTCACGTCTGTCACTAGGAAAAAGAAGGTCAGTAAGGCAGCATTTCTGTTTAAGGGCTGGAAAGAACAAGGGGAAAGGGTGGAAAAGGACAGTTCTGAAATCAAGCTGTCATGGGCAGTATATTATGTGGGAACATAAAATGCTTATGCATGAGTTAAACATTGTTGCTACAGTTATCATGGAAAAGGTTGTTTTGAAATGCCGTTTTAAGGGCAAACTTACACAGACAGAAACAGGTAAACTTTTTAAAGTTCACCCCCCAAGTTTCTCAGATCCAGCCCAGGCAGCTGTCTATCCAGACTACTAGTTCAGAATGTAAGCGGGATGTGGTGGGTTGGCCTTGACTAAAGGCCATACTCCCATGCAGCTTCTCAGTCACTCCCTTCCTCAACAGGTTAATAACTCACAATTCATAGAAACAAATAATTAGTGTTTTTACTTGAACATTCAGCAGTTTGCAAAAATATTTATAAGAATTATGTTTCATAGGTGTTCAGAGTGCAACATTGCCTTACAGAGCTGGCTTACATTTTTATTTTTTATTTTAAAAAGGATAATTGACAGAAGACACTAAAGATGATCACATTTTTGGGTGTTTAAAATGTATGGAGGTGATGCAAACCTTTGGTTAACCAGGGAAAAATTGCTGAAACCACATTTGTACTTTGGTGTGTTCATCTCTCAGAACTCATTTACTAGTTGAACAAATTAAAATGGTGCCCTCCCAAAAAAGTAGTCTTTAGAGGGACTTTTCCTCTTGATATGAATCTCTCTTTTAAAGAGCATTTTCTTCATTACTCAGAGTTTTAAATGTAGGTACCTGACTTAGTCAACAATAATGTAATTGCTTTGTCCTTATTTTTTTTTGTCCATCTTTGAAAGTTTCTATTGAAGAGGCATTTTCACTTTATAGTTCAAAAGAAAACGCCACATTTTTAATTTATCTACCTTTGGAGCAATCATTTAAAAAGAAGCGATGAAATGGAGTTGTGGAACTTCTTTTAATTAAATTAAAAATCCATAGGAAATCTAGGAATACCTAAGTTGATTCTATTTCTTAATTCTGTTGCCATTTCTTTGTCTTGATGTATGGTTGCATAATTCTGGTAACAGTGATTCTTTGGTGCTTTTCCTCAGATATTCTTCTTCAGAGATAAAACAGTAGAGTAACCATAATCAATACTGTCTCTCTCTCTCTGTATTAATGCAAAATTCTTGTTAAGGTTCATTGTATGACAGTGCTTGCAACGTATCTTCCTCGGTTCACTGGGGATCTGTGAAGTGATCTGGGAGAAATAATGGTGCAGAGGTGGGTGAGAATTGGCAATTTTTCTTTTCAGGAGAATGTCATAGATTTAAAAAACTGTCTCTCAGGTCTGAAAAAGAATTCTAATGAGGAAAAAAAAGATCATCAGAACTCTGAGATGTTACGACCTACCTGCTTCAGAGCAGAAACATAAACCTTGCAGACATGCAAAGCTCAGTGATGCTTAGTGCTTCAGGCATCTTAACCATGTTTCAGAACTCTGTAATGTCTCTTTTGTTTTCTTGCAATAAGAAATGTAAACAAGTCCTAAAATATTCTGTGAGATTGATTTCAATTTTTCTACACAGCCACAGATATCAATCCCTAGCCTATGCCCTAAAACTTTAATGACTGGAATAACACTATTTGGCTTAAAATGCAGATCTTTTGGAGGCTGTTGAGTATCATTCAGATTGGTAGGAGTATTACTGCAATACTATACTAAAAGCCAAAAAACTATAGCTCTTTTGCTATTTGTTCTATGCGCATAAACCATTCCAAATTTCAGTTTAGGAACAGAAAGACAACATGAAAAAAACCTGTAGCTTTTCTGCTTTGGGATATTTTTTGAGGGACCTGACTTCTTCCCTCTTTCTCCCAGACCTCCCTGTTATATGTGCAATTAATTCAGCAACTGACATGTTAAACTGAAGTGGTTAAAAAACAAACAGGCAGTTATTAGAAAACCCTGTGCATTTAATTGTCATTTTAATATTAAATCCATTATATTAAATGATTCAGTATACATATGAAACATCTGGGCGAAAATGGAATCAGCTAAATCTATATTCATGTGTCAATACAAAGCACAGTCTGAACACTGATGCATGTGCTTCTGAATAAAGCTTACCTTGATCCTTCTTAACTTATCAAATGACTGTGTAAGGCATATAATTTTAAGTTCTGTAGTACTGAAAATTGGATTACATGGAATGAACATGAATTTACAGAAGTTAAGGATTAGCTCATGGAGATCTCCATGAATTTAAAACCATAGTGTGTTGATAATGCCTTTTGAGAAAGAAAAATGCTCTTCAGCAAGTGAGAAGGCTTTTGACACTTTTTTGCAAAGCGGGGAATAACATTTTAACTGTATTGAAAAGATTTGTGATCCTGTGGTAGGTTGACCTTGGCTGTCCACCAGAAGCCTGACGAGCCATTTTACTACTCCTCCTCAACAGAACAGAGGAAAAAATACAATGAAAAAGATTATAGGTTGAGATAAAGACAGGGAGATCACTTTGCAATTTTCATAATGGTCAAAGTAAATTTGACTCAGTTTAATTCAATTCCAGTCAATAAGAACAAATCTAAAAGCACCATGCCCCACAACTCTCTTTTTTCCAGGTTCAACTTTTCTCCTGACTCTTCAACTTTCCTCCCCTGAGTGGCTCAGGGGGATGGGGAATGGGGGTTGCTGTCAGTTTATAAGGCTTCATATCTGCTGCTTCTTCCTCCTCACGCTCTTCCCCTCTTCCACTGTGGGGTGCCTCCAATGGGATAAAGTCCTTCATGAACTGCTCCAATTTGGGTCCTTCCCACAGGGTGCAGAGCTTTAAGAACTGCACCAACATCGGTACTTTCCATGGGCTAGAGTCCTTCAGGAGTAGGCTGCTCCAGTGTGAGTTTCCTGTGGGTCACACATCCTTCCAGAAAACCTGCTTTATCATGGGCTCCTCTTGACAGGCCTCAGATCAGGCCAGGAACCTGCTCCAGATCAGACCTGAACCTCTCCATGGACTGCATCTTCCTTCAGAGCACACCCACCTGCTCCACTGCAGGGTCCTCCACAGGCTGCAGGGTGGATATCTGCTCCAAAGTGGTCCTCCACGGGCTGCAAGAGGACAATCTGTGTCACCATGGTCTTCTCCCTGAGCTGCAGAGGAATTTCTGCTCCAGTGCCTGGAGTACCTCCTCCCCCTTCTTCACTGATTTTGGTGCCTTCATAGCTTTTTTCTCTGGTATTTTCACAGTCTTCTCTCAAAGCTGCTGCATAGCATTTTTGAACCCCTCTTTTTTATATGTTATCACAGAAGTGCCACCAGCATCGCTGATAGGCTCAGATTTGGCCAGTGTTGGGCCTGTCTTGGAGCCAAGTGGAACTGGCTTTATCTGACATGGGAGCAGCTCTTAGTGTCTTCTCACAGAAGTCACCCCTGCAGCCTCCCTGATACCAGAACTTTGCCACATAAATCCAATACAGATTCTAAAGGCTTACATACTAAATAGCGTATTCTTGTGAAATACCTAAGGCCTTCAGTTATAGATGCTTAGAACAGAGTCAATCCATTGTCAAATCTGACTTATTTTCAGAGGTATGACCGACTATTTTATCTCTTATTCACATACCGGTCGAACATGATAACCTTCTGTTCTTTTGAACACTTCCATGACTTTTCAGCAATGTCTCATAAATCTAACAAATAACTTTTCTGCAAGGGGTATCATGGAAGAAATACTGTAATGGGTATGTTTTCTAAGAAAAAAGTACTGAAAACTATAGACAACATCACATATTACTTCTGACACATTACACTTTTCATTATATACTTGGTTGAACTTGGACTGTATTTGGTTTTCAAGGCCAATGTTCAAGAAAGGCAGCTGTATTTGAGGGGGAAATGATAGTATAAAAATAATTTGTTGCAAATTTTCCCTGGTTTTCAAATTCTCTTGCGGATCGCAGGAAGATGAGTATTCACTTTCAGGTCAAATAAACTATTCAGTTTGGCTCAGCTTTAGAAAAGAAATTAATTAAAGTGTTTCTCATGTAGCTGAGTGCAACAGACACAAAATGAACTTCAAGAGTCTTCTATTTCCCAGGTATCAAGGTAGGAGGATGCCAGAAGCATATAGGTTATTTCATGTTGAAAGTGTGTCCTGGGTAATTTCTTTAGAACTCTGATGGTCCAGGGCTTCTGGGAATTCAAAAGTAAAAGCTGTACTTCCTGCTAAAAGTATTATATGCTAAAGCACTTAATTTAGAGATAAAATATTTAAAAGCTATGGAATGAAAGCAAGCAAACAAGCAAACAAAAAAAACCCCCAGGTGAACAAAGACACAGAGAGTCAAAAGCCTGAGATAACACTCTCATCTCTCCTTCTAGAAGAGGATATGTGAAAAGACAACAGTGATTCTTCATGTCGAAATTTATATTTTATTTAACTGGAACAAGATAATTAAAAAAAGTCTGAACTACTGGATGAGAAAGATAAAAAAAGGCTGGAAAATAAATCTTTTCCCTTCCCATTGCATTTGTGTAGTTTGAAAGTATTACTTCCACCCCTTTGCATATAAATGACTTTTTTCTCTTCTGGTCTGTTTTTCTGCTACAGATTCCCTGATTACTGTCTTTCTTCACCCATCTGTCCCTACCCTCTGGTCCAAAAAGTCCTCATCAAATCATGTTCAATTGTTTCTATTGAAACAGCAGTCTCCTCATCCTTTCTTGTTTCCTGAGCATTTAACCTGCAAGTGTGCTGTAGCAAAGATTATACATAAGGACAGTTGTCCTCTCTGTTGCTCAGTAACATTCTGCATAACTGAACACTATATACTTGGCCTATACAGCACCTATGAATAGAGTACATACTTCTACTGTTTGTCATAGATTGAGATTTATGTATTTTTATACGTCTATTTTTTTATTCATCCCTGATTATCAATTGAATTATCTAACAGCTTCAATACAAATGACAATTGTATTAAGGGATCCATTTTGTGACCTTGAAACAGAAACAATTTGAAGTTTTGCAGCATTATCAAAATAAAGTGTTCCACTTTTTACATTCTCCTTTGGGATCCTTTGTTTCATTAATATTCCCCAATAACTTACAGTGTTGTGAGTGATTTTTTTCTGGTTATCACTGATCACTGAAGATGCTTTCTCTCCTGACCCCTATAATACTAGCTCTCAAATTGATTTATGAAGCTTTAGTGGATGTATACCTTGTTACCCTTTGGCCTCCTTGTGGAAACTGGTAGGAGTGCCAGGCTCTGTGTACAAATGCTGCAGTGACCTAGTTATATGGATCAGCGCAACTTTGGTAAGGCATACCTTAGGTTGTTGGGTTTTTTTAAAACTGCCTCTAACTTACAAGGTTGTACTAAAATGCAAATAAAGTGTTTATTTACAGCATCTGATAAAGACAGCATAGTTAGAGATGCTTAGAACAGACAAGTGAAGGAAAATCAATTCTTAATTTACACTAACATGAAATATAAAAGATCTGTTTGTCTGCTCAGTACCTCACATTTCAAGCTGCATTTGTCAAGGAGAATCATGTCTTTACAGATCCTCCTGGCTTTAACAGACAGTTTTGTTCTTGGAGTCCTCTCAGTATAATGTTCATTTTCAAATTTTTTTCCACCATCCTTCTATTTATCCACTGCTCCAGTCCAACCTGTAGTCTGTTCGTTATGCTATTTCCACACAACACGACAGCTGTGAAAAACAGATCCAGAAATGCTGTATTTATTTTTTGGGGGAAAAAGAAGAAAAAAGAAAAGAAAAGAAAAAAAAAAGTAAAAGAAAAAGAGAGCTATACCATACCATTTCTGAGAGTGAGAATTCATTGGTTTTTTTCCAGAGGAAGAGAAGAAAGCATTTACCCCAAAAGGCAATCTCAAGTATAAGCCCTAGACTGGCACCAGGGCTCTGCCTCACTACCAATACTTATATGGCTTCTTGGCTGTCTATGGAAAATCCTCTTTTCACATGTTCTCTGATTTATGACTGCATGAAAGGTTCAGTAGTGAACTTAGGACCTTGGCTCACTGACATAGGCTTCTGTTTGGAAGTAAATGGATGTTGTCTATCTGAACCCCTTTGATACCGTCTCCCATAGCGTCCTCCTGGAGAAACTGGCTGCTCATGGCTTGGATGGGTGCATTGTTCGCTGGGTACAAAACCAGCTGGATGGCCGAGCCCAAAGAGTGGTGATCAATGGAGTTACACCCAGCTGGCAGCTGGTCACAAGTGCTGTTCCCCAGGGCTCAGCACTGGGGCCAGTCCTGTTTAATAACTTCATCAATGATCTGCATGAGGGGATTAAGTGCACCCTCAGTAAATCTGCAGATGACACCAAGTTGGGTGGGAGCGTTGATCTGCTTGAGGGTAGGAAGACTCCGCAGAGGGATTTGGACAGCCTGGACCAATGGGCCAAGGCCAGTTGTATGAGTTTCAATGAGGAGCAGTGCCGGGTCCTGCACTTGGGGCACAATAGCCCCACACAACACTACAGGCTCAGGGAAGAGTGGCTGGAAAGCTGTCTGGCAGAAAAGGCATTGGAAGTGTTGGCTGATGGCCAGCTGAACATGAGCCAGCAGTGTGCCCAGGTGGCCAGAATAATCAACAGCATCCTGGCTTGTATCCAAAAGAGTGTGGCCAGCAGGATTAGGGAAGTGAGACTGCACCTTGAATACTGTGTTCCATTTTGGGCCCCTCAGTTCAAGAGGGACATTGAGGTGCTGCAGCGTGTCCAGAGAAGGGCAACAAAGCTGGTGAAGAGTAGAGAAAGCAAATCTTATGAGGAGCAGCTGAGGGAACTGGGTTTGTTAACAGAGGAGACTCAGGGGGATCTTACCGCTCTCTACAAAAACCTGTTGTGGTGACCCCTTCTAGCCATAAATGTGGCAAAACTCTATTACCCTTTCCCTTTTCTGCAGAATATTTTTGTTGGGTTTTGGGTTGGTTTGGTTTGAGAGTTTTATGTTTGTTTTTGTTTGTTTGTTTGTTTTTTTAAAACAAGCTATCCAATAAACCTTTTGCCTTTTGTCTTACTGGAAAGACATAACCACTATTTTAAAAACAAAAACAAACAAGAAATAAAAAAACCAAGCACAAACAAACCACAAAAACCCAGAACTAAACCCCAAACAAGTTCATACAAAGACAAAACCAAATCATAAGCAACTAGCTGCCTGGACAAGGCAAGGCATTGCAGATTGTTTCCAATTTCTCACATTCATAGAGTAAGATCTTTGAGTAAAAGCCTTTTTCGTGTGTGTTTGCACAGTTCCTAGAACATGGGATACTGGTCTTGATAAGAATTACAAGCACTAAAAAAATAACATATTGAACTTAACAGCAGGGAAGAGGGGAAACTACAAAATACAGTTTGCATCTTTCCCTCCATACAGATTACTCAGTAATTGTTTATTTAGCAGCTGTAGTATAAATCTTAAAGGGTCAGAAGCTATTATCTTTCTGACCAGAATGAGATCAAGTCCCTTTCTAAAATACTAATAATTTAAAAAATAGGTGGATGATCAACACCTTTTAAAGCTGATACTTCTGAAAATCAGTCTATAGATTTAGATTCTGTAGGCTTTTGAAGATCTTAGTACATAAAAAATCTCATTGAACCACTAATATGAACATAGCAAATGACCACACTGACATTAGATGTTACAGGTTGTTGTAACACAGAAAATTGTCATCTCCCTAAGACGGATGGAACTGCACCAAATTTAAGCTAAAGAACTTATTCTAAATTATTTCTTAGAAGGACATAATAGGTTTATCTTTCTTTCTTTATTCTTTTATAATCAAGTGTAACAAGTCACCGACAAAGCTTGTAAACCTTGAATATCCTGAAAACCTTTGTTCATCAGTTTATATGGATCTTTTCCTGCAAAGGAGAAAAAACAAAAAAAAGCTGATATGATATGGAATGTGAGGATAAAATATAAACTGGAAATCGTACCATTGAAAACAGTATTTCTAATGTATTTCCATTTCTACAAAGCTGGAGGAATACTTTTTTTTTTTTTTTTTTTTTTTTTTTTTAGTTATTGTCTTTCTGAAAGAAAAGAGTTATGCACAAAGAAATTCAGCAAAGGGCACTATGAGAAGTGAATGAGTATTTTGTGTTTTGGATTTTATTTCTGTAATGCAAACAAAGAGATAAGATGTTGTTACCATGCGACATGGCAATTTGCTCATAGGAATAAAAACTAAGACTGGGGAGTACTATTTTGAAAGCCATCATTTTATTTAAGGACACATACTGATAAGAAATTTGGAGAAAGAAACCAAGAAAGTGTAATAAATTACTTTTTTTCTTAAAACTTGGTTATTAAAAAACAAGATGAAATTACAGTAATTGATAAAAACAATTAGATACAAATGCAACAAAAGACTTTAGAGGAAGTGTTTGATCTTTAACGTGAATCACTATGCCTAACAGTCCAATGGTGAGTTTTCCTTCTTACTTTCCTGTTTATCACTATCTTATTCCCTCCTGGTTTCAGATAGTTTACTAAATCTAAAATTTACCTAAAGAAATTCACAAGATCTTTTCTAGTGGGAAAATGTTTGAAAACATGTTAGATTGGTACCGAATATATATATATATATATATATTTAATATAACTAAATATAGGATTTGTAATTCCTTCATATTACTAGCTGAAACATCACTATCTTATAACTATACAGGAAATATTTTAGGTCAGGCTGACATCATTACCTATTACTGAAATTTCTAACATTTTGGTTGTTTGTACATTTGGCAGATATTAGCCATTCCAGCTGTCATTGCTCCTGCTTATTGGCTATCTTTCTGAAGGGAAATAAAATATTTGGAATAGATTTAGTTTGTGCACCAGGCTGTTGTGGAAATTTTTTTTTTTGTATCATTCTGTTCATGTTTGTGTAATGCACTGTCAAAAAAAGAAATGTATCTATAATGCATCTCCTGGAAGTTCTTAATCTCTAATAATATCCTGGAAAATAAAATTATATGGGGAATATACTGGATCTGGCTGAGCCCCATAGCAGCCCTCGTAGTGCTGTGCTTTGACCTGTTAGCTAGAAAGGTGGTGATAACACACCAGTGTTTTGGCTACTGCTGAGCAGTGCTCACACCTCACACTGCATCAGGGCTGTCTCTCCAACCTTCCCTGCACCCACCACCAGTAGGGTGGGGGTGGGCAAAGTCTTGGGAGGCGACATAGCCAGGACAGCTCACCCAAAGTGACCAATGGGATATTCCATACCGTATGACATCTGCTCAGATATAAAAGCTAAGAGAAAGGAGGGGCGGGGGGGAGGCATATGTTATTTAGGACATTTGTCTTCTGGTACTGGTACAACTGGTACCGAAGCCCTGCTTCTCGGGAAGTGGCCAAACATTGCCTGCTGATGGGAAATAAATAATAACATCTTTTGTTTTCCTTCACTTTCACACACATGACTTTTGCTGTTGATTCATTAAACTCACTTTACCTTGATCCATAAATTGGCACTCCCCCACTCCCCACCCCAGGCCCCAGTTCTGCTGAGTGACAGAGCAGCTTGGTGAACACCTGGCGTCCAGCCAAGGTTAACCCACTGCAGGTATGTATGTAGGAAATATTTGATTTAGATATATGAATGTGCCTATCTCATTTTATATACAGTGCTGGGAGAATATCCCCCACCCCCCCACCCCCTGCCAGATGAACTGAATGTCCAGATGGTATCAGGTTTTCAGTCTCAAGGCAAAGCCTGTATAAGTAGTCTTCATGAGGAAAACTGCTGTCTATGTTGAATTCTGATGGAATTAACTTTTATGTAGTCAATACTTGTTTACTCTTATAGACAGTTAGTCCTTTGTGTAAAACCTAAGTGTAAAACCAAGGTCATGCATCAGAACTGATCTCAGTAGAAATACCCTGAGGATAAAAAAAGTAATTTCCCTTAGAGTACATCTGTACTTCTTTGCCTTTTTTATCTGTGGAAGTTTCACCAGTTTTGACTGTTATTCAACAAAGTAACCCTTAAGTGAATGAATCATTTTCTTAACATTTCTTTTTCTTTCAATCACTAGTGGAATGCAAGTAGATATTTATAACAAAATTATGGTCTTCTTCTTTCTAAGTACATTAGTTCCTTTAGCACAAAAAATCATTCAAAATTGCTTTTAAATACTATAGTTATCTTGTATCACAGATTTTTGGGGTAGCTATTGATATGTTTTACCATTACACACAAAAAAAAAATTGCAAGAATAGGCTATGATTCCAAAATAACATCAAGAGTAAATGACGGAATGATAAAAAGATTCTACTTTGTAATAATCAATTGAACTGATATTAAACTGTCCTGTAGGGAGTAGCAGAACATATCACATAAAACCTCTTCTTGGTTGAATTAGAAAAAAAGTTACATATCCATACTGCTAAATAAAACCAGGTCAAAAGCAAACTCCATCACTGGACTACTGATTGCCCATACAGCTTGTTAAAACATTCTCTGATACAGGTTTGACCCATAACTGTAAAACTGAAAAAAAACCCTGAATGTGGTTCAGAGGACAGCATGTACCATGGAAGGCTCTCAATAGACAGTGCAGACAAAATTGGTCTGGTTTGATTTTCCAGTCTTCCAAAATTATTTCATCACACTTTGTTTACTCAGGCATGTCTCCATGCTTTCACTCCATCCCAGACTGTATCTTTTGTGTCATGCTATGAAATAGCAGTCTACTAAGCTCCTGCACAGATCACAGGATCACAGAATGGCCAGGGCTGGAAAGGACCGAGATCATCTAGTCCAAGCCCCTGCTAAACCAGGGTCAACTACAGCAGGTAGCATAAAATTGCATCCAGGCAGGTTTTGGATGTCTCCAGAGGAGACTCCACAACCTCTCTGGGAAGCCTGTTCCATGGCTTCTGTCACCCTCAAAGTAAAGAAGATTATCCTCGTATTCAGATGGAACCTCCTGTGTTTGTTTGTGCCCATTGCCCCCTGTCCTGTCAGTGGGCACTACTGAAAAGAGCCTGGCCCCACCCTCTCGACACTCACCCTTAAGATAATGTATGCATTGATAAGATCCCCTCTCAGTCTTCTCTTCTTCAGGCTAAAGAGGCCCAGCTCTCTCGGCCTTTCCTCATAAGGGAGATTCTCCAGTGCCCCAAACACCTTTGTAGCCCTCTGCTGGGCCCCCTCCAGGACGTCCCTGTCTCTCTTGAACTGGGGAGCCCAGAACTGGACACAGCACTCCAGATGGGGCCTCGCCAGGGCAGAGTAGAGGGGGACAGTAACCTCCCTTAACATGCTGGCCACACTTCTCGTAATGCACCCCAAGATCCCACTGACCTTCTTGGTGACAAGGGCACACTACTGGCTCATGGTCAACTTGTTGTCCAGCTTGGCAGAGCTGCCTTCTGGCAGGTCAACTCCAGCCTGTACTGGTGCGTGGGTTTGTTTCTCCCTGGGTGCAGGACCTTACGTTTATTAGGTTACTCTCCTCCCAACTCTCTAGCTTTTCCAGGTCTTGCTGACTGGCAGCAAAGCCTTTGGGTGAATCAGCCACTCCTCCATTCTTTGAACTTAAAATGTCTCAGACATTTTAAACTGGAAAATAATATGTGTACATGTGCATGTACATATGTATATGTATATACAGGTAGGTTATATGTGATTCAGAAGAGACCCAGAACCAATGCTATGTCATGTGACTCTAGTCAAATGGCTTTTCTTGGCCTCAAAGCAAAAGACAAATACTGTCCCTGTTTTATTTAGCAGTATTGACAAAATTCATTGTACCTCAAGGACTATTTGCCTAAGGAGGCTCATTGAAGTCAGTGGAACTGTTTGTATACTAACTGCTTGTGTGAGCAGAGATACAGAAAATTCCCTGAACCATTTCTGGATGTAAAACTTGGGAAAGTCTATACCAGAAATAGACTAAGTTCCATTAATACATATCCCAGAATTGCCTTCTGAATCCTTTCATGTTTAAAGGATTCAAAATTATTTCACCACACTGATGAAACTTTCTATTAACAAGAGAAAAACATCATCTATTTAACCAAAGTAGACTCAGAGCTATGTTTTATTCTTTTGTTTTGAAAAAGAATTCATGTTATTCAGTTTACACACGTTTAAATGACATCAAAAGCAGGAGACAATGCCAAAACCAGTGAGCATAAGAGAGGAAGTCACTTTAAAAAAATGAAATAGCATTCCTGTTTTCAGAAGCCTGGAGGGAAACAACCTACTACAAAAATAAAGAAAAAGGCAGTGGAGGAAAGCCAGTGCCCGGGAGGAGTGTCTTGCTAATAAACATTTATTGGTTTTGTGACCAGACTGAATTCTGACTTTGAAAGGAGGGCAGCAGAGAGAGAGAGAAATTTGTTCTTGCAGAAAGGGGATTGTTTTCTTGAAATGTAATGATCTCTATTCTCATCCAGATGCTGAACTGAATTTACTGTAGACACAGCTATGTATCACATCTATCATGACCACATATATCAAAAACAAGGTGTCTGCTCCTATCTGTTTCAGACAGAAAAATAACACATATTAGATAATACATTAAACCTAACATGTACACATACATACCAGCTACCACAATATTTTATGCAGAAGTATGACAAATTAAACCAAAAACATTTTTAATGAGCAATATTCTGTTTTTTTTGATGAGCAATATTCTGGGAAATTACGCATGTCAGCCACCATAACAGGGTTTGACTCTAGGTTCCTGCTGAATCGATAAGCTGGAAGATGGATTCCACTAAAAGTAATTTTTATTGATAGCTCTACAGTTCAAGCTGGGTATCTCTGAAGAGGGACCCTGAACAAAAAAATCCCTGGGCAATTATACCATTACAATCTAAGTTCTCCACCTCTCCCATGAGGTTCAGACAAATAGTAATATTAGGGTCTGGGGTCTTCCCATTCTTCATCAGGCCCTTTCACTGTCTCTGGGTGTGCTGTTTCTTTTCTTATCCCTCAGGTTGCAGCTTCTGCTGATGCTTGTAGCTTATCTTCCAGCCTGAATTGGCTCTGGGACCTTTTACTTAACTAAGTAAAGGTTTAATATATCTAGGTGAAAGTTCACAGCTTGTGGCCTAAGGCTTCAGCAAATTGAGCTACTAATGCTATGCAAGTTATGTCAAACAAGTTCTGTATAGGTAGTATAGCAAATTGCACAACATGTCAAAAGGCTTTCTCTTTATTTATATATACAGTTTATCAATTGAAAGAAATATAAATAATACTTCATCTTACTCGGTACATGATTAACATTTTAACCAGCACCCGGCTGCAAATCATTGGACTGAGATCAGTCAGTTTGGTCATCTGAGAAAGAACTTCACTGCATTTCCAAACCATTCCTTAGCTGGATAAATGGATTTCTGCACAAAATATAAGATAGTTTGTGAATGTACAAGAAATCCTCAAAGCCCTTGAAATTATGCATGATTTATATTGCTTTTGATAATTTTTCTTCTGAAAATTTTCCACTCTGTAAAAAATAAAACATTAAATGAGGCATTGCTTGATCTAAAATAATAATAAAAAATCATAGTTTACAAACCCAGCCATTTGTACTAATTAATCCACCAGGGAAAAGACCTCATCTCCTACACATAAATAACATATAATTTAATCAAAGTACAGGGCACTGGAGAGAAGGAATTGCTTGTTTCTTTGTGTTGAGCACTTAGATTATTTATTGAATCTTGATGTTTAGTTTTAAAATAGGTTATCTTATTCAAACAATTTTGTTTTGTTTTGTTTTTTCTTTTATCTGCAAAGAGATCAAAAAATATGGAATTTCAACCCACAGATAATTCCCATTAAAACCAAACAGAATCTGAAATGTAAGGGAAGCAAGAAAAATAAAAATGAATTTATAAAAGCATAATGTATGGTTAAAACAAAAAAGAGCTAGAAGATGTCAGATATTTTCCTGACACTTCGCCACTTCTTCTTGACATTAGTGGAGTACAGCAGAACATAATTTTGTTCTATGACTAGTTTAGACATGAGCATGAAGATATAGGACACATTTAAATCAATGTCATTTAAGAGAAATTATTATAATGATGTGAATTGATTAGGCAAGAACAGACAGATCAGGATCTTTCTGGCCTGCACTTTGTTTTTGATGACTTTAATAGATGTTGAATAAGAAAATTAGTGACTTTCACACAAATATTAGCTGCACACATTGCACAGCCAATTTTGGCTCCTGAGATGACCTTCTCTTATGCCACGGAGTGCTTTGAAGATTAAGTTAAGAACTTGCATTGGGTCTTAGATGTAAAAGCTCATTAGACGGAAAAGAAAATTTGGATGATATGTAATGAGTTTTATTATTATATAAAAAATTGCAAAATATTCTATCAGTTGGGAACTTTTCAAAACCTAGTGTTTACCTATGTTACTAAATTTCCATCACCTTCCCTTCCCTTCCCTTCCCTTCCCTTCCCTTCCCTTCCCTTCCCTTCCCTTCCCTTCCTTTCACAGTATACATACTTTAAAGTGAAAATTCTCCTATTTCAGAAAAAGAAAAAGAAAAAAGAAAAAAAAAAAAAAAAAAAAAACAAAAGAAGAGAAGCCATTGTCCAGGAGAAAGAAAAATCTCTTTTTCTATATCTCTTTCCATACAGCCCTCTAATGTTGCTTGAGGAATGTTTTTCAGCAGGAGCAGCTTCAGGACTTGTGCTTACAGTGAACTTTTTCAGTATTTGTCTAAGGTGTCTGGAGCACAGTACAGACACTTCTATATCATTTAGTTTCAAATTGTAGCACTCTAAAAAAATAAATAAGTAAAAAAATAAAGTGTAAAATATTCCACAGTTTTTGCTTGAAAGTCACTCATTGAAGCAGATAAAAAATACAGATTTTATTAAGCAATCAAAAAGTAAGTACACATTTTTACTGAGGGTATATTTATTGGATAGAGTCTGGAGGATATGTAGAATTTGTAAAAGCTATTTATACCACTGTCAATTTTTCTCAGCAATAGACCTAAGTGATTTATCACAGCTATGTCAGCATTCATCTACTTCCAGTTTTTCTAACACAGTCAGGAAAGACATAGAAGGCTGAGTGGATCTTTATAACGAAATTCAGAATACGTATATTTTGCAGCAGCAGTGATTAATGTCCTCAGATTCACATTCACAGCACCATTCTACATTTGGAAAAATTTGAAACATAGTAAAATAGGTAGGATATTTAGCAGACTTGCATTTATGAACTAATAATTTTCTAAAGACTCACAGGCCTGGCCTTTTAATCCTTTTCCTGCCTGGGAGTATGTGTCATCTTCATGTGCACTTTTCTGAATTACATTTTCCATTCTGTGAACAAAGTTAGAAGATGAGAAAGAAAGAAAGAAAGAAAGAAAGAAAGAAAGAAAGAAAGAAAGAAAGAAAGAAAGAAAGAAAGAAAGAAAGAAAGAAAGAAAGAAAAAGATTAATTTTTTTCACACAGTACTGTCATTCTGTTATATCTGATGTTGTTTACGGGATCTCATTTGACAGCATTCAGGAATAGAACAGCCATGAAACAAAGAATCTGCCCTGAAAATAAGAAATTAAAATAATAAAACAATAATATTTATGAAGAAAAAATATCAATCTGTACCTGGAAATATTATAAGAAATTTTCAAGAACAACAAAATCTTATTAGTTGATAGTCTAGAACTTGTGACACTCTTGTAGGAAATACTATCCAGTCTCCATTCTGCCAGAATCACTTAGAGGATGCAGCTGACATCTGGCAGACCTGACTGAACCAATAGTCAGGATTAAATGTTATTTTCAAAGTGGAATACTTCCAACAAAACTCTCAGAAAAGGAGAAGTTTGGTAATGTCTTCTTCATCTTCACTGAGTTTCCTAAATATTAGGAGATTGGCTCCTCTTCAGTTGAATCTAAAGCTTGACATGTACTGGAAAAATCACCTTAATAAACATTTAAAGCAAGGGAAAATATTTAAACTTGTATAGGACCTAAACAAGCAGCCAGCCATTCATGTTTTCTGCGTTAAATGCTATACTATTATATTGGAAAAAGGAGGAGCTATAACTGCCAACAGAGCAGTTATTTATATTTAGTTTTTCTTTTCCTGATATCTTCAGTAAAAAAATGAGTAGCAAAAGAGCTATCAAAAAACAGAGAAAAAAGGAAAGAAGGGCAGATTTTTAACTGACCTTTTGGTATTTTCCAAACTGTGTTTGAAATTAATTATTTTTTGTTTAATGTTTTAATTTAAAATTTTACCTTTGTGTGTGTCTGTATGTATAAATATGATTGAGATTCAAATCCTACAGAGTTGATACAGATGTGTTTTAAATTCATTTACTTGTCATGTTGTATTTTTAGTCCCTAAACGAATTCTGATTTTAAGGGCTGTTACTAAAAAACCAGCATTCCTGCTAGTAAGAGAACCATTCAGTTTAGATGAATATTTCTATTTCAGGTTTTCCTTATACTGTTCTAAACAGTGGCCTTGTATCTCAAGTTTGTGGCAATTATAACTCATAGGGTGCTTAAGTATTTTTTTCAGAACTGAAAATTTATTTCTTGAATTTACTTTATTCACAATGTCTTATGTAGTATAGAAATATATTATTTTTCACTTTATTGAGTAAAAGTTTACTAGCTTTACTCAATTCCATTCAAATTCAATTCCACATTTTTAATTTGTTTCCCTATACCTCAATTATATGGGAAAAAGGTTTCCATTATTCAAAATAGGAGCCTAAAACATAAAAGGAGCTTTCAATGAGTTTTAAGTGTGGTTGCAGTTAGTATCAGAAGTTCAGATGAAATCCAGCAAAATGTCTTTAAATATTGTATTGGGTTTGCCTGGCAAAGTTTTGGTAACAGGCGGGTGTTTCAGGGGCGGCTTTCTATGAGCAGCTGCTAGAAGCTCCCTCCATGTCCAACAAAGCCAGCTGCCAGCTGGTCAAGGCCGAGACCATCAGCAATGGTGGTAGTACCTCTGGGATAGGGTATTTAATAAGCGGGGTGGGTATGTGGGTGTGTAGGAACTGTGCAACAAATTGCAGTGGAAGGGAGGAGTGAGAATGTGAGAGAGCAGCAGCCCTGCAGCCCCCAGGCCAGTACAGGAGGGGCAGGGGGGCTCCAGGCCCGGAGCAGAGGTTCCCCCCAGCCCGCGGTGAAGCCCACACTGAGGCAGGCTGTGCCTCTCAGCCCGGGGAGGCCCACGGAGGAGCAGATCCCCACCAGCAGCCCCTGGAGGCCCCACGCCAGAGCAGGTGGGTGCCCGAGGGAGGCTGTGATCCCATGGGAAGCATACACTGAAGCAGGTTTGCTAGCAGAACTTGTGACCCCATGGAGGACCCAGGATGGAGCCTGCTGTTCCTGGAGGATGGCACCCCATAGAAGGGACCCACACTGGAGAAGTTCATGAAGCACTGCAGCCTGTGGGAAGGAATCACATTGGAAAAGTTCATGGAGGACTTTCACCTGTGGGAGGGACCCCACGCTGGAGCAGGGGCAGAGTGTGAGGAGCCCTTCTCCTGCAGAGGAAGGCTCAGCAGAGAAACTGCATGATGAACTGACCATAGCCCCCATTCCTCATCCACCTGTGCTGCTGGGGGGGAGGATGCAGAGAAACTGGGAGTCAAATTGAGCCCAAGAAGGGAGGGGTGGGGGGAAGGTGTTTTTAAGTTTGGCTTTTATTTCTCAATATGCTACTCTGATTTGATTGGTAATAATTTAAACTAATTTCAGCAAGGTGAGTCTATTTTGCTGAGAGATCTCCCTGGCCTTATCTTGACCCACAAGATTTTTGTTATATTTTCTCCCCTCTGTCCACTTAAAGGGGGGTGTGGGGGTGTGATAGAGCAGCTTTGGTGGGCACCTGGCATCCAGCCAAAGTTAAACCACCACAGTCCTGTGCACTGTTGTAGTAACGCTTCTGTCTTTGAAGTTAAAAGTGTACATGTGAATGGGCTCACAACTTTACGGGTATATTTTAAAATGTATCCTAAGCACATACAGACCTTTTCAAATGTGTTTTATCTGTAAGGATTTCTTCAGCTCCATAAATACCTTTAAAATCTGCCTTTAGTAGCTAAATCTTACTTGGTGTGTAGTATTTATTTACTTTTTTTATTGTAAAAAAGTACATTTAGACAGGGTTTTTTTATTTATTTTAAACTTGATGTTGTGTTTAAAAAAATATTTCATAGAAAAGAAATTTCACTTTGACACAGAATTTATTAATACACTATTTCCATTCTTTGACACTGGTTTAACTGGTGAGATTGCTTAGGTAATTGCGGTGCTTTTTTTCTCACTATTACTATTTATTTGTTTTATTTGTACAAATAAGACAGTGTTGGGTTTGTGTTTCTTTTTTTTTTTTTTTTGACAGATAAAAATTGTTTTACATTTCCTATCAGAATACAGTCTGTAAGCATTATCACAAAGAACAATAATGATGCATTTCCCCATTATTTTTAATTAGAACCTATATAAGAAGAAAATATTTCCCAATTGTTCCATAATTGTAAGCTTCCTGTCAATAAATAGTCAGTTTAAGACAGGTTTTTGTCTCTTTAGTGATCACCTTGTAAGAATCTCACAGGAAACAAGACAGGACAGGGTTATAGTGGAGCTGGGTCAGTCTCTCTTATGGCTCAAGGACAGCCATACTGATGAGGAAAGAACAATCCAAGTTGGCATGAGGCCTGCATGGATAAACAAGGAGCTCCTGACAAAGCTCAGACTTAAAATGGAAGTGCACAGGAGGCAGAAGCAGCAACAGGTGACCTGGGAAAAACATAGAGACACTGCTGAAGCATGCAGGGATGCTGTTAGGAAAGTCAAAGACCACCTGGCATTCAGCTTAGCAAGGGATATGAAGAATAACAAGAAAGGTTTCTACAAGTACAGCAGCAACTGAAGAAAGATGAGAGAAAATAGGGGCCTACTACCAAACAAGGTAGGGGATGTGGTGACAAAGGACATGGAAATGGTTAAGTTACTCAATGCCTTCTTTGCATCAGTTTTTAATGGCAAAGGTATCCCAGGGCCCTGAGACCAGAGGGAAAATCACGAGTAAGAAAGACTTATGCCTGTTGGAGGAGGAGCAGGATAGAAGACATTTAAACAATCTGTATATATACAAATCCATGGACCCAGATGGGATATATCCAAAAGTGCTGAGGGAGATGGCTGATGCATTTGCAAGGCCATCCTTGATCAACTTTGAAAGATCATGGTGACTGGAGGAGGAAGGATGACTGGAAAAAAGCAAAAGTAACTTCTATCTTCAAGAAAGGCAGGAAAGATGATCCATAGAACCTTAGTCCCTGGGAATGTCATGAAGACAATAAACCTAGAAAACATTGTGAAGCACAGAAAGGGAAAGAAGGTGATTGAAAGTAACATGTATTTGTAAAAAGGAAATTATGCTTAACCAACCTAAAAACCTACAATGAAATTATTGGTTTGGGGGATAAGGGGAAAGCAGTCAATGTTCTTTATTTCAACTTCAGTAACACTTTTGACACTGTCTGCCACAGCATAACTGCCATAACTGCCGTAACATAACTGACAAACTCATGAAGTAAGGACTAGGTATGTGACATGTGACAGAACTGGCTCAACTGCTGGACTCAGACAGTTGTGATCAGTGTCACAAAGTCTAGTTGGAGACCAGTGACCAGTAGCATACCCCAGGGATTGATAATGAGGGTAATGAGGTTTACCACCCTCATTCATAACCTGTATCATGACTCACAGTGGACCCTCAGTAACTTTGGAGATAATAGAAAACAGGGAGGAGTGGCTGATACACTTGATGGTTGTTCTGCCCTTCAGAGGGACTTTGACAGACTGGAGAAATGGGTTGAGAGGCTGAAGTTCAAATTACTTAGTTTTTGCTTGTGGTTCAGTCTTCATGTACTTTCACTGTCAAATGAAAACCTTCTCCCAAAGCAATGATCTCAAGTGATAGAAGCTTCAGACCAAGGTAAGCACACTCATAAGGAAGAGAGCATTCATGTAGTCACCCTGCCATAGCAGGAGCTGGCTTTGTGCATCATGGACAGAGAGTAGTTGAAAACACAATCACAGATCATTTGTCAACTTTTATTTAGTTTATGGGCATAGCCAGTAGAATGAAGTATATAAACACAGAGAGAATTAAGTCACTGATATGGCATGCTCTTTTAAGACTGGCTGATAGGTAGATTTGAGTCTCCTGGAACTCCTGTTTGCTGATATTATTCAATTACTAGATTTTTCGCTAGTAGAGTTTCTTACTGTTTTGCATGTTAAGGTTCAAGGCAAGGACAGGACTGAAAGCAGAGATAAACCGAAGACCCATATGAAAAGGCAGTAGGGTTAATAGATTGGATTTGCCTCTTTTCACTTCCATAATCCTCCATATCCATACACTCAAGGCATACAACACTTTTTCACACGCTAGCCAGTTCCAACACATACATGTATTTCACGCACACAGTGGCACAGTTTACAGTGGCACTATGTGGTACCCAGTAGCCATTCAGAGACAAGTGCTTTGCACTAGTATGGATATAATTACTCTTAAAGAGGGCTCGCCCTGAGCAATGTACACTGGGCAGTACCACAGGTATGGACTTCCCTCTTGGGCCAATGAGTTTATAAATCTTTGTGAAGGGGAAAAGCAATATTTTAGAGCTCTGTTCTTTCTAACTCACTCAGCAAAACCATATTTATCATTAATTGGAGAAATTTCTTACATAGATTTGACAAGTGAAGCACTACTTGGGCTTCTAAAAGCTATACATTTTTCCCTATTGACATTTGGGTAGATTTAAACAAACTCAGAGGTGTATTCTTCCACACATTTAGTACAGAAGCAATATATCCTTGCACAAAGGATCAAATATGATCCACAGTTATTTAAAACTGCACTTCTCTTTCTGCACTAGTCCATTCTACATTTCTCATCTCATAGAATAAATCAAAATTTTCACTAACTACTAAATGAATCTTCACTATCTTTAAAGAGACTGACAATCAATTTGGAATTCAGAATGTGTGTTATAAGCATAGAGTGATATATATAGGTATGAAGGTGACATGTTGTGCCCTGAGGCACAAATGCCCAGTGAGTTCACTTAAAAAGGGACAGCCTATCTCTAACCTTATCTAACAGTGAACAGAGACCACTTTTCTTTTCTCAGATATAATCTTTAATAATCTTCGACAATTTTTGAGAACCAGACAAGACAAGGCAACCATAACAAATATAAAAATTGTGAGGTGACTTTGCAAAATGCATCAATCTTTCATGCACTAGAAACTGTAAGAAACTTGATTTTTTGTCATTCCATTTTCAGTGCTGTTTCTTTTCATACCTTTTCTTGAAAGCAAAGGACGGGATGAAGCTGAGCAGTACAACTTTTCCAAATTAAGCAAAAGAAAAAGCCCTTGTGTATTTGCAGTTGTTTTGTTATATACTTCATTTAAAATCTAAAAGTGCAAACCACTCAAATTTTGTACTTCACATCACTGTCACCTTGCATATAGATTTGTCTGTATTGATCGTCAGGGCAATCAGGATTCCTATTGAATATAATGTTCTGACTAGGTTAACAATTGACTTTGCTTTCAATAGCAGCAACATATTACCTGCATACAACATGATGTGTTACCATTTACTGCCACACCCTGTCTATTTTTGGAATTTCTTGACCATTTTTGTCAAGGGTGAAATTACTATATTAAATAAGATAGGTGAGAGTCAATCAGTCATTTACTGTTTTTTTATTCGGTGGAAGAAAATGGAGAAGGGGCTGAAGAAGTAGAAATTTTGGGATTAGCTTTGCACTAACACTGCATGTATGCTATGTACAAGCTCATCTTGTACCCCAGCAGCCCCACTTCCCCATGGATGTGTGGTATTTTAATAGAATTAATAACGTCCATTATGATATAAAAAAAATGTTTTTGGAATGTGTGAATTACAGCTAACACTACTATGGTAGTTCCCATCAAATCATACTACGTGTATCCTAGTTTCTAGTAAGACAACCTGCTCCATTTCTTTCTACTACTGTAAGCACACTGAGTTAAATCCTTAGGTAACTAAGGATAAACTGCAGAAACACCAGAAGCAGAATCAGGAGAAAAGAAAAATGCACGTTTTTCCCTCCAGGGCTTAGTGCTTGAGGGAATATGTAGACATCTTTTGATGTGTAAAAGTTGAAGTGCTTTGTTTATCAAATATGCAAAATATACCTGTGAAACTTCCTGGCATGTGATTACTTATCTGAAGTTGTTTATCATATACATACAAAATTAAGGGCTATTAAAAATGTTTACTTAAAGATATTTAAATCTGATAGCTTCCAGTGACCTTGAGGTGCCAGGAAACATTCTCATATTGGGTAGTATAAGAGATAATATTTTAAAGATACCAAAATTAATTTTTAAATAAAAATTAATAAAATATTGTTCAAAGATTTCTGTCATAAGTTAACCATTATGCATTGGTATATGCCTTCATTTATGACAAAATTTTACTTGGGAAGTATTTTTTTGAAAAAACACCCTTGCATAAAGAGCAGTATCAAGATACATTTGTTTATATTTTCAACTCTGCCATTATAGATACAGTGTTCATATACATTGAAAAATTTTAAATATATGTGTGAGAATATTTATATGCGTATGAATATGTGTATGTGCATGTGTATATTTGCATGTGCTTTTATGACATTTCAATATTTAAAAAATAATTATGCACATCATATATTATTATGATCATATTAGTTTCTTATGTAAATGAAAAAAAGGCAAAAATAAAAAGAAAAACAATTTTCTTGTTTCATTTTTCCTGCCTTTCTTTTATTCACTGCCACTAGTAAACATTAAAGAGGCTATGATGGGCTTGAGAGACAGAGGAAAAGAATATAAGAAAATCAAACTACAAACGCTGAACATGGGGGAAAAAAAATCTTTGCTCTTACGAAGATGTACACAAAACCAAAGGACAGGAAGTTGGGACAAAAATGAAATAGTAGTCAGGAGTGGAAGAGTAGATAAAAATTTCAGAGAAAACCTCAGGGCAGATGAGATAGGGAGTTTTGAAAGATAAAGAAAGAGCAGGGTTTGAATTTGTCTTTTGCTTAATGAATGGATTTATTCATCCATAGTCTGTTTTTGATTTTGGGGGGAGAGTATTACTTGATCAAAAACTGTATTTGAATGACATAATGTCATAACATAAATATTGGTTACCTCTGATCCTTGTAAGTAAATACAAATACCAGAAAATCCTATCGTATTTCCTGTTCCTTAGCTAGAAGTTGGAAGGCATTATTGTAATACTTTTCAGATTCTCAGTAGGCCTTTTAGCTTTGGCATACGGATACATTTAAGATCATAAACAACAGCACTTCCCCACTCTGCTTAGTTCCTCTTTCTAGAAATACAAGAGACCAAATAGTGTCGTATTTGTGTGCTGTTGTGGGGTCAGATTTCTGTGACAGCTTTCTTTCAACAAGGTTTGTTACTTCATACACAATAGTTTGACTTCTGGCAGATAGTATGTTATTGCTTCTGTCTTCACTGTAGCTATATAAAATATATATCTGCATCCAAATTTAGTGTAAATTAGCACCCTCCTTGAATGGGGAATCATTTCTACTTATTGCATATCTGTCTCAAAGGAAATCACAAAATTCCTGATGAAATTCAGTGAGTTAAAATGTTACAAGGAAGGAAACCAATCTGAAAGCTACTGTTATCCTTATATTTTCCTTTCAACACAACAGAATTATTTCCCAAATCATCTTCTCTTGAAGTACCAACTTATGAAAGTTATTAAGATACAAAGGCTATCCTATTTCTTTACATTCTTCAGTGAGTTCTTCTTAACATTGGTCATATGCAATTTTTGCTTGCAATTTTCTTGTCTCATAAGAAAGGCTTGATATGAAACTAAGCAACCCGAGGAAGACTATTAGCCCTTAATAATTAATCAGATTAATTTCCTAGCAAAGTTTTTGGGTTTGGTGGTTGTTTTTGTCTTATTTAAACAGAAGATAAAATTAAAAGTATTTGGGGCTTTTCTTTTCTCTCTACCTTATTTAAGTCTGGTTAACAGTGATGTGATCAGTTCAGTAAATGTCTACTCTCAACTGGTTGTGAAGGTCACACAGATACTTTTGGCTGAACTCAGTTGCTCACAGCTGTAATTTTTTTTTTCAAATCTTCCATGATATCCTGGCTTAAAATCCAGGTGCCCCTCCAGAATGGTATTGATTTACAGTCCTTACGTGCTCCATCATAGCTGCTAGCCCCACAGAGTCGTCATGGCTGTCCCAGAACAAAGCCAGTGGCAGTAAGGGCATATTCATCAGCAGCAAACTCAGGCCTTTTCACTACTGTGATAGCACATAGAATAGATAGTACCATTCTAATGAATTAACAACAAAAAAAGCAATGATCACCTGTGCACAGGCATTTCTTTGCCAATCCAGTAGAAACATATTGGGTCAAGGATGACAAAGGACAGTGAAATGCCTTATCCTCCATTTTGCACAATTTCCAATGCTAATGGAGAATCTGTCAGAGCCCTGAGTGTGCCAGCAGACTGATTGCCCTGACCAGGGCTTAAAGGTCTTTCTCTGTAATCCTGCTCTGCAAATGTCACCCCCTGCCAGAGTTTTGACTACCAGTGTTCAAGGTCAGCTCTGATGTAGTGCAGCTGTGTAAGCCTGGATCAGACTGGTGAGAGAATCACGACATTGTAAAAAAAGAGCAATGAGAAACAACATCTGGGATCCAGCCATGCACCCTCTGTCCATTGCCACAGGGGCTGAATTTAACTCCAAGTCCTTAGTCTTTGCCTGACCTTTGTCACCAGGAGGTTATGTCTGACTTTATGGCTTGCTGATCCTGAAGCTATATGACATTATTATGTGGTGCTCTGTCCTGGAGCAATGGTTGTTGCTGCAAGGCTTAAGGATGAAATTCTGTAATTTCCCAATGAAATTCTGTAATTTCCCAAAGTGATTTTGATTTCTGGACAATGATTTCGATTGACAAAGAGTCATTATTCTAGATGTCTTTATAGGTTTTTATATTTCTTTTCTTTCTTTTATTTTTCTTTCCTTTTCTTTTTTCTCTGAAAGTTTATGCTTTTCTCCACTTGGCAAATATACACAAGCAGTGAATTTTGTACTGCTGAATAAAAAGTATGCTTTCTGGTTATAGGTCACCTTCTCACACAAAAATTAACTATTTCTGTTAATATATAATAGGAATGCAATGGTTAGTGCAGTGTCACTTTGGAAATATAAAACTATATAAAAACTAAAGTTAAACCAATCAATTATTTTCACTCTACTTATGGAGATAAATGCACTTTTCTCATCATACCATCCACTCAGCAAGAAAGTATAGATTTAGTTTATGTGTGTAAATTGTCCAAAAAATAAACCAAAAAAAATTATTCAAAATTTTATTTCTCTATCAAAGGGAACAATAATTTATACAGTGCATAATGGAATTTAAGAAGTAGTAGTAAAAGAAATTTTACAGAAAGTTCTGGCATTGAACTATTTAATCTGAGTCTTAGGGAGAGAAAAAAAGAAAAAAAAAAAAAAAAGGGAAAAAATACCTAGATTCTGTGGTGGAATAAAAAAATTCTACTGTAACTTTCATCAGAAGCAGTCGTTGATATGCGGTGAATGTATTAATAAGCAATATAAATAAATATTTCCCAAAGTGAATAACCCAATTGTGAGGAATATCATGATTCTCCCTTTTCATTCCTTTCATGTATTATATGCTTAATAGAGGAAATAACAGTAACTTCCTATTTAAGGCTGTACTTCAACCTTCTCATAAAACAAGGTGACTCCCTACTCTACTCCCCCTTCATCAAGTTAATAGCTTGCAAACTCAATTTAGTTCAAAATTTTTATAAGCCACTGTTTTTCCGATTTTTCTATGAGTGACTATAAGAAGATGATTCTGCACCTACTAGAAATGAATACCTTGATTATAATGCTCTTAAAAAATTGTTTCTTTTTAGGAGGGGAAAAAAGGCACTTTATATCTAAGAAATATTGATTTAAAAATTCCAGATGTTTTTATGTCTTTAAATTCTGATATCGTGGAAAAGGTGTTACTACTGGAATACCTCCTAAACATAATCATTTATAAGTAGCATTATTTACAAGAAAGTGTCTGGATATTTATATGAACTAAGCCCTACATTACTGCATGCCCCACCTATAAATCTGTGAAACATCTGTGCCAAGGATTTTGCCATGAAAAAAAGACAAGAATAATAAACTTTCTGTGAAAAAAAAAAAAAAGTCTACATACAGGAGGTAAACTTCAAATATTCTGAATGGTAATTCTGGATATGTGTTTTAACCCTAATTTTTCCTAGATGGAGAAGACTAGTGATTTGCCTCATCTAAACAGAAAGCTGGAGACCCATTCCTTATTCTTAACCTTAGGGTTTTAGTGTCTGGTTTTAATTTCCAGTATCAGATTCATCTGCCCTCAAAACCTCTTAATGTTAAATATATCAAATTTTTCTTTTTTTTTTTTTTCCTTTTTTTCCTGTTTTTTCCTGTAGCCTACTTTGTTGCTTAGAAACTACTACAGTACTCTTCTGGCCACAAGAAATTCAAGTATAGAAGCTCAATTTGTCACAAAGAAGACAAGACAACTTAGCTATCAAAATCCTTGTGGTACCAGTAGGCTGAAGTCATGCAATATATTTATAAAACTCATGCCAAGAGTTAAAAAGAAAAAAAAAAAAAAAAAACCAACCACCAAACAAACTAAAAATCTTGCCCATGAAGCAGCATTCAGACTATAGGAAACAAAACAAACAGGAAAACAACAAAATTCAAACCACCTTTCTTTTTGTATACTCTTCCTCTCCATGTTAAATAGAAAGCCATGTTTAAGTCCTTAAGTACTGTGACATATTGACATGACATGCAAGTCTCTGTGTCAATACATTTTTCCTACAAATATTTCAATTAATACCATCTCCTTTCTTAATCATGTAATTCAGTTTCATATGACAAACATTTTGGGTAGTTCTCCACAGTATTTCATAGTAGGTGAATAATGCATTTATCACTTCAACTACATATCAGTTTTATTTTCATGATGGCTTCTACTTTACAGGGAGAAAAATAGAAATGTTAATGAATATAATGATTAAACATTTGTATGTTGTGATGTTTCTAAATTAATGAAAAAAAAAGTCAGAAAATCTTGAGGTTTATGTGTTTATTTATTGCAAAGTTAGAAAATTATGTCCCTTTACAAAGACTTTTTTCTGTTTGTTTTTTTTTTTCTTTAGTTTGACACAGGGTATGTAAATACAAAAAGAAACGTGTTCCACTAGTCACCCATGTTTTCAGTGTATTTATGAACAGAAGGACAAAGGCTAGTACTCATTCTGATAGTGAGCTTAGTGTTGAACTGTTTTTGTCAGACAGCAGAATTTTCTCAGGATAACTTGGCCTGATGAAAAACCAAAAAATTAAAACTACAACCCTGCTGTTGCATTACAATGAACATGCTCTTGAAAGAATCAGCTTTTTCAGTGAGTCTGAAAGTATAGTGTAGATACATATTCACGCATAATGTGTTACTCCTTTCATAGCAAGATTTTCGCTTGAAGTGTATTAACATAAATGTATTTACTCTTACAGAATTTTACAGGTTTTCTTCAGTCCAGAATGTGTATCATATAAATTATAACATTACCAATTTGTTTGCATTAAAATGGAGAGTGGCTAGCCATACAACATGTTCATTCTGTTGGTTACACCGATACATTACTGCATATTACTTAATTGTTACAGTTTTTTAATATCAAGCTGTATAATATTCAGATGTCTTCATCTATAAGCAATGTGCAAGTACTTCTGGCATGCATTGTATGACCTTTAAAGACTGCAAGTGAAGAAAAAGGAACTAATCTGCCCAGACCTGGATCTAAGCACTCCAGATGTGACCCCACCAGGTCAAAATAGAGGGAAAAGGGATCACCTTCCTCAAGTGCTGGCAATGGTCCTCCTCCTAATGCTGTTGGCATTCTTTGCCTCGAGGCTGTAATGCTGGCAAATAGTCAGCCTGTTGTGCACAAGGACCACCATGTCCTTCACTGCAGAGCTGCTTTCCAGCTAGTTAGCCCAAGTGTGTAGCAGTCCAGGGGTTGTTCCTCCCCAGATGCATGACTTTGTTTTTCCCCTTGTTGAACTTCATGAGGTTCCTGTCACATCATTTCTCTAAGCAATGTTGAGGTTCCTTTGAATGGCACCACAACAATCTGCTTTATCAGCCACTGCTCCCAGTAATATATCCACTGAAAATCTTTGAGGGTGTGGTGTGTCCCATTGTCAAGGTTATCAGTGAAAAGCATTGGCCCTAGAATGGACCCCTGGGGTACACCACTGATGACTTGCCTCCAGCTGGAGTCTGTGACACTGATCACAACCCTCTGGGCTCAGACACTCAGCCAGTTTTCAGTTCACTTCAATGTTCCATTGTCTAACCTATCCTTTGCCAGCTTGTCTTTGAGGGTGTTGTGGGAAAACAGTCAAAAGCCTTACTAAATCAAGGTAAACAAAACCTACTGCTCTCCTCTCATCCACCAAGGTAGTCACCTTATTGTAGAAGGTAATCAAGTTGGGAAAGCATGATTTCCTCTTCATAAATGCATGCTGACTACTTCTAATCACTTCACTGTTGTTCATGTATTTGGAAATGTTTTCCAGGTTTAGCTGCACCTTTGTTTGATTTCCTGCTTGTCACAATGGACCTCACTTAAACTTGGGAGATATCATCCTTGAACATCAATCAGCTCTCCTGGACCCCCATTCTCTCCACCACTGTATTTAATGGGATGCTTCTAGAAGACCTCTGAAGAGGTTAAAGTCTGCTTTCCTGAAATCCAGGGTTGTGGTCCTGCTTTTTGCACTGCTCCCTTCTCTCAGGATCATGAACTTCACCATCTCATGGTCACTGCAGCCAAGGCTACCCCTGGATCTCCATTCACAGGCTATTCTTCCTCATTTGTAAGTAAAAGGTCCAGCAGAGGATCTTTCCTTGTGGGCTTCTCAATCAATTTTTTTCAGGAAGTTGTCATTAATGCACTGCAGATGCAATGCATTCAGTGCAGTACATTTGTAGATTACTTATGCACTGGTACATAGTCCTTCCTGTAAATTTCAGGGGGGTGAAAATTCCCTGTGAGGTCCAGGACCTGTGAACTTGAGGCTTCTTTCTGTTGTTTAAAGAAGGGTTCATCTATGTCTTCTTCCTAATCAGGAGCTTTATTGCAGATACCTGTAGGGGAATGAAGACAGTGAGTTGATTGACATTGATAATATGCAGTTCTGGCCTTGCTTTTACAATGTGCAGCTGTGATCCTGCAACAAAGTGGTTAAATAGCTCTGAGGAGTGTGGGAGAAAAACTCAGGTGAAGCAGAGATAAGGAGGAGTGTGGCCTGGCCTCTGGAGGATAGAGAAACAGCATGGACAGTAGAGGTTGACCAATGGTAAAGCTTTTTGCTGCTTGCTAGTTTATTCGTGTTATTTTCCTGACCACCGTAACTCAAATTGCAACAGATACCCACTAGAACAATGCCCATGTTGATTTGCTTACCAGTCTTGACCTATAAGCTCTCAGCTGACTATGAACCTGTCACAAGGCAGAGCTCCATGCCTTCCCACCGTTGTCTCACATACAGAGCAACTCCCTCTACTCTACTCCCTCACCCAACCTGACCTTCCTGAAGAGCCTGTATCCATACACTGTAATTCTCTAGTGGTCTGAAGCAGGGCCATATTTAGTTATTGTGCTTGTTCTAAATTAAAAACATTTTTTAATTTATATGACTTCAGCTTTATAACTTTTTTAAATTTATGACTGGAATCTGCTCTGGTCACAGACTGTATAAAATGCAAATTTTGTCAAAACTAACTGCAAATTGGGGGGTGGTGGTGAAGAGGGAGAGATGAGAGTAACTTAGAATACTATCACTTCTGAGGGGTATTTTTGGTTACTTGGAAATATTTCGCTGCAAAGAGTCCATTCAGTAATCTGGCTTGCCCTCAATGTCTACACAAAAGTGACAGACAAGAACTTGATACATTTGCACACCTCTTTAAAAAAAACCAGCAATATATATTCTTTGCTTCTGTTTTCTCAAAATACGTAAAAGGTGGATATTCACACTTTAGAAATGAAACACAAGAGAGGAGAAATCTTTAGTTAGGTGTCTTAGATTTCTAATTGAGTCTGTTGGAAGTATCTTTCTTTTCTGCTTGTGACTATGAACTACTTAGAACAGCAATGTAAGATCTTATTTCCTGGTGGTGGTGGTGATGATTATGATTATATAGCTTCTCATTCAACAATTAAGCATTCACAATTCTTTTGAAAGGAGGAACATTCATTCAAATTAATAGAAGTCCTGAAGAAAAGTAAAAATTTACAGAATCACCATTTAAACCCTGGGGGTGGGGGTGGGGAACGGAATGGAACTAATCAGACCTACACTTTACCTAAACCAAAACCTCTATCTTTAATAATAATCATGACAATATTATTTATAATAGTCAAACAAATAATTAACTTGACTCATGGTAGTTGCATTAAATATACAGATAGATTTTTGTGCAGTCTGTTATGAATCAATACCATGCAAAATGACAAGCCTTATAAAAGTTTATATAAGCTTAGAGAAACAGTAAATATTGCAATTTTCTAATACCCTCCTGAAATTTCTACATGCTCTGAAGCTGTCAAAGAATTGAAATCTATTCTATATAAATAGCAAGTTAATAAAGCTACTGCTAAGAATATACTTTCTATAATAAAGTCTGGGTTTTTTAAACTGCTGAATTAATTTCAAATATGGCCAATTTTCTGAATGTACAGGGACACATATAATATTTGATAAGGAGAATCCAATTAAAATGAAATATCATTTTTATACTCTTTTAATCTTACCTATCTTGAACAGGTAAGTATTAACACATCCTTTCATTTATATTTCATACACTGATTTCATATGCAGTGTCTCACAATGAATAAGGACATACTGACGGTAAGAGAGTACAGCTTTATGGCATTCTTCTCCATATTGGCAATGAACATAAAGCCTTAATTTTTTCATAGACCGAGAGAACAGATATTTGAAATATCTATTAGGGTATATTTCACAGCAGGTTCTTCTCAACAATTCAAAAGTCCATTTGCTTGTGCCTTTGTTATTAAAAATTAGTAATATTTTCCTATTACTCCCTCTAATGCAAATGTTTAGTGTAGATTAAGTAACCTCTCAGAATTTAAAGGAAATATGACTAGTGTTACTAGATTTATACTGGTAAAGGTTATTGCTTTTTGGTTTGGGGTTTTGGTTTTTTTTTTTTGTTACAATTTTGATTGTTATTTTTCTTTTGGGCCAAGTACATCTAGAATAAATAAAATATTCATTAGTTGATTTCAGTGAGACTTTTTTTTATTTATTTAACTTTATTGTATTATTGTTTATCAGGGCAAAAAACACTGAAGTAAAAATAAGAGAACTGACATCCTTTGGGACTTACTTGTATTATTTTCTCTATCTCCAGTTTAGAAATAAGAAACTATCATAGAATTTTAGAAAGGCTGGAATCATAAATAATTAAGAAATAGAAGCCAAATTTCTTTTTCCTTTGTTCTTCACTGCTACAGTTTGCAACTCTTTGGTACAATTAGATAAAATAGAGGACCAGAGAAGTTAGAAAACTAAAAGCACAATTTTCTAATATTATACTCATAGGCACACTGTAGCAGCACTCTCCAAACTCTCAAGCTACAGCAAGGTCTTTTACCATCTCATACCAACACACTCTTCATACCAGTCCCTCTGCTACCTTCTCCTCATCTTGCTTCTTCCTCAGCTACTCTCTCTTCATTGGCTCCCAACCACTTAACAGAACCAGCCACAGCTGCACCTTAGCTACATTGGCCAACCCACCACCCCTGAAGCCAACCCACAGCTGTATACTATCAATGCTAATTAACCCAGCTTCATTCCTCTACAGCACACCAGATAGGTTTGCTAATTACAAAATTTAATTATAGTATCAATCTTTCATTTTATTCCTTGAGATTTAAGTGACAGTATTACATAAGCTCGTCCATCATGTCATTCTGGCTCATACTCCTTGACTTTTGTATATGAGATGAAGCTTCAATTAAAAAATAAAATTAAAAAAATCTTTGACTAGATTTATTTTATTCACAACCGAAGAGTGTCCCCTATGGAGAGTCCGCCAAGTCACGACAATCACACCAATATGGCTACATGCCATGCTCACTTTATTAAACAAACAGGTCATATTTATAACTTAAACCGACCGCTCACCTGACTTTACACACAGGTGATTAGATAAAAGTCTCTGGGCCACGTGGGGGTCCGTGTCGCTGACTGGTGGGCATGCTGCAGGCGCCTGACCAGAGTGTGCTGATGAGAGTGTGCTGATTTTGCGGTTCCCAGGGCTTGCTCTGCACCTGGCTTCTTGTTTGTGCATAGCTTGTTTTCCTTCTCCCACTGCTTGTTCCCAAGACTATTTAAAACTGCTCTGCAGCTTCAACTAACAGGCCTGGGTTGTCCAACCCAGACAATGGTAACATATGTCCTCGGTCCTTTAAAAATCCCTCTATACACAACTAGAAAATCTGTGAGAAAACTACCTGCTGAGCAAATTCCAACTAGGACAGAGACAAACATCAAGGAGAAGTACAAGATAAGCAAGAAAACTCTAATGATGTGCATTATTGATATGGGGAATCACTTATACAAGACAAAATTTGCCCTGTAGTGATAATGACTGAAAAAGGTTATTTAAGTATCTGCAGAATCTCCAGAAAATACATTAATTACATTAATTCTTAAATATTTAGTTAACATCACCTTATCATTTAAAGCACCACTAGAAAACATTTGTTTTAATTTTTGGCCTGAAACATAATTTATAAGTACTCAAAGGAATAGCTGAAGAACACACAGTAGTTGCTACATAGAAGTCAAAACTGGGTAAGACTGTCCAGGCCCGGAATGGTCGGGTCTGGGGAGATTCTTTGTGATTCCCAGAGTAAGATTAAGACACAAACTAGGTCAGATGCCATAAAGAAAAGAAATTTAATGTACTCGCACAGAGGCAGGAAATGGAGAGAAAGAGAGGAAAAATAAAGTAAAGAGAGGTGCAATAGCTACCACCGCACAGAGCTGGGGGTCCCATCAGCCCAGATTGACTTCACATTAGGTGGGGAGTTCCACTCGGTGCTGGTTGTCATGGTTCTTTTATAGATGTTCGAGAGTTGTTCACCCAAAAGTCTCTGCTCCTTCCAAGAACTGTTTTGCATAGCCTCACCCCTCACTTGGCAGTGGTGCAAGCACCCATACTGTCTTACAGAGAATTTTTCATCCTCTGGGGTCTGGGCGTACTTGCTGGGGTGAGGGTACAAAACAGGAGATGTGTGGTTTTCATGGTCGAACAGATGCAACGGTGTTTGGGTAAATGTCCGTGGTCCGCCGAAGCCAGATATAGACAAGTTCTCTACAGGGCCTCTGTGTTGTTTTGTGGTCAGCCAGCAATATTGAGACAGATAGCACAGTTCTGATAATGTCCTTCACAAAGACAAATCCCAAAAGCCTTAGAGTATTTGCTATAAAATCATTATTGTCTAAACACTGAAACTTTAATTCTACTTTGACTCATTCCCAGGCCTATAGAATTTTGCTTTGATAGTGGTGAAAGTAAATAGTTTGAACTTTATCCTTCAGTCTAGTGAGTTAGTGAAGACAGGTTGTAGGAAAATCATTCCTGGAGATATTAAAAAAAAAAAAAAAAAAAAAAAAAAAGACGACCCTAAGCATCTTGATCAAATCTAAACGTTGATAATGCTTTCAGTGGAGAGTTGGAGCAGATGACTTTCTGAGATTCCATCCAACATAAAATATTAGATGAGTCTATGATAACTGACCCAATTATTATATATAGGTATAATTTAATAAACATGTAAAGAATATGTTTAAAAGATTAAGAATCTTCAAATATGTTACATACTGTCATACGCTGTCATTATGCTTTAACTGATTTTAGGGCTCTATTCAGTATGTCATTTATGACAGTGGAAAGACTTTCAACATTTATTCACAGCTTTGAATACAGAAACGTATTTAGACCGTAGACATAACGCCAAACAAAATAGCACAGTACTGCACAAAGCAGCAATACTAGCTCAGGTCCTAGATACTAGCTTATGATGTAGTATGCTCAGAAAAACTGATCTGTACTACTTTGATGTATCTATCCTGAAAAACAGAGGTAATACAATGGGACTATATGAAATATGGAATGGTGTACTAAGAGAAGGTCAAGAAAACAGGATGCTCATATGGACTTCTGGCTTCAGACATTGATGTGAACAATAAATTCTCATTTACTAGTGTTTAATGTTCATAATGGTTTTTAAGACACAATGCCTGCTCAGATAAGCTTATTGGTTTCTTTTATATTTAATATGTCTTCTTAGAAATATTCCAGAAATTCAAATATAATATTTCTTCTAGATTTGTTTTATTTCTGAGAAAACCAGATTGGAAAACAATTACGAGAAATTATAAAGTACTTTTGGTCTTGTATGTACACCAAATGCCATTTTCATTACATTTTAAAATATATGTAGAAATATGGTTTTTACTTTGACTTGGAATCTCCATACTGACTTTAGTATCCATTTTATAATAGTAGTTATTTTATAATAGGAGTTTATCCTCTCAATTTACTCTTATGTTTGACCAGCTGTGACCAAAAAACCTGTGTTAATAAAAAAAATCTCACCTGAAAATAGCTAATGACTATCAAACTTTTAATTCACCACCTGTTGCACAAACCAAAATAAAATACTTAGACACTTAACAACACAACAACATTTTTGAGTGCTGTTCTGATATTTTCTAGGATGTCTCACTTCAGAGATTTCTTAATTTTCTTCTATTTAAAAAATTTTCCTGTTGGACTGTATGTGTAAAAATGCAGTGTAATAAATCAGAAACAAAGAAAGAAATAAGCCAACATCACAACATAGGAGATACATTCCCCTATAAATTTTTCTAAAGTTATGAAATGGGAATATAAAACATCTCAGATAATTAAAATACATATCTCAGTAGGAACCCCCAGGAGCACTTCTATTTTCAAATACTTAGTTTTAAATGAAAATTTTATTTATATCATTTGGAACTGGCTCTAAAAGTTTATAATATATGCCTCTCAAAATTCTATGAAGCAACTGCTGGTGGTTCTGGTAACTGGTTAGAATGTCACTCTGGATACTTTTCAAAATGATGGGTAAGTACATGGTACCAGATAGGATGTTTAATACAATAAGTAAAAGATGATTCTAAAGAGTTTTTAGTGAAGTATGATGGTATCAATGACAGGTATGTATGCATTCCTAATTAAAAAATGCGTTGTGTGATTTATTTCACTTATATGAAATATGGATCACCTTACATGGTCTTCAGTCTTCAGTTTCTGTTGATTTTATGTTTGTGCAATCTTTTTTGTTTTCCTCAAAATAGAAATAAAAAATGAGAATGTAAGTAAGCAATGAAATGGCAAAAAAAGTCACATTCTTTCCCAATCTACACTTGTGGATCTGAAGGCATTTTTGTGATTTCCATTTCCATTTGTCTCATTTTTTATTAATTCTGAAAACAATTGCTTTTGTATTTGTTGCACGCTGTCAGAATTGCAGTCTAATTTATTTAACACCATCCCCACTTATGGTTCACTTACGGAATTGAGGGACAGGGAAAACAAAACATATTAGTGCTGTCACATGGCAAAACACAAGAATAATGCAAAATATAAAGATAATGTCATTTAAATGAAATTTTTTTGAAAGGAAAGGAGGTGACTGATGGCAGTTTTAAACTCTAAAAGTCAGGTAAATAGTTGGGATTTTACTAGCAGTTCTAAAATTAATTAGCATACAAGTATCAGTATTTCCTTATGTGTAACGTGATATAGATAGATCCATACATTTTATAAGTTACAAGAAATAACTCAGTCTTCTTTACACTTGGTCCTAGGCTGTCTGAGCATTTAACATAATGCAACTTTCTGATTAAATACACTAACTAAAAATTATTAAATTATTAATAGTCAACATGTATTTGATAGAGATGTTTTCCATATGAGATGATTAGTGTCTTAATTTTTTAATATATTAAAATGGATTTAAGATGCTCAGCATCTAAAAAGAATAACTCCTTTGGAAGTGTGTATATATATTAATGAGTTTATGAATTACCATCTATGTACATTAAAACTACTAAAAATAACAGATAATTTACAGAACAGAAATATTCTTTTGAACAGCTTTCCTTCTGTACAGCACTGCTGATTAATGCTGTCATTTGCGTCTGGATCTGAGCTTTCCATTATGGTATGCATTCTTGTTCTGAATCAGAGATTGTTTCTGGGTTGTTTTTTTTATTATCCTTTAGTGTTTAGTTTTCATTTTTCAGATTTAAAATAAAAACCAAAAAGAGGCCAAAAAACACCGAACCAAAAATGTTTTAAAGAAGTTTTAAGGTAGCATTACATATTAATTTGTTATAGTTTAACAATAGCTATAATATATGAGGTAAAGAACATTAGGATGTCCATATACTGGGTCAGACCAAAGATGGTTCTTCTTCAGTATCTTGCTTGCAAAGGCAGCTGTGTACAAAGGCATGGAGAACAGTAAGTAAAAAGCATTTCCACAAGATACATGTCCTTATATCCTTTCAGCCTTCAGCTATAAATGAAGACTTAGGGGAGATGAACCCAAGTGGATTTTCAGTATTCGTGATATTCTTTATCACAGCTTTACACAGGAAAAATACCTTCTGTGAACTACCACCTTCTGTTTTGAAGCTGACTCCTACTAGCTTTATTTGTCGCTTTTTAGTTCCAACATTGGAAGACAGAGTGAAAAGTCCATCCCTGCTATCTTCTACACAGCACTCATGAAAAAATATTCCATACTTGCCCAAGCCATCTCTTTTCAGGAATGAAGACCCCTTGCTTATGTAGTCATTCCTTTCACAGAAACAATTCAATACAGCAAGAGAGGTGATTCCTGACCACCACCACCACCTCTTGCTGTCACAACACTGAGGGACTGACAGCTGTGGGGGGTTGCAATGGACTCCTAGGACACGTATGAAGTGAGAGAGCTGCAAGCAAGTGGCCAGAGATAGTCATCAGTGAATGCCCTCAGGGTTCTGACACTTCCAAAATGTTTATTACACAATGGCCTTAGTAATAGAAATCTTTACAAATATGAAACATTTTTGGAGTCCACATGGAGACAGAGGAGTCAGAAAGAGAGAGAATGTCATGAAATGCATAATGTACAACAGCCTGAATCCCGTGACTTGGGACCCTTCTCATATAGTGAATGCCACTGAAATACTGATTAGCAATTAGCCAAGACTTTAAAGAGCATAGCCATTAAATTGTTAATTCCTGACATCATATATTCATGACTTTTTACTGCACATTTTTAGAGTTCGACAAAGTTATTGTTTAATAATGATAATTACACTGCCACTGACTGTAATGTAGCTAGAAGCTAAAATAAACAGTCTTTTCAGAGACTTAAAAAGATATAATGAGTGATTTTAATTAAATACTCCTACAGTTTTCTCAGTTCTACTGTAAATGCTTTCTGGGTTTGTTAGAACACCCATAACTTGTTTTTGGTTTTGTGGTTTGTTTTTTTTTGTTTCTATTTAACAAGTTTTCCTTTGTGCTATTCACCTTTCTCTAATTTGCTCAAGTTAAGGTCGACTATGTTGACCTGCATGTCTTTTATCTGAGACTTCTCAAAAAGGATGAAAGAATCATTTAATTTGTAACCTTCTGTTTTACAGTACAAATACCGTATTTTTTAACCAAATATAGCAAAACAAAACACTCTGAATTTCACAGCAATTCAAAAGACTTTAGGTTTACTTTGTTCTGACTGGTCTATTCTAGCTCAAAGATAAACTCTAGAGAAAAGGGGAATTTTTCTTCTTAAAGACAACTGATCATCTTCAGATTTCTGTATGTGCATGTGTGTGTTTGGGAAGAGATGTCTGAAGTGCCACAGAGAGAAAACTGGAAATGAGATTGCCATGCAGCTTTGAAGACCCTCAAAGGAGCAGGAGTCTGCAATTAGAGAGCAAACCAAAGACAAACCTCAAAGGTAACAAAAGAAACTTTCCTACAAACCCAGAAAGGGAATTCTGTGAAGTTTATTCAGCCCAACGAGCTACAAGTAATCGTTAGACTAGAAGCAACAGATGAAAAAAAATTTCGAAGTCATTGCAGTGGCACAGTGGGAAAAGGGAAGTTTCATATCTAATGACTTCAGTCAAGGAGTTAGCTCTATTTTTCTCATTCTTATTTTATATCATCTCTGTTCTGATAAAATGTTAACTGTGGAGACTGAAAGTATTTAGAGCCTTTTGCTGTTCTCAGTTCAAGAAAACAGGGGGGAGGAGTGAGAGGGAGGGAGGGAAAGAGGTTATGGAAAGTATTTTACGAATATAAATAAGATAAAGCTAGCTTGAATTCTCCGCAGTGTGTTATTCTCGTTAGTGACATAGTCTATAGCTACTTTTGAAATCAATGTGGATGAAAAACAGTTGATGTACAGAGCAAAATAATTATTACAGAGGATGTAATCACCACACTGTATATATCCCGAGGTGTTTTATTTCAGATTAGCTTCAGTTTGGTCCTGTGGACTGAAAGCTCATTTGCAGCTGAAGTGCATTCAGTGCACTCCTGCAACACATCTTTCGCTTTGTTTTTTCCTGAAAGAGATCCAGTTCCTATGCAAAGCCAATGTTTCACAATGAACTGAAATAGTTTTATTAGGAACCAACAATAAGGAGATTGCTTCAAAAGCTTCCTCCTGAACTAGACTAGAATTTCAATTCAGAAATTCTCATAGTGGATGGTGCCTGTTCAGGATTTGAGCTTTAATTTGCTTTTTTTACTGAGATACAATTCAGAAGGCTCTGTGAGTAATGTCCCCATGAGCCAGTTTGATCATCAGCTGAGAATCCATTTTATTATTTGCATGCTATGTAAAGTGTTTTGGGACTGACACACGAAGAGCGTTATTAAGGTCTAAGAATTTTTGTGACAGCATATCTCTGCAAATGTATTATGCAGTATTTATATATTTCTGCTAATGCTGTTATTAGTCCTACAGATTTCCCATTGTTGGCTTAGAATTTTAATATTTATTCGTTATATAATATTTTCAGGTATATAATTACATCTGATAATCTGCATTCCTTTGGTCTGGCTGGGATGGAGTTAGTTTTCTTCACAGCAACCTGTTGTGTTGTATTTTAGATTTGTACACCAAAACAGTGTTGGTAATACAAGTGTTTTAGCTATTTCTGAGCAGTGCTTACATAGCACCAAGGTCATCTTTCTTTCTCACTCTGCCCCAGCACCAGCAAGTAGAATAGAGATGGACAAAAAGTTGGGAAGGGGCATGGCCAGGAAAGCTGACCTGAACTAATCAAAGGGATATTCCACAGCGTATGACATCATCCTCAGCAATAAAACTGGGGAAGATTTTTTCCAAAGGACTCATTGCACAAAGACTGCCTGGACATTGGTCTGTTCGTAGGAGGTGGTGAGTGATTACCTTTGCATCACTTGCTTTTCGTTTGTGTGGGGGTTTGGGGTGTTGTGTGTGGGTTATTTGTTTGGGGTTGTTTTTTTTTTTTTTTTCTTTTCTTATTTTTTTTTTCTTCAATTATTAAACTGAGTTCATTCTGACTTACAGGTTTGTGTTACTTTGGCTCTTCTGATTCTCTCTTTTGTCCCACTGCAGGGAGTTGCCAGCTGGGGTCAGCCTACTGCACTTCAAACCCCCCAGTTTAAAAATAAGTCCTAGCACAGCAACACAGGAGAAAGCAAATTCATGAAATGTTATTGAGATAAAAGAAACAAAGCTATAGCTAACATTAGCAGCAGTTGGAAAAGAAGCAAGTGAAGATGAACTCTACTAGGGGAAGGAGTTCTTATGATCTTTTCATATTAACACCATAGGAATATACCTGGGATGCTGAGTCACAGGGGTTTTATTTTATTAATGTATGACTTGTCATTTATATGCCTGAAAAGACATCAAATGCAAAACTGACATTTATTTTGGAATTTAGGCCCTGGGTATTATCCATCTACAGCATAAAATGCAGAAACTATTAGAGGCTGATCCAAAAGTTTGCTGATGAGAAAGTTATTCAGGACTGAGAGAGCAGTGAGCTCACACTGGATTCTCCACCCTGGGCCCCTAAAGGAGGTAAGGCAACTAGGGGAATTTTTACCAAGAACCAAGATTAAACAATCATTGCAATTCACATAGAGATAGATGTTTTAGAACAAAGAAAATGGCATGAGCATATTTTCTAATCGTTGTGGTTTAACGCCAGCCAGCAACTAAGTGCAGCATAGCTGCTCACTCATGCTCCCCACCCTCCCTGCCTTGGGATGGAGAAGAAAAGGAGAATCAGAGAGAAGTAAAGCCCATAAGTTGAGACAAGAACAGTTTAATAATTGAAATTATAATACTACTAATAATAGCAAGAACAATAATAATGATAACAACAACAATAATAATGAAGTAATTAAAAGGGAGATGACAAAGACAGAGAGAAACAAAACCCTCTAAAAAGGACAAGTGATGCAGAATACAATTGGTCACCACCTGCTGACCAATGCCCAGCCAGTCCCTGAGCAGTGATTGGCCCCTCCTAGACCCCAGTTTATACACTGCGCCTCACGTTCTATGGTATGGAATACCCCTTTGGCAAGTTCATGACAGGTGTCCTGGCTCTGCTCCCTCCCGGCTTCTTGTGCACCTGCTCACTGGCAGAACTAGGGGAACTTGAGAAGTCCTTGACTTAGAGTAAGCACCGCGCAGCAACAACTAAAACATCAGCGTGTTATCAACATTGTTCTTATATTAAACTCAAAAACACAGCACTCTACCAATTACTAGGAAGAAAATTAACTCTATCCCAGTTGAATCCATGACACTAATGTAGACAATAAAAAATTATTAAGTTCCAGGTTTAGAAATTTCATTTCATTTAATCAATTTATTAATTGCTGCCTATAATACAGAAATAATTATGCTTTACTTCATTGTAAAGAAATTATCCTTGTCATTCTTGGAAATGGGAACAGACACTGTAGTTCTTTGCTACTGCAGACTTGCATATAATTCCCACTCCCCCCCCGCCTCCCCCCCTCCCCCCCCCAATTAAAAGGGAACATTACAAATCTTTAAATCATCAATGATTATCAGATTTGCATAGTCTGCCAGGAGTCCTCTTGTCTGCAGAGCAGCCCATCTTGAGGGGTTGTCAGTGAATAGGCCCCAAAAGCCCAAAAAGCTCTAAGAAACTTGATTTCTATAGAAGCTGCTGTTAGGGTAGAAGAGAAATGATAGATAATCTTTCACTGATTTAGAATTTCAGTAAACACTAACGTCAGCATGATTTCCTATTTGTTGTGGTTGCTGAAATTCAATTCATGCTTACTACATCACCTTATCTGTAAGCGTTCAGCTTATTAGGAATGTAGATTTCAACACATTAAATTATGTGTCTAATTTTGAAAATGAATAGCAATGATCTGTAGACTAATGACATATGGTAATTTGGGGTTTATATAATTTAAGAAAGTTGTTCTGAAACCATGTTATAAGTAATTAAGAAAATTAGAATAACTATGTGGACATTGTTCAGCATTTCCTGGACTGGATTAGATTTCATCAAATGAAATGTTAATATTGAAAACAAAGGATAAGTAATGATTCATATGTTTATGTAAGGTTTAAACAGCAGATGGTATTTTCAGAGAAATACTGAAAATTGAACTGCCTGGTTTCTCACAGGATATAATGGTTTGATTTGCATAAGTTAAATGAAAAATTCTCATTAAAGAGAGAGTTTAAAACAGAATTAGAGATAGCATCAACTTCTGATTTCAGCATGAACAAACATTTAAAAAAACTCAACTATTTCAGAGATTTTCTTTTCTACTGCTTATAAAATAGACCTTATGTTGTCAAACGTCATATATTCTTCCGAAATAAACTGCTGTAGAGATAAACTACATTTTTTCAGGCAAACTGTTCATTGTTGTTTGTTTGTTTGTTTCCCCCCCACAAATTAATACTCCAGAGTGAAAAAATGCAAAATTTGAATTATTTTTTTCTTCACCATGAAGGTAGAAGATTGACGTTTAACAATGACAAGTGCAAAGTTCTACACCTGGGACAAAGTAAGCCAAAGAACGCAAAGAACCAAATACTAGCTAGGTTCTGTGTGGCTGTGGAGTAGACTTGCTGAAAGGGACCTGGAGATCCTGGTGGGTAACATGTTAAACATAAGCTAGCAGTGTGCCACTGCAGCGACAAAGACAAATTGAATCCTGGGCTGTATCTGCAGGGACATTTCTAGCAGACATAGAGTCATGATTATGCCGCTCTACTCAATGCCTGTCAGGCCACACGTGGAATACTATGTGCAGTTCTGGTCTCCACAATACAAAAAAGATGCAGACAGACTACAGAGGGTCCAAACAAAGGCCATGAAAATCATCAAAGAGCTGTAGAACCTACTGTGTGAGGAAGGACTGAAGGAGCTGGGTCTTTTCTCCCTGCAGAAGGTTCAGGGAGGGGCTCATCACAGTATTCCAGTACTTAAAGGGTGATTACAAAGGGGATGGAGGCTCTCTCTTCACAATTTGCTACATGGCTTAGTTGTTCTTCCTAGTGTATAGCTGGCAAAGTCTTATGTCCAAACTGATGTCTTCCTCCACAATCAGATTTATTTTTCTTTTTATATATAGCTACTTCAACTTAATCAAATTTCAAACATGCAATATCAGACATCATCTTCCTGTTCTTCCACTTTTCTGAACAAATTTCCCTTGTGCTTATCCTTGTTATTGAAATCTTATCTTAAATTCAGAATGATTTTTAGTCTTTGCAATGAAATATACATGTTGATAGTTTATATATAAAATGACCAAGTCTTGAACTCTATGACACTAGATAAGATGGAAATCAATCCGATGAAATAAAGCACTGATTTCTAAATGGAGTGTGTTGAACATAATTTTTTTCTATGTTAAATTTTCTCAAATGTTTGTGAAATTTATATATTTTCTCTTAATTCAAATCTTCACAGACTTTTCAGTGTGATAAAAGTCTAGTCTCAGATGAACTTGTAAAGAACTTTAAATCTTTTTCTTATACCAAATAACAGTGAGGATTTGTGTGAGGGTCCTTCCACATCTTCAGGACTTTGTAGCATCCTAATCTATGGTGTTCGAGAACTTAAAACTACTTTTTCATTATAAACTTTCAAATTAATCTTGTGTCTTCAAAAATAAGCTAAATTAAGAAGGATTAGAAGGTACTACATTGAGAAAATCAGGCAAATCTGAGCTAAGAATGATACTTCAGAAAATCCTGTTAATGACTATTAACTGTGTTTTTAAACTTTCTGTAGGAATATATTTTCCAGCATACTTAATTAGCCTCAGCACTCTTACTTCATTATTTTTTGTAGTTTCCCTCCACTCAAAAATGAATCTGTATTCATACTATTCCTTCTTCTAAGCTTTTGTAAACCTCGACTTCATGCCCCCTGATCCTTTTTTACTCTGTGGAAATGAATTGCTTTCCCTTGGTATGCATATCAGCTCATCAATTGAAGTCTGATGTCACTTTTTCAATCTTTTATTTCTGGACTTTATACTTCAAAAACCCAAAATATTTCTAATAAACTGAAATGAGTAGTTCTGATGAGGAACCAGACTATCAACTAAAACACACATTCTGTTCTCAGGGAAATGAGCGTGAATTTTGTAATTGTTTTCAGTGGCAGCAGAATTCTACCCTGTTTTCTTTAGAAAATTATATTCATACATACATAAAAAATTGTTAAACATATATTTATTAAATTTTCTGTTGATTCATCGTAGCTGTTGTTTTTCAGCATGAATATTCTATATGACTTATCATAGGGAATGGTGCAAAAATGGAGGCAACATTCACTAAACAGTAGATAGGCATCTTACATGCATATGAATAATGAAAGTAGATAGTTTTGTTGGTAAAAGCAACATCTTTTCATGAATGCCTCTTTCCATCCCAACCAGACTCTGTACATCCAGTTGGAACATCAACCTGCTAAAAGTAATTTTCTGCTGAACTGGGAATGTCTCTTACTTTCTTTTCTGGAAGAGAGGTAATGGAAGTTTTAAACCTTTCCAGTCTTTAAATGTATGCCTTTAGGGGACTGTAATTAAAGGGACTTGAACATTGTAACTATATGGAAAGTAAACACACAGTGTAGCATAGTTAAGTAAAAAGTTTGAATAGACATCAACATTTTGCTCACTTTTCAGTGCAGGTTCTTTCCTCCAATCAGCTAACTTCCAGTGACTTCCTGGGTTGATAAATCCTTCCAAACTCTTCCTGGATCTCTGTAGGAATTGGCTGTGAGTCTGTTGCAACCTGGGCCTATATCCATTCATCTGCCACTCTGCTCCTGCTATGAGCATCTCCTTTCTATGTCACTGAGTACTTCTTCACCCTGCAATTCAAAAACTTCTTTATGCATACCATTGAAGGTATAATACTCTTTCCTCTGTGGAGGTATGCTTTTCATCTGATGTGTATTACCTAAGACAAGGTGACCCGCTACTGCCCAGGTTCACCCCTGGAATAAACAGGTTTTAATAGATTTACCATCCATCACACTGTATCAACTCTTGTTCTCAGAAGAGGGCATTAAGCTACACTGAGCTGTGGTGCAATTACAATCTAATGAAACGGCTAATTTGCTTTGCATTCTTGGAACAATTCATTTATAGCTAGTTCAGTCTGCAGTGTAGACATGTGCAAGGAACACAAACACTTCTAGGAAGTCCACTTGGAAGCTTTATAGGATCCAAAAGGATAACAATTTGTCCCACTTTTAAATTCAAACTCCACAGAATAATAAAGAAGGAAAACTAAAATATGTTAGCAAAACTTCACTATGAACAGAGTTCTTCCTTTAGGCATGATAGAGCTTTTACATCCTGTCATGGTTTAACCCCAGCCAGGACCCAAGCACTACGCGGCTGCTCACTCGCTCCCCCTCACCCAGAGGGATGGGAAAGGATTGTAAAACTCTAGGGTTGAGGTAAGAACAATTTAATAGGTAAAGAAAAAGCTGCACACGTAAGCAAAGCAAAACAAAGAAATAATTCACTACTGCCCACCAACAGCCAGGTACTCAGCCATCCCCAGGAAAGCAGGGCTCCATCAAACAACGGTTACATGAGAAGAAAAATGTTATAATGCCAAATGTCCCCACCTTCCTCCTTCTTCCCCCAGTTTATATACTCAGCATGACATCATATGGTATGGAATGTCCCTTTGGCTAGTTCAGGTCACCTGTCCTGGCTGTGTCCCCTCCCAATTTCCCATGCCCCCCCCCCGCCCCAAGCCCTCTTGCGGCCAGGGCCTGAAAAACTGAAAAGTCCCTGACTTAGTATAAACATCACCCAGCAACAACTAAAACCATCAGTGTGCTGTCAGCATTGTCCTCACACCAGAGCCAAAACACAGCACTGTACTAACAACTAGGAAGAAAACTAACTCTATCCCAGCTGAAACCAGAAAAAATCCCCATGCCTCAGTATACAATGTACATCTTAAGGTCTATTCAATAGCCCTATGGAATAGTACTAATTTTGTCTGTCTTCTTTCACGTGATTCATCCGGTATTCTAAGAAAATGAGACTTAAACTATCACACTAAACTTCTCTTTCTGCCTTTGCTAATAAGGCTTGATTTATTTATTTAATTTTTTTTACAGATGAAATAATTATTTTACACTTCTTAGATATATACTATATTTTCTACAATTTTACTGAAAATCTGCTTCCAGGTAGGAGTGCAAGAGACAGTGTCCCTATCTGCCTTTGCATAAGGGAAGGTTCCACAGTAATACACTTTAAGCATCAGAAAATCTAATCATGAAATGCAACAGTCTTAATTTATTCAGAGAGAGTATTCACATTTCACTATTTTAGTGTATCACAGAACTACTTGCAAACCATGGAATGAAAATATTAAAAGTATAAGTAAACACAAATTAAATTATACTTGATTTTCATATGTGAACCACAGGTTGATATTTTCCTACATTGCAGAAACCCTAGTTACTCTGTATAAGGCCCAGGTTAGTAGTAATGGGGTTGCATCAAATGAGTACCACCTTACAGGGACAGATTTAAGTAGAACAGTTTACTTTGGATTGGTCTTTCTAAGTTATTACACTAGGTGAATGTCCCATTTAAGATATAAAAACACCTTTCAAAGGAAAAAGCAGTTTGACAGAATGACATACAGTTTAAAGTGAAGCAATTAAGAATTTTATTTCTGAAATTCTTCATTAGCATTTTTGTAGCACTTAAGTGGTAAAAATATTATTTTTTTTTCAAGAAATATTCTCATATACCCATCTGTTAAACTCACAGATATAGTACTGGTGAGCAGATAGCTGAGAGTAACCGAGTGTTCATTAGCTGTAGTAATACATTCAGATAGTTGCTCATGTTTCTCATTTATTCTTGTATATAATTGAAGTAAACATTTGTTAAAGAATTCCAAGAAAATGTCTGCAAGAGAATGGCACAAGTATTTGATCTGTATGTATGCCTATGAGAAAAAAAAATGCAGTCAGCTTAAAAGGTGGATATCTTGCTTCCATAATCTTGGAAACATATGCTGATAAAAACCACAGACCTAAAGAAAATATTGGCCACGACCGTATCACCGTTAGCTCTTTCTCTTACTAAAGTCGATAACAAAATGTTTCTCATTTTACTGAAGAAGTGAAAGATACACATAGATCCTGTGTTGTGACTATCTTACTAAGAGGACTGTTGACATATTTAATAAACAGAGGTGAAACTTTATTAAGAAATCTCATTGTCTAAATTTCACATTAATGAAGATTTCTTTTCTAGTGGGAATATTGCTATGGCATTCACTCCAGGTATTCCATAATCACGGAAACAATTCAGACAGACTTGTAGATATTCCACGGGTCTTTTTTTGTCTTGGGCTAAGCTGCACTGGTTGGAAACTGGGCTGGAGACAGATACTCCCATATAGTCCTGCTTTCTGTTTTCCGTTTTATCACCTTTCTTGATCATCACTGTCAGCACATTATTGTCCTTCCAAAAAAATCTGTGAGGCCCCAATTTGCTTCTTCCCTTTAGCTCCAGTTCACTGTCTCACACCCCTATTTGTAGTTGTAGTATGGTTGTGTTTAAAACGCTGTCTTAGTAATCTTTTATTGGTGCTTCCCTCTTTACTAGACATATTGCCATTTGTACAGTTCCAGCCTCCTCCTACACTAACTTTTCTTGTGTCAACAGGTCATTGTCGGTTGCCTGCACAAATTCTCTTATCAGTATTTTGTCAATAAGAGATATAATTTAGCAGTATTTTAAACTGAATTTTTAATGATAAACCTGCAATAGAAGAAACTTCTGAAAATTATGGGGGCTTTCTTAAATAAATGTGTTTATTTTATTTACAGTCTAAGTCCAGACAAAGAAAAGTAAAAACCTAGATATAGGTTTTTAGAAACCGAGGGGCCGGATGGGAACCAACAACAAAACCCAAACCAAACTCTTAGAAACTGCTACCTCTGATCAAGTGTAAAATTCTGGTTTTCTTCTCTCATTCTATATTTTCATCAAATTCACTCATCTCTTTTTATACACAATGAAAAAATTAAAGCTTATAGCTATCAGTACCTAAAAGTAGGGTTTTTTTTCAAAGCATTTATTAAAAAAACTATGTCAAAATTATGTCAACCAACATATCCATTAAAAAGTAATAAGCTGATTAAGATCCACTGGAAATTACTTTTTGCTGACTTTGTTCTAAAATTATGCATTAACAACTGCAGGTGTTTTGCTTAAAATACTTGAACAGCAAAATTTCTTCAGTTAAAACAAAATTTTAAAATAAACTTAATACTACATTGTAATAAAGTTAGGAAACGTGGGAGGCTTAGCTTTGCATGGTCAAAATCTACCTCAAAATCTTTAAGCAAATGCCATACTTAAGCATGAAATCTCAACTATAGCACCCTATCTGACTGCAAGCATCCTATCACTCAGCACTTCACCTGATTCAAGCAGTTCTGAAATATATATGTTTTATTTCTAGTTTGCATGGAAATACTCACCTCAAATATTTGGAATTTCAGAGCTGGCTAACTGCTTGCCAAGAATATGTCAACTCTAATACCTTGCAGATACTGTGGATGTTGTTATTGCCATGTTATTGCTCAGTCTATGGTATCAGGTCTTTTAAAATATGTCCTTAGCTTGACAAAAACCTTGCAGATGAGTATCTATCTTATAAACTTTTTCTGCAAGGATTAATTAAAAAACCATAATTTTTTTATTCCTCTAGGTAATATCACAGTTATTGTGGTTTAACCCCAGCCAGCAACTAAGTACCATGCAGCTGTTCGCTCACTCACCACCCCCCCAACAGTGGGATGGGGAGGAGACTCAGGATAAAGGTAATACTCATGGACAGAGGTAAGAACAATTTAACAACTAAAAAATAAAAGAAATAGTAACAACAATAGCAACAGTTGTAATGAAAAGGAAAGGGGAGAAAGGAATAAAACCCAAAGGGAAAAAAATCCCAAGTGATGCACAATACGATTGCTCACCACCCACTGTTCAATGTCCAGCCAGCCTCTGAGCAACTATTGGCAGGCCCCAGCCAATTCTCCAGGGTTTATATACTGAGCATGACATCCTATAGTATGGAATATCCCTTTGGCTAGTTCAGGTCAGCCATCCTGACCCTACTCTCTTCCACCTTCTTTTGCTCCACCTTGTTGGCAGAACATGGGAAACTCGAAAAGTTCTTGATTTAGAGTAAGCACTACTTTGCAAAAACTAAACCATCAGTGTGTTATCAACATTATGCTCATACTAAGTCCAAACCACAGCATTGTACCAGCTACTAAGAAGGAAATTAACTTTATCCCAGCCAAAACCAGGACAACAGTCTCCTTGATAAGTCAATATGCATCTAGAAAGAAGTCTACTTGACAACAACCTCACTGTACGGTTTGTATGCTAAAGATGAAAATGCAGTGGTTGGGTTTGGGATTTTTGTAGTTACTTAATTCTTATTTGCTTTTTCATAATGTTCCAAAGCATAAACTGGAAAATTATCATCTTAGTAACAGTGGCATGTCTTGAGCTGACTTACAACCAGGAACACAAATCTCCAGAGAGAACAGGGATGATTTTGTAAGTCAGTTTTATATAGAATACATCTGCCATCTCTTTTCCCTAAAAACAAAGGGCTGGATTGTGGGAACACATGAATAAGGTGAAATACTGTCTGTTTTAGTCCTTCATTCATTCTCCAGAATTTACAGCTTAACTCAGCCTATCGGTTAACAGTTCAGGTTTCTTATCTGGATTAGTTTGTATTGTGAAAGGTGTCTGAGACTTCTGGATTGGACTGTATAGTCTCCAGAGGTTCCTTCCAACCTCAGTTATTCTGTGATTCTGTGCTGCATTACGAGCTTGTATATCAGAACACTGGTATATTTTGTTACAACAATGAGCATATTTTTCTATTTATATCTGATAGAAAGACTGTATTCCTTTAGAGACCATCTACAGAACCATAAGTTCAGGGATATATTTTCAGCCTAGAGGTTATAGAAAGAAAAAATCATACCTGATTGTAAGGTAATGGAACATTTTTCTGTAATGCTTAGCTAGTATCAGCCATAACAGAACCAGTATACTAGACCAGTTGGGCCAATTCTGTAATCCAGTCTGCCAGTCCCCACACTACCAAGAGAACCATCTTCTGCAGTTTCAGCTCAGATTTAGTGTGAAGTTTCTATTATCTATTAATTATATTTATGAGGTTTGGTGTTGGTTCCCCCCCCCCCCCTTTCTTAAAACCATATGTGCATTTTGAAATTTCTGTTTCTTTTTTTTCTTCCTTTTTTATTTTATTTTATTCAAGTTTTTGTGCTGTCTTTCAGTTACTGTGATTTTTGTCTGTAAATTCAGCCTATAGGCTGAAAAGTAGAAACTTATCATTATAAGTAAAACTTACATAACCTCAAGTATCACTCCCAGGGATTCTGCAGGATTTTCCCATGAAACAGCCCTACAGAAGGAGTTAAAGTACTGACCTGCCCTGTTCTTGTGTTAGAATTAATTTCTTTTGTTGAATAGTTTGAGTAACTAATGCTGATGACCTGCCTGAGTACTTGCACCCAACCAAATAAAGACATTAAGTTTTTACTTCATTTTAAAGTCCTTCTAGGAAAACAATCTCTTTTAAGGAACATTGCTCAAAATATCAAAAGTCTTAACAAATTAGATACAATTAAGACCAAGTATCAGTAATATAGAAAATAATACAAAAGCATTGAAGTAGCAAAACCAGTAACAGTGGCTGATATTTGGAAAGGTGGATGTCACAAAGCAGAACTGTGAAATTAGTTAATGTTATAGTCAGTACATTCCTGCTTCCCTTAAGTAATTCTGTCAAGTAGTTATAAAGTTGTAGTTGTAGATCTGTAGGGCAATCTTGCAGTAGTAACCATGGGCAATTTATTAGAAAATGATGCTTCTTGTAATTCCTTCTTTGCATACTACAGAGCTCAGTCACGGGGAGAGCATAAGCAGAATTATTCTGTGGCAGCTATTAAATGAACTTATCTATCCTGAAAAAAACCTCTTGAAGCATCACTGTTGTGGAAGAACCACCTGGCTCAACAAGAATAAAGATTAGCTTAAGTTTTGGTCAAATGTGTTGTGATAGATAGCAGGGGTAATGACACTGACAGTTACAAATGTCTGACATTTTGCATTACAATTTTATTATTTCCAGCAGACTCTTTTATTTTCTTTTTTTTTTTCTTCTTTTTTTTTTTGTTCCCCTTTCTTCCTTGCTTGGTCTATGAGTGTTCCACTCTGGATATTTTCACAGGTCTGAGTTGTCTGGGAGACTTTCATCTGAAACCATTCTGTTGTTTCCCCAGTGGCATTAAAGGAATACTTATCATTCCTTTTCTTTTCTTTTCCTTTCTTTTTTTTTTTTTTTTTTTTTTAATAGTTTTATTACATATTTTAAAGAGATTCTCTGCTCCAGGAGCACACAAATGACATTTGGCTGATAATCTGCTAATATATCAAGGAAACATTTTTGATATTTCATTAAAAAAAAGAAATATATATATCCCTTATTCAGGTAAGCTTGAGCTTCTAATTCACACTTGTTCACTAGAGATTAATTACAGTTTGGCATCACATTATGTGAAAATTTATTCTTCACTGTTCATATTCAGCCAAGGCCATATGGGCTGAGTATAATTTTTTTCTTGTATTTGTTACTCCATGATGAAGATGTACAAGATTTCTAGACCATCCAAGCAACTGGGTATATCCTAACTTGTATTTTTGATTTATAGAACAAATTCTTTTAATGTAGCATGACTGTCCATTTTCTTTTTCTGTGGAGTTCTGTAATTTATGGTTCTAAAGCAAGCTGTCTGAAGGAAATCCCTGCAATACTGGTAACTGAAGTGAAAGTGCACCTACTTTGCATTTTCCTGATGTGAAATGCATCTGTACCATGTAGATGGCTGGGAAAAAGCATCTAAAACAATGAGATAGATGAGGTACAGTCAAGTTCTGTGTGTGAAGTACCATTTACACCATTTCATGACTACAAACTGTTTTCTAGTTTGGCAACGGTTGGGGTGAACAGAGATCTATGCTGCTATGTTATTAAATCACTTTTACAATTGTCCCCTCACATCTTATCAGTGTATCTTATTCAGGCCTGATTGAGTGTTAAGTTTCTTTACAGAAAAAATAGGAATGAAATGGAAAACACGGACAGATACACAAATTGCAATCAAATAGCAATACCGCTAACTAATGTGCCACTGCTACAATATGATAATCCAGATGTTCATCCTCAAAAGCTAAAAATAACCTGGTTATTAATGTGTCATTGCTCTTTCCTTAACACAACACTATTTTTCCTTGTAATAAATTGATCTTAAAAAAATTACAATCATACTGCATCAAAAAAATTGCTTGCAAACCTCATCTATTACTTGTCAGTTAAGAGTATTAGAATAGATAGATGTAATCTTTAATAATGTAATTTTAATTTTAGAAGTCTATTTGCAGTATGTATATCATTATTACTTCACAATCTTAAAATTAAAATGTATTTTATGTTATCTTTAACTAATTTACATTTGAAATTAGATAACATGCTATGCATAGTTAATAGAGGAACAAAATTAAACTCTATATGCTCAATGTCTTCTTAATCATTCTAATCTAAACATATTCAAGAGATATAATTACATGCAATTATAAAATAATTAAATAGCTATTTTATTAGATATTGATTAAAAGAGAAGCCTATATATGGTTTATGCACAAACACAGAATATGTCTATTCCTAAGTGACAATTTTCAAGCTTACTGCTCTTTGAAATAAGTTATTAAGAGAGATTACCTTAGTAGAAAAATATCTGTTCAGCCTACTATTAAAAATAAATAATCTAGAAACAATGCAAAAGAATATTGGGGATTCTAAATTTAAATGTTCTTTTAAAAAATTGCTATTTTAAACAATGGAAAGATAGCTAGAGGAAGTATACACAAAATTATCATTTAAGATTGCTATAAAGAATAAAAATAAATAGGAGCATGTAGTTCTCCCATTCAAAAAACACTATTTATTTTTAACAAAAACATTTCACAGCTGTACTGTACTTTGATGTAGTAGAAGATGGGGGTGGGGGGTGGGGGGTGAGGGGTATCTCTAGAATATTAATATGATTCATACAAATATAGTACATTCTAAGGATTAGACTCACATATAATCCTATTGAAATGAATGCCATTTCACTAGAAATTACTCTGACCATCCAGAATTTGCAGATATTTACAAGATATCTGGTGATTTTCTTTCATCAAATCTTAAACAATAAATTTGCAATGTTTACAGTATAAAGAGGATACACTTTATCAGCATTTGCTATTTGAAGGAAAAGACTCTATAGTCTCAATACATTTCTAAACAACCAACTCTGGTTGTTACAATGCCCATCTTAGGAATCTGAGCCCTTCCTGGTGGTCACTGCTAGTAGATTCTGCTCTTCAACAGAACCCATTTACCCTCACACTCATTTCAGACAATGCTGCAATCCAGTTCTTTCTCCTCTCATTTTCAGATCTTCCACTGGCATAGCTCAGAGGTCACCTAGGTCACAACAAGGAGCATTTTGTTCTGACAAAGGTACCAACAATAGCTTATATCTAAGACATAGATGTCTACAAAAGAGACTTTCCATTCCAGTTTTCAGTACCAGAAGTGTAACAGCAACATCCTGGTGCATAAATCATACGCTGCACACAGGCAGTGCCAACAGAACACCACTCTGTCTAAGCAATATTCAGTTGTGCTTTATTAAGAAAGGGAAACTTTTTGCTTTCCTGTTGTTGGGGTTTTATGTGGGTTTGGGTTTTTTTGGTTTTTTTGTGTGTGTGTGTATGTTTTTTTTTTTTTCTACAGGAACAACAGAGTAATTGGAAAAAGGAAGGACAATCTGTATGAGCTGGAGAATGAGATCTGAAGATTCAAGCTTATTGCTTGTTACACCTGCTGTCAGCAAGGAGGGAATAGGACTCTGCTGCCATTGAAAGAGGACCCTACCTCCTTTTTCACGGGTGGATACTTTTTTATACATTGTCACTTTTTGCCTGGTGGCAGCAGGAATTGATGAGGAAAACTTACAATGAAGTTAAGGTGCTCCTGCAATAGCAGTGAGGAAGCAGCAAACTTAATATGTAAGGATTGTCTAATAATTACATACAGACCCTCCTGAAGACTTGGGAGGGAAAATGTCATTTCAGTGGCATAATTAAGTTTTCTTATGAAACAAAAAGAGATGTAACACAGAGACTTCTTTAATGACAACTAAAAAGAGTGACATTTTCTATGTGTTTTTTTCCCAACAGCTTCAGAAAAGATTATTTAAAGGATGAATAAAGAGATTTTGATTTTCCCAAGACTGGAAAAAGTGACTGTTAAATACTATGGCATGTGGAAATACTATGTCCTCGGACAAAAGCCAATCAAGAGCAATCAGTCCTTTCAACTATGTGTAATAAAGTGTTGAGAAGATGAAACTTTGCCACCGAAATGTGACATTGTTTTCCATTAAATAATGAAGTAGTTATTGCCACAGTAAACCAATGTCAAACACCAGTAAGGATAATCCTTCATCCATCATTATCTAACATTAGTGCATTTTACTGAAGTACTTGAAACACTGGACAACAGTATACATACATAAACCATATCAGTTGGACTATTACAACAGATTTACATTGGCAATGAAAAAAAAATAATTACTTGGCTTACATACTTGCGTGCCTTTTATTCTTTCATTAGTAATGAAATTGTTACCAGAATACCTCCCTTTTATTGTTTTAAGTCTGCTCTGAAAAGCAGGTAGAAATTTTGGATTATATAGTTTCCTTTCCACACTGAGGTATATGAAGGAATTAAAAAAAAAAACAACCCACCCCCCCCAAAAAAAAAACCCCAAAAAACCCAAAAAAACTTGAAAAGCTCTGAAAAAAGAGCTTTTACAGAAATTCCATCTTCCCCTTACAATCTCTACTGCTGCACAGCTGTTAATGAAGTCACCTCACAACACAGTGTTCATTGCCATTGGCTCTATTTGCATGCCTTTTTATTTATTTCTTTATACAGTGGCTCTGAAACTTGAGTCAATGTGCAAGCTAAAATAAAGGATTTCTCTTGTCTACCTTAAAACAACCTAGAGGATAAATACATCCCAGCTAATTGCTCTGTACTCTTTATAGCCTATAAAGAGAAATAGCTGCTTTCAAGGCTTGATTCACCTGACCTTTTTGTGTTTGCTTCAGAATGAGATGGATTGTCTCTTGCAGACACCTGTTCTCTTCGTTGGTTATGAAGGGTGTTAAAATTATCTCAGATGTAGGCATCAACAGTGTGAATGTCAAAATTTGGTCAGACTAAGTACCTGTCACTGTGGCACAGGTATTCACTGCCATTGTCTCCATTTGCATGCTTTTTTGTTTATTTCTTTATATAGTGCCTTTGAAAACTTGAGTGAATGGGATAAGCTTACTTGTCTCTCTTACTCTCCCATGAGCCTCTTCCCCTAAAATATGGTGCCTATTGGTGTCTTAAATATTCACCACAGTTACAGAATTTGAATCAGAAGTCTCCTAAATCTCCAAGTAAAAATACGGCAATGGGAACCTGAGGCAGAGACTAAACCTAAATCGACACTCACTTTTTCCTTTTATAGTCAATTTTGATCAGAAATCAAATCTAAGAGATTTCATATGGAAAGAAAAGGTTTATAAAATTATGATTGTAAAATACAGATCCAGAGGAGAAAGTTATCTCAGCTAATATAATAAATTCCTGGTAGAGAGGAAGACATCTTATTTAGCATTTGTGATGTTTGTTATTATGGAGGAAATTGACAACCTAACATTTTCTGAAGAAGTTAATGCTTCTATCTTTTATTAATATATGCTGTAGTTTCTAGGACAATACTGGCTGAAAATGGGCCTATGGCTATGTAAAGACAGATTGTTAACAACACTATGAAATAATCTGAGAGAAAACCTAGCAACTAAAAATTCAATGCTAAGGACGTTTACTATTAAGAATTTGAGTGAGAGATTTTTGGCAGCATTTCATTAGTGAATGAAACATTTAATGAAAAGAAAATGCAAAAAATAAGAACTGTGCTTGTCCTTTAGTGATAGAAATCAGAGAATAACTTTAAGAGGCAATGGTCACTTAAGAAGGAAATGAAATGGAAAGCACTGTGACTATATATACATCTTTCTTGCTAAATCTCTCTTTTTAGATATCATTTTATGACCAAACCAAATGACATTTTAAGTACGTATCTCTAATATGATTCTCTGTGATAAACGGCTGAAAGTGACAAAGAACTATGATTTATTCCACTTGTTACACACTACATAACAGGGGATGAAAATACACCGTGGCTGTCATTAAATGGTAACATAAGATCTCTTAAGAAACAGGATTTGGTTTAGATTTTATTTTTATATTTATTGGCTAAAGCGTTATTGGTAGCCTACTTAAAAAAAAAAAAAAAAAAAAAAAAAGGCAAAATAAACAGGATGTCTATTTGTTACTGACACGCTCTTGTTAATCCATTGCTCCCCCCAGCAGATAATTAAAGGATTTTAGATGTGTTGCTGGTGAATTCAATTTGACACATTAAAGTTTATAATCCCTGTGACCTCAATTATTGAGTATGAATGATGGCAAACACTACTAATCCAAATGCCTAATGTCTTAGTTTCTTTATAAAATCCAATACTTAGTTAACTAGCTGTGAATGAAGGTTATCTGAATCACAAAATACCCCAACCTTGATCTCTGAAAAAGGAAAAAAAATAAAAGGTAATTGTCATGCCAGTGAAGGTCACTGCTTTAACAATGAACATTGCCTATGCTCTGTGCTCTGAAATATACAAAAAAGAAGGTGCGAAAGGTTTTGTCCTTAATCTTTATGTAAAAAAAGTGGATATTGAGAAAATATTTTCATTTTAGAGAAATACTGATTCCTTATATTTTCTGTTCTGAAATCTTTAGGAAGCCTATGCCAAATATTTCCATGTTACAGTAAAAGAATCTTTGATGACTTTCAAGAAACCTGTAATGAAGCAGGACTTGCTGGTCAAAACTGAGGGTCATATTCTAAGGTAGTAAAAGTTCTATATTCCAGTAAAAATAAAGTTCCAATATATTTCAAAATACTTTCCTGAACTTGGTATTTTCGGAGTTGAGAGTTATTATTGAGAGTTATTCGGAGTTGGGAGTATATATACAGAAAAGGTCCAGGTTGCGTGAATACCTGCATTAATTTATGCTTTAAGTGAGAAGAATTAAATTTGCTAGGAAATCTTTGTTTCTTCTAGATCATGAAGAGAAACATACCCCACTGAGTTCAGTGAATACCACACAGTATATGGCATATATTATATTAATTAATTATTAATTGCATTACTTCTTCCAGAACACAAATTGTAATTACTGATGTTAAAGCCAGGGAGGGAATATGCTGCAACACTTTTTGTGGCTTGTTGTATTCCCAGCTTTTATGCATTTAATCAGGGGGAGCTGCTGAATCACTCTCAACCCTGCTGCCATTTGCCGCGTCGTTAGTGAGATTCAGGCATTTCTGAACATATTTGCATCTCTTATTGTACTGCATTGCAATAGCTATCCTATAATCTGCGCTCTTCATGTAGGCCTTCTTTGCACACACTGTGCTTCCAGCTTGTTTGCCTCAACCTACAGGTATACCAGCACATCTTTATAAAAGGCTATTCATCATGTGAATCCTTAACTATCATTTTGCCTCTCTGACATCATGATGCGAGTTAACACTGTGACTGAAGCCATCTATCTCCTTCTGCTGTGGCTCAGGTGACCCTTCCTCGTAATGAGGACCCAAAGAGATTTAAAGTAGGCTATGCACTCCAAGGATTAGTGTTCATCATCAATCACCTGCAAAATGGGCCTTAAAGGAAAGGGTGGGTGTCATAATTCCTGCTCTAGGGACAGTAAGATCACCAAGCCCCATGTGAGAATATGCCTGAGAAATTGATCATCCACATGTTGAAGTAACGTATCTCAAAGGCAAGTGGAGATTTTCTGGGTTTGAATAGATGGGGAAGGGAGATATTTTTGTCTTTCTGAATCCAGCAGAAAGCCCTAGGACAAAGATGATAAATAATGTGGACCATGACAAAAAATCTTACAATCTTTGGCTGTCTCTGCCTCTGGAACAGAGGCCAGGATGTCTTAATAGATTGACTGTACAGCCGCTATCACAAATACAGCACAGCACAGGGCTAAAGGCTCTGTTGTGGTCTTTTGCAAAGGTCAGCAAGACATTGGCCTTGTAAATAAAAGATTAGTAGAGTATACACATATATAGCATTGCATCAGTAGTACAACACGTATTACTGATTCCTTGAGCAGACATCTTTGCCACTTATTTTTTTTATTTTAAGCAGTGTTACTCTTTCCCAAAATCAGCCTTGTTATAAAAGCAAAGACTCTGGGACATATCGTGGCAAATGAAGACTTGATCATCAAAAGCTTTCATGTCACCTTTCTCACCTCTGAGGAACTGCCTGTTAACATCCAGTTATAACAAGATGCTATAGTTTTTCATGTGACATGAGATTATAGTAAGTATTAATTGGGACAAAGCTGTCCCTCTGGAACATGAGCTTGACATGATATATGAGGGCAATTCTTGATGCATTGTAGGATACCTTCAAGTACTGCAATTGCAGAAAGTAATGTCGTTTTTATGCATATTATGCAAGCCCTGACACAGGCTACTTTTTGGTCTTTGTCAAGGAACCAGCCATCTACTGGTCTGCAGAATAATGCTATCTGCATACTTACTAATAAGTATTGAAGCCTGAATACAGGATGGAAGCAAAGAACATGGATGCAATGAATGAGTAACTTGGCAATCTCCAGACAAAAATATTTTTACCAGAATATGTCTATAAATTTATGTTAGTAAAACATTTTCCTCTCTTCTTAGGCAAAATGTTTTTCACTCATAGTACACTACATAAGGAAAATATGCTTTCAGAAAGGCTCTTAATGGCTATTTATGTGAAACTGTTGTTGCTGTTTGAAATAAATTATGCAAAAAATGACATCCAAATGATCATCTCATCACACATTCTAAGTTGCTATGCTTTAAAGTAAGACAGGAGGTTTCTTTGTGTCTAATAGGTAACCACATTTATGCTTTTATATATGTTTCTATTGATGCTGATAACTGCACTGATACACAGAGACTGAAACCATGTTCTAACAAATTTGGTGAAGACAGCTATTTTCTTGACTTCTTTCATCATCATTCAGCTACTGCAGTCAACACAGGTAAACGATTATAAAACAACATGATAGAAATTAATGTTCACATGAACGTCATCGTGAGTAGAAATCCGTATTTCACCACACTGCTTGAGTATTGCTATGCAGCACTGAGAAGTATGGTTGTCTGTTTAACTGAACTACTAAACTGCCAGCAAGGAAGAAGCAAGAACAGCTGAAACAGAATTCTAGTTAATTAAAAATCCCTTTAAATCAATGAGAAATTTTTGAAGTTAATTCAGTGATACCTGAAGGAGACCTAAATACCATGTCGGCTTCAACTTACTAAACAAGTAATAGTAATAACAATACTGTCACTTCAGCAAAGTACATCTGTGATTATACTTATTTTTCGTATTAAGTGAAATTCTAAGTTACATTATGAAACATTGTTTTCTATGTTGCTTGAAGCATACATTGAAAAAAATAAGAATTTTTGCTTAGATATTATTAGTCCTTGTTAAAGAATCATTGAAGATATAAATATTATTATTGTTGATGTTATTATTATACTTCCATGAATTCATGATGTATGCCACTTTTATTTTACATTTTATACATCCTACTTTTTAAATACTTTTAGAATCAGATTCCCTAAGCAGCCAAAAAATATTTTTTTATCTCCCTGCACCACTATGTAGCATGTTAATCAAATGACAGAAAAAGTCAACACCACAGGCACTTTGGACTGCAGTATATAGGGAAAAGATGATATTAAATTTTCTATGTAGGTAAGGGTTTTGTTAACAAGATGGCAAGGGTGTTTGTCAGCTGATATAGGTCACCCCTACACCGTAAAGCTGTCCATTGACCTTGAAAGGCTACTGAAGATGGCACTGAGCTGTAGGTCTGTGCTCCTTATACTTAATACATTACATGTAAATAACATGTTTGTCCAAGACAAATTTCAATAAAGCATTTATATTTGATATATTTTTAGAATATTTGCATGGGGTTTTATACATGTTTTTAGGTAGTATGAAACTAAATACTTCAGAAAAAACAATATCAAATGAGATATTATTTACAACTGTTCACTAACATATGTATCATTACATAAAATGAAAATTAGAACAGAATTTGAACACAAAAATTGTATGTAATAGTACAACATGTCTAAATAGAAGTATTACATCTTTACATAAAGACATACCATGGAAAGAAATAAACCTTGCAAAATGTTAGGAGGAAAGTATTCAAATTATCCAGAAATATTACTTAAAGATAATTTTCAGGTAGACATGAAAAAACAGCTTGTAAGAAGTAAATTATGTTTCTGTACTTTTATTTCCTTTTGTTTGAGCAGCTGCACACCACAAACAAGAAAGGTATATGGATTTTTCTTTTTAATATAACTATGGCTTTTAAAACAATATTGAAGTTTGTAAATATGGTTTACTAATATTTGCATTCTATAATTGTCTCTACAAAGGACTGGAAATGTGGAAATAAACTAATTAATTTTGCCTTATGCAAAGAGCAGCAGAATTTTAACTATCTTCTTTTCCCACTGTTCAGCATCTGATATGCAATCTTTGATCATACTTCCAATCCCCCCTCAAGAAAATCTCTCATGAGAAATGAAAAAAAAAAAAACAAAACCCACCACTATATTTATACAGTAGGGATTTCTGAAAGTATTATGTGTAGTGCAAGATTCTGCATGCATACCATAATGGATTGTTAAGCAGGGTTTGATTTCATCATATGTCTATGTTGGGTTTAGAAGAGCAGTTATAAAGTTATTTTGGTGTTATTTAACACAAATTGCATTGATTTGGGGAAACTGAAAGTTAGGTCTTTCATTTGGTACTACACAGAATCTGCTTGTGTGCAAAATGCATATTTATGTGTTTAAATGGATGTATTGCAAATGACTAAAAAATTAGTTAATTATACAAAAAGTTGTGTGATTCATTTACCATTGACATCTCTCAAAATCATCATAAGTTCAAAATAGACTGCCTATAGTTGAGTAGGAAAAATCTGTGCAAAGATTGGTTTCACAGCAGAATCCATATTGATTTATGAAGACATTAATTTGTCATTTAGGCCTGAAATTTGACTATTAATAATTCTTGACATTCAAAAGAATTCTTCTTTATTAAAGCAAACCTTATGACTTTTAAAAAAATATTCCTTCGTACATGTGTGCATTTCTCTATAAGAGTAATGCGGTTTTAACAGTTTTTAAACAAAAGGGCTTGAAATTAGTTTGGAAAAGACTTTTCCTTCCTGGTTTTTGTTTGGGTTTTGGGGTTTTTTTTTGTTTGTTTGTTTTGTTGTGTTTTTTTAATATATGGAATTTTATTAAAAAAAAATCCTAATGGCAAAGTCATCATTTCACTGAAACATTACATAAGTGATGTTTATTATATTGTCCAGTTATTATTACAATACCAGTTTAGTTTACAAAGTCATTGAAAAAGAGTTGCCATATATTTTGCCTACCATAACTGAGCAATTTATTTGAGTAAGAATCAAAATGTACTAATCTTCAAAACGACATTGCATATTGTCCATCTTTTAGTTGGTGTCATATGCAAAATTACATATTTTCTTGGAAACAGCTTTAAAAGTCTTTTAATTTATAGCAGGGGTCCTCAAACTTTTTAAACAGGGGGCCAGCACATGGATGAAGTGGCAGGCAGTCATCTGCGGCTGCTTGGTTTCCCCCCCAACCCCCAGGAGGGGGTGGGGGGGTTCTGTAACTGCCGGATTGAGGACCCTGTGGGGCCGTATCTGGCTGCGGGCCGTAGTTTGAGGACCCCTGATTTATAGGGTACTTAATTCTTCATTAAGGGCAAAGAAAAGTTCATTTCAGCTTAAAACTTGATCACAGAAAATAATAAGGAATCACATAATTGAGCAATAGGATGATAAAGGTAACTGGTCTATACAAAACACTTTGGGCTATTTTTATTAGCCAAGGAACAAATAGAATCACTTAGTAGTTTAACAGCACATATATTTTCTACAGGTGTCTTTGGGAAAAAAAAATGTTACATCCTCTTTAGTACTTTTATATAGCATGATTTTCTAAAAGCCCTAAAGGTGTTTCATTCTAACCTAATGTATCTTATAATATCCCACTGAGACAGGTAAAGAAGGAATAGATTCTATGGTTATGTCACAGACTGGAATAAAATAAAAAAAGACAGTAAAAACCAACAACAACAGATAAAGATCACACAGGAAAATGAACTGCTCTAACTTGAGAAAAAGAGTGAGAACACTACAGTAAGCAATGCTTGCTGGCAGCTGAGGCCCAAAATAACATTCAGAGCACCCATCAGAAAGAAGGTTGGAATAGTGAATGACAAGACAGGTAAGAGTTAAATGAAAAAGGGAAAAAAAGCATGAATAAGTGCAGGAATACTGGTATACAATGTTGGTGACAAAAATCGTATTAAATCTGAAGAGGATTTCTTTTCTGCTTTGAAGATTGGACATTGAACATTGGGATCTCAAGAAGATACTATGTAGTATGTATAAACTAAATAATTTTTAAAATATGGATTTTAAATGCTGGGTAAAAAATAGTGGATTATGAATAAAACTTTGTTTTAATACCAAAAAAGAAGATAGAAAATTCTCAGCATTTAGCAGTTCTCCCAGCATCTATAGAGAATTTTGAAAATTTGTGTTCTACTTATCTTTGACAATTAGAGACATAGGAAAACAAATCTTAGCATAAGAAATACTGAAGGATCTCTGACAGTGTAATTTTTATTTATTGGAGATTCTGCTAGAGAACAAACTCTGAGAAAAAATAAGAAGACTGATTTTAGAATTGGTTTATATGCACACACAGAGAGCAGAAAAAGCCAATGACAGAAAATTAGCAAAAGAGCACAGAACTATACTGCTTAAAGGTAAAATAACAGGGAAAACAAAACCTTATTTCTAATTGGGAAAGTTGTGAAGCCTCCAGCATTCTGTAATATTTCAGTTCCAGATTTGTCAGTTACAGAAGGGTTGGATGACATCTGTCATAAAAGCTGAATTTCTAATTTAGTTTAATAGAAAAATAAGTTGCAAGAGTGTCATCTTCTGCTCTTCAAGTACTGTGTCACGAGTAGAGTTGACATGAGTTTTTCAAATATAGGACTAACCAGACTTCTTGTGAGCATCTCTTTTGCGCAGCAGTAGAGGATGGGGTTTTGAATATATTTGAAACCTTATGCTAGAAATTTTTAATGACAATTCTGATTACTTAAACAGAAACAGCAATACTGGGGGGAAACAGCCCACATTATCTTTTCTTCCATTTTACCAGTCAGGGGGAAGGGTGCAGTCAGAAATAGATATATAATGCAAATCAACTTGTGGCTTTGTGGCTGGTGACATTGTGAGGGGCTTGGCTTTTATGACAATGGGACAGTCTTCAATGACTATAACCTGGTAAAGAGTGATGGGATCCACCTATCTAGGAAACGCAAGGGAATCTTTGGCAACAGGCTGGCCAACTTGGTGAGGCAGGCTTTAAACTGAAAGGCTTGGGAGGCAGGGTCCAATGTGGCAATACCATTGCAACCAACTTGTGAATAAGCCAGGCTAACCTGAGCAGTGACAAATGCTCCTTAGATGCCTTCCAAGATGACTCATACAATCCTTTAGGTTGGAAAAGACATTTAAGATCATTGAGTATAAACATAAACCAAGCACGGCCAAGTCCACCACTAAACCATGTCCCTAAGTCTCACATTTAAATGTCTTTTAAATACCTCCAAGCATGGGGATTCAATCACTTCCCTGGGCAGCCTGTCCCAATGCTTGACAACCCTGTCAGTGAAGAAGTTTTTTCCTAATGTGCAATCTAAACCTCCCCTGGCACAACTTGAAGCCATTTCCTCTTTTCATATCACTCGTTACTTGGAAGAAGAGACCTACCCCCACCTGCCTACAATCTCCTTTCAGGTGGTTATAGAAAGGAGTCTCCCCTGAGTCTCCTTTTCTCCAGGCTGAAAAAAAACCACTTGCCTCAGCTGCCCCTCATAAGTCTTGTTTTCTAGACCCTTCAATGCTGAAAGTATTGCTACTTCATCTGTATGTACCATTTGAAATGCTTATGAACATAAGACAGTATTTTGACCCCTTGGATTTTTCCCCCTGGCCTAACCAGACAGTGCAGAAGCATAAGAAAACACAGCAAAGAGAGGCAGTCAGCTGGTACAGTGGGTTTGACTTTGCTTGCTTGCTGTTTGATAATCTGATTCTGAATTTTTTCCACCCAAAATCTCATGGAAGCTACCTTACCCCCAAGGAAAATATTTGCTTTGCTGGATTTTTCACTTTCTCACTTCCTTTGCTTCCAACTATACCTATATAACTAAGGGAATAATAGTTGGATATACCCCAGATCTGGAAAAAAAAAAAATCTGCCAACCCCCCAAAAAGCAATTTACTTCCTTTCTTTCCCTTCCCTTCTTTTCAGTACTGGAAATACTGGAAGTAGAGCCACTAGCTGTAGCCAAGGACTCATTCAAGGGAGTTTAATTGCAAGCCTCTGGTGTCATTTCCCCTAAAGATAAATAATAAAACATTTGGTTCAGTTGCTTATACTTTTATCTTTTCCTGTACTAGAAAGAAGTGAGCTGTTAACAGAATAGTGAAGTAGCTTTATCATCTTTTTCCAATACACAATGACTGTGGAATCCCTACCAAATGCCCCTGGGCCAAGATCAGAGGGATTGTCTCCAAGGGGTATTTTACAACCCGTATCTGCTTTCAACCTCCAAACCAAGATGATAAGGCCAATGAAGCAATACTTGGGTCACTTAAGCAAACTTCAGGTCAACAGAACCTAGTTCTTATGGGTGACTTCAACTACATAGGTATTTGTTGAAAGAACAATACAGCAGCTCATGTCATCCATCAAGTTCCTGAAACACATAGAGAACTGCTTCCTCATACAAATGTTAGATGTGCCAGCCAGGAAGGAGGCACTGCTGGACCTGTCACTCACAAACCAAGAAAACCTGCTTTGTAACATCTCAATGACAGCCTTGGCTGCAGTGATCACAATATTGTGCAGTTTGGGATGCTGCTGAGCATGCTGAAGCTTAGTACTAAGACAAAGGTTTTAGATTTTAGAAGAGCAAACTTCAGCTTGCTCAGAGCTCAGTTGGGAGGGATTCTGTGGGAAGTTTCCATGGAGGAAAAAGAACTAGAGAGTGCTGCGAGTTTTTCAAGAACACTGTCCTGGAAGCACAAAAACAGTTCACCCCCTTATAAGGTAAGGGAAGTAGGAGGAGCAAGAGACTTGGCTTAACTGCAGGCTTCTGAAGCTGCTCAAAACTGAAAAAGAAGTGCACCAGAGATGGAAAAGCAGATGAATATCCATTGGGAACTACAAAGGCATTGCCAGGGCATGCAGAGATGTAGTTAGAAAAGCAAAAGCTCATCTCAAATTGAAATTGGCCAGACATATCAAAAAGTATAAGAAAGTGTTCTTCAGGTACATAAGCAAGCGGAATCAGAAAGAAAATATTGGCCCACTGTTAAACAGGAGAGGTGAATTAGTCAACAACAATGACGAAAAGGTCAAGGTTCTCAACACTTTCTACACCTCTGCCTTTACCAGCACTGTTGGGCCCCAGGCCTTGGGAACAAAAACCCAGGTTGATGCGAACACAGACACACTGTCAGTGAAGGAAGAGTTGGTAAGTGGACTATTACAGGAGTCTGACCCCTATAGAATGATAGGCCCTGACAATATCCACCCGAAAGGCTTAAGAGAGCTGGCTGATATCATTGAAAAGCCAATCTCCATAATCTCTGAGAAATTGTGGAGATTAGGGACATCCTAGAAGACTGGATGGAGGCTAAAGTCACCCACATCTACAAGAAGGGCTTAAAGGAGGATCCAGAAAGTTATAGGACCATCTGTCTTAATTCAGTCCCTGGGACTAAAAAAAAATTATTGTTTTTATGCGTCTAGCCTCTCTGATACAGTAAAAGCACATAGATATTCTGTAGATCATATTTATCATCCTGCATCATGTCTGCAAACATTGTGTGCACAAGTGTGTCACTAGAAGATAATAAATGGGCATCTGAATCAAATCTAGT